>NC_136069.1:978333123-979010063 GCF_964261635.1 Lissotriton helveticus | reverse complement strand
TTTTTTGCACGGAATAAATCCCTATTGGGTTTAAAGACTAACGGGAGTGCTGGTCCTTTCTGCCTTCACAAAGCAGCGGAGCGTGTAATATATATAGGCCTCTGGGTAGGCCGAAACGTTATGCGGGTGGCGATGCATTTTATTTGAATAAACACATCTTTTTTTACCTGATGGCTGGGTCGGCTTTCGTTTTTGCTGGATCGGTGGTGCCCTGAGTTACTGGGGAGTGCCGGTTCGTGTTGGACGAATGCAGTTGTCATATATATATATATATATATATATATATATATATATATATATATATATATATATATATATTACCTACTGGCGATCGCTAGTAGGTAGTTATAGTTAGGATTGTTTTCCATAGGGAAATCGCAACATTCTATTGGGAATAACTTTGGCGCCGGTTGAGGAATCTGCCTGAGATTTTCCTCAATATTTAAATATTTAAACATTACTCACTAATATTTATTTTTCAGAAAGACACACATTCACTGGATGGTGTCATCAGTGATGTCATGAGTGATGTCACTGACCATGTCATGAGTGATGTAATATGTGACGTCATCAGCAGTGCATTGCACGCGCAAGTTATAGTGAGTCCAACTAACTATAACATGGGAATTTCAATGGTTTTATGCGAGTAAAACTTCGAGCGAACTATAACTGGTGTCAAACCTATGGTTTTTTCAGTGAATATATATATATATATATATATATATATATATATATATATATATATGGTTAAGCAAAGCCCAGGAGCTTTAGAGGCGCACTCGATGCTGTCCCTAGCTTCAAACAGCCTGTATTCGCCTCGCTGTTGTTTGCTTCCTGCATTTCTTCCCTCATTGTTTAAATCTTTTCCGACGCGTTTCGAGGCTGGGACGCCCCGTAATCATGGAGTGATTTGCACAGAATAATCAGATGCAACGATGTGTTTGACCTTTTATTAGGTGAATGTATCCTCCCTCAGTGGGCGTGGCACATTCTGGAAGGATAGAACGCTGGTTAAGGAAGTCCATACATCGCTGCTTAGTGCGTGCCTTAAGTAGGTTCTGATTTTCTGCGGCAATATTTCACATTAATGTTCATTAGTACCTTAAGTAGGCGAGAATATCCAGGCATGCAAACGATCAACACCCATGGGACACATCGCTGCATCTGATTATTCTGTGCAAATTACTCCATGATTACGGGACGTCCCAGCCTCGAAACGCGTCGGAAAAGGATTTAAACAATGAGGGAAGAAATGCAGGAAGCAAACAACAGCGAGGCGAATACAGGCTGTTTGAAGCTAGGGACAGCATCGAGTGCTCCTCTAAAGCTCCTGGGCTTTGCTTAACCACATATCACACGGCTACCCGGGCCGTGAGAGGAGGCACCAGTTTCAGCAAGATCACCCTTGGTCTGAATAGGAAAGGCGTCGGAAAGGAACTTTTCCTCTCTGCAACAGCATGCTGTCCCATGGGTGTTGATCGTTTGCATGCCTGGATATTCCCGCCTACTTAAGGTACTAATGAACATTAATGTGAAATATTGCCGCAGAAAATCAGTACCTACTTAAGGCACGCACTGAGCAGCGATGTATGGACTTCATTAACCAGCGTTCTATGCTTCCAGAATGTGCCACACCCACTGAGGGAGGATACATTCACCTAATAAAAGGTCAAACACATCGCTGCATCTGATTATTCTGTGCAAATCACTCCATGATTACGGGGCATCCCAGCCTCGAAACGCGTCGGAAAAGGATTTAAACAATGAGGAAAGAAATGCAGGAAGCAAACAACAGCCAGGCGAATACAGGCTGTTTGAAGCTAGGGACAGCATCGAGTGCTCCTCTAAAGCTCCTGGGCTTTGCTTAACCACATATCACATGGCTACCCGGGCCGTGAGAGGAGGCACCAGTTTCAGCAAGATCACCCTTGGTCTGAATAGGAACGGCGTCAGAAAGGAACTTTTCCTCTCTGCAACAGCATGCTGTCCCATGGGTGATGATCGTTTGCATGCCTGCATATTCCCGCCTACTTTAGGTACTAATGAACAATAATGTGAAATATTGCCGCAGAAAATCAGAACCTACTTAAGGCACGCACTGAGCAGCGATGTATGGACTACATTAACCAGCGTTCTATGCTTCCAGAATGTGCCACGCCCACTAGGGAGGATACATTCACCTAATAAAAGGTCAAACACATCGCTGCATCTGATTATTCTGTGCAAATCACTCCATGATTACGGGGCGTCCCAGCCTCGAAACGCGTCGGAAAAGGATTTAAACAATGAGGGAAGAAATGCAGGAAGCAAACAACAGCGAGGCGAATACAGGCTGTTTGAAGCTAGGGACAGCATTGAGTGCTCCTCTAAAGCTCCTGGGCTTTGCTTAACCACATATCACACGGCTACCCGGGCCGTGAGAGGAGGCACCAGTTTCAGCAAGATCACCCTTGGTCTGAATAGGAACGGCGTCGGAAAGGAACTTTTCCTCTCTGCAACAGCATGCTGTCCCATGGGTGTTGATCGTTTGCATGCCTGGATATTCCCGCCTACTTAAGGTACTAATGAACATTAATGTGAAATATTGCCGCAGAAAATCAGAACCTACTTAAGGCACGCACTGAGCAGCGATGTATGGACTTCATTAACCAGCATTCTATGCTTCCAGAATGTGCCACGCCCACTGAGGGAGGATACATTCACCTAATAAAAGGTCAAACACATCGCTGCATCTGATTATTCTGTGCAAATCACTCCATGATTACAGGGCGTCCCAGCCTCGAAACGAGTCGGAAAAGGATTTAAACAATGAGGGAAGAAATGCAGGAAGCAAACAACAGCGAGGCGAATACAGGCTGTTTGAAGCTAGGGACAGCATCGAGTGCTCCTCTAAAGCTCCTGGGCTTTGCTTAACCACATATCACACGGCTACCCGGGCCGTGAGAGGAGGCACCAGTTTCAGCAAGATCACCCTTGGTCTGAATAGGAACGGCGTCGGAAAGGAACTTTTCCTCTCTGCAACAGCATGCTGTCCCATGGGTGTTGATCGTTTGCATGCCTGGATATTCCCGCCTACTTAAGGTACTAATGAACATTAATGTGAAATATTGCCGCAGAAAATCAGAACCTACTTAAGGCACGCAATGAGCAGCGATGTATGGACTTCATTAACCAGCGTTCTATGCTTCCAGAATGTGCCACGCCCACTGAGGGAGGATACATTCACCTAATAAAAGGTCAAACACATCGCTGTATCTGATTATTCTGTGCAAATCACTCCATGATTACGGGGCGTCCCAGCCTCGAAATGCGTCGGAAAAGGATTTTAAACAATGAGGGAAGAAATGCAGGAAGCAAACAACAGCGAGGCGAATACAGGCTGTTTGAAGCTAGGGACAGCATCGAGTGCTCCTCTAAAGCTCCTGGGCTTTGCTTAACCATATATATGTATATATATATATATATATATATATATATATATATATATATATATTCCAAAACTAGTTTTCGCTCTGAACCCCTGCCGCTCACAACGGAGGGCCCAGACGGGATAGCGAATCCCAAAGTCTTTTCAAACTTGAATCCACAATTTAGATAAATAAATGGAATGTCCAAGCCAACTTCGTGCAGAATTACGAGCTTTTATTTCAGCTCCACTCGACGCGTTTCGAGAAAAACTTTCTCTTGGTCACGATATATATATATATATATATATAATTCCATCAGATGGGGTCCTTCCGGGATCAGTCCCGTAGTCAGGTGGTGTGTCATCCGGCGGTACCCAATGCCGGTGAATTTGAATAAAAAATCCAAACAAAGGTTTCACGCACACTCAGAAGATAGGATGCTGGAAATACATTTTATCCGATAACCGCTACGCATTTCGACACGTAAAAGTGTCTTGATCACACGATTTTCACAGATCACCATGACGTGCATAAATAATAAATAAACATAGAAGTGGCACCAGTACAAAACCCCATCAAACATCTTACTTTGGCAGACATATTGGAAAAGTAAAATTCTTTCATTCCACAATATTGCAAAATGACAGTGTCATAATACCTTGCAATGTATTGTCCTAGCCTCAGTAAAACACATGTAAGTACTAATGGCAATCCATGTAATCTTTTTAAATAAGGCTAGATTTCATGTAAGTAAACATAAAATACGGGTGGTTAAAAGAAAAATCTGTAACCCGACTACAAGATGTCGCCCAAAAATCCCGCGCTAAACAATCTTGCATTACGGCTGCGCCAAATCATAGCCAAGACAAACTGCGGAATATTCCTGCATAACTCCACAATACCAGCGGTCTAGTGCCCCCAAGAAAGTAGCTTGCTGAATTTTTTTCCAGGTCTAGTTCCTTAATATTATATACTAATACCTATTGAGTTAGTGTCGGGAAATAGAAGGATGGTGAAAAAATTCAGCAATCTACGAATGACCAGAGAACTCACCAAACAGAAACACCAGACTAATAGAAGAAACAACATGAAATTTAATTTGTCAACAAAGGGAGTTCATTGTCTCTCTAGCTGAGGACAGGAACATCATCAGAAGACCCTCTGATAAGAGGGGGAATGTGGTTCCCTGGGGGATAGAGTTGTACATTGAAGAGGCACAAAAACAACTTAGTGAGGGTGATTTTTACTGTAAAAGTAACACCATAGAGTATAATCTTAGCATTACTAGCACCTGGGAAAAAACTGTCTTACTTGGCAAGAGTTTTGCTTTCTCAAGAAAGATTACCCCAAATTACCTGGTTTGTACTTACTCCCAAAGGTACATAAATACCCCTTAAGACCCCCAGGTAGACCCATTGTGTCTTCAATAGGTTGTGTCAACGAAAACCTTTCTAAATACATCGACCATTTCCTAAGGGAATTTGTGAGCACTTTGCCTTCCTATATGAGGAATACTAAGGACTTCCTTAATAAGATAGAGAACATTGAGTGGGAGGAGGGATCTCCTCATTACCCTGGACGTGAGTTCCCTCTATACCATCATTGACCACATCCAGGGTATGGAGGCAAGTTTTCACTTCCTTAAAGAAAGGGATATCAGCTACTTGGACCACACTCATATGCTTATGGATATGATTAGGATATGCCTAACAAATAAGATCTTTATGTTTGATGGTGATCTTTACAGACAGGTGTGAGTCACGGCGATGGGATCGTGCTTCGCACCGAGTTTTGCAAATCTGTTTCTGGGCAAATGGGAAGAAGGAATTCGGAATGATGCAAATCTTAAAGTGGAGTTTGAATATGTTAAAATTTGGATAAAGTATATTGATTACCTTTTTATTTTGTGGAAGGGCACAGAAACTCAAGCTACAAAAGCTACAAACTTCATTACAAAATTGAATAAGATCCATACAACATCTGTCTTACATTCAATATGAGTAGGGATAAAATTGAATTCCTAGATACAGAAATTACCATCAAAGACGGTGCATGATATCTAGCCTTCATAGAATGGAGACTGCGGGCAATAGTCTGCTTCATGACCTCAGTGCTCATCCTGAACCTCTTAAATGGAGCATTCGATTCTGAGAGTTACTGAGGGCACACAGAAACTGTAGCACAGATGATAGTTATCAGGCAGAACAAGAAAGGATGCATTTCTCGCGAGAAATGCGCATGCGCGGGCGGCCGCGCATGCGCATTGGTTATGAAGACGGCGCCGTGAACGAGCAGAGGGAGCCCCGGGACGCCGCGGACAAGGTAAGTGCCTTTTCTTTTATTTTATTTGCCCATTTAGTAAATTTAGGTATGTTCGGGAGGGGGGCATGCTGGGCGTAGTGGGGCTACGCGAAGTACATAGGTGGGCGTAGTTTCTCGCCCACTTTGCGTAGCTTCGCGTAGCCCCACTACGCACACTACGCCCAGGGTTAATAAAAAGGTACACAAAATCCTGGCAGATAACTGGAAAATTTTAAAAGCAGATAATATCTTGGGTCCAAGTTTAAGCGAAAGACCTCTTGTTACTTATAGAAGCGGTAGAAGTCTGAGAGATATCTTAGTGAGAGGGGATATCACTGAGACACGTAACAACCACATACATAACTTGAAAGGTTTCTATCCCTGTGGGCATTGCAGAGCGTGCATAAAAAAGTCGTATGGTTAAGGATTTTGAAATACCAGGCCACAGCCAACATTGAACCATTAATCAGTTCTTAACTTGTAGCACTAGTTTTACCATATACATACTTGAGTGCCTTTGCCAATGTAGATATGTTGGTAGTACTACGTCCATGGTGAACAAAACGTATTCAGGAACACCTACGTGCCATCACCAATGTTGATCTACACTACCCCATTGCACGTCATTTCCAAGACAAGCATCAATCCAAAAATTCCCTCCTTAGATTTTTTGCTGTTGAGCAGGTTAATCTGGGAAGAAGGGGAGGACATTGTTAGCTGGCATTAAGGAAAAGGGAATCCAAATGGATTATGGAGCTAGAAACTAGATTTCCGGGAGGGCACAATTTGGACGAAGAATTGGCCACTCACTTACATGAGGATTGACTCTCGTAATGTTTTTCAATATTTCTATGTTTTATGACTGTTGATATACTTTACTGAAGTAAATTAGGTATATCTGAAGCTTAATTTTTAACTTGGTTTTAACCGAGTCTCTTTTCTTATTGTTTCACAGGGAGAAAGGAAGGGACCCTTCACTTTTTTTCAAGCACTTCACGGGTTCCCTAACCTTTTCTTCAGAAGGAGCTGTTCTGCACTCTCACTGAGATAAGAGACTTTGTTTTACACTTGAGCACTTATCATAATTTCTTGTTTTTTTTCTTCTTGTATCTAGAAGAAAAGTTTTGTGTTTAATATATTTTTGTTAATAATTCAGGCAATTTTGGATCTACCGCCACTTGGCTGTACTTGAAACCACCATCCTTCTATTTCCCGACACTCACTCAATAGGTATTAGTATATAATATTACGGCACTAGATCTGTAAAAAAATTCAGCAAGCTACTTTTTTGGGGGCACTAGACCGCTGGTATTGTAGAGTTATGCAGGAAACTTCCGCAGTTTATCTTGCCTGTGATTTGGCGCAGCTGTAATGCAAGATTTTTCAGCCCAGGATTTTTGGGCGACATTTTGTAGTCGGATTACAGATTTTTCTTTTAACCACCCATATTTTATGTTTACTTACATGAAATCTAGCCTTATTTAAAAAGATTACATGGATTGCCATTAGTACTTACATGTGTTTTACTGAGGCTAGGATACTACATTGCAAGGTATTATGACACTGTCATTGTGCAATATTGTGGAATGAAAGAATTGTACTTTTCCAATATGTCTGCCAAAGTAAGATGTTTGATGGGGTTTTGTACTGGTGCCTCTTCTATGTTTATTTATTATTTATGCATGTCATGGTGAGCTGTAAAATTGTGTGATCAAGACACTTTTACGTGTCGAAACGCTTAGCGGTTATCGGATTATATATATATAAATTACACAGTGGCAGCTGCCATCATGTAGTTATGGTTAAGACTAGGTTTAACAGGTTAATTCCCCTCAGGTCCTTAATGAAAAACTTCGGACTGATCTGTCAAGTGGGGAGCTAAGAAAAAGAAGGGTCCCAAAATGCAGTTTCCCAATGGAAGTACATATAAAAACTTTACACACAGCTACAGACAATATGGCTGCATGAAAATATACCACATTAGGCAGAAATCTAGATCTTTACCCACAAAACATTCTGCTTGTGGCTCAGTGTAAATCCATTCAGCAAGTTTTTGAGAAGTTCTGGTTCAACATTTATAGATATATTATGCCATGGTAGTACCGCAGAACTGGCAGATCAAAATATATGTTTTGATTGGCTGCCTCAAATCAACAAAGATCCTTGGCAGCCATTTTAGGATTCCGAGACCCAGTCTCAAGGTAGTGGAAAAAAAGTATAATGGGCAAGGTAAGGATATTCAGTTTTCCTAGGCCTTGTGAGAGGGGCCCTGAATAACGCCTCCTGGGCCAAATGAATGTTTCCAGTACCAATATTGATGTTGTGGGGGCCCCAGGTGGCACAAGGCACCCATGAGAAAAAATGAAAATTGCTGACTCCAGCTGACATCCAGGGTTTGTGCTGACTAGGATGTTGGTGCGACCAGGTAGGTTGTGGGCCAAACCCCCAGATACCACCAATGCATTAAAGTTGTTGGGTGTGCCGTGTATGTCGGCAACCAAATATTATATAAATATGTTTTCTTTTAAATGGCACAAATGAAAAATGATAGGAGTAGCCACTCATTTCACATTCACTGCTCCCTCCATGGAGCGCCTTATAATGATGAGCAGGGACTTTGTATTTATATATTTGTATCCTTGTGGTGCCCCTAGATGAGGTAGGTATGCCACCAAGCTTTTTCTAATTGTTGTAGAAGGCTAAAGGAAACTCAGCAGCCCCCAGATGGAATATATTTTAAAAAAATCACAGTAGGTCTTTTGGACCATTGAATACATGAGCCCAGGAGAGCTAGCCATGTTTTTGAAGCACTCTGAGCTGAACTCTATGCTCTTCAGCTGGAGTGTGAAGGCCCCTTTATGGTTGGCTCTCTAGTTGCATTTTGAGCATAAAAAGAGTTTATGAAAGGCTACACGGCCGACATGTTTATGGCTGTTTTGAGCAAAACAGCTTTCTTTAAAATAATAACAGTAAATATTACTAATCATTGCTATTTATGTACATGGCAATTTATTGTATTGTAGTTATAAATAAATTATTGTGGTGATTCAATGGCAAAAACAATAGGTCTGCTTTATATAAATTGATGTGCTGACCACTCAGTAGAGCCAATGGGCCTGCTTTTTTATATTTTGATGTTCTGACCCGTTGACAAAGCCAGTAGATCTGGCATGCTTAAAATGAAACCCATTTATATTGTTACTTTATGTTGAAAACACCACAGGCATTCACTGAAAAAAATGTTAAATTGACGTTTTGGTTAGGTTATGGTAATATCTTACTTTACATTGAAAACAAAACTTCTGAAAAAAACTCAGAAACTCACTGAAAAAACAAAGGTTAAAGTGATGATATAGTTAGGTGAAATTGTCAACAAAAATATAACATTTTAAACGCAAGAAAACACTGAAATTCACCAATTATAGTTAACTGAAGTAACTATAACCTGCTTTCTCACCATGCACAGCTTATGACCTCACAAAGAATATCATTCATACCATATTCTATGACATCATTGATAACATTACTGACGATATCTGAAATTACATCAATGAGGACAGCACTGTGTACTTTTGGGGCGGCAAGCTATAGTTACCTCAGGTAACTATAACTGGTGACTTTCAGTTCCTTTTTTTACGTTAAATTGTAATGTTTTTGTTAATATTCTCACCTAACTATAAAGTCACTTTAAGCTTTGTTTTTTCAGTGACTATTTATAGATATGTTTTTGTATATATGCATATATGGAAAGTCCTTGTCTACACAGACATGGAAAACTATGCTACTCAGGTTATTGAGATGAGGTTGTTATTATACATGTGTCATTGTACATTGAACTCTGCTTCCTGTAATAAGCAGATACATTTGTATAAGGGGGAAAAATGCATTTTACACCACAACATACATGTTTGTATCATACCATGTACATATTACTGCTTTTATGTGCATATGGTTATAGATAGAGGGGTTTATTCCTGTCACTAAAACTGCACTAAGTGTCATGTGCATACAAGTATGCATAAGTTAATTTCAGTTTTGCTAAAAAGAATCAACTCCATTCAACCTTTGTCCCATCCCTCCTCTTTCTGACTCCTCCCAAACCTTTCTGACTATCAACTCTCAAACATCATTCTAAAATGTCCCCCTCCTTTTTAGTAAAATTAACCAACTAACAGCCATACATGTCCACTACTTACAATAACAACTTACTTACTTAGCTCATTGTGCCCGTAAACCTTGCTGGGAAAACACGCTTCTGCTGCTTGCAGCCATCTGCCCGACTTTTTGACAGCTGGATGCTGTGAACTAGGGGAAAGATCTTCACTTCCCAGGATAACAAGCGGCGCGCTTGCCGCTGATGACATCACACGTGACTGGAGGTGTTAAGAACCGACAAGGGTTCCCGCAGCCCGGGACGCACGTGGGAGTGCCCGGGATGCACCAGGGCAAAGCCAATGCCAGGGGCGGGACAGTCCGAGCCCGTCAGATGTCGGAGGAGGCCGGGCTGGGCCAGGTTATTAACATCCACAGGACTGTGTGGCCAATGAACACTTGCTGACACTTGCTGAATTTGACCTGTACTGATCCTTTAAGGTACTGGGTCTGAAATAATGACTGATATCGCTTTTTATTTTTAACTTGTTTCCTTATTATTCTGAAGAGTGTATCAGACTGTCTGTGTCAGACTGTATCAGATTTTACTGTATTGATTGACTGATGGGGAGGAAATTATGAGTAAGCGCACAGGGCAGGGCGTGGTGGGGACACTAGATGCACTTCTATTAAGGGCGGAGTCAGCTTTAATTCATGAAATTGTTCTAACTGAGCGTAGACTTTCATTAGATCTAAGCTGTTCCCCGTTGATTGCAATAAATTATCTGATAGTACTAGAAGACTGAATGTAATCACTAGGGGCCAGAAAGTTAAAATCAGTCAAGGGACAAACTCAGCACCCCCTTCTAAGAAAAGAAAGGCACAGTCTGCTACTAAGAAAAACGTCCTACCTTCTAAGGCTACGAGATATAAACATAAGGCTGTGGAGAAGGAGATCTGTACAGGACATTCCATGGTACCTAAGAACACTGCCCAAACAGCCCCAATTTTAAATCAGGAGGACGATAATATGGTGGTCTGGAAGAAATTTGAAACAGGAGTATCAGCCCTCATGCACCCACTTATGCTTAAATTATCCGCTTTGGAGGCGAGCGTAGCAAAATTGGAAAACCGGGTGGGTAGCCTCCCCCAAGCCGCCCAGGTGACCTGTCAATGTATTACAATGGGTGTCTTAACAAGTAGATCCGTGGGTCTAAATCACAAGGAGATTAGTAACCTGGGGGATGGGGCCATGGCCCAGCAGAACCAACAAGACTCCTCCCATATAACCAACGCTCTGGCTGGGTCTGGTCCACTCCACCCAAGAGAGCCACTCTCCATCAATAACCAACCACGGCCTGTACAGGGTTTGAATGGAAGCAGCGAGCAATCGCTAAACACACAAAAAGAAATTCTCCCCACTAGGGATCTTTATAAACAGGGTGCCCAGATTTTAGGTGACCCAAGACATCAGCACTCAACTAGGGGTAACCTGGCTAATCGCAGTAATGTGCACCTTCCTCTTGAAATAACCCCATACATGGTTATATTGGCCAATGTTACCCCCTGTCATCCGGGGAGCAGTAGCACTGATCAACACTTAGGAATAAGTCCTTACACCTACTAAGTGTAAGAACAGGTATTACAAACCCGCTATTCACAGAGTTCAAGATGGCTCGGCAAATTGGTTGGGTTGGTAATTCTAAAAAGACCCTAGATGGAGAATGTGTAGTCCTAACTTTTAGGACTCCAGCTCTGGTCCGAACCATACTAGGTAAGGGGGGCGATTGGCAAGTCAGTACAATGGGGATAAACATTTACCCCTGGGCTTTTCTACCAACTATATTGATCCCCGCAGTATATGCTAGAGGAAGACAAATCAACCAGATTAAGGCAAATCAGGTATGCTATCCCAGTCAACAATCGCTACGATATCTTTATTACTCTAGAGGTTATCGATTGACTGGTACCATGAAGCGGCAACCCGAGTCAGGACAAGGGCCTATCTAGATCTTGTGGTGAAGCTACCCCCTTCAAAGGTAGCTCCCTCGTGTTAGAGGAACCAGTGTCTAGGCCACGCCTAACACATTAGAGTTGGAACCGTATGAGAGAGCAGATGGTCCTTTTAGCATGAGCTAAAGACATTCCTATGATCTAGTAGGAACATAGAAAATATTTGCACATTAATTTTCATAAATGTATCAATATCCTAATTCATTGCTAGGTGGGCATATTCCATTCTAAACATTTCATTAAGCTGGTATATATAAAGTATAAGCACGAATACAAAGGGAACGAAGCATTAGGTCATAATTAACATTCAGACAGTAGGAGAGAGTAATGACCACTATTACAAACAGAATTATAATTTTTTCAGTCCTAAGCAAAAGTAAATCCTAAAACCATCTAGTAAACATTTTCAGGGCTACTTGTCCATTTTCCTTTTATGAGGGCTAGAACATCAATCATGTCTGGGACCAGGAGGACCACACAGGGCCATATGAATTAGGACATAGAGCTGCAAAGGCCTGCTCCTCCTCAAAAATGGGACGACTAAAGGGGTACATTATTGACAAAAAAAAGAAGTCCTTGGGGAAATTGAAGCCGCTGTACAACCAACCAGAGGGAAGTCTTCTCTCTGTGTCCATTTGAGCCTCACAGGCAGGCACTTGTTGTTTCCAAGGTGGAGCTGCACAACTCGCAACTCAAGAATCACAGCCCACTTTCAGGAAAAAAGTCTCTTCTTTCAGGAATAGGGCAGTCACCCACCAGGCAAATGCTCTTAGCGATCCTGTCCAGTGTCTCAGGCAGTGCACCAGTTTTCTTCACTTTAATCTAACAGGCACCAGAGACACAGCACCTGTACCCTAAACTCAAGTCCTTCCCTAACTCCTGTATTGCTCTGCTGGCGCACTGCTCATTCGTTAGGGCCACATCATTGCATCCAGTGTACCCAGGTATCTCTTGACCAACAAACAAAGGAACAAACTTGCATTCACTTTAGGACCAGGATTCAGAAGCCTGTTGCTAGGATCTCTGAAGCAACCCTTGTTTCAAAAGGGGTCGCCTCAAACAAAGTCTCCTCGCTATTCTGGTCAGTCTGTGACTCTCAGCTGGGCATTATCCACAATTTCTCCTTTCTGATTTGTGACCCCTTCTTTCACCTAAGACACTGGCAGGGCTACACAATTAATTTCAGGGCATCTGCCTTCACTGATGTCCTAGTTACCTTCACTTTGGCTTCAAGTTCGACTGGTGCTGCCGCTGACTCCCCAGGCAGAATCTGATGTCCAGGCCCCTCTGGCAATGGTTGTAAGGCAGCAAATATCTATTGGTGGACAGAACAAAAGGTCTTTAGACAAGGCACAGAAACAGTCTATCAACAGAGAGGATAGTGTCAGAATACTTCCTAGTCTTGGGATGCCCCATATATTAGCAAGACAACCAAGAACCACTTTCATCTATCTATGAGAGTAAAAAAAAAACAACAGCCTGGACCTATTGGCAAGTATAAAAGGAACTCTTTGGTGAACTGACAAGAGTAATACATAACTAAAACCCAAGCAGCCAAGGAAGTCTGTATTCATTTACTAAATTGTGAGGAAAAGAGAAAATCAACACAGACATACCCTAAATCCTTACATTGGTGTATTCCTGTGTTTTAATCGGAAAACCCTCCAAAAAAAAAAGGAAATGTACTACACTTTTGCTCATAAACTTTACATTACTTGTACAGGACTGCAGACACTTCTAAAATGATTCTTCTTAATGAAAGCACCTACATTTTATGCTTAGGACCATGCTCTCATTTTATAGGAGCAGCAGGAAAAATCTAAAACTGCTAATTTAACAGGGGTTCTTATCTATAAAACAACATTTCCTTCGAAACATTTTTTTGCTAAGGATCACATGGGCATCTTCCCTGCGTTCTACTTTTCATGATCCAAACTATGCAACATCAGCTCTAATAAGGACTGTCAGTTTATTTACACGGACTAGCTAATAAAAAACTAGCAATGCCCTTGCAAAACTATGTAGCATGGAATAACATACAATAATGGTGTTATCACCTAAGAATTTTAGAACAAAAACTACCCACATCTAGTTCCCATTAAAGATCAAATAAGGGAACAACAATCTAGACTATTTATCCTGTCATAATTTCATTAAACAGGATGGGCAGTAACATAACATATATATGTATTCATTTTATTAATGCTAACAATGTTTAAAACAGTATTACTGAATAGCCAAGTAAGTGTCTCATTGCCATTTCACAGACAATTTAGACAGGCTAAAAAAAATTGAGAAAAGGAGAGAGCAACATACATTTTACCTAGCCTTAATTTGTAGAGGAGATAGCCTCCTTCCCCTATTTTGACAGTAGGAAACCTGAAACAGGTTTCACTTCTGTCAACACTATCAACCCCTATTTATAGCAACTGGCCATAAACAAAGTTATAGGAGGTACATAGCACTTTTGAGGAGAACTAAAAAAACATGAATCCCCAAACCCCAATCCTTTTAGCAAATGTACAAGTGAAACATGAGGGCGGACGAATTCAAACTAAATCCCATTTGCTCAGCCCTAGTAAGCACCAAACTAAAAGCATTAGTGCTGTAATATGGCCAAGCTCACATATACAATATTATTGTGGTATATTCATATGAGTGCATAAAAACTTGCTTTTGCCAACAAAAAATAAGCACAACTCCTCCTTCTTTCCCTGCGCTGCCATCTTGTCTTTCAAAAAGTTTTAGATGTTGAAATGTCAAAGCAGTCCTTGCTCTGGTAGCCCTGCCAGGCTTCTAAATATAGAACTGACTTTTAACTCTTCCCAGCTGTCCTATTCTGTGTGCAATTTTCCATGCAGCTTTTCCTATTCAAAGTCACCCTGAAAACAGAAAGCTGACCCATTCCCCTGTTTGTCAGTTTAATAACTTCTGCTGGTTTTTTATACATATTTTCAATTGTAAGCAGTGTGCAATATACTTGTCTAACGATATAGAAGTCAGCTATTTGTATTATACCTAAATGTATGCATTTACTGAAGCCTAAGGCACTTTAAAAGCTGCTCTGAATGGACAAAATGCTGTTTAAAAAGTGAATTTCGACTTTGATATTTGGGGCACTTAAAAATGAATATCCTATAATTTCTTTGCATAATAGTCATCCTCAGAATGTTCTCTACAAATCACAGAGATTTGGGCATCAGAAATATCATTTATACCCTTTATAAAAATGAGTTTTTTACACCGGCGCCGAGTGAAATTTCATATGCAAATATCCTCATTATGCGGTACAACACAACTTAAATTTAATTTAATGCTAGGAGGTCACAGTATAAGTCTTAAGCTTTATAAATATTAAAAAACGAATTTAAAAGCACTTATTTTTTTTAAAAAAAGTCATAATAATTTTATTTTTTTAAATAAACCAATCATTTTGATTATTCCACATAGGAAAAGCAAGCCACATCCCTTGTCTATCATATTTAGACACATTCATTCATAAGCCTAAGCACAGAATCCTAACTTGAAACATGAAACATTTTGCGCCACTTTTTTTAAAAGGACAGTCATTATTTAAAATCAGAACCACGGATATGCTTATGTAAAAAGGCTTTAGAAAAGGAACTCCTTACTTTAAATTTTTTCCTGTTATTCAAAATAATGAACCTGATTTTTGTAACCTTTTAAAACAGCAGTCTGAAATGCAGGGTTTAACACCATGTTCTGTAGTGACAAAATCCTGGCTGAGTCAACATTCCTGTCCCTCCATGGCCTACAATCAAAACAAGTGTTGAAATGGAAATGGAAGCAGGGTGACTGTCTATTTAAAACTGAGGCATTTCTAGTTCTAAAATGTGTGTGTAGTTCAGCAACATCCAATTTACTCAGATGATGTGTTTGCCTGTTTATATCTAACACAATGTATCGAAGGAAAATGTTTTAACATTTTATAATTATTTTTTTATTGCAAAAACCCACAATTTCGTTTTTTTAGGCCTATTTTATTCCTATTCAATGTGAATTCTAATTTTATCTTTTAAGCATTAACAGTTTGTACATGTGCATAGTTGCTTACTCTTATCAATTTAATAGTAACATGCAGTTATTTAGCATGTATGGTTCATTTCTGGATTTTAATTTAATTTGTATTTAATATTAATTAAATGATATTTTGCATAACAGACTGATGACAGCAAGAAAACACAAAGAAAAACACATTGAGCTCATTCCAGACATATACCGAAGGGTTCATACACTCAGAATCATATAATACAGCGCGCTTAAGGCTAGCAATCCTTACACAAAGAGCGCAATCGCTATTTACTTACAGAAGTATCACTAATGTGAAAACCAGAAACCACATAGACATTTAAACACACATTTAACCCACAGAGCAACACTTAGGACAGAAACAAAGGACAGCCCACAGACTGTTCTTAAACCAAACAATTTGTAAATACTAGTTGTAAGTCATATTTACAAGAAGCGCTTCTCAATAGTATTCCAAAAGACTGCAAAAAAAAAACAGCCCAACAAACTGTTTTATTTCCAAGAAGCCAATATACACTCAATTCACTAGCTTTGTCTGGCAGAACACTAAAAAATCGCTCTGCATATCTCCATTTACAAACGTGCGTAGAAAAGGATCCTTGTTTGTATTATGTCCAAATTTGAATTCCATGTGGATACAGAATCACCAAGGAAGAAATAACTTTTTATACCTAAACCTATTTAGGTATTCCCTCAAGGAAGCCGGCTAATTCACTTCACATCTCACTATGGTACCTCCAAAAAGCAACACATTCTTCGATGTGTGCTTGAAACAGGCATGCCAAAAATAGTGCAAAATATGCTGTATTATAATCAAAGTAGCGCTTAAGGTACTCTTTGTACTTTGCGCCGTTCATACAAATTCAAATAGAAAAAAATCTCCCCATTACCTGCCTACATAAATTGCAATTTACATATTACACATATACTAATCAAAAGTTGGCCAATGCAAATCTAAGCCACAGTAAGTGTTACTAAACTACCTTACCAATCCAAGGCATCAAAACCAACAGCTAGTGCCACAGAACGACTCTTACCAAACAAATGGTTGTCCAAATTCAAACTGCCAAGTCATGAATGACCTAAGAGTCTTTTTTAGAATACTCACACCAAAAAGGTTCTCAGTCAGGAGTGACATCATGTGGAGGATCAAAATCAGGAAGATCAGAAATATACTGGGCTGCAGAGACAGAGAATCCCCAGAATCTCCATGCACAGAGCACCTCCTTAGTAGAGTCCTGTCCTGTCCTCTACAGTAGATTTCTGTCCCCTGACAAAATCACTCCTTAGATAGCCACTTCTCTGATGAGGTCCACGTTGGAGCGCCATTTGTAGAAAATAGAAACCTTCTCAGGGGTCCCAATGATACTTGGTCCTTTCAAACCAACAAAGACGAAATTGGCACAGAAGCTGAAATATAAAAATAATGCCTTTATTCACCTCAGATGAGGGAGATACGTCTCACAGAAGCCTTAGCAACTGAATGAGGCAGTCTAAGGAGTACAGAAAACAGGGGCCTTATAATATGCTTAGGGTTACATAGTCAGCATAAGCCCAAGGGGCAGTCCTGGCTCGTGTAAGCATGCAAAATGCCTAAGATGGGCATGCAAGATCTGCTTGCTCAACAAAGTGGGAGGAGAGTTACTTCTCCATACAGCAGCAAAAATAGCCTGACAGTTATACTAGAGAAGCAGGTGCATTCTACTAGGTAGGCCCTTCTGAGCATGTGCGATTGTGGAATATTCTAAATATAGTACATTTTTAGGCAGATTACAAGAACAGTCAACACTGAGGGAGAACAGAGCACATGGCGAGCATGTGGCAGCACATGGCAAACAAGATGGCTGCCAGAAATACAAAATGGCTTTCAGCTCATTTAACAAATCCCTGCAATATTTAACACCTAGTTGATGAATGTTTTATGCAACCTAGTCTGCTCAGTGACCATCACCCCCTTTTGCTATTAAACTCCAAACTATATCATAGAGCAAAGTCAACTGCCCTTGCAACTAACATCAAAACGCAAGGTGAAAATAGGATACTGGTTAAGTGGACAGGTGTCGATCCCACAGTTTTTGTGAAAAATGTAATCCAAAAAAATAACCATTACATAAAAACATGCATAGACAAATCATCTAGTAATATTGAAATTTTTTTGGTATTCCAAAATATCTCTGATGACATTTCTAAGGAGATGAAAGTTAAAAATAAGAAAAACAGCGATGATTGTCCACGTTGGTTTAACCATCACTGCTCGAGATTAAATAGGGACTTAAAGGAAGAACTAAAAAGCAAACCTGGGAATAGATAAAAAATATGTAGTCTTCGGAAGAGCTATGAGCAAGCTCTAGAGCTGTGAAAAACAGAAATTACAGAGAATGCTTGGGATGACCAGATCCAAGCAGCCGAGACAAATAACTCTATCCTTTTATGGAAAACTATAGACCAACCTTTGTTTAAAGATGTATCATCTGCAAGGGTTAATACATTAGTTATGCCAGAAGAATGGTTAAGCCATTTTGAGGATACCCTTAATCCCTCACAACAGTCTGCAGAAATAGACAAAAATCGCTCTTTTACTATAATATGTACTCTCAAGATAGAAACAGTTACCATAGAAGAGATAACAATAGCTTTAAAAAATAGCACAAGTGGAAAGGCTGCAGGACCGGATGGGGTCCCCATCGATGTTTTTAAGCATAATGTGGATCTCTGGTGCCCTATTCTTGTTAACCTGTTTAATGCTATTATTAATGGGGTGCTACCACTAACTTGGGTTGAAAGTGTGAACGTCCCTATTTATAAAAAAGACGACGGAGGTAGCGCAAAATGCTACCTACCAATATCCCTTCTTGATTCCACATTCTAAATTAATGGGCAGAGTTTTACTGGCCAGGTTGGAATGTTAGGCAAAAGACAAAAAACATCTTAACCCATGCCCAGTATGGCTTTAGAAGGGGTATTGGAACGGTCGAACAGTGTTTTAACCTCAAGCTGCTTATAGGGAAATACACACTTGACAAAGAAAGTTTACTCCATCTCTGTTTTGTCAACCTTTCCAGTGCGTTCGACCTGGTAAACCACTTTAAGTTTTGGCAAACATTAGCAGAGATGGGCGCCCTGCATGATAATATAAATATCCTATCTCAGATATATGCCCACTTAACCTCGAAAATATGCTATGAACAGAAGGGGGAATGCACAACGCACTTTAAAGTAACTAGAGGAATTAGACAAGGCTGCATCCTTGCCCCCCTTTTATTTTGTCTTTATATTAAACGTATTGACTTTTTATTACAGAGTTTGAAAGCTGATGCCCCTGTTGTTGGTAAACGTGTCACCCCAATGTTCTTATATGCAGATGATGCAGTCCTAATATCTAGGACTGCAAATAGCTTCCAACTCTTGATAGATACTTTTACAGCCTTTATGACCAAAAAAGACCTAAAAATAAATTTGAACAAAACACTTGTCATAACAGTGGGAAAATGAAAACTAAGAGCAGAACCCATAATTTTGGGGGAACACCCATCGAAAGGACATCTACTTTTTCCTATCTGGGGTTACTTTTTAATAACAAAGGACTATGGTCTGTACATATAAATTCTTGTGAATTAAAGTTTGGGAGATCAAGCAAGGCTATTTTTTGATTTTCGCAGAAAATAGGCAATAAGCTGAGTCATGAGATTTTAAAGTTATATGGGAGTAAGTGCATCACAGTGGTTTGCTATGGTGGAGAAATACGGGGCATGGCATATATCTCCCCATTACAGAACCCTGAGAATAAATTCCTAAGAAGGGTATTATCGGTCCCAAACTCAACAGCTATTTATATAGCTCATAAGGAGCTAGATGCACCATATGTCAGCGATTTGATAAATGTGGCTGCCCTCACACTGTGGCGCTGAAATCTAGAGAAGAAATGAGGGTAGCTGAACTCAGTACAAAATTAGGTGTCAGACCTTACTGTGAAGGACCGATCTCTTTGGGCACACAACTGTATCTTATTTTTACAAGAAATGTACAACATAGATGTTATCTACAAGACTAAGGTTGAGTCTGCTCCACTTGCAAGTAGCTTTACCTGAGATGGGTATGTGGAGCCCTAACTTACCTATGTGCCCGTGTGATAGTAAAAGCCCGCAGAGCACTTTGCACTTCATACTTATCTACAATTTTGACAGGGACATCAGAAAACAAATGTTACAACCACTTTCTATTATTAATAAGTTGTATTCTTATAAATCTGCCTTTTATCATGTTTGTAATCTGGAACATGCATTGATATGTAATGCGGTTATCCTTTTCATTCAGATGGCTATTAAACAGAGAAAGAATCTTACATATCTGGAAATGCTGAATTATGAAAACGAATAGATTGCATTTTAACATATATATTTTTATTAAACATTCTGCTACAAAGTTTTTAACCATGACAAGCTGCTATTTGGGGTTTTTATTAATTTGTATGAATCAATGTATGACTTCTTTGTCAATCTGTAGTACATACTGTAAAAACCTGCAAACATAACAATACGCTTCACTTATGTTTGTGAGGAAATGACCTTTGTGAAAATTTACGATATGAAAATGTATTTTTAAATTTTGGATTAAAAGTTTTTATTGTAGAATGCTTTTATGGCTATATTTCTATATACCTAATAAAGCTTGTTTGAATTTGAATTTGACAACTTACTACTTCCCCTTTTCTGATCCATTCCCATAATTCTATCCCTACTCAAAACACTACTAAACACACACACAAACTCAAGAGCACAAACTCATAACAATTAATCCACATGGGGGAAAAAAGCACACTACTAATCATGGGTTCCGGTGCAGCGTGCTACTCACCCCAAAGTACTTCAATGGCTCGTCAGATGTAGTAAGTGCTATATAAAGACAATTTTCAATTATATTACAATTTCCCAGGAAGTTATCGAGCTTTTCGAATAGGGCTCTCGGCTTCGCCTTAGGCTCTCTGACTCCACCCGGTCATTAACTAATCCTCTTTTGATAATGTTTCTTAACTACAACACCAGCATGGACTAATCAAATCTTTATTTCGACAAAAAAAAAAAAAATTCCTAAAAGAACACAGCAATAAAACAATTAAAATAGTTGCTCACCTGCTGATTTTACATTCATTGAAGGCGTTTTGGACTGCGAGCACCAAGGACTCGCTCTTCCTGATTGCTGCTCTGTTTTAGACTGCTTTTAAGCCTTCACTACTCGCGGAACCCGCTTCGCGGGTCCCGCTTCGCCTGCACTTCCCGGCATAGCGCTTTGAAAACTCTGGCGCTTGAGCTTCTGAGGTGTTGGGGAAAGCAGGGCTGCGAGCGAGGGGAGGCGCAGGACTTCCAGTCCCAGGAGCGCCTTACCCTCGGCTTCTTCACCAGCTGACCCGCTCTCCCTGCTGGCTCCTCCCACACCTCAGCGCAGCTAAAAGCCTGCTCGTCTGTTGCCTTGGTTGATTGCTCACCTGCTGATTTTACATTCATTGAAGGCGTTTTGGACTGCGAGCACCAAGGACTCGCTCTTCCTGATTGCTGCTCTGTTTTAGACTGCTTTTAAGCCTTCACTACTCGCGGAACCCGCTTCGCGGGTCCCGCTTCGCCTGCACTTCCCGGCATAGCGCTTTGAAAACTCTGGCGCTTGAGCTTCTGAGGTGTTGGGGAAAGCAGGGCTGCGAGCGAGGGGAGGCGCAGGACTTCCAGTCTCAGGAGCGCCTTACCCTCGGCTTCTTCACCAGCTGACCCGCTCTCCCTGCTGGCTCCTCCCACACCTCAGCGCAGCTAAAAGCCTGCTCGTCTGTTGCCTTGGTTGATTGCTCACCTGCTGATTTTACATTCATTGAAGGCGTTTTGGACTGCGAGCACCAAGGACTCGCTCTTCCTGATTGCTGCTCTGTTTTAGACTGCTTTTAAGCCTTCACTACTCGCGGAACCCGCTTCGCGGGTCCCGCTTCGCCTGCACTTCCCGGCATAGCGCTTTGAAAACTCTGGCGCTTGAGCTTCTGAGGTGTTGGGGAAAGCAGGGCTGCGAGCGAGGGGAGGCGCAGGACTTCCAGTCCCAGGAGCGCCTTACCCTCGGCTTCTTCACCAGCTGACCCGCTCTCCCTGCTGGCTCCTCCCACACCTCAGCGCAGCTATATATCTCTCACTTGGTACCGCAAAGCGGGAGCGCGCGGGAGCGCGCCGGGAGAAGCCCGGGACAAGGGCGGGACCGTCTGAGGCCGTCAGAGGCTGCAGTAGGCTGGGCTGGGCCCTCTCTCTTTGATTTTTGTTTTTGTTATATTTCTGTTTGGTAATTTATTTTGCAGGCTAATATTCCTTTTTGGGGAGTGTTATTTTTTGTTCTTGCCTCACTACACTTGGCTTATGACGGCCAAAAAATTACGTTCTGGTCGCGTCCTAGTAGGGAAATCTGGGTCTAAAACGAAATCTAACCCTTTACGTAATAAAATTACATCCGCCATGCAATTAAAAGGCCAGTGTCAGCTCTTTAACTTGTGGGATAAAGGAAAAGATAAGTCACCTGAGTTGCAAACCCCGAGTGAGGGTTCTGACTACAATGCTCTGGAAGCGGCCAATACGGTTAGTATCGTTCCACCCTGCCTGAGTTTGATTCCTAGTCAATCTCTGTTATTACCTCTCAGTCCCGAAATATTAAGGGGTTCATGTCTGATGACAAATGGATTTCAACCAGGCCTAATTTGTCCTCATGAGTCTGCGGGTGGTAAGGTTATGAATTTGGATAATATTAATTTTCCCCAAGAGTCTCCTGCGGAAGCCCCCAATGCCATAGTAATTACTGACTCTTTGCCAGTTTTCCCAGTTAATTTGCCGATCCCAGACAGTGATTTTACATTACCTGACATTGATCTAACAGCTCACAAGAATCGGTTGATATCTCTTCAGGGGAAAGCCAGGGCTATTCTAAATTCTAATGAAGTTATAACCATTTCAAGTACGGGTCCCTTAAGTAGCACACCCTCTAACAAATTGGATTTTTCACCAGCTGAATTAAATTTTTCTTCTTGTTCTGGTCCTATTTTGAACAATGTACCGGAGGGGTCACCAAATGCTGAAGGGAGGTTATTTTCCAAATCTTTGTTTTCTTTGGAATCTATTCTTTCTTCGATCCTGAGTCTACTAGAAAAATTTGTTGGAGATTCTGAATGTATTTTTGATACGGTAAATCAAATCTTAAAAGTGCTTTTGCAAAATAAGAATGGCCCGGTGTCTGATTGCCCTCCTATGTTTATCAACTTGATGGAGACTTCCAAAAAAAGTCCACCAAGCGAACAAGCAGACCGGGAACCCGTTTGCCCTTCTCTCCTCAAGGACAGCCAAAAAGCTACGAATTCAGTAGCATTTCCGGCTGATCTATTGATCCGCAAAGCGGCTTCGGCTGGTATTAATTGTATAGCTTCTATTAGTGATGAAATAGAGGTAGTATCTTCGTCTTCTATCGTCCATAAAATTGATACTCCCTCTCTCTTTCCAATATTTTCCATTCAGTCTAAAAATGAGGAGATTTGTATGGCAAATACAGGAATGGTTAATGAATCTATCCCTTTAAAACATAAAAAGATGAAAATAAAGAAGATAAAACCCATTCGAAGAATATCAAAAAAAAGACAGAGAAAGCTCTTATTTGATAAAAGTGTGGAACCAATTGTAGAACATTCCCCTGAGGTTGTTCACTTGCCTGTTCCCGTGGAAGCATTGGCTGCCTCCTCTAAAGTGGAGTCCACTTCCACGGGTCTAGGTCCTATAAATTCTACTAATCCTTTTCTCAATAGGGTTACTTCACCTGTTGTTAATCCTTTCCTTTCCTGTCTTAACCCATCCGCAGTACCTTATCAAGATGTTCCTAAGGTCACTTCCTCCTCTGATAATTCCTGTCGCCCCTCTTTTAATCCACTAGCACGTCCTCTCTCTGAGGCACCCCCAACTGTAGTCAGTCCTATCAAAGAAAAAATAACTGTAGATACTTTTTTTCTTTATTTTTTGCCCTTATTTGATACTGATTTAATTTTAAATAGATCTGCCCTCCTTAGTTGTTTCAAAGAAATTGAAGGTTTAAAATTAATTCAAACGTCTGATTTGGACGTAGTATTCCTTCTTAACTCTTTGTTAGGGAGATCGACAAGGGTGAAATTTCATTCTAAAGTAGTGTTAAATCTTATTCTACAGTGGGCTGCAGAATTGCAAATTAGAGGAATAGATGTTATTCCATATTTTGGGGAAAAACGTAACTCTCAGGCATTCCCCAATTTGTCATCCTCTCCCCATTTGGGTTTGAAGTTGACGGAGTGGTCTAGCTCTGGTTCAGAGGATTTAAAAATATGTGTGTCCAGGAATGAAAGGCAAGTGTTGTATAAAAATCCCCCTTTGAAACAAATGTTGAAGGATGATGAATCTAAATGGAGTTGGCTCCCGGGAGTTTTAGCAAGTAAAGCTTCTTCCGGCCTTAAACCGCATTTAAATTTTTAACAAAGAGCTGAAGATTATTTCGTGGAACACAGCAGGTTTTAAAGATTGTAAGGAGAAATTAGACTTTTTGTATTCACATAAGGTGGATATAATCTGTTTACAAGAAACATGGGTGGAAGGTAGAATAGCGTTAGAAAAGGACTTTTTTGTTTTAGAAAAGAGCGCAATCTCCTCTACAAGAGGTCATGCAAAGGGAGGTATAGCATGTATGTTAACAAATAGAATAAAATGGAAGTATTCTCATTATCTCGATCCAGGGAATTTGTTTCAAGCAATAACCCTAAAAGACGTTTTTGAGGATTGCCCTAAAAGATCGTTGATAATAATAAACATCTATATCCCCCCAAATTGCTGCTATAATGGTGGCATCAACACGCTATTTTCCTTCTTAAATGCTGCGATGGATGTCATTTCTCCTCCTTATGTATTAATGTTTGGAGATTTTAACTGTAATATTTCCAATTGTGGGCTAGCTTTATTCAGAAATAAACTTAGGGAAGAATCTTTGAATATCCCATCGGCCCAGTTCCCTGTCAAAGTTAAAACTAACAAAAGGGGTAAACTTGTTCTAGAAGGTCTATATAAAGCTGACTGTTTAATAGTAAATGGAAGGCTTCCTTCTGACACCCCGGCAGCTTGTACGCATAAATCACATAAGGGAAATTCAATCATTGATTATGTCATGGCTGATTATGCTTTATTTTCCAAGTTGAAAAATATGGAGGTCATTGAGTCTAATCTAAGTGACCATAATGCGTTGTTGCTTACAGTCTCCGTCAGTCTGCCGAAAGTTGACTCTTGGAGCATGGAGAGGGATCTGGTGAATTTCGACTCAAATAGTGGGAAATGTTTCTGGAATTTTTACTGTTTTGAAAGTCTGTTGCCCCTTTTGAATCAAACTGTTAAGAGTTTATCTCTCTGGGATGGAAGAGAGTTGTCAAGTTTTGCTAATTTTTTAGATTTGGTAATTGCAACAGCAAAGAAAAAACCTGGGGTGAAAAAATCGCTTGCAGTCCCCCCTTCTTTGCGGGCTTTAAATATAGAAATTAATAAAGTAATAAGGGGGCAATATTTATCTTTTTCTTATGAAGCCAAGCAAAAATTGTCTATTTTAAAAAGAAGGAGAGTTAGGCTTAAGGCCCGTTTAAAACGTGATAAGGAAGACTCCCTCTGGATACAATTGAGGGAAGCTTCCTATAACGGTCAAGCAAAATTGTTTTGGTCTTTAATTGGCAAGGGCTGTGGGACCAGAGCCTGTGCCACTCCGATTCCCATTGAGGAACAGATTTGGGTCCAATACATTGAGAAACTGTATAGTAATAATAATGTGCAAGTACAAATGGTGGATTTCAATGATGTTTCATGTGTATTTGATTGTCCTTCTGAAAAGGAAATTGAATTTGCTATTATGAACATGCGTTCCTCGGGTGCGATGGGGCCAGATAAAGTCCCTATCTCAGTATTAAAACAACAGAGTGAACTCTGGAGCAAGATCCTATTTCCAGTTTTTAAATTTTGATTTTTTAGTGGAACAGTCCCCCCCTCCTGGAAAGGAAGTATCATTGTCCCCTTATATAAAAAGGGGGCAAGAGATCTTCCTCAAAATTATCGTCAAATCGCTTTGCTTGATGCCATAGGTAAAGTTTTCGCAAAATGTATTCTAATTTTAATGAATCAATGGGTAACTGATTTTAAAATTCTACCTATTGAACAAACAGGTTTCAGACAGAATCATGGAACTCTAGATAACCTGTCGGCTTTACAAGTCCTTACAGAAAAATATGTCAAAGTTCGTGGCGGGCAGGTTTATGGGGCTGTTATTGATTTCTCCACCGCTTTTGATAAAGTGGATAGGATATTACTGTGGAGAAAGTTATCTGATTTGGGTATGCCCTTATATTTAATTAAGTTAATTTGTGCACTTTATTCTGATACTTGGTGCAGAGTTCTATTGGGAGGTGAACGCGACTTATCTAAAATAATTTTTACCTCCAATGGGTTAAAGCAAGGTTGCCTTTTGGCCCCCTTGCTGTTTTCCCTCTATACAGTCGATTTACCTGTTGCACTTTCAGCGTGCGCTGGTATTGCCCCGTCCTTGGGGGGGGTTCCAATTGCATGCCTCATGTATGCAGATGACATCCTGATTCTGGACCTTACCCCGAAGGGTTTAAATAACCGCTTGCAGGCACTGTCTGAATATGCCGAAAACCATTACCTATTGATAAATGCGGCAAAAAGCAAAGTGATGTGTTTCTCCGGCAGGAAGAAACCTAAATTTCAGAATTTTCCATGGTTTGTGGGGGAGAAAAAATTGGAAACTGTGAAATTTTATACCTTCCTTGGTAAAATTGTCACAGCTAATCTAAGTGACAAAGCCCATATAGATAATAACTCCCGAAAGGCTATTTCTCAGGGAAAGAGTTTAGTAGCCCTGTATAAAGCTACAGGTAGAAGGCATTTCTCAATTCTCTTAGATGTTTTTAGAGCAAAAGTCCCTGCCTCCCTGTTATATGGCTTAGAATTAATAGAGCAAAATCAATGGAGTTTTTTATCTTCAACGGAAGGGAAAATCTTGCGCAGCTTACTATCTGTTAGTTCAGCAAGTTCGACTGTTTCCATGAGACAGGAACTTGGCCTGCGTAGCAGCTGGGCCCAAGGTTTGGCTGGCTCCATTCGTTGGGTAGTAGGCATAGTAAAAAGTGAACCTAATACTCTGAGATTTCTTATAAAAAGTGAATTGTTAGGAAGTCTAAATGAACATTCTTTGATTGTAAATTTTTTTAGATTTGCTGTGGCCCAATTGAAATTGGATGAAGAAACCTTATTTTTATTATCCTCTTTCCAATTAAAATCTATATTGAAGATTTCTTCATGGGAATTGGGGTTTTGTCATGACAGAGATTCCCGTCTGTTAAAAAAAGGTTGTACTCCTGTCATTGAATCATGCCTCTTGCGGAAAGCACAACCTTATATGTACTGGAACATCCCTCATGGCGTTCGTCGCTTAGTGTACTTATTAAGACAAAACCTGCTTCCGCTGAAAGTTCTTTATGGCAGATGGTATGGTCACTCTCCACTATGTGATCTTTGTCAAAAGCATGTTCAGAACTTAAATCATGTCATGTTTGTTTGTCCGGCCCTGATGTCTTACAGGCGCAGATGGTTACGTCCAATTTGCTTACAACTTAATATTCTTTCTGCACAGTCATTTCAGATGGCCTTGATTAACCCTCCTAATGAAATGTTTTGTTTTAAATTGTATGGCTTCTTTAAATGTTTCTTGGATCTTTATTAATATGTTATTTTTCATTTGTGTTTAGTGTTAAAATGACATTTTATGTATTTTTTTTTGTATATATTTTCTGGTTTTTTGTGTGGACCTCGAAAGAGTTCCTTATCATAATAAATAAAACTTGAAACTTGAAACTTGAAACTTGAATTAAAATAGTACAATAAAAGGTTTAAAAGCAAGAAGTAATAAGACCAATCCATAACAGTAACTATTTCTAATACATAACAGTTTGTCCCTCCTACCCTGCTAGAGTTAGGATGCCAGCCCCAATGCAATTCTATAAGTATGCCTTCTTTATCCTGGTTTATAAATTAACCACAAGTGCCCTTCTAATAATCCACATTGCTGCTAAGAACTTAGTAACAGCGAGGACCACATCCGGTGAAAGATCCGTCTTTAAAATTCTGAACGCATGTAAACAGTGGATTATCCCCAGGTTTTTACATATTGGGATGATCCACCTCCGTCTCGGGTTTAAATAAGCGGGACAAAAGAAAACAACATGGACCTCATTTTCTAGATCTGCGGTACACCCTGGGCAATTCATGGGCGATAGTGCTCACCATTTAGACGTAAGTGATCTAGTAGGTAGCGAACCATGCCGCCATTGAAGAAAGAGCTTCCTCGAGACATCAGGGCTAATGTCATCCAGGACTTGCTCCAAGTAGTAGGAATCCTTGGTCAATAGAAACGTGGCTGTGAGAGTGCCCGGTTGGGCGCTAGATGATAAAAGAGCCATTTTGTTATCCCGGTACAACTGGACCAGTTGTTTCCATGACATTCCAGCACAGGTGTGCTCCGGGTCTGATCACATTGATGCAAGGCCGAGCTTCTCAAATTCCTCTCTAACATGCTTGAACCAGGGAAGCTTACCCACATTAGGCAACCCCAAAACTTCGATTAGCTCTTGCCTATATTCGTTCAGCTCTGGGGTAACCCAGATTCTCCTCCAGAAAGTTAGAGGTCTGAAGGCCAGTTCTTCCTCAATAGGTCTAAGGCCGAGGTCAAGTCTTAGCGGCACTAGTGGGGTACTCGGGGGCAGGGCTACAGCTGCCTTAGGAATCTATTATCCGCGCCAGTGATTGCTGAACCGCTCTTGTAACCCCACAGCTCGCCCCATAAGACACTGCCACACGCGCCCGCGATTTATAAATTTCCAGTGGTGGACCAATCGGCTTAAACGATGATTTACTCAAAAGTTTCAGAATACCCCCAGCTATCTGGGTCATCTTAAGTTGCAATTTCAGCTGATGCTGGACCCAAGTAAATGATTCATTAAGGGTAATTCCTAGATAGTCAAAGGTGTGTACCCTTTCTAGCTTGACTCCATCTATCACAGGGTTTGGGCGTGTTGTTGCAGGGGGATTAAAAATCATAAATTTGGTTTTTAAGGTGTTTATTTCCAAACCCCGCTCTTTCCAGAAAGAGGCAAACCCATCCAAGACTCGCTGAATACCCATAGGTGTTTTAGAAAGTAATAAGGTATCATCTGCGAACATAATCGCGGCGATCCGGGACCCTGCAAGCTTTGGAGCGTCGCTATCTAGTACCGCCTCCAGGTATGCGATTACCCCGTTAACATAGAGGCAAAACAGGGTAGGCACCAGGACGCACCCCTGCCTTACCCCCCTGCCAACGGGGAATCGAGCTGTCAGTTAACAGTTGCTACCACACCTAACCTGGGTGCAGTTTTCAGCATGGAGTCGGATTATCATATTCAGAAGTGGAGGTGGAATACCAAGCTCCCCGAGTACAGTCCACAACTTCAGACGTGGGACCAAATCGAATGCCGCACATAAATCGATGAAAACAGTCTAAAGTGACCCTCCCCCGATCTTGACGCTTTTCCAATAAAGCATATATAAACGAAAGATCTGATCCGTGGTGGAAACATTCTTCCTGAATCCTGCCTGGAAGGGGCTTAGGATAGAATGCTCCTCAATCCAGTCTAAAAGACGATTTAAGATCAGTCGTGCGAAAAGCTTTTGGGGCACGTCAATGAGGCTGATTGGCCTGTAGTTGGCTGGGAGCAGAGGTGAGCCCTTCTTAAAAATAGAAACAATCTCTGCCCCCAGCCAAGTACTCGGTACCTCCATACCTCCCCATATGGCATTAAAAATAGCCGTCAAATAAGGGGCCCATACCACAGGTTCATGCTTTAGAAGATCGCCTGGTAATTTATCTAGGCCCGGAGCTTTACTTGAGGGACGCTTAAGAATAGCTGTCTCTACCTCCCCCACAGAAAACTCATACTCTTTTATTCCACTCTGGATATTGGGAGAAAGTGCCAGCGGGTTCAAAGCACCCAAGGGGGTATCCGCCCGGTATAGGTTGAGGAAATGCTCTTCCCACACCTCGGTAGCAACATTAGGGTCCACAGCCGCAACTAGTTCAGCCGACCCAGTGTTCACAATTTGCCAAAAGTTCCGGGCATCTCTTCCTGCCAGGCTCGATGTTAGATTGGCCCAATGGTCCACCTCCCACTCAGCTTTTGCGGGATGAATTAGCTTCTTATACGCAGCCCTTTTTACTTTAATCAGTGCTCTATTATGGTTTTGTTTCAATGCACTGAGGAGCTCTGATCTTGCCCTTCTACATACTGGCTTAGACCAGGTAGATTTATTGCCTTGTTTTTTCCTTTTCCCGCAGGATTTAGGGTCTCAGCTAAACTGGTAGTCAGTTCCTGATACAAAGCCCAGAGCTTAGCAAATACTGAGGCGGAGGTGAACTCAGGGGTCAGCGCAATGACAGCTTCCAGTGCTGTGGCTACTTGGGCATATATCTCTGCCACTAACTCAGGGCGGGTTACTGCTTTGTCCCATCGAATTCTTCGTCTATTACTGGAGAGGAGTGCCCTTGTTGTCTGATCCACTCCTTCCCTTGGGACTATCTTTAGACCGACCAGGGGAGAGGAAATCTAGGATCAAAGGGTTGAGGTCACTTTCGCCCCTGGCTTCCACCTTAAAATCAATGACTTTGTGCCAAGCACAGGCCTCGACAAATATATAGTCCAGTCGAGCCTCTTGGCCAGGTTTCTTATAAGTGTAGTATGCGGGTGCATCCGAAATTACATGGCCTTTGCATGCCCTTATTGAGTGGATTAAAGTCAGGGCAAGAATTTGTACCGCCAGCGGCGCCCATGACTTAGGCGGAGGACCCACAATCGGAGGTATTTTCCAATAGTCTGAAATTGCTCCATCCATCAGATCTGTCAGTGGCTCAAAATGGGAGTTAAGGTCACCACCTACCACAAAGGTGGCCCCCTGGGGAATCCCAGTTAGGAACGCAGAGAGCTCCTTGATGGTTTTAGACTCCGCTGTGAGGCTCACTGGTCTAGAATAAACATTGACCAAAGCGAGTTTGGAGGCGTCAGGCCATGCCAGTAGGATGCATTGTACATCCTCCAATGTAGTCTCCAAAATCCTGGTGCTACACCCCAGATGAGTTTTCACCCAGATTGTTAGCCCCCCGATGGCCTTCCCTCCCCCCCCACTTTGCGGGTATAGAGAAGGAGGCAAAACCGCACCTGAATTTTTCCTCTCTTGCCCAAGTTTCCAGAAAGAAACAGACATCATTCATGTCTATGAAGGTACCCCACTCTGGACAGGCCAATTTGTTGCATAGCCCTGCAATATTCCAAGACAAGATTTTAGGCGATGTTTTACCAGTAGTTGCCTTAATGGTTGGCATAGGGTGGTCCTTCACCCCATTTGGCATAAACGCTGTATTAGGAATGGCGTCCCCCCTTTCAGGGGGGGCATTCATGAGCCCACCCGATTCCACCTGCACTTCCCCCATATCTATATTCAACCCTCTCCCCTCTGCCAGAATGGGCTGTAGGTTTGTGTGACTTGCTGAACCATCTCGTCCCCCCAATCTTTTTTCCGTTTGAAGTCAATCGACCTGGTCCAAGGAGCTGAACCTGTTGTCATGGAGATAATTAACATGCATGGGGTAATATAGGGATTATGCCTAGGCCCTCCGATGTAACTTCTAGCACCCACCCTTGTCCACCCTTCTTCGCTCCCCACAAGAACTGGATTACTTGGGGGTGGGTAAAAGAAAGACAATGGGCGGGTGGATTATGGTGCCGGCACTGCCACCCACCCAGTTACAAATGTGGGAGACTAACCCCGCGTTTCTGAAATTGACCAAGACACAGTCCCCCTTTATATGTTTAATTTTTGGACCCACCCATGGGACCCTTCTGACCATGACAATTTCGGTTGCCTGATGCTGAGGGAGGGGTCTATGGATGTTCAACCAGCTAACCACTTTGTTTTTTAGGGAAGAGAACGATTCTGGAGTAGAGCCACTAAGCTCAGGGACACCAGTTAGTACCACTACTAGGGAAGCCGCTTCCGGGGGCAGGTTAACTACCTTGCTCCACCTTGCACGGCCCCCCTCTGCAGTGGGCCGCTCTACCTTCTCCCGACCCATGCCACTACTTCTGGGGGGATTAACCCTGGTCGCACCCGCTGGCGCCTGGGCCATCGCGGGATTGATTGCTGGAGCCAAATTAGTGATAGGGGGCAAGCGGAAACTAAAGGTACCCCCCCACCACCAACATCATGGCCCTGCTGTACAGTTGAGACTGATTTAAGATGGTTCATCATCCACCCGGTGGCCAGTTCGATAGTTTGTAGCCTATGCTCAATAGAGTTTAGTCTGTCCACCAGAGGATTAAGCAAGGATTTCAGGGTAGTGCCCATGGCAAGGATCAGATGGTCCGTCCCTGCCTGAGCCGTATCCCCAAATCTAAATCAGTGGGCTGAGTTATCAGAGAGACCTGGGGAGGTAAATTTGTGTCAGCATTAGTTACAGGGGGCGCTTCCCTGTTTTCGGCTTGGTCCGTGAGGTGATTAACTTCAGGTCCCTTGTCAAGTTTCGCCTTTTTCCCGCCCCTCGCCTGGGCACCACGTTTCCTCTTTGGGACAGCCCCTTCCCGCACTCCCTGTGACTGTCTACATGCAAGATCCAGCCCGCCCAGTGGTAGCCCAGTGTTAGCAGTACCAGCGGTAGGTGATAGTACTACCACCTCGGGGACAGTCAACATAGGAGCCCTAGCCACTCCTGGGCTGTTCCCAAGGTCTTGCAGGACAGCCATAATAGCCTGATCAATGCTGTCCAGTAAGGCAGTGGAGGACCCCCCCTCCCTTTCTGGGGTTTTAGCACTGGCTATAAGACCCAAGGAGGATCTTCTGACACTGTCAATACCTTCGGAAAGACGTTTCTCAACCACAGCAAGCTCATTAGACAGTACAGAATTCGTTGTAATCAGGAAACTGTCCAGTGTACCTGCAACCGTAGTACTTGAAACCGTGGCCTTACTCCTTGTCTCACGACCCGCCATAATTCGCGGCTACACAAGTCCTCAGGGCCGGATCAAGTAGGTATCCTTGGGCAAATCAGGGCCAAGGGAGTAGGCCCGGTCCGGTACTGCACAGTCTGTAACGGGCTAGAACGGGCCCGCCCTTGGCCCGGCCCGCTTGCGCGGATGGGGAGGAGTCTAAATAGCGGAGGGTGGGGGCGGGAAGAGGACCAGCTGCGGCAGATCACAAGCCACTCTGCATGCTGGTCCTCGCAGTCCCGCGATGAGCGTGTTAGGTGAACGGCAACGCCAACTCCGGCGCTCTCTGTCCCAGGTCAGCAACTGAGCACTTCCACTGCTCCTCGGCACGAGCGGCGCCCGCGGAGCGGGGGCCGCGAGAAGTGATGTCCTTGGGCGATGTAATCCAGCAATCCCCACAATCCCCTGGCTCTCCCTCTAAGCAGCGCAGAGAGCACCAGGTAAGCGACGGCCGCAATGAGCTTTATCCAGGCGGAGGGTGGGGGCGGGAAGAGGACCAGCTGAGGCAGATCACAAGCCGCTCTGCATGCTGGTCCTCGCAGTCCAGTGATGAGCGTGTTAGATGAACGGCAATGCCAACTCCGGCGCTCTCTGTCCCAGGTCAGCAACTGAGCACTGCCACTGCTGCTCGGCACAAGCGGCGCCTGCGGAGCGGGGGCCGCGAGAAGTGATGTCCTTGAGCGATGTAATCCAGCAATCCCCACAATCACCTGGCTCTCCCTCTAAGCAGCACAGACAGCACCAGGTAAGCGACGGCCGCAATGAGCTTTATCCAGGCGGAGGGTGGGGGTGGGAAGAGGACCAGCTGCGGCTGATCACAAGCCGCTCTGCATGCTGGTCCTCGTAGTCCCGCGATGAGCGTGTTAGGTGAACGGGAACGCCAACTCCGGCGCTCTCTGTCCCAGGTCAGCAACTGAGCACTTCCACTGCTCCTCGGCACGAGCGGCTCCCGCGGAGCGGGGGCCGTGAGAAGTGATATCCTTGGGCGATGTAATCCAGCAATCCCCACAATCACCTGGCTCTCCCTCTAAGCAGCACAGACTAATTCTATGCATGTGTAAATAGGTTTCTGATGCACGTTTGCATTTTAGGAATTAATTGCAACAGAAATCAAGCAATGTTTTACCTGGAAGTCAGGTTTATAACGAAAATTTTGTTCTGAATCGGGCTCATTGTCTACATCTTAAGTGACCTTCGATTGGCCAAATGGTGCCCAATCAGATAATTAAAAGAATTTCTCTGTGATCCAAATATACCCAGTAGCTACAATTTCTAAGTCAATCAATCAATCAAGTCATTTATAGAGCGCACTACTCACCCGTAGGGTCTCAAGGCGCTGGTGTGGGGGGGGGTGCCGTTACTGCTCGAACAGCCAGGTCTTGAGCTTCTTCCTGAAGGAGAGGTGATCTTGGGTCAGGCGCAGGTCGGTCGGGAGTGAGTTCCAGGTCTTGGCGGCCAGGTAGGAGAAGGATCTTCCTCCTGTAGTCGCTCTTCGGATGCGGGGGACGGCGGCGAGGGCGTGGCTGGTTGATCTGAGGAGGCGCGTGGGAGTGTAGAAGTTGATCCGGTTGTTGAGGTAGCTCGGGCCTTGGTCGTGTAGGGCTTTGTGCGCGTGGGTGAGAAGACGGAAGGTGATTCTCTTGTTGACCGGGAGCCAGTGCAGATCTCTCAGGTGTCCGGAGATGTGGCTGCGTCGGGGGATGTCGAGGATGAGTCTGGCCGAGGCGTTCTGGATACGCTGGAGTCTCTTCTGGAGCTTGGCGGTGGTTCCGGCGTAGAGGGCATTGCCGTAGTCCAGTCGGCTGGTGACGAGGGCCTGGGTGACCGTCTTCCTCGTCTCGGTGGGGATCCATCGGAAGATCTTTCGTAGCATGCGTAGGATGTTGAAGCAAGACGAGGAGACGGCGTTTACTTGTCTGGTCATGGAGAGGGAGGAGTCCAGGATGAAGCCCAGGTTGCGTGCGTGGTCCGTTGGTTTGGGTGCGGTGCCCAGGGCGGGGGGCCACCAGGAGTCGTCCCAGGCGGAGGGCGAGGAGCCCAGGATGAGGACCTCCGTCTTGTCCGAATTCAGTTTCAGGCGGCTGGTCGTCATCCATTCGGCTACATCTCTCATCCCTTCGTGCAGGTTGGCTCTGGCGGTGGTGGGGTCGTTGGTCAGGGAGAGGATCAGCTGGGTGTCGTCGGCGTAGGAGATTATGTTGAGGTTGTGTTGGCGTGCGATGGCCGCGAGGGGGCTCATGTAGACGTTGAAGAGGGTGGGGCTCAGTGAGGATCCCTGGGGGACGCCGCAGCTGACTTTGGTGGCCTCTGACTTGTACGGTGGTAGGCGGACTCTCTGTGTTCTTCCGTCGAGGAAGGAGGTGATCCATTCCAGTGCCTTGTCCTGGATTCCGATGTTGCCGAGACGCTGTACTAGGGTGCGGTGGCAGACAGTGTCGAAAGCCGCGGAGAGGTCCAGGAGGATGAGGGCCGCTGTTTCTCCGTTGTCCATCAGAGTTTGTATGTCGTCGGTGGCAGCGATGAGGGCGGTCTCGGTGCTGTGGTTCGCTCGGAAGCCAGACTGTGAGGGGTCGAGGGATCCATTAGTCTCGAGGAAGGCGGCCAGCTGTTTGTTGATGGTCTTCTCGATGACTTTGGCCGGGAACGGGAGGAGCGAGATGGGACGGTAGTTCTTGAGGTCGGTGGGGTCTGCTGTGGGTTTCTTGAGAAGAGCGCTGAGTTCGGCATGCTTCCAGCTCTCAGGGAAGGTGGCGGTGTCGAAGGAGGTGTTGATGATGTCCCGCAGGTGGGGTGCGATGACAGCGTCGGCCTTGTTGAAGACGTGGTGAGGGCAGGGGTCAGTCGGAGATCCGGAGTGGATGGAGTTCATCGTGCGGATGGTGTCTTCGGTGCTGATCGGAGTCCAGGTGCGGAGGGTGGTGGTGGGTGGCGTTGTTGCGGTTGTGGCTTGCGTTGGTTGGTTGTTGAAGCTGTTGTGTATGTCCGCGAACTTGTTGTGGAAGTAGGAGGCGAGGGAGTTGCAGAGGTCTTGCGACGGGGTGATGTCATTGTTTCCGGCGTTGGGGTTGGAGAGCTCTTTCACGATGTTGAAGAGTTCCTTGCAGTTGTGTGCGTTGTTGTCCAGCCGGTCCTTGTATGTATTTTTCTTGGTGGCGCGGATCAGTTGGTGGTGTTTCCGGGTGGCGCGCTTGAGGGTGGTCATGTTGTCCGTAGTTGGTTCCCTTCTCCAGACTTTCTCGAGGGCTCGACAGTTCTTCTTGGAGCTCTTGAGTTCGTCGGTGAACCATGGTGTTTTTCTGCTGCAGGGTCCGCTGGGTGGGGTTCTCAGAGGGGCGAGTTCGTCTGCGCAGTTGTTGATCCACTTCGTGAGGTTGTCGGCGGCCTGGCTGGGGTTCGCTGAGCTGGCGGGCGGGTGCTGGCTCAGGGAAGCGGTGAGCTGGTCGGCTGTGATCTTGTTCCAGCTTCTTCGGGCAACCTGTTGCTGGTGGTGGTGGATCGTCGTTCTTTTGAAGGTGAAGTGGACGCAGCTGTGGTCCGTCCAGTGGAGTCCTGTTGCGTGGTTGAAGGTGACGTCTTTGCTGGATGAGAAGACGGCGTCGAGTGTGTGTCCGGCGAGGTGGGTGGGGGAGGTCACCAGTTGCTTGAGTCCGAGGTTGGCGAGGTTGTCGAGCAGGCTGATGGTGTTGCGGTCGCTGTTGTTCTCCAGGTGGAAGTTGAGGTCCCCCAGGAGGATGTAGTCGGCGGAGGGGAGGGCATGCGGGCTGACGAAGTCGGCGATGTCCTCGCTGAATCGTGTGCGTGGTCCCGGGGGTCGGTAGATCAGGGTGCCTCTGAGGGTGGTCTTCGGGTCGGTGTGGATCTGGAAGTGCAGGTGTTCAGCGGTGGTTAGGGTGTCGTCGGTGTTGGTCGTGATGCGGATGGTGTCCCTGTGGATGATGGCGATGCCTCCTCCCGTCTGGTTGGCGGTGCGGTCCCTCCGGATGATCTTGTAGCCCTCTGGGATGGCGATGGCGATGTCTGGGGCTGAGGAGGCGTTCATCCAGGTCTCGGTGAGGAAGGCAACGTCAGGGGCGGTGGTGTCGAGGAGATTCCAGAGTTCTACGGCGTGTCTGTGGACGGAGCGGGTGTTGAGCAGGATGCACTTGAGGTGGTTGCTGCTGATGTTCGGCTTGGCGAGTGCTGGTGCAGGGTGAGTCCGGATGCAGGTGAACTCGCAGGCGTGGCAGCTGAAGGGTCCGTGGGTGTGCTTCGGGGCGGCTTGATGACATCCTGGGATGCGGCCGGTGTTGAGTGCGATGAGATCGGCGGCGTTGTAGGTTCGTCGGGTCGGCTTCCGTCGGTGGGGGCCAGGGGTCCTGGCGCTGGTCGCGATCCGGTCGCGGACGGGCGCAGACGGGCTTACCTTTGGCGTGCCTTCGGCGCGCAATCGGCGCGCCCGCTGCGCGTTCGCACGGTCGCCATTTAAGGCGAAGTGCGCGGGTGGGCGGAGCAGCTGGGAGGCGGGAGCGGGGAGGGTACAGTAGAGAAAGGGGCGGGGCAAATGGCGGTGGCGGGAAGCGGGGAGGGAGCGCGGCGAGGAAGGCGGGAAAAGAGGCAGGAATCTAGAGTCAATACAAACACAAAGGCGGTGAAAGAAAGAACCTGAACAGTAAAAGCAAGCACTAATGACGGTCAAAACAGAAACCTGAAAAATAGAAACAAGCACAAATGACGGTCAAAACAGAAACCTGAAAAATAAAAACAAGCACAAGTAACGGTCAAAACAGATGGAAAATGGCAAAAAACACACGGGGAGAAGCAGAGCGGCCGCGAGGCCGGCGGCGAGGCAGCTAGGCACAGCGAGGGGGGCACACGCAGCAGCTGGTGGCCGTGCGGCGCGGGGGTGTCCCACAAGTGGGTCACACTCACCTGCGTCGCACGGTCGCCATTTAAGGCCAAGTGCGCGGGTGGGCGGAGCAGCTGGGAGGCGGGAGCGGGGAGGGTACAGAAGAGAAAGGGGCGGGGCAAATGGCGGTGGCGGGAAGCGGGGAGGGAGCGCGGCGAGGAAGGCGGGAAAAGAGGCAGGAATCTAGAGTCAATACAAACACAAAGGCGGTGAAAGACAGAACCTGAACAGTAAAAGCAAGCACTAATGACGGTCAAAACAGAAACCTGAAAAATAGAAACAAGCACAAATGACGGTCAAAACAGAAACCTGAAAAATAAAAACAAGCACAAGTAACGGTCAAAACAGATGGAAAATGGTCAAAAATGCACTGCATATTACTTTCGTCTTTGTTTATTTGGCATCTATTTTATGGAAAGTGCAATATGTGGGAGTTGCTATGCTTAGTCCTCAACATATTTTTGCTTTGCGAAATAGTATCTTTATCTTCAAGCACAATTACCCAAGTCCCGGTGTAATCTGTTATCGTGCGTCCGTCCACTACAGCTGGCACCGCGAAAAAGGAAGCAGTATAGCAGCTGCAAATAAAAAGCGTGCTGTTTCTTTCCATCAACTCCACAAACAGTAAACGTGCCGGCAACTATCCATGGGCAATGCCTCTGCACTGGATGAGATTATCTTTTGAAAGTATTAATATACTAAATATAACTATTTTAAGGCCATCTCATTCATTTAAGAAACAGATATTCATCTAGCAGAGTGATTTGATCTTTGTAAAAAGCTCTGTGTAGTGTGGAGGTTCTAAGATTAATTTAAATGACCTCTTCTCATTCAGGTCAGATTTTATAGTTTTTTTTTCTGCTGGGAATTTAGGATTAAAGGGATTAAATGCTGACATTACTCTTTTGTCTGTACCAGACTGCACTTGAGAATGTGTTGCGTGGGTAGATAAGCCCAGTGTTCGGCTAAGAGAGGTCCGAGAGTCAAAGAAATGGAAATGCTTCAAGGTCAAATGAATCCAGCTGCGCTGCTCCCAGGATGTACCTGTAGAGTGTAGACAATAGGCAGCGGCAGCGTTTCGGCACGTGCCCTTTAACATGGATTCTAAGGGGGAAGCTGCGCCAGGGTTTTGCTGATTTTTTGGAAGCTTTCTAAAACCTCGTTGGAGACTGTATTGATAGTGTGCAATGCTTCGAGTTTTCAGTCCGCGGCTCCTTTCTTCAATAAACACAGCGCACTATGGGATGCCTTTAAGGTTGTAGGCGAAAGGAACTCTACTCCGTTTTCCAGAACGATGGTGCTGCTGGTGAGAATGCTCCTCCTATTCACCTGCATGTGGCCAAGAGCGGTGCTGAAAGGTGTAAACTCGCAAGGTCACCACAGCCAACGGCAGAAGCACTTGGTACCCTTGATGGACAACAGAAAGCACAACAGGTAAGGCAGTCGGTGCGCGTTAGCTTCAGGGCACGAGTCCAGGAGGGGGGAGGGGGTCATTAGACGGGGTTAGAGGGCGTCCACCCACTATTTTCACAGGGTGAAGCCATCCACCCTGCCAAATATTTGGGCCCCATTGGTACAGGGCTTTTTTATTTAAGACTCCTGCCTGGCTCATAACAAATCCCGAATTTGAGGGGTCATCAGGCCTGCTTTTGTTCGAGTCTCCTGGCTGGCAGCAGTCAGGAGCCTTACACCTAGATGCAAATGAAGCGAGGGGAAACAAAGGTTAACACTTCACACAAACTTAAAGGCAGCTTTTCACTTTGTTTTTATTTCGTTCCGTCCCTGCTTAGGAGAAATGCAGGCACTGTACGACCGCCAGATGTGTTGGTCTTTCCCGGTATTTACACAAAGGAAATTGCATTGACATAGAGCTTACTATACTTGAGGAGGCGTTGAAATAATTTAAGTGCCACTATTTTTTCTTGTATAGCCCTACTAATTCCAATGCAGGGTGTCAGAGCACTTTACATCAACACACGCATATTACATGTGCAATGATTTATATACGTTTGTAAATGAATTTACAGGATGTGGCACATAAAACTGGGGGATTGCAAGTTGTAGAAGTCACATATCATCTTCCATAGCTCACTGTGCTAATATCGTTGCAATGCACTCAAACGTACACATGATAGACCTGCTAAACATATATGTGAGGGCTCTAGAGCTGATGTCACTTCTTGTGATGCCACTTCCTGTAAATTCGTGGCTTGCGATGCTACTTTCTATGATGTCAATTCTTGTGATGCCATGTGTGATGTGCGCCATGATGTCATGAGCTCTGATGTCATGCGCCATGATGTTGCGCGCTGTGAAGTCTAACTGGGTTATTCCCCCACTTCTATTTTTAGGACTTGTGCTCTGGTTTCATTCCTCTCGATGTATTTTCATGTGCCAGCAATGTACATTGTTTCTGAGCTGCATTGTGACTATTAAGCACGGTGTGGCAGCAGCATATACTTCGTGTGACACAGTATATATGGAATGCAAACTTGTGATATTATTGGCCAGCCTACAATATCGAATAACATATGTGAGCAAATATGTATGGGCTAGTTGGATAGTGAGAATGTCGGCAAAGGCAGCGGAGCTCTGTACCGGGTCCTATTACAGAAACCTTGCTCAAATTCATTTGGGGCACACCAGTAGGTGAGGGGGGGGGGGGAAGCACAGACACAGACACCAGAAGTGTGTGAAAAAGGCCGCTTTTATTGGAATCAGGTGCACGTATAAAACATCCCCCTTGGCCTGTGCCGCACAAAACTACTGCTCACTAATTAACAACTGCCTAACAGCCCCCCACCCCCACCCCTAAATGTAAGCCCGAACATTGCAACAGTAATACAACAAACATACGCTCATCAACCTGCCCCTCTACTAGATGCCCCTAATGACCTCCATGACCCCAAACCCCCGCTACCATGCAGTCCCAGGCCTCCAGCCAACCACCCTATTTCCTTAGGACAGCGCCCCACAACGCACCTGTTCCAGCGACAAAAACACAACCTCAAACCTAAATAGTGCACCATCAACCAAGAAAAACCCCTCGGGACCAAATCCTCGACCACCCCCCCCCCCCCCCCCACCCCGCAAAGGGAAAAAACAACCTTGGACCAACAAAGCCGAAAAAACCCTGCAAAAAGGGAGGGAGGGAGGGACAAAATTTAACACGACCTGGCTGCTGTGTCACCGCACCACAAACGTGCGCGGTGACACAAAATGGCCGGCTATATAGCCCCACGTCCCTAGGCAGCCCAAAAGAAGCCCAAACCGCCCAACCAGCCCAAAAAGCGCCGCTACGGCGATCCCCGTGTGTCAAACTTCCCCCTCCCCCCCCCCCCCTCCCCCGGTGCCCCAAACTTCCCCGGGGGGGCGAGCCTCCCGTTGGTCGGCCACCCCCCCAAATCCCCATTGGGGCACACCAGTAGGTGAGGGGGGGGGGGGGAAGCACAGACACAGACACCAGAAGTGTGTGAAAAAGGCCGCTTTTATTGGAATCAGGTGCACGTATAAAACATCCCCCTTGGCCTGTGCCGCACAAAACTACTGCTCACTAATTAACAACTGCCTAACAGCCCCCCACCCCCACCCCTAAATGTAAGCCCGAACATTGCAACAGTAATACAACAAACATACGCTCATCAACCTGCCCCTCTACTAGATGCCCCTAATGACCTCCATGACCCCAAACCCCCGCTACCATGCAGTCCCAGGCCTCCAGCCAACCACCCTATTTCCTTAGGACAGCGCCACTCGAAAGTCGCTTACGACTTTCGACCCCCCCACTAGGACTCCTGTCTCCTGGGATACCTGACCACCCCCAGGGCCCCATCTAAAGCCTCCTTTAACTGCACTATATACAGCTCCATGCCGTACCTGGACAGGTGGACCCCATCCTCCAAGAAGAAATAGTTAGCACCATAGCGCAACTCCGGGTGCTCCATCCTCCCCACCCCTTCCTTGGCGCAGAAAGCGCGCATCTCACGATTGATCTTCCTACGAGCCCTGTCTATGGCCCCTGGGCGCTCAGCTCCCCTCCACACCCGCCTGGGAATAAACTCCGACCATATGACATGGCAGCCCGCCCATTGCCTCCTGATTTCCTGCAGGTCCTGTCTCATTTGCTTGAGCAGCGCCAAACCCTTGCACTGCACCAAGTCGTTCTCGCCCAGGTGAATTACCACCACGTCCGGGCACACCCCCCCTTTCACCAACGTGTTTAACAATGGCAATAACTCATGCCAACGCCTACCCCCTTTCCCCCTCCAATGACATCTATACAACCCCGGATCCAATCCCAAATTGAGAGCCTGATGCCTGTCCCACTCCGCTCGTTCAGCCCGCCTGACGAACGAATGTCCCACAATATACAAATTCAGGACAGCCACATCCGGCCCCGCCACAGCACCTGCAAAGACACATATATGAGAATCGGGAATCATTGCGACAAAGCACCATCCGCCTCCCTCAACCTCACATACGTCCTGTAAGCGTCCGATTTCCACCGACCCAGCCTCTGAATCTCCTCCTTACCCCAACCCCTCCGTGCCGCCTCCGTCGCCGCCCCAATCCGAAAAGAATGCGTCCCGAACGCCAGGGGATCCTCCCCCAAGACCCGCAGTGCCCGCCGCAAGACCCACAAAGCTTGGGACGCCGTCACCCCCCCCCCCACCCCGCCCAAAAACCTCCCCCTCCGACACGCCACTTTCAGCCATCAACCTCCTGCCCCAAACCGCCGGGCACACCCCCTCCTTGTCGCCCTCGATACCGAGAAAGGACAACACCGTACTGGGACCGCACGTCTTCTCTGGCGCCAGGGGAACCCCAAATTCCCCCATCAACCCGGCCAAACCATCCAGCAGCCGCTGACAATCCGCCGCACCGGGCCGCCCCACCAGGAAGAAATCATCCAGATAGTGCGTCACTGACTCCGAGCCTGTGCGCCTGGAAAAAACCCACTGAATGAAGGAGCTGAACCGCTCAAATAGTGCGCATGAAATGGAACACCCCATCGGCAGCGCCTTATCCACAAAGTATTGACCTTGAAACTGGATCCCTAGCAACTGGTAATCCGCCGGGTGTACCGGAAGGAGTCGGAAAGCCGACTTGATGTCGCATTTCGCCAACAGCGCACCCTGCCCCGCCTGCCCCGCCGCCGCAACCAGACGGCGCGCCACGTCCACCGACGAATACGTCACAGACGCCAAATCCGCCGAAATGTACGCATTGACCGACTCCCCCTCCGGCCAGGACAAGTGCTGTATCAGTCGGAACTGCCCTTCCTCCTTCTTAGGCACCACGCTCGCGTAAATGAGGAACGCCGCCGACCAATTGTCCAGCGTCAGGGGAACCTTTGGGCGCCTAGCCAACTCCTGCTCCTCCTCTTTTGACCCTTCCTTCGATGTCAACTCCCTATGCAGCAGCTTCAAAATATCTATGTACTCCCCCTTCCAAATCTTCTCCTTCGTAGCCGCGGAAAGGTGTGCCCCCAGCGGCTTGGTCAACCCCATGTACGGAAGCTTCCGCGCCGGGATCACACAACTCTCCTTACTTCCCCCCGCCGCCTCCTTTCCGCCCGACGCCTCGTCGCCCGCCGCCCCAACCCCGCTTCCCTCGCCCGGCGCAGCCCCGCCCGACCCCGCGCCTTCGGTACCGACTCCCGCGTCCAGGACATACCGTCCCCGCACCAGCCGCCACCCATCCTCCCCATCGCCCCCAGACCCCACGGACACCCGCACACAACGCCTCTTAGCGCTCCCCGCGCCGTCGCCTGTCTTACCTGGCGTCAAGGTCGGCGTCCTTGCTGGATCCCGCCGCCTAACCAGTGGAGCCGAGGGGGCCGTCACTCTGGGAGCTTCCTGCCGTGCCGGCACCTGAAATACACTTCCAACACCATTACCAGCCCCCCCATCGTCCCGAATCTCTCCCTCCTCCTCAGACTCACCATCCGCCGGTCCCACACCACCCTGGCCCCCCAACTGGAGTTCCACCCGGCTCAAACCCGCCCGCTCACGACACACCCGCATTAAATCCACCAAGTCCACACTCCCCCTCCTATGCACCACACTCGCAGGCAACTCAGAAATAGTCGTGTCCATCCTTACTCCCCCAACCCCGGCGGCCGTAGAGACCCATCGGGGAGGGGCCGGCGGAGACGCGTCTCGCCTCCATTCGTCAAGTCCCTGAGCCAGGTCCCTCGCTGGAGCTCGGCCGTCCGCACCAAACAGAGCCGGCCCATCCACTCGGTGGGTGGGAGCCGCATGCTGCTCCCCCGAGCGCCTTACCAACAGCTCCTGCCAAGGAAAAAAGGTGGAGTCCAGCATGCCAGGGTAAAAACCACCCCCGTCGCCACCCCACGCGCTGCCCCCTCCGCCAAACCCCCACCCCATCGCCGCACCCCTCCCCCATCCCGCCGAATGGCCTCCGCGCCGCGCCGGGACACCCCCTCCTCCTAGCTCCCAACCCCCTTCCCCTGCCCAACCCCCCGGCCCGCCCCACCCCCCGAAACCCCAACTCGGCCCCACCCCCCTTCCACGCCCCACTCCCCCTGCCTCCCCCCAGGCCACGCCACCGCCCCCCGCACCCCACCCAAAACTCGCCACCCGGCCGCCCTGGCCCCCCGCCCCGCTCCCAGCCCCCACCTCAAACCCGCCCCTCCCAAACGCCCACCCCGACCCATCCCCCTCGCCGGTCAGGCCGCCGCCACCCCTCCCGCCTCCCAGCGCCTCCGACACACCCCGCCCTCTACCCCGGCCCCTCTCCCCCGCCCGGCCCCTCTCCCCCCCCGGCCCCCCTGCCCCAGCGCCGACCGCCCCCTCGCCCCCACTCCCCCCTCCTCCTCCGATGACTCACCCCAGTCCAGCTCCGTGTCCTCCCCCCCCCCACCCCCCACCTCCTCCTCCTCCACATCTGTCTCTTCAATGAGAAGCGGCGAAACAGCCCCCCCCCCCCCCCCCCAGCCCTACCCCCACCAACTCCCCGCGCTCCCCACCGCCACTCGTGCCCTCCCCTCCCGCAGGCCCCTCCGCACTTACACCCCCCAGCCCCCCCCCTACAGTGCTCGCGCCCTCCCCATCTACAACTATCCGGGCCCCACCCCCCTCCCCCACACCTCCCAGGCCCCCCGGCCGCACATCCAACGCTTCACTCCCCCCCTCCCGTCCTCCCCCCACCCCCCCCTCCCCACCGGTCACAAAAACGAGCGGCCTCTTCCGCCCCGCCTGCCGGGCCTTCCGCGCCCCCCCCTTCGACTTAGCTGTGGCCTTCGCCGGAGCCCTGGTCACCGCCCGGCCTCCCCCCTCCGCCCCCCCGCCCCCCCTCCCCCCCCGCTGAACAACCCGCGACCTCGGCGGGTCGCACGCCGCCACAGCTGCCGCGGCGCCGATGGCAGCGCGCCGCGGCGGCCTCACCTTCACGTCGGGCCGCATCAAGTCCATGCGGCCCGCTTCCTCCAGAAGCCTCAGCGCCTCCACGACACGCGGGTCCGTCGCTGCCATCACCGTCCACACGCCCCCTACCGCCGACACAGGTACCGCACCTCAAACCTCCTGAGCGCCGCACACGCCTCTGCCTGCTACAACGGCTCGGAAAAAACCGCGCACCGCCGCCACACAAACCGCTGGGCCCTGAAATCCCAACTATCTCCGCCACAAAATTTAACACGACCTGGCTGCTGTGTCACCGCACCACAAACGTGCGCGGTGACACAAAATGGCCGGCTATATAGCCCCACGTCCCTAGGCAGCCCAAAAGAAGCCCAAACCGCCCAACCAGCCCAAAAAGCGCCGCTACGGCGATCCCCGTGTGTCAAACTTCCCCCTCCCCCCCCCCCCTCCCCCGGTGCCCCAAACTTCCCCGGGGGGGCGAGCCTCCCGTTGGTCGGCCACCCCCCCAAATCCCCATTGCTCAATGGTGCTTTTGCGACACGGATGAAGAAAGTGTATTTTCATCAGGGCAGATATGACGCAAACTGATTTACAGTTTAAGTGCTGTTTCGACTTTATAAATTGACTTCCTCATTCAACAGTTTGGAGGTTGTCGTACCCCTCGTGAGTTTCTGGAGTGTTACAAGCTGCATTGAAGTCCCTCGGAGGGCTTTCCAAAGATGGGAGTGCTAGGATCATGGCAATGAACTTTGCAATGTGTCTGTCCAGAAACTTTAGTTCATTTACAGGCGGGGCAAGTGGGCTTAATTGAGACCCATGTCTGCCACATTTTTTGAAATATTAAAACGAAAATTCTTGAGTTTGAAAGGCCTAAATACCATACCAATGAGAGGTACTTGACCAGCGGCACCTTCATAAAGACAGAATTTATTAGAGGCCATAAATGACCTTTCATAATTTGATGCAGTCAGGCTGCAGCTGAACAGAAGCTGCATCATTCCATATTGCACAAGCAGAAACAATTGTGCTGATAAATTTGTCAAGTTTTATGCACCAGTGAAAAGTTTAACCAGTAAAAAGTTTCTGTAATATGGTTTAACACGTCTAATACGCCGAATGGGGACTCATTGTTTATATTTAACATAAAGGGAAACTATTTTAGAACGGCGTGCAGTGTGAAAAGCTGAGCTAACACTTGGTTCAGACGAGACGAGTACAGTCACTAGGGAAAAGGGGTGAGGCGCCCATAGAATGGATGTTTTCTATCTGAAACAGTGGCTAATATGAATTGAAGACATGCAATAGGACAGAAAGGCCAAAGTCATTGAATTCCAAAGCTGATTGCATTAGAAGCCTACCATAAAATGTCTTCACATACATTATTTTTTCTTGGTACAATACATTTGATGCTGCAAAGAAACATCAGATTTTGAGGTGAAAAGACACACTTTGAATTTGCTACCTGGCTTCTTTTAACAAAGAGAAATGCTATTTGGGTTTATCACATTTTCATCTAAATACAAATTATAATTGAACTGTTTCTTAATATTGATCAACACAACAACGGATGATGGTGCACTTGTGAATATTTCAGTGCGTATATTATTTTCTTTTCGTTTTATACAGAGTTAACATAATATTCCCTGCCAAATACGAATGTTCTTCATCTTTTCTAAGATTTAATATAACGAGAACAAGAAGTAATGTGCTTTTTCATATGTTTATGAAACAATGGAATGCAGATTTGTAACAGCAGTCCCTAATTTCTAGTTTGGCTGAGAGTATAGCCACATTTAAAACCAGTTTAGCATCGCCCACGCAAAGAGCATTGTGGTCGATGAGCTTAGGATCAGACTCAGTTAGGACCTAGTGTCCATAGGAAAAGCATGTTTTGACTCTCTTATAACTTTGGCGTTGTTTGACCAATTTTCATGAATTTTCCCCCCAAAAGTGTCAAAGTAGGTTTTGTGAGCCAGCATGGAAAGTTTGGGGGTGCTCCGTATAGTGGGGACCGAGAAATAGAGATGTGACAGTAGGATGCATTTGTAATGTTAATTCCCATAGGAACGCACTGTTAAACATGCAGCCTGAACCGGTGGACAGAATTACACCAAATTTGGTAGAAAGGCTGATGTTGTGACGCTGATTGTGGTTTTTGGTATTAGGTTCAAATGCGTTTAGTAGTTCTTAAGAAATTAAATACAAACAGTATAGTGACATCTGTGGTCGTGGATATTTCACAGTGGTTTCACAGTGAACCCGGTTAAATTGTGAGGAGTTTATGGTAAACCGTGAAAGCACACCATCGGAAATGCTGTGATTGGCTGGAGGTGAACTAAACAGAAAGTTGTGGCCACCATTTTATGCATCAAGGATGGTTCCGGGGGCCGTAAGGTTTTTTGAAAGTGGCATAGGGGGTCAGGTTGGAGGTACTCTGTTCCCATGTTTGAAAAAATGGGGGTATTAGTGACACAAGTTATTTCTCCATAATTTTGTTTTTTTAATCACACGCAATATTTGCAACATCACCGCCACCGCCACCACCACCACCGCCCTTGTGTACCATCACTGGTATCAACTTATTTGCAATGCCCGGGATTCCCGCGAAAACAGAAGATCAATCTTAAAGAAGAACGTTATACAAACTACCTTGAAATATATGATTTTGAACATTGCACTAATGTATGACCAATTTTGGCATGCGCAGACAGGTTAGTGACCGGTTTGCGCATGCGCATGCTAAAATTGGTATGGCCAATTAGTAACACAATTTTGCAACTCGCAAAAAAGTGTTAAGAGACTCGCTATTTGGAAGGGCGTTCCCTTCCAAATAGAGACTCTGTAACCCATGTACGAATGTTTTGTGACTGTAATTGCAGTTCTAAAACACTCACAAATGACCACCCTCTTCAAGAGGGTGGTAATGGAGTCACGTTTGTGACAGGCTCTGAAAATATTTTTAAGGGCAGGCATTGTTCCCAGGGACCTGCCCTTAAAAAATTAAACAAAAACATTTCATTAATTTTCCTTTAACCCCTTCGATGCTGATGACGGAGCGGTTCCGTCATTAGCATCGGTTGGGATGTGTTGATGACAGAACAGATCCGTCATGAGCACAGCCCCTGGGGGAGCGCTGGCGCGCCCCCCCTGGGGCATCGGTCTTGTGGGCTCAAACAGGGATGGCAGCGGAAGAGTTTCCGCTGCCACCCGCGACCCCCCCACACTTCCCCATGACGTCAGCGGGCACAGCGCGCGCCAACGTCATCAGGAGCACTGTACGCGCTGGAAACAATTTGTTTCCAGCGTGTCCAGGGAGAGGAGGTAGGTTTTGGGTAAGGGTCGCTTTCAGGGGCCCAAAATAATTTTTAAGTATATTCTGCTCTGGGGGCAGATCGTTTTTTTTATTTGGCCTTTCTGCCCCCCGGGCGGGGGGGGGGGCAGAAAACTCCACTAGACACCAGGGATTTTTAATTTACATTTACATTTACATTTACATTTACATTTTTATTTTTTTTAAATGGAAGCGGCCCCTTGGGCAAGGGTCGCTTCCTGGGGACCAAATTTATTTCAAAAGTATATTCTGCCCCGCCTGGGGACAGATAGCCTGATTTTTGGGTGTTTCTGGCCCCAGGGGTGGGCAGAAAAGCCCACTAGAGCCAGGGCATTGTTTTTTTTAAAATTGGAAGCGACCCCTCTCTCCCAGGGGCCATATTTTAAAAAAAAGTATATTCTGCCCCCCCCCCCCCGGGCAGATCGGTTTAATTGGTCTTTCTGCCCTGGGGGGGGGGGGAGAAAACCCCACTAGACACCAGGGAGTGTTTTAAAATTTAAATGGAAGCGACCCCTCGCTTCCTTATGGGCCTAATTAATTTGTAAGACTTTTCTGCCCCGCCTTGGGGACAGATCACCTATGTTTTTGGGCGTTTCTGGCCTCGGGGGGGGCAGAAAAGCCCACTAGAGGCAGGGATTCAAAAATACATTAATTGGTTGCTTCCAGGGGACATATATTTGTTTATGTGTATTCAGCCCGTTTATTTGGCCTTTCTGCCCCCATTTGTGTAGTGACATAGCCTGTGTAAAATGTGTATTGTTTTAATTTCTTGTGAATTGTAATGCTTTATTTCCCCCTTTTTGCTCTAGTTCAAGGCTTTTGCTCTTTAGACTGTTGCAGGTTGCTGTTTTATTACTGATGGTCTGCTGTTTGTGTAGTTGGATGTGTTTGGTAAGAGACTTTTTTGTACAATTACAATATAAATGTGTTTTTTGCAAAGTGTTCAATAATACCAGTATGTTTGGCTTCTGTTTTTTGAGTGTCTAAAATGTTTTGCATTTGTGCTTGATGTGTATTTTGTTTTGTGTAGATTAATTGTTTTTTTCTTCTTTCTAGTGGGATATCGTTTATTTTTGCTGTGTCTTTGCAGAGCAGGTGCTGGTGAGTGTAGCAGTCCCTTGTAAGGGAATCGTATAGTTTCTGAGTATTTAGATCTTTGTGATAAAGGCACACATTTTTTTACTTACTTTGCACAGTATTGGTTGTTGACTTGTTTTTGCAGTCTCCTTTCTTAGTAAGGATAATGGCTAGCTGCAGGATTACTGCTCAGCAGGTTGTTGGAATGAGTCTTTGGTGTTGTTCAAGGACCGCCTGGTTTTTAGGCAATACATTCCTAGTAAGAGGGCACACTATGGAATTAAGGTGTATAGGCTGTGTGACAGTGGGACTGGATATGTCTCTAATTTCAGGGTGTACTACGGTAAGGAATCCAAGATTAACCCCCCTGGTTGTCCGTCCACTTTCGGAGTCACTGAGAAAATTGTGTGGGAACTTGGTAGAGGATTTTTTAACAAAGGCCACCATTTATATATAGATAACGTCTACACTGGTGTGTGCTTGTTCAGGGAATTGGCTAAAGTTGACACTGTTGCTTGTTGCACAATCTGCTCTAACCGTAAAGGTTTCTCAAAAGAACTTGTTTGTCAATAGCTTGTGCGGGGACAGTGCAGTGCGTTGCGAGGAGCTTCTAGCTGTAAAGTTTTCAGACAGGAGAGATTACTAAATGCTGACTACCATCCATGATGAAAGTACTGCACCTGTGACTGTTTGGGGTCAGGTTGCTGAAGTGCGCAAACCTGTGTGCATTTTAAACTATAATAGGCACATGGGTGGTGTTGACAGAGTAGATCAGAGGCTGGAACCTTACGCAGCTCTTCATAAGGCTTACATTTGGTACAAAAAGTTGGCTATCCATATTTTCCACTTGGCAACCTTTAATGCTTTTGTTGTGCTCCAAGATTCTTCTCCTGAGTCAAAGATGACTTTTGCTATGTTTCAGGAGTCTGTAATAGGCAGCCTTGTTTTAGTGGAACAGGCAAGTGTTCCTAGAGTTGGAGTGGTGGAGGATGTTGCTAGATTGAAAGATCGCCACTTTCCTGATCACATTCCTCCCACACCCTCAAAAGACTTTCTCAGTAGGAGATGTAGAGTCTGTTGGCGAAGAAGTATGCGGAAGGAGGTTCATATGTACTGCCCCGAGTGTCCTTCTAACCCTGGGCTGTGTGTGCCTGCTTGTTTTAGAATGTACCACACTCAAAATAATTTTGGGGAGCATCCACGAGTGGTAAAGTGAACTGCCTGGCCTCTATTGTTTAATATTTTTTGTTTAGTTTCAAGGTTGGAATTTTTATAGTGTATTTAGTTTCAGTTTTTGTGTTAGTAGATTTTTTATCTATTTGCAATTTGTTTGTGTTTTCGTATTTATATAAAAAAAATCCTAAATGTTATGGCCGTGTGTGTGGAGTGGCGCTTGTCTGGTGGTGTGCGTGGTCTGGCTGGCGGTGTGTTTGTACTTGTGCTTGGCTGGCCATGTGTTTGTACTGACTCTTGGCTGGCAGTGTGTTTGTACTGGTGCTTGGCTAGCGGCTAGCGGTGTGCGTGGACTGGCACTTGGTTGGCAGAGTGCGTGGACTGGCACTAGGCTGGCAGTGTGCGTGGACTGGGGCTTGTCTGGCGGTGTGTGTGGACTGGCGCTTGATTGGTGGTGTGCGTGGACTGGTGGTGTGTGTGGACTGGCACTTGGCTGGTGGTGTGCGTGGACTAGTGCTTGGCTGGCGGTGTGCGTGGACTGGCGCTTGGCTGGCGGTGTGCATGGACTGGCACTTGGCTGGTGGTGTGCGTGGACTGATGTTTGGCTGGCGGTGTGCGTGGACTGGCGCTTGGTTGGCAGTGTGCGTGGACAGGTGGTGTGTGTGGACTGGTGCTTGTCTGGCGGTGTGCGTGGACTAGTGCTTGGCTGGCGGTGTGCTTGGACTGGTGCTTGGCTGGCGGTCTGCGTGGACTGGTGCTTGGTTGGCAGAGTGTATGGACTGGCGCTAGGCTGGCGGTGTGCGTGGATTGGCGCTTGGCTGGCGGTGTGCCTGGAGTGGTGATTGGTTGGTGGTGTGCGTGGACTGGTGGTGTGCATGGACTGGCGCTTGGCTGGCGGTGTGCGTGGACTAGTGCTTGGCTGATGGTGTGCGTGGACTGGCGCTTGGCTGGCAGTGTGCGTGGACTGGTGCTTGGTTGGCGGTGTGCGTGGACTGGTGTTTGACTGTCGGTGTGCGTGGACTGGTGTTTGGCTGGCGGTGTGCATGGACTGGTGCTTGGTTGGGGGTGTGTGTGGACTGGTGCTTGGCTGGCGATGTGCGTGGACTGGTGCTTGGCTGGCGGTGTGCGTGGACTGGTGCTTGGCTGGTGGTGTTCGTGGACAGGTGCTTGGCTGGCGGTGTGCGTGGACTGGCACTCGGCTGGTAGTGACTTGCTGCTGGTCACTACATACACTGCTAGCTGAGCGCCATTCCATGCAATCCATCAGTTTGTGTAGTTGCTGTGTCAGGAATGTGGGCTTGTGAAAGTGATGGGCCCTTGAATGGCGCTGTATGCTGCTGGGAGTGTTGTAATGTGATGGGCCCGCAGCTGGCGGTGTGAATGTTTTGTATGTGTCACACGTATGAAAGGTATATGAATGGCCTGTAAAGAGGTTGGTGCCTTGTCGTGGCTTTACAGCTCACGAGCTGTGAGTCAATGGTTCAGTTTCTCATCCTTTCAATTATTTACAGTGTAGTTGTTTTTTGTGAAATCACTTGCTTATACAATTGTATATACTGAACCATCACTCAACCTCATGCCAAATCCAACCAGTATGTGTGTGTGTTTGAGGATTAGATGGCTGTGCAGTAATATTTGTCTTTTTTGTCTTTCTGAAGCAGGGTGTACCTTGTCGCTTTTTGTGAATTTTGTGATGTGTTAGTTTCGTGCCTGGTGGTGTGAAGGGTCTTGTGTGTATCACGTATGAAAGGTGTGTGAATGGCCTGTAAAGCGGTTGGTGCCTTGCAGTGGCTTCACAGCTCACGAGCTGCGAGTCACTGGTTCGTTTTTTTGTCCATTCAATTGACAGTGCATTTCATTTTTGTGAAATCTCTTGTTAATAACATTTTATATACTGAACCATCACTCGCCCTCGTGCCAAATCCAACCAGTATGTGTGTGTGTGATTGAGCAATAGATGGCTGTGCAGGAATCTTTGTTTTTTTAGTCTCTCTGCCAAGGTATACACTCCATCTAAGAATAACCTACCAACTGTAGATATTGTCGTAAACCCATGAGAGTACAAGGTGATGGGTAAGGAAACGCTGGGTGATCCACACAAGCCATACCTCCCTGGAAGCCCCCGGGTGTCTAGTTTTTAGAAATGTGTGGGTTTGGTAGGTTTCCCTAGATGGCTGCCGAGCACCGGGCCAAAAACTCAGGTGAACACCCTTGCAAAACCAGGAGGTTTGGAGGTAGGCAAATTTGATGTTGCCTCACTACGTTTTGGGCTCTTGCCTGTCGCGGGTACTTGGGCCTTCCACACAAGTGAGGCACCATTTTTATCGGGAGACCTGGGGGAACTATGGGTGGTAGGAAATAAGTGTGAGCCCGGTGATGCCACACTTTCCCACACAATAATGTGTGAGAAAAATATTTTTTTCAGCAATAATCGAGGTTTGCAAGGGATTCTGGGTAAGGAAACGCTGGGGGATCCACGCATGCCATAACTCCCTGGAAGCCCCTGGGTGTATCGTTTTCAGAAATGTGTGGGTTTGGTAGGTTTCCCTAGATGGCCGCCGAGCAGGGGGCCAAAAGCCCAGGTGACCCCCTTGCAAAACCAGGTGGTATGGAGATAGGCACATTTGATGTTGCCTCACTACATTTTGGGACCTCGCCTGTCGCAGGTACTTGGGCCTCCCACACAATTGAGGCACCATTTTTATTGGGAGACCTGGGGGAACGCTGGGTGGTAGGAAATTTGTGTGAGCCTGGTGATGCCACACTTTCCCACACAAAAAATGTGTGAGAAAAGTGTTTTTTTCAGCAAAAATCGAGGTTCGCAAGGGATTCTGGGTAAGGAAAGCTGGGGGATCCATGCAAGCCATACCTCCCTGGAAGCCCCCGGTTGTCTAATTTTCAGAAATGTGTGGGTTTGGTAGGTTTTCCTAGATGGCCGCCGAGCACGGCGCCAAAAACCCAGGTGACCCCCCTTGCAAAACCAGGTGGTTTGGAGATAGGCAAATTTGATGTCGCCTCACTACGTTTTGGACCCTTGCCTGTCGCGGGTACTTGGGCCTCCCACACAAGTGAGGCATCATTTTTATTGGAGACCTGGGGTAACGCTGGCTGGTAAGAAATTTGTGTGAGCCCGGTGATGCCACACTTTCCCACATGAAAATGTGTGAAAAAACTGATTTGTTCAGATAAAATTGAGGTTTTCACGGGATTATGGATAAGGAAATGTTAGGAGATCCTTGCAAGCCATACCTTCTTGGAAGCCCCCGGATGTCTACTTTCCAGAAATGTATGTGTTTGGTAGGTTTCCCTAAGTGCCGGCAGAGCTAGGGTTCACAAACTACAGCTAGGCACTTTGCCAAAAAAGGGTAATTTTTCACTGCGAAATTGACATATGACCACGTTGCCTTTTGCACCGTTACCTGTTGCGGACACTAGGCCGACCCACACAAATTAGGTACCATTTTACTCTTAAGACTTTGGGGAATGCGGGGCAGGTGGAAAATTGTGGATCCACGTAGATTCCAGAACTTTCCACCACAGAAAAATGGAGAAAATGTGTTTATTTTAACAATTATTTAGGTTCGCAAGGGATTCTGTGTAACAGAACCTGGTGGGGGCAGTGAAGTCACCCCATCCTGGATTCCCCTGGGTGTCTAGTTTTTAAAAATGTATAGGTTTGCTAGGTTTCCCTGGATGCCGGCAGAGCTAGGGTGAAAAAATGACAGCACAGCACTTTGCAAAAAAGGGGTAATTTTTCACTGCAAAATTGAGGTGTGACCACGTTGCGTTTTGCATCGTTCCCTGTTGCAGGCACTAGGCCGACCCACACAAGTGAGGTACCATTTAACTTGTAAGACTTTGGGGAACGTGGTGTGGGTAGAAAATTATTGATCCACACAGATTCAAGAACTTTCCACCACAGAAATGTGGGGAAATGTGTCTTTTTTTACCCATTTTTTAGGTTTGCCAGGGATTCTGGGTAACAGAACCTGGTTGGAGGCAGCCAGGTCACCCCATACTGGATTTCCCCGGGTGTCTAGTTTTAAAAAATGTATAGGTTTGCTAGGTTTCCCTAGGTGCCAGCAGAGCTAGGGTACAAAAAGTACAGCTAGGCTTTTTGCCAAAAAAAGGTCATTTTTCACGGCGAAATTGAGGTGTGACCACGTTGTGTGTTATGCCGTTTCCTGTCACGGGCACTAGGCCGACCCACACAAGTGAGGTACCATTTTTCTCTGAAGACTTCGAGGAACACGGGGTGGGTGGAAATTTGTGGACCCACACAGATTCCAGAACTTTCCACCACAGAAATATGGGGAAAATGTGTTTTTTTGGACAATTTTTTAGGTTTGCAAGGAATTCTGGAAACCAGAACCTGGTGGGAAGCAGTGAGGTCACCCCATCCTGGGTCCTTCTGGGTGTCTAGTTTTAAAAAATGTATAGGTTTGCTAGGTTTCCCTAGGTGCGGGCAGAGCTAGGGTTAAAAAACTACAGCTAGGCATTTTGCAAAAAAAGGGTTATTTTTCACTGCGAAATTGAGGTGTGATCACGTTGCGTTTTGCGCCGTTCCCTGTCGCAGGCACTAGGCCGACCCACACAAGTGAGGTACCATTGTTCTCTTAAGACTTTGGGGAACGCTGGGTTAGTGGAAAATTGTTGTTCCACACAGATTCCAGAATTTTCTACAACAGAAATGTGGGGAAAATGTTTTTTAAACAATTTTTTAGATTTGCAAGGGATTCTGGGTAACAGAACCTGCTGGGAGGCAGTCAAGTCGCCCCATCCTGGATTTCCTTGGGTGTCTAGTTTTCAAAAATATATAGGTTTTCTAGGTTTCCCTAGGTGCCAGGAGAGTTAGGGTTCAAAATCCACAGCTAGGCCCTTTGCCAAAAAAGGGTAATTTTTCACTGCAAAGTTGAGGTATGACCTGCTTGCGTTTTGCGCCGTTTCCTGTCGCGGGCACTAGGCGGACCCACACAAGTGAGGTACCATTTTTCTCAGAAGACTCTGTGGAATGCGGGGTGGGTAGAAATTTGTGGATTCATGCAGATTCCAAAACTTTCCACCACAGAAATATGGTGAAAATGTGTTTTTTTGGCAATTTGTTAGGTTTGCAAGAGATTCTGGGTAACAGAACCTGGTGGGAGGCAGTGAAGTCACGCAATCCTAAATTCCCCTGGGTGTCTAGTTTTCAAAAATGTGTAGGTTTGCTAGGTTTCCCTAGGTGACGGCAGAGCTAGGGTTCAAATACTACAACTAGGCACTTATTAAAAAAAGGGTCATTTTCACTGCAAAATTGAGTTGTGACCACATTGCGTTTTGCGCCATTTCCTGTCACAGGCACTAGGCCGACCCACACAAGTGAGGTACTATTTTTCCTGTAAGACTTTGGGAAACGTGGTGTGGGTGGAACATTGTAACACGGATTCAAGAACTTTCTACCACAGAAATGCGGGGAAAACATGTTTTTTTAACCATTTTTAGGTTTGCAAGGGATTCTGGGTAACAGAACCTGGTGGGAGGCAGTCAGGTCACCCCATACTGGATCCCCCTGGGTGTCTAGTTTTAAAAAATGTATAGGTTTGCTAGGTTTCCCTAGGTGCCAGCAGAGCTAGGGTACAAAAACTACAGCTAGGCTCTTTGCCAAAAAAGGGTCATTTTTTACGGCGAAATTGAGGTGTGACCACGTTGCGTGTTGTGCCATTTCCTGTCGCGGGCACTAGGTCGACCCACACAAGTGAGATACCATTTTTCTAAAAAGACTTTGGGGAACGCGGCGTGGGTGGAAATTTGTGGCTCCACACAGATTCCAGAACTTTCCACCACAGAAATATGGGGAAAATGTGTATTTTTTTTTTAAATGTTTAGGTTTGCAAGGAATTCTGGGTAACAGAACCTGGCGGGAGGCAGTGAGGTCACCCCATCCTGAATCCCCGTGGGGGTTTAGTTTTTAAAAATGTATAGGTTTGCTAGGTTTCCTTAGGTGCCAGCAGAGTTAGGGTTCAAAATCTACAGCTAGGCTCTTTGCCAAAAAAGGGTCATTTTTCACTGCGAAATTGAGGTGTGACCATGTTCCGTTTTGCGTTGATTCCTGTCGCGGGCACTAGGCCGAACCACACAAGTGAGGTACCATTTTTCTCAGAAGACTTTGGGGAACGCAGGGTGGGTGGAAATTTGTGTATTCATGCAGATTCCAGAACTTTCCACCACAGAAATATGGGGAAATTTATTTTTTGGGCGATTTTTAGGTTTGCATGGGATTCTGGGTACCAGAACCTAGTGGGAGGCAGTGAAGTCACCCCATCCTGGATTTTCCTGGGTGTCTAGTTTTAAAAAATGTATAGGTTTGCTAGGTTTCCCTAGGTGCCGGCAGAGCTAGGGTTAAAAAACGACAGCTAGGCACTTTTCCAAAAAAGGGTCGTTTTTCACTGCAAATTTGAGGTGTGACCACGTTGTGTTTTGCGCCCTTTCCTGTCGCAGGCACTAGGCCGACCCACACAAGTGAGGTACCGTTTTTTTCATAAGACTTTGGGGAATGCAGGGTGGGTAGAAATTTGTGGATCCACATAGATTCCAGAACTTTCCACCGCAGAACGGTGGGGAAAATGTGTTTTTTTTGGCAATGTTTTAGGTTTGCAAGGAACTCTGGGTAACAGAACCTGGTGGGAGGCAGTGAAGTCACCCCATCCTGATTCCCCTGGGTGTCTAGTTTTAAAAAATGTATAGGTTTGATAGGTTTCCCTAGTTGCCCGCAGTGCTAGGGTTCAAAAACTACAGCTAGGCAATTGGCAAAAAAAGGGTAATTTTTCACTGCGAATTTGAGGTGTGACCACGTTGCGTTTCGCGCCCTTTCCTGTTGCGGGCCCTAAGCCGACCCACACAAGTGAGGCACAGTTTTTCTTGTAATACTTCGGGGAATGCAGGGTAGGTAAAAATTTATGGATCCACGCAGATTCCAGAACTTACCACCACAGAAAGGTGGGGAAAGTGTGTCTTTTTTGACAATCTTTTAGGTTTGCAGGGGATTCTGGGTAACAAAACCTGGTGGGAGGCAGTCAAGTCACCCCATCCTTGATTCCCTCATGTGTCTAGTTTTTAAAAATGTATAGGTTTGCTAGGTTTCCCTAGGTGCCGGCAGAGCTAGGATTAAAAAACAACAGCTACACATTTAGTAAAAAAAGGGTACATTTTCATTGTGAAAATGCGGTGTGTTCACGTTGGCTTTTGAGCCCTTTCCAGTCGTGGACACTATGCCTACCCACACAAGTGAGGTACCATTTTTATCTGGAGATTTAGGGTAATTCATATTTTAAAGCAACTGTTATTTCCTATTGATTTTTGATGCATTTCGGCCTTCCAAATGAAAGACATTGTGTAAAAAAAGATCATTTTGAAAAATGACCAATAATTCTCATGCCAGTATGAGTATTCCCAATTTAAAAAATGTGTGAATATGTACTGTTTCTGAACTCTATAATTTGTTCCCATTTCATAAATACATAGGTGTCTTTCATACCAATTTTTCCATGTATACATTTTCACACAATAATTGCTGTATACCCGGTACATAATACAAAGCCATTGCAAATTGCTACTCAGTTTTTGGCTCTGGGTTCGTCTGGTTCTTGGTGAATATAAAAGTCCTATATATCCCCACAACCAGGAAGGTCCAGCAAATGTAACGGTATATTGCTTTCAAAGAGCTGTCATAATTGCAAGAAGTTACAGGTAAAAACGTTGACACAAAAAACTTTTTTTTTCAACCTATTTTAAATATTTCCAAATATAACTGTTAGTTTCTATAAAGAAACCTTGATGGATCTACACAAATGACCCCTTTCTGAATTCAACATTTTGTCTACTTCTCTAAAATGTATAGCTTTCTAGGATTCATTATTGCTTTCATACTCATTTTTACCATTAACTGGAAGGAGGTTGAAAGGACTAAAAATAGCAAAAACAGGCTATGTCCCAGAAAAATGCCAAAACTGTGTAAATGTAAATGTAAGTGTCGGAATTTGTAAAGCGCACAGCTACCTCCACCGGAGGTGTCCCGGCGCTGTCCGTATACCGCTTAGGAACCCTTCCTGGCTTTCCTGGGAAATGTCCACTCCTGGGCACCCCCCAGGTGCAGCCAGGTATCCCAGCGCTTTTGGGGCCATTGTGGAGACTAATGTGGAAAAGTAAATTTTACCATGTTGTATGTGCCTACGTGTTCCCCATGTTATGATATATGTGCATGATCGATATGCATGTATCCCCTTTCTGATCGATTAAAGACGCAATTACAGTTGTGTCCATCTCTAGTATGCCAGTTTCCAGTCCTCGTGAAAACAACGAATATTAGGCCTATGTAAACCTACGTTGCCACGTTTTACAGTGTGCACGTTAATTCATTGAATTATCCCCGTTTCTAGGCCTCAAAAGGGCCCGGACTCAGATTCAGTTCCTGTCTCCTGAACCCTCTCCGAGGAGGGATACAGCCCCCACCTGTATCCCTGACCCTTCACTTACTTTCATGCCTCGCAGTGCCCGGCTAGGCTTGGCTCTGCCTCCCAGTCTGCCAAGAGTATGTTATGTTTCTAGTTATCAGTCCAGCCCTCCTTCTCTGCATTCCTAAGCTACTGAATCACATCAATAGTTTCCGTCATGGTCTAGCCTTTATGTCTCCATGTAAGAGAAATACTGTATTAATATTCATAGAATATTCCTCGCACACACAATACATGTAGAATTATGCATGCACCAGTCTTAGTGTCTGTTAGCCTTTGCCCTGATAACTTTTGGATTCTATCAACATGCACTATAAACACCAGATACTAGATATGCCTAGGTACATGTCGCTCTGACCCTCCAGACTTTCGTCTCCTCTTCTAGTGCAGAAGTCATAGCCCCCAGTTCTCTCTAGTAAACACGTCATTGCCAGTTTGCGCGCACCACTAGGTTAAAGGTCCCAGCTGCTCAGGTAGCCCCCTCCATGTTTCCGCCCCGTTTATGACATATTCTATTACGTTTACATCACATGTCTATGTATACGCCCTGTACACACCTCTTGTTACACCCACTTTATGCCTTATCTTTCGCGACTGCTACAAACCACGCCTACTGCTACGCCCCCTGTATTGAATGCAATGTAATTGTTTTTAGTATATATATTAATGCACTGTTATTAAAAGCCAGCCAATTCCCAGATCCTGCCCCCGGCAGCTGCCATCCCATTCCCAAGCAGGCTGTCCTGTTCCTGTCCTTTATGTCTGATTAAAGCCTGTAGACTCCAGCTACCTCGAATCTTGACTCTTATTTATTGAGCTATCTGTTATTAGAGTATCCTGAAAAATAGAACCGGTAATTAATTATTTATTTACCACATAATGGCGCCCGAACAGGGACTTGCCCTTTCCCCACGCGCCGGAGAAGCCACGCAGGCCCCCTGATCCTCTGCAGCCGTGACGGAACCATACCGGCCACGTGCAGATATTTCTGCTTCAAGTATCCCTCAGGCCCACGGAGGAGACGGAGGTTGCGGTCCAGCGTCCAGACGAGGCGGTGGAGGAACGCGGCGAGTCCCGACCAGAGCCCAAGCTGAGAGTCCAAGGTCCGAGGTATCCGGAGGCCCACCTGTAACTGAAGTCCGAAGTTCGTCCGTCCGTCGTCGTAGCAGTCCAGTCCAGTCCGAGGCCTTCCGTTCTTGCTGCCCGGTGAGTACCATTGCTGGGGTAGTATCTAGACAGGGTCAATTAATTTGTCTCTGGTCCGTGGGTTTGGGTACACAGATCCAACACGAAGTGTCCACCTAGGTGGATGCGGGTCCTGACGTGTCTCTTTATGAGACCGGTAAGTTTCGTACTGTTTTAGCAGTGCATCTAGTCATTCCAGTAAGTTCTGTTCTGTTCTCGAGAAATTCATGTGTTTCTGTTTTCAGTATTCCAGGTAGTATTCAGTCCGAACTGTTATTTTAAATGTTATTTCATGTGTTTTCAATGTTGTGGTATGAGTGATTTGTTTTCAAGTTATTATTGTGTTTATCGTGTATTGTATCTGTGTCCAGATTCCAGTCTAAGTCATGCCTCTGTTCTCGAAGTTACGTCAGTTAAAAACCAGAAAAGGTCTGCTCGAAGAAGCAGTTCCTGTCCCGCCTAGGGACAGTCCAGGTCATTTTATGTATCATAAGCATGGCATAAGTGCCATATTATATCTAGACTTATGGGTCGAGTATACTAAAGATCTAGAAGAGAAATATAGATGGCCTGTATCAGGTACATGGGATGCCGAGTGCATCATGCGAGTAGAAGAAGCATTATGGAAAAAGAAATCCAGACAGTCCCAGAAAGATGCCATCGAGTTATGGCGCAAAGAATCTCATAAAAGAACCGAAAAAGAAATCAGAAAGTTAGAATTAAGTAGGGAATCCTCAGAAAGAGCCCAAGAAAGGGAATTAATCGAAATAGGTGAACGAGTAAAAGCCGAACAGTCACACAGACAGAGAAATGCCCTTATTAAGGGTATGTATCCTCTTCTTGCCGAAGGCTTGTCGAAAGCAACCCCGGAAGCACCATGTAATTTTCCGCCGCCATTAGTTCCGATTAAGCTACGTCACAAACCGACCGCAGCTGATATTTTTCTCTCGTCCTATTTGGACGACACGGTCCCCGAATATGCAAATCCTGCTCCGCCCGCTCCTGTAAATAATGTAATTCCTGTTCCTCCAGCCACCGGGGCACCTGTTACAGCACCTGTTACGGTACCCCCGGTCCAGCCCACAGTAAAAGTACCCGCTACATCAGTCACTCTGCCAGCACGAAGAGTATCAGTCGACGATTCTAGTATAGGGGCCGTGGGGGGAGGTCCTCCTGGTACCCCGCCGCCACACAAACGTGTAACGTTAGTCGAGTTACATGAACGTGCGTTACAGCGTACGCCCAAACAGCAGTCCGTTGCAGATATCAAACGAGCTCTTACCGAATGCCGTTATGATCCAGTCCCAGGCGATGATAATATGGTTATATATTCATTGCGCGTAAGACGGGTGACCGAGTATTTGGACACCCTACCAAATATGAAAGAAGATCTAGACAGAATATATCGTTTCATCCGTACAGGAGTAGATCCAGAAAGTATTGGCGAAGCCATGTCTCAAAGGAAAGCTGAGACCCAGCTCATGCTATTAAAGTTTCTAATTAATTGTTTAATAAGGGAACAAGATTATCCGACTAAAGACCCGACCGAAATGAAAGTCCTGACAAGGTGGAGTGATAATATAGCCGAGGGAAGACACAGGACACTCAGTAGTATAGAGAGTATGTACAAGAAAATTCGTAAGGAAATAATAAGGTTGCACGAGAAACGCAAAGCAGCACAAGTGTCCGAGAAAGAAGACGATTCTGATACTGAAGAGGTAGACGACGAGAATCCTACCAGAATAGCGTATGTAGGTAAATCTAGATTTCCCGACCGACATTCACGCCTAGAACACAAGAAAGTTTTTCCTCCTCCAACACCAGAACAAGGCTCTCTTGAACAAGTATTTCAAGTTACCGATCACATTCTGAAATCACGAATCGGTTATAGTGAACTCAGTACCATGCGTGAACAAGAACTAGCCCGATCAGCAGTCCGATGGATTACTGATTCTACCACTTTTCCAGACGAAATAGTGGCACAAATGTTTCTGAAACTGCCCCCAGCCGAGCAGCGACTGGTGGGTATGTATATGATCCAGCACCTCATTACACTGTATGAGGGACAACATTCTGACCCAGGTCCGTTACATGATGTTCTGAACGAGTTACTCCAGTATAGATGGAAAGGTTTAGGTACCGATTTAATTAGTGTCATTCTAGAACAGCGCCACAAATATAGAACGTTTCTGAATCCGCATTTTGTTCATGTCTCACCTCCAGAAAGTAAACCCTTTTACATAGATAGACAGCATCCGTTACGAGAAGTACACCCAGTTAGGACAGCGGGTGGTGAAATGCAACGAGTATTTGTTTACACCCCCATTACAAAGATGGAACTCTTAGAGATGAAGAAGTTAATTCCCTGTCACGATAAAGATCCAGCAGGGTTCCATCGAGAATTAAAAGACATGCTCCGTATGGGAGAATACACGTATCCTGATATTATTAAAATGTTAAAGGTCCTGTTGCCCGCAGGGGTATATGAAAAACTCAAGGAAAAAGAATGGGAGGTGGGAGAGAAAAAGATAGATTGGACAGCTCTAGAAGCTGAAGACAATTCACGAGTACCAGGTACCGGTCTTGGGGACAAATGTAAAGAATTGCCCGAGTTATTGATACAGGTCTTGCCAAGGTTATTAGCCACAAAAAAGGAAGATTGGGATGCAATCTCAGCATGTAAACAGAAACAGGATGAAGACACTAGTGATTTTTATTCCAGATTTGAAAAATGCTTTATTATTAACAGTGGTTTGAAGACAGGTAGCGAGTCATACCCTCATCTTTTTGTTACTAAACTAGTCGAGAATTCAAGTCCACAAGTTAAAAATCGAGTTTTGAAAGTCGAAAGTACCTGGCAAGCTAGTACCCCGTCACAAATGCTTCAGATGCTCCAGTATCACCAGAATAGAATCAGGGAAGAGCAAGAACACGAAAGGAGACGTATGAAAGACACGAAAATGAAAGTACTAGTTGCACAATCTGTTCCACAAGACAGTCAGAAGAGGGGTCCGAATCAAGCCAGTCATCCTGCAGCTCCCGTTAAAGGGACATGCAATTATTGTAAACAGCCAGGTCATTTTATAAACGAGTGTGCAGTTCTGAAACACAATATAGCAACTGGTAAGACCAAAGAAAGACCACGTCCGCCTAGACAAGAACAAGTTTCACAGACTTCTCAGTCACCACAGAATGCACAACAGACAGTTCCAGCACCGCAGCCTATCGCTGCAACACAGCATGTTACACAGCAGATGTACCAGTATGCTCAGTCAGAGTATCCAGAGTATCAACAGTATTCATGAAACAGCCTAGAGAGGGAGGTAGGCTTGCCTCTCATCGAGATACCTGTAGATCAAGAGGGTCCCTATGTACACAGTCAAGTATTAGGGAAAGACAGAAAGTTTTTGATTGATACAGGGGCAAGTAGGACTACTATCAGTCATGACGAGGTTCCAGGGGCTCCGCTCTCAGGCTCTAGAAATGTTTCCCTTGGATTTTCAGGAAAGCCAATTGTGAACGAGATTTCAAAACCAGTTTCTCTAGAAGTTGGTCCATTGTCCCGAACTACTGATTTATTACTTACGAAGTCATGTCCAGAAAATTTGTTAGGCATTAAAACATTGAAAGAATTAGGTGCAGTTATTTGCTGTTCCCCAGAAGGAATCCGATTGTTTTTAAGAGACTTTAAAGGTCACTATGTATTAGGTGATTTTGATCCAAGATTGTCAAATGTACCGCAGCATTTATGGGCGCAAGGTCCAACTGATGTAGGTTTTATGCAAATTACACCTCATCGTGTGACTCTCAAGCAAGACATAGTCTTGCCACGAATCAGACAGTACAGATTGCCACCTGAGGCTGTAGCAGCCTTATCCAAAATTATTGATGAGCTCATTGCTCAAGGAGTGGTTGTAGAAACTGACTCCAATGTATGTAATTCTCCTATCATTCCAGTCATGAATCCAAATGCACCTCCAGTATATCGATTAGTGATTGACCTTCGAGAACTTAATAAATGTATCATACCCCAGTACCCAGTAGTCCCAGATATTTCATCCCTATTGACAGCTATTGATTCTGAAGCTACGTTTTTCACTGTTATAGACCTCAAGAATGCATTTTTCAGTGTCCCCATTCATCCAGACAGCCAGTACCTTTTCGGATTTTGTTTAAATGGAAGGAGCTATAAATTCACACGAGCTCCTCAAGGTTTCACAGAAAGTCCTAGTATTTACAGTCAAGCACTTAAGAGACAACTAGACAATATTCACATGCCAACTGACACTGCCCTGCTCCAGTATGTCGATGATCTACTGATCACAGCCCGTTCTGAACGTGATTGCGAGCGAGCATCACTTACAGTTCTGTATTTCCTAGCCGAGATGGGGCACAAGGTGTCCCCTTCGAAGCTCCAGTTCTGTGTCCAGCAAGTGATCTACTTAGGCCACTTACTGTCCAAGCGGGGTAGGCAGTTGACACCAGATCGTATCCAGTTGATAGCGAGTCTTCCACAGCCCAAGACACAGAAGGAGGTACGTGATTTTATTGGCCTCACTTCTTACTGCAGACAATGGATTCCTCAGTATGCATTTCTAGCAAAGCCACTGATACAGTTAACGACACAGGAGGCAGCCGTATCGACTGTCCTCCCTTGGACATCTGAACATACACTTGTTTTTAATGAATTAAAGAAAGCCTTATGCCAAGCGCCTGTTCTAGCTACACCGAACTATAGTTAGCCTTTTACACTTTTTGTCACAGAACGTGATGGTACTGCATTATCTGTTCTCACACAAGATCAAGCCGGACAGTACAAGCCTTGTGCTTATTTTTCGAGCACATTAGATCCAGTAGCCCAGGCTTTGCCTGCGTGCCTCAAGTCAGTTGCAGCCACAGCTCTAGCAATCAGACAAAGTGATTCTATAGTATTAGGACACTCCCTGACAGTACAAGTTCCACACTCCGTGGAAGTTCTTTTAAATAGAACACAGACTCAGCACTTGACCATTGCACGTTTAACAGGTTATGAACTGACACTGTTCCAGCCACACATAGAAATCAGACGCTGCAACATTCTAAATCCTGCTACACTGTTACCGTCAGTTACTTCAAATCCTGCCACACATGACTGTGTGGAAGTTATTAACACTATGACTAAGCCAAGACAAGACCTGACAGACATTGCATTACCTGATTCCGACCTGACACTTTATGTGGACGGTTCATGTATGAGAACTAGTACAGGAGAACTAGTAGCCGCGTATGCAGTGACTACTGAAACTGAAGTTATTGAAACACACCGTATTGACACCCTGTCTGCTCAAGCAGCAGATCTAGTTGCTCTGACCCAAGCCTGCATACGTGCCAAGGACCTGAAAGTAAACATATATACAGATTCACGTTACGCATTCGGAGTTGTACACGACTTCGGAGTGCTCTGGCAGGAGAGAGGTTTCATGACTTCTCATGGAACCAAGATTCAGCATGGTCTCCTCATTCAAGCTCTGTTAGATGCAATACATTTACCGACAGCTATCGCTATCATGAAGTGCAAGGCACATACGAAAGTTACTGACATCATTTCCCAAGGTAACGATCTAGCAGATCGAACAGCCAAGCTTACAGCTCAGACCCCAGACATTCCAGTTAACACGACACGGACACTCACTCTAGATCCGACTACTTGTATGACAGTTAAGGACCCTACACAAGATGTCATAGACATACAGTTACATGCTACTCCCGAAGAAATCAAGAAATGGTCCGAACAAGGAGGGGTCCAGACAGATCAAGGATGGGTGACGAAGGGAAAAGCCACATGGTTTCTCCCCGACTCTATGGTTCAAGTCATTATTAATACCGCACATAGTCCAGCACATCTAGGAGAAAAAGCTATGTTAGACAGTATACAGAACCTTTGGTTCAACAAGCACTTACGAGCTGCAGCCAAGCAGAAAGTCCGTACTTGTATGATATGTTGTCAATTCAATCCAGGTAAAAGTGTCCCGGTGGAACAAGGTGGATTCCAACCCCCTGACCACCCTTTTGAAGTCCTCCAGATGGATTATATTCAGATGGAGCGATGTCGAGGTTTCAAGTATGTCCTCGTAGTTGTATGCGCTTTGTCCAGGTGGACAGAAGCATATCCAGTTCCAGATTACACAGCTGCGACCACTGCCAAGCAGTTGGTTCGTGAATTCTTCCCCCGTTATGGACTCCCTAGGGTCGTGTATTCTGATAACGGCCAGCCATTCTCATCCGAGTTAATGAAACATGTTTCCCTTTTGTTAGGATACCAGTGGAAGTTCCATTGTGTGCGCCATCCTGAAGCAGCCGGTCTCGTAGAAAGACATAATCAAACTCTGAAAGTCCGTATTGCGAAAGTTTGTAAAGAGAAAGGTGTAGACTGGCTAGTTGCCCTGCCAGTTGCTCTATTCTACATGAGGATGGTCGCACATTCCAGATCAGGTCTGTCCCCTTATGAGGTCGTATTCGGCCGCCCCCCAAACATGTGGGGTACACCTAGACCCCGCAGTATTACAGATGTTTCCAGTAATATGCTGACAGATTACCTAGCTTCCTTGATGTCTGCCCTACACTCTTGTCGTTCACAGGTTGCCGCCGCATTTCCAGACAACACCGAGGTGAAACCGCATGAGGTCATTCCAGGCGACCTCGTATTGGTCAGGAACTTTGATCGTTCAAGTCCGCTGGAGCCCCGTTGGAAGGAGCCTCGGATGGTATTACTTACAACAAGGACTGCCGTGAAATTGGAGGGCAGGAAGGGATGGGTTCACCTGTCCCAGGTCAAAAAATTCCATGGACTTCGTGAAAAATCTTTTGCAAAGGACTGTTCCATTTCTAAAGACTGCCTGAAACCAGAACTTAAATCTGAATTAAAAGTTCCTCTGTTAGAGAAAACTCCGCAGCAGGAGTATAAGTTAAAACTCCGGTCTAGTAAAATAAGTCAGCCAGTTTAATTGTCTAAGTCCCTCTCGGGTGAAACGGTTAGACAGGTATCTGACATGTATGAGATAGACCCCCATAGTGAGAGAGTTAGTCAAAACTCTATACGATGTATCGTTTTTCTAAGTTTCTTATTGTTTCTAAGTTTGATGGTTACCTGCACAAGTTATGCATTGCATTTATGTTTTCCAATTTCGCATATAAATAAGTTTTCTAATGCTACAGTAGAGCACACATTTAGTGATCTGCCTCCTCACGAGCTATCCTATCGTCTTGCTATGCGTAATAATACATTCATCCGAATGTTACACTTTTTCACACCAGACCAGCAATGCCACTAATTGTTGGGTGTGTGGTCGACTCCCCCCTTTCCAGACACCGAAGGGAGTTCTGCCACTCTTTCCCTATCCGTTTTCACATAATGGTTCGTGTGGAGCATGGTCCACGTTAACGTCATCCTCCAATGATATGTCCCTTCTGAACAGAACATGTTTTCCAGACAAGCAAGGCCTCTCACATAGAACAGGGTTAGATCTAGAAAATGAAGTTTATAATTTAGGTAATTATTCTTCGAATTTTATGGTCCTGAATGTTCAGTCTGATACTACTCCAGATTTGCCTGCTATTTCAGTACTACCAGTCAAAGGCGAATTATGTGTCAGAAAGAATGGTTCCGCACATGTAGGACATAGTGATTGTATTACTACTGTCGAGTATAGTGCCAGTGGGAAATCTATTCTCAAAGCCTCACGTCATTCTTATTTTGTTTGTGGTCAGACCGCATATATTCGTCTGCCCCTCGATTGGGATGGAACATGTTACATTGCCTTCCTACTGCCACCAGTTTTTCTAGCCCCATCTGATTATCATAGAAACATACATCTAGTACACATCAGACATAGAAGGGAGATTGAGTCCCCAATTGTCGATCAAACTGAAACTACTCTAGAACAGTATCAAGACTTCAATAAAGGTTTCTTCTTCTTTATAGGCCCTGTCCAGAATAGTAAGTTAATACGTAGGTTAACCAGAACCCTCGAAGCAGTAGTGAATGAGACTACTTCTGCTCTAGGTAACTTAACCGAAGAGCAATCTGCTATGAGATTTGTCGTGCTCCAAAATCGTCTCGTTCTTGACGTCATACTGGCCGATAGAGGAGGAGCATGTAGAGTCATCGGATCTAGTTGCTGCATTTTCATTCCTAATAACGCGCCGTCTGTTTATTCAGCTATAACCAGACTTCATAAAATTGCCCATCAGTTACACCAGAATCCAGGCACCTGGACATGGTCCAGTTGGCTCTGGAGTATTATATCTGCTTGGGGATGGAAAGTATTGTCATTCCTAGGTATTGCAGTAATGATCATATTCAGTTGCTGCCTCTGTATACAATGTGGCCCTGCGATTTGCGACATTTGTGCTACCTCTTGTATTCCTAGTCCTAAGTCCCGTTCCAAGACAATTCGAGACGAGCAAATGATGCTGTATGAAATGATAGATGGTATCATGAATATAGATGTTTCCTGATGGAAACGTAGGGCACAAGGAGGGAATGTGGAAAAGTAAATTTTACCATGTTATATGTGCCTACGTGTTCCCCATGTTATGATATATGTGCATGATCGATATGCATGTATCCCCTTTCTGATCGATTAAAGATGCAATTACAGTTGTGTCCATCTCTAGTATGCCAGTTTCCAGTCCTCGTGAAAACAACGAATATTAGGCCTATGTAAACCTACGTTGCCACGTTTTACAGTGTGCACGTTAATTCATTGAATTATCCCCGTTTCTAGGCCTCAAAAGGGCCCGGACTCAGATTCAGTTCCTGTCTCCTGAACCCTCTCCGAGGAGCGATACAGCCCCCACCTGTATCCCTGACCCTTCACTTACTTTCATGCCTCGCAGTGCCCGGCTAGGCCTGGCTCTGCCTCCCAGTCTGCCAAGAGTATGTTATGTTTCTAGTTATCAGTCCAGCCCTCCTTCTCTGCATTCCTAAGCTACTGAATCACATCAATAGTTTCCGTCATGGTCTAGCCTTTATGTCTTCATGTAAGAGAAATACTGTATTAATATTCATAGAATATTCCTCGCACACACAATACATGTAGAATTATGCATGCACCAGTCTTAGTGTCTGTTAGCCTTTGCCCTGATAACTTTTGGATTCTATCAACATGCACTATAAACACCAGATACTAGATATGCCTAGGTACATGTCGCTCTGACCCTCCAGACTTTCGTCTCCTCTTCTAGTGCAGAAGTCATAGCCCCCAGTTCTCTCTAGTAAACACGTCATTGCCAGTTTGCGCGCACCACTAGGTTAAAGGTCCCAGCTGCTCAGGTAGCCCCCTCCATGTTTCCGCCCCGTTTATGACATATTCTATTACGTTTACATCACATGTCTATGTATACGCCCTGTACACACCTCTTGTTACACCCACTTTATGCCTTATCTTTCGCGACTGCTACAAACCACGCCTACTGCTACGCCCCCTGTATTGAATGCAATGTAATTGTTTTTAGTATATATATTAATGCACTGTTATTAAAAGCCAGCCAATTCCCAGATCCTGCCCCCGGCAGCTGCCATCCCATTCCCATGCAGGCTGTCCTGTTCCTGTCCTTTATGTCTGATTAAAGCCTGTAGACTCCAGCTACCTCGAATCTTGACTCTTATTTATTGAGCTATCTGTTATTAGAGTATCCTGAAAAATAGAACCGGTAATTAATTATTTATTTACCACACTAGGCAAGCTATTGCCCAGAGTTGCAGCGTGGGACCCATGATCAGAACAGGCACTGAGGCGAGAATATCCAGTCAGGGGAATTAATGAGTCGGAGACCCGCCGAGGCGGGAATCGAACCCTGGTCCCTGGCCAGAGCTCTGCATCAAGGTCTGCCTGCTCTAACCATTGAGCCACACTTCTCCACAAAAAATGTTGGTTCTCAGACAAAAGACTGTCATTCCCTAAAATCTGGGCAAATGGTGATTTTAGCCCCACAACCCCTTGTTTGATAACATTTGCAGGGAAATACCCAGAGGCTTTCATTTGTAGCCCATTTTTCCTATTTTTCTGAAAAAAACAAAAATGTTACTGTATTTTGGCTAATTTCTGGGACCCCCTCCAATTGAATCCACAAACCCAGGGTACCTTTAGAGTCCCCAAGATGTTGGAAGAAAAGAACGCAAAATTGGCGTGGATACCTTATGTGGACAAAAAGTTACAGGGGCCTAAGCACACATTACCCCAAATAGCCAAAAAAAGGATTAGCACAGGAGGGGAAAAGGCCTAGCAGCGAAGGGGTTAAGGAAAACGGGCTGCATTAAAAAACTGCTTTATTTAAAAGCAGTCCCAGACATGGTGGCCTGCTGGACGCAGCAGGCCACCATACCTGGGAGCGCCCGCCATTCCCAATGGGCTCGCAAATTGTGAGAGGCTCATTAATATGATCAACATTTACAAAGTCGATTCAGAAAAGGGGGTGGTGATGAACAGAGTGTCTGAATTAAGCAGACCACTCTTACCCAGTCCAAAGATCAGGGCTTGATCCGTCACCGTTATTTAGCTCACTGCCCCATCCCAGCTCAGAACCTGGCTATATGCAAATTAGTCTGTCCCTGGCCCAGTGCATCATGGGAACAGGGCAGACCAAACTACCAAGCCAATTCTTCACCAGAAAGGAGACAAGCTTCCGGGGACCGGTTTCTGCCATTGCAGGCGTGGTCGGCCCGGCTTGCTTGAATCCTGATGGAGCAGTGAGCAAGGGACTCATGTCTGAGTATACCCTGCCACACCTATAGTGGCCAAAAACGATTCAGAAAAGGGGGTGGTGATGAACTGAGTGTCTGAATTAAGCAGACCACTCTTACCCAGTCCAAAGATCAGGGCTTGATCCATCACCGTTATTTAGCTCACTGCCCCATCCCAGCTCAGTACCTGGCTATATGCAAATTAGTCTGTCCCTGGCCCAGTGCATCATGGGAACAGGGCAGACCAAACTACCAAGCCAATTCTTCACCAGAAAGGAGACAAGCTTCCGGGGACCGGTTTCTGCCATTGCAGGCATCGTCGGCCCGGCTTGCTTGAATCCTGATGGAGCAGTGAGCAAGGGACTCATGTCTGAGTATACCCTGCCACACCTATAGTGGCCAAAAACGATTCAGAAAAGGGGGTGGTGATGAACAGAGTGTCTGAATTAAGCAGACCACTCTTACCCAGTCCAAAGATCAGGGCTTGATCCATCACCGTTATTTAGCTCACTGCCCCATCCCAGCTCAGAACCTGGCTATATGCAAATTAGTCTGTCCCTGGCCCAGTGCATCATGGGAACAGGGCAGACCAAACTACCAAGCCAATTCTTCACCAGAAAGGAGACAAGCTTCCGGGGACCGGTTTCTGCCATTGCAGGCGTCGTCGGACCGGCTTGCTTGAATCCTGATGGAGCAGTGAGCAAGGGACTCATGTCTGAGTATACCCTGCCACACCTATAGTGGCCAAAAACGATTCAGAAAAGGGGGTGGTGATGAACAGAGTGTCTGAATTAAGCAGACCACTCTTACCCAGTCCAAAGATCAGGGCTTGATCCATCACCATTATTTAGCTCACTGCCCCATCCAAGCTCAGAACCTGGCTATATGCAAATTAGTCTGTCCCTGGCCCAGTGCATCATGGGAACAGGGCAGACTAAGTTTGGTTTGCCCTGTTCCCATCATGCACTGGGACAGGAACAGACTATTTTGCATATAGCCAGGTTCTGAACTGGGATGGTGCAGTGAGCTAAAAAACGGTGTTGGATCTAGCCCTGATCTCTTGACTGGGTGAGAGTATTCTGCTTAATTTAGAAACTCTGTCCATCACCACCCTTTGTTGTTCAACATTTACAAAGTGGCAGCCGGGTTGTCAGAAACTGCACTACCTAGGCTATTCACGTAGTACATCCTGTCTGAGTATTGCCCACCTCAAATGGCCAGCTGCCACATGACCACAAATAGAAATATGAAGAAGATAGATGTGAGGCAATGTACACGAGCAGCCAATTACAGAGTGTACAAAGTGATATTGAATCAATAGTCATAAGTTGATGTTGTATGTTTTTATTTCACACACGCTTGGTGTACAGCTTTACAAAGAGCCAATACGTTTCACCCTTTGCAAGAGCTTTTCCAGGGCTGTAATAGCATACAACATAAACACATTTTAGACATCACTCTTGAAAAAGGAGCAATAAGACAGTTCAGAGTAGGATTGGACAGTCATAGTCCACGAGAAAAAAGAATGCGCCTCAATAATCATGCGAGAGGAAGGAAAAGCTGTGCCGAGTGAGAGTATTGTTCGAAGTTGAGGAGTTTGTGAGAAGCAAAAGGAAGAAGGAACGCATGAGACAAAAGATCTCCAAAGCCATAGTATAGTCCCACAACCAAAGTGCACTCTGTGACAAAAAGTTTTAGAATGTCTCCTCATCAAATGCTTACCAAAAAATGGTAATGAAGTATGTGAGCCAAAACAGTCCAATCCGGTAACGTGTAATGAGTGCGATTCATCCTAATTACAGATGTAATCTCCAAAGAAGAGGCCTAGAAGAACAATAAATGGTATAAATCGAGTGGAAGCCCACTAACACATAAATGGGCGCATATGGGATGAGTTGCTCCAAGAGTAGAGAAAGCATAGCTTAGGCTGGTTGGATGTGCCTATGCATCCTTATTCAAGAGATAGTGTACGTGACCTCCAAGGTGGAGGTAAAGCTCCAATGGCCAATAAATGCCTCCAATGTCTTTCAGAGGTGTATCTGATGGTAGGGCAAAGGGAGAGAGTAAACTAAAGCAAGAGAGAAGGGATATAGACCTATAGGTTCTAGTGTCCATGGCGGTTGGCTCTGTCATGCTGTGTAATGCCATTCTCTTATGCTAAAGCGCAAGCTTGATATTCAGAATAAGGTGGTAGAATAGCGCTTGTCAGTACGCATGTGGTAAATACACCATAGAGGGAGGCGATTGTCGCCATTACAGTTATGGTGAATCCAGCTACGCAATAAAAAAAACCAACCCCCATTCTTGGTTGAAAGCAAAACCAACAAGGTAACAATTATGCTAGTTGAGTCCAACAAACTATATTCGGTAAAACCAGTTTCTTCAGTAAAGCACCCAACCCCCAGTACTAAGTGAGAAGCAAGACCAGCGCAGTCTGGAATGTAGAGCCAAACCCCCAATAAGTCCTGTAACTTACTTATTTATCGGTGTTTGATCTGAATCTGTGTTCGGCAGACGCAGCAGTAGCGGTAAAATGTGATGCATCTTTTAAGCCCACTGGTCTCCACTTCCCAGTGATACACAGAGCTACGTGTACGCGAATTCCGTTTTCTGGAAAAAGGTAGAGGTAAAAGGTAAAAGGTAAAAGACTAGAAAGCTAGCCTGCCTCCCAAACTGTCAACATGCTCGTAAATTCCGGTTTCAAAATGAGGTAACCAACTGAAAAACTAGTCTGCCTCACAGTATGTGAGTCTAGTGACATCAACCGCAGATGAGGCAGAAAACGTGAAAAAAGAAAAAAGCCTCTTACGTTGACAAAGGTGTCAGCTAAAGATTTATTTATTTATTTATTTGCTGTATTTATAAAGCGCGACACTCCTCCCAAGGGATATCACGGCGCTATGAACCAAGAGAGACTACTGAAGGCATTGCTGGGGGGTTATGTTTTAGGGAGGGTTATGTTTTAGGGAAAAGGTGAGTTTTCAGTTTTTGTCGAAACTGAAGATAGTTTGTGATGTGTCTTAGGTCGGAAGGTAGGTCATTCCACCTTTTGGCTGCCAGGTAGGAAAAAGTGCGGCCACCTGTTCTGACTTTGTAAATACGCTTAGGTTTGGCCAGAGCTGATTGACTCGATCGTAGATTCCTGTTGGGAACGTAGAAGTCGATCTTCCCTTGGAGAATTGTGGGGCCAGTTTTGTGAAGAGCTCTGTGCGTATGACTAAGTAGTTTAAAGGCAGCCCTCTGGCGCATCGGTAGCCAGTGAAGTTTCTTTAGGCATTCTGATGCCGAGTCTCGCTTGCCTTTATTGCAGACCAGTTTGGCCGCCTGATTTTGCAAGACCTGAAGGCGGGAGAAGAGTTGTTCGTTCATCCCTTCGAATAATGCGTTGCCATAGTCCAGGCGGCCAACCAGTAGGGCTTGGGTGACTGAGCGTCTGCAATCCAGGGGTATCCAGGGGAATATCTTTGCGAGAAGTTTAAGTATGGCAAAACCCCTGCCCCAGAGTGATCGGACATGGTCCTTCATGGACAGGGCGTCGTTCATGATGATCCCCAAGTTTCTCGCGTGTGGTTTTGGAGTGAGGGCCAGTCCTAGTGAGGGTGGCCACCATGTGGCGTCCCATATAAGTTTGGCTCCCCCGAACAGGATTTGCCAGCGTTTAATTTTAGGCAGTGGTTGTGCATCCATTGGGCCATCTCGGAGAGACAGTCATGTAGCTTTTTTTTTGTTGTCTCAGTTCCTTCATCCATTGCCACCATCAGCTGTGTGTCATCAGCATAAGAGCATATGCCAATGCCCCACTTCCTTCCAATGTCAGCCAGTGATGAAATATAGACATTGAAAAGAATGGGGCTCAATGAGGCCCCCTGGGGGACCCCACAGCCGATGGGGTTGGGTTTTGAGTGGAACTGACCCATATGTACTGCCTGGGTACGATTGCTCAAGAAGGATCGGATCCAGTTCAATGCTGTTGATTGCACTCCTTTACTCAGGAGTGTGTTTAGCAGGCAGTCGTGGGATACCGTGTCAAACGCCGCTGACAGGTCAAGCAGTATCAGCGCCACCGATCCCCCTTGATCTGTGGAGCATCTGATACTGTCCGACACTGCCAGCAACGTTGCCTCGGTGCTATTGTTGGCTCTAAAACCGGTCTGGGAGGGACCCAGGAGAGAGTTGTTTTCCAGATACCGGGTCAGTTGTATGTTGACCGATTTCTCCAAGGCTTTGGAGAGATAGGGAAGCTGGGAGATGGGTCTGTAGTTCTCTGGATTAGAAATGTCGGCTCCTGCTTTCTTCAAAAGGGGGGTCACGGAGGCGTGTTTCCAGGCCTCAGGGAAAGTAGTGGTGGTGAGCGATTTATTGAAGAGTTGGGTGACAAGGGGGCAGAGCATGGGTGCGAATTTTGGAGAACACGAAGTGGGGACCGGGGTCCGAGGGGGATCCGGATTTGACTGTGTTCAATACCGCTAGCACCTCCTCTTCCGAGAGTGGTTGAAAACTAGTTAGACGAGGTGCATTGCCTGAGTCTGATTGGTCATTGCATCTTTCTGATGTCATTATATGCTTGCCAGCGTTGTCCGGCATGCTGGGGGTATTTGGGGGAGTGAAGGTGGAATATATTTTGTTGATTTTATCGGAAAAGAAAGTGCTGATGCGCTCACAGGCCTCGGTTGAGGGGATGAGGGTTTGTGAGGTGCTGGATGGTTTGCTAAGCTCCTTCACTATTCTGAACAGTTCTTTTGCTGAGTTGCTGTTCTCATGGATGCGTTGAGTAAAATACGCCTTTTTTGCGTCTTTAATGGCCGAGATGTATTGTTTCCGTTTGGTAATATAGTTTGATCTTGCTTCACTATCTTTCGTCTGTCTCCATAAATGTTCATTTTTTTGGCATTCCTTTTTGAGGTTCTTGAGGTGAGGGGTGTACCATTTCTCGGTTCAGGTTTTTTTTCCTCGATTCCCGCATGGGGGCTAGTTTGTCTAACGTTTGCCGTATTCCGGCATCTAATAGACCAACGTCTTTACAGACGGGAGAGTCATCCGAAGGTGTGGTGACTGTCTCAAAAAAATAGTTTTGAAAATTTGAGTCATTAATTAGCCTCCAGGCTCTGTTGGCGATGGGAGGGGTAGTTCTGGGCTTCAGAGGTTTACCGGGAAGTTTAAATGAGAAGGATATCATGGAGTGGTCGGACCAGGATAGGGGTAGGATTTCTTTGATATCGGTCGATTCAATGTTGGTGAATTGAAAGTTGTAAGGTGTGTCCAGCTGAATGCGTGGGGCACACTATCCACTGCTTCAGTTGTAAAATTCCCATGTCATATTCCAATTGGGAAGATCCAGGGGCATCCGCTTTTTCGTAATGAATGTTGAAGTCACCAACAACCATATAGTTTTTGTTTTTCAGACAAAGTGGTAGCAGTTGGTTCAGTAGTTTGGCGCCTAAACTGGCTTGTTGCCCTGGGGGGTTATATATAACTGCGCCGGCTATAGTGGTGAAGCCCTCAAAAATTACTTTGAATGGTAGGGTCTGATGTTCAGTATAGACAGTTGTAGGTTCGGCGAGGCACGTTAGGTGATCCCTGAATATTACAGCGACTCCGCCACCTTTTTTTTGCCCTGTCTGTCTTGTGTAATGATTTTGTAATTAGGGGGAAGGGCATTTGATAGGTCTGGAGCAGTTGCGGTGTGAACCATTTTTAAATGTTCGAGGAATGGCATTAAGGTCCCAATTAAAACCGGATTTGTTGCAAAAAACATCAAATTGATAGTGAAAAGAAGACAATATCAGAAAAATACCAGCCTAGAACATATGGAAACCCCGATGTACATAACCGTCATGAAATAGAGAATTAAGGCGAAAAATTAAAAAAGAATAAAAACAGTGAGCTATCTTAAAAACAGCAATTCGCTCACAAGGAATAAACTTAACGTTATTTAAGAACGGTGACTAGTACTACCCCGTTGGATAAAGGGGTACTTAATAGCAAAGATGGCTATGCAAGAGTGATCTATGCAATGTTAAAGTGTTCTCTGTAGCTAATGCCAGAGAGCGATACAAGGAAAAGAGATAAAGGGCTTTTCAGCTAGAAAGAGGAGACACATATGATATGTGCCAAGAGACCTGACAGATTGTTATTGAAACACAATCCAGAAATAAACATTTGAAATCCATGAATGGAATGTTATCCAATTGGACATTGTAAATTTCACCAAGTTATTCATTGTGTCCTGTTTCCCAAGGATAAACAAAGAACTAGAGGATATTTCAGAAGCAAAGAAAACATTAAAAATACCAATGCACCAGTTACTGAGTTCAGCCATAAAATAAGCAAGCGAAAACAGTTAAGGCTAGAGTGCTCATATGTCCTTATGCATTGTCTCTTGGGCAATGAGGTTACAGTGCCCTAGGTGCATGAGTCCTAACATTGTCTCATTTCATGGGCAATAATGTTACAGTGCCCCAGATGCAAAGGTTATAATACAGAATTGATTGATATTCACTAAACTGTGAGATCTGAACACAATATTAATGTCGGGTGTTAAATTCAGATTCATCAGGAGAGTTACACAGATAGAGAGATTTTTTTAAGGAAAAAATTATAGTTACAGAAAGAAATGCAATTCCTTGTCAGTATTGAGAAATGTGGTGGTACGCAGAGTGCATATTCATCTCACTTCCAGATGTCTAAGTGCCAGTTCCGTGTCACCCCCTCTCAAGTTGCCTTGTGCAACATCTATGCCATGGAAGCGGAACTTAGTTCTGCCAACTCCACTCCTACCTTCGGGCGATACCAATGCATCTGCAGAGTCTCCATTCAGGCATGCCCTGCGATGTTCCTGAATGTGTATTTTGAGATGTCTTGTGGTATTGCCTATATAAATCTTGTCACATCCATAGATAAGTATATAGATTACATAGCTGGTAAGACAGTTGATAAACTGGCGTATCCTGTGCTGTGTCCCTGTGTTGTAGCTGAAGCTCATCGTTTTGTTGCAACCTAAGTTACATATGTTGCAAGTTCCACAGGTATAGAAGCCCAAGGGTTTTTGAAGCCAACATTGCTGTTGTGGTGTTTCGCAGAGGGTACAACTTGGTCACAAAGCATCCCTGATTTTTCTGCTTCTCCTAAATGTTAAGGATGGCCTCTATGAAACTAATATTCATGAGCCTAACAAGTTGAGAACCCATTGGGAATCACAAACAGTGTTAAAGACACTCTTGTACATGCAAAATAGTGCCTCACAAATTGTGAGTCGCCAAAGTATCTAAAATACTGTAAAATGTGTGCATATATGTGTTTTACACTTTATGAAAAAAGGCCCGATCATTGCAGTTACCAACGTCTTTGCGATACTTGCGAACATGGAAATTTGGTTTAACAGATTGTTTTCGTACAAACTCCCCATAAAAATATGACTTTCAACAGTGCAATAATAAACCCCTAGTGTCTAAAATACTGTAAAATGTGTGCATATATGTGTTTTACACATCTTAATAAAGGCCGATTGTTGCGGTTAAGTCCTCGCGATTCTCTGCGTAATCACGAAAACAGGGTTGAAAGTAAAAAAATTACTACAAAAATGTGTACAGACATTTTCTTTAAGTTAGTAATGTGTGTATTATAATAGTTAGAATACATTTTTTGAGTTATAATTTTTTTGATGTTGTGGTGGTCACGGAATATTTGCATTTGTTTTGCGATTTTGTGACGTCATCGCAATCATCATTTCATGCGACGTTTCAAAAATTAAAAAATATAAAATTTAACAACAAAATGAACAAAATGTTGGGCTCTTGGGTGGCTCTGATAAGACCCTTTGTGTTGAGAGTATGTATAAGACAGCTCCATATAAGAATGTATGCAAAGTTTCAAGGTTGCCTAGAAACACCCAGTTCCCATCGTCTGTTAAGTGAACTCCATCAACTCTATATGTTCCATGCAAGTCAAAACGCAGGCTGAGGTACTTAGGGCAATTGAGGGGACATCTAAAAATAAAGCTCCAGGCCCAGACAGAGTCCCAGCAGATCTTTATAGGACCCGCCCAAAATTCTGGGCTAAAATACTAACTAATGTATTTAATTCATCAAGCATCAGTGGCTTTCCTTCATCCTGGGCTACTTCGACCATAATACCAGTGTTTAAAAAAGGTTTGAGGGTGACCCCTCCTGCTACAGGCCGATCTCCCTAATTGACTCTGCTGTTAAAATCTTGGGCAGAGTCATACTGCATAAACTGGAAGATCACCTGGGGGAAAGAGGGGTCCTCTCCAACCTGCAATATGGGTTCAGGGCAAAAAGAGGCACATTAGATCAGTGTCTTAATTTGCAGATGTTCATAAGCAAATATACCCAGGTGAAGGAAGGTTTGCTCTATATGGGCTTCATGGACCTTTCTTCGGCCTTCGATCTGGTGAATCGGGCGAAACTCTGGGAAATTCTAATGAACATAGGTATAGACCCCTCACTGGTTAACTTTCTAGTGACCCTCCATCAAGGGCTGTTGGCACCTGTTCGAGTTAATAAGGAGGGGGGCTGTACTCGCCATTTTAATTCTAAGCGAGGTGTGAGACAGGGGTGTATCCTGGCTCCCCTTTTATTTACACTATATATTAATTCCTTGGACAAACATCTAGAGGGGGCTACTTCTGATGTTCCACGTGTGGGAGACTCTGTAGTCCCGGTCCTTCTTTATGCGGATGACGTGGTGCTTTTGGCCCGCACAGGACTGGGGCTGCAGAGACTCTTGGATTCATTTGGTGGCTTTATGAAGTCCTTAGAATTACAGGTGAACCGTAAGAAGTCCCATGTTATGGTGGCAGGTAAACACCCAAAGGCCCATAAAAATAGACGTTTTCACTGCAATGGGGTAGACTTATTGAGGGTGCCGGTGTTTACATATTTAGGTGTAATTTTTGATGAAAAGGGCAACTGGGCACCCCAATTAAATGCTAAAAGTTTAGCCGTTGCAAGATCATCTGTGGCATTATTGGACTTTGCTAAGAGGCTGGGATCTAGGCCTATGGAAGCCCTATTAAAAATGTATAAATCCAAATGTTTGTCCATAGCACTTTATGGTGCGTCTCTTTGGGGTTATCTACCGCAGTGTAAAATACAGATAATGGAGAACAAATTTTTAAGGTCTTTATTAGCAGTTCCCCAATCTACCCCTGTATTTGCCCTACACTCAGAATTGGGACTGGGTTATATTTCAGACAACTTACGGTTGGCCCCAGTGATCTGCTGGGTCAAAACGTGGCTTAACAGCGAGATCACTCTGAATCACGCTATCTTAAAGGACTGCATGGCATTAGATAAGGTGAACAGAATACCCTGGTTAGTCTATATCAGAGATATATTTTTCAAACAATGTCGACATAAACTGTATTCATCTCCAAATCTGTTGCATAAGGGAGACCTAGAGTGGATCAAGAAGAATTTTATGGGTTTAGTGGAACAAGAACGGGAAATGGTGGAATTGACAAAACCTTCTTTAAGAGCTCATTATGTTCTTACGACCATGCCACATCTTGAACCATATCTAAAGATTGTGACAATTCCTTTCCACCGCCATCTTTTAACTCGTTTTAGATTTAATATGGTACACTATGCCCTTGGTCACTATCCAGTTTGGGGTAAACCGGAGTTATCTCCTCCTCGTGACTGCGATAATTCTTCCAGTCAAACCCTTATGCATTTTGTTATGTTTTGCGACCACTATGCTGACATCAGGAAACAGTTTTTAGTGCCATTACTTAGAGAGGTGGGATTTGTTCAAGTAAGACCTGCTCTCTTGTATTTACAACTATTAGGCAGTCCCCGGGTGATCTTTGGGGTTGCCAGTTTCCTGGTGGCCGCCGTACGTAATAAAGCTAAAAGATTAGCGGCATTAGAGATGGTGGTGTGATTGTTTATCTCCTACAAATGAATTTTCTGTATTTTAACTTTTTATGAAATTTTGTACATTAATGATGAATTGGATTTTAATGAATTTATATTTTATGTTTGTATATATGTGATCACTTTTATGATTTCTATTAATCGAATAAAGTGTTATTTGACTTGACTTGACTTGTAGTTAGAGACCTTGTTATGGTCTCTGAGGAACGCAGAAACAGTTTTATTAACATGTTTCCTGGCTTTGCCAATCTGTAGACAGAGTTGATTTGACCACTTCCATTTCTGTCTTTGGCATATATTAGAGTACACCAAGCCAGTGTGAGGGAAAAGAGATACCAGTTCTGCAGAGATATCCTTCATTAGGATTTTAAGCCCTACCCCAGTCATAGTGCCTAGGTCATTGCCACCACAGTGCACAATCATTAGGTGAGGAGCTTGGAAATCCACAAGGGTTTTAACCAAAGGCAGCAGCTAATGAAACTTTAACCCTCTCTGGCCAAATAATTTCCATATTTGGCTAACCCAAGTTCCTGTCAATACCTTTGTTTTATGCAGTCTCTTTAGCCCAATATACAAAGGAGTAGTAGCACACAGCACAGGCCTGCAGCTGAACATTACAGCGAGGACCATTAAAGACAGTGAAAATGCATGTGTGCAGGTGATTTGATATAAACCTCAAAAATTGATTAGATGAAGGTAGTGTGCATGTGAATAAAAGTAGCTAGTATTTGGAAATGATTAGAAAACAGATCTTTCATTGGATCTGGTAAATACTAAGGGTGGGCGTAGTTTGCGAAGTAGCGCTACGCAAAGCTACACGAAGTGCACTTCGCACTACACGAACTTCACGTAGTACTACGCGAACTGCGTAGTAGCATGTTCGCACTGTGCAAGATGCGTTTTCAATGATTGCACAGTTCGGACAAGCATCTGGCACTGTGCAATCATTGAAAACGGCATCTTGCACAGTGCGAGCTGTAGTTTTCTGCTGCTCAAGTAGATTTTTACTCGATCTGCAGCTTTCTCAACGCGGACTGGTAGTTTCTCATCGCCAGCGGTCGTGAGCATGTGCGACCACTCGCAATGAGAAATCTGGCCTCCCCGCGTTGAGAATCTCGCCGGGATGTCATTTTGCTTGATCGCGGTCGCGAACATGACGTTGAGGACCGCAAGCAAGCAAAAAATGACCGCTGCGCTACGCGTGTTCCCACTGTGCTACGTGCAGCTCACGTAGTGCGAAGTTGAGCAAACTTTGCAAACTACGCGAGCGTAGCGTAGTGCTTCGCCCAGGGTTAGTAAATACAAAATGTAATAAAGAGTTGGATATGCTTTACAGTATGTGCAGTAATCCACACCTAATTTAGTTCATTTTGAAAACTAGTATGGGCCTTCTGGAATGTGTTATGAACTTGTGACCTACTGGTTCTAGTGAGTTTCTATGGAGAATCTGCAGAGGATGTTATGGGGGGAAGGGTGCTAAAGAAACAGGTATTACGTTTTACAAATTGGAGAGTTTTAGGTTCATTGTCTTATAAGGTAGATAAGATTCCCTAGTGAGGATGTTCGAAGAACGTGTAGTATAGTGATAGAAATACAAAAGTATTAAGGGAAGTAGGTTTTCCCACTCCTGTATTTTTTTGCAACAACAACGCAATTGTTGCGATTACGTCGTGAGTGTTGACACAAAGATAAGCATTTTTGGCCACCTCCAAACAGCAGTATAAGGGTTAATACACAGTAACCATTCAGAGATGCAGTGACATGACTGAAAAATGAAAGCAATGTTTTTAGTGGTTGACTTTTGCAGTATCGGACAATGCAAAGTTCAGAAGGTTGTCATTTATGGTTGCTTTGCATGAGAGTGGTGTGCCATTATTGTGCTTAGTATTTACAAATCCTAAGAATATTGCATCCATCTTATAAGAGGAAAGAAGCAAATTTACCACCAAACTCAATCTTCTGATATGTCAATAAAAAAACTATAAGTCAAACAAATGGTTAATATGGTATATAATTATGTCACATTGTAATGAAAAGAATTTGACATATATATAATCATTTAAAAAAAAGAAAGGATGATATATAAATCAAACTGTAAGCTTTGTTTATATATCTATTAATAGATAAGTAAGGCATAGTTTGTCTCAGGTGCTTATCAGATGTTCAGAATGTGTTTCCATGGAAGTCAATGCTACACTTGTATTGCTTTTCTGTACTCTGGAAGTAGTAGTAGAAAACTGTACACTAATAGTTAAACGTATATGTAATCTTGTAGTATATCATGTCAACATTTTATTTGTGTATATATGATGTGCTTCTTACAACTAATGTTTTTATTTGAATTCTGGGAGTTGTAGTCTCATTTGTTCGATTAAGAATGCAACACTCAGTTTTGAAAGTGGAAATTATACACTATAGCTGTATATAAATTAAGAATCTGAATAGATCTGTGCATGGAGGTTCATTAGTAGGGCTGTGTTATCACTTAAAACTGCTAAACAAGATATTCATTTTTCTTATGTCATATATAACTGAACAGTTAGGTATGCTGTAGCTAGGCCATAGCTCAGGGAGCTATTCGCTTAAAAAGTAAAAGGTGCATTTTGATGTTTCAGTGAGCTATATGCACTCACCAAAACCTATATGCCCATTATACATCCAGCCTACATTCAGACTTAAAACTGACATACCAAATTAGAAAACCAGACAGACACTGAAAAAGATAGTGTGGTAGTTAGAGAAGCATGCAAAGATTCAGTCAAAAAGACAGGCACAGCTGAAATGTAACTTGTAGTAATAGAGTTAGTTTCTGAAACACTTAAATAACTCAATATTCACTGGTACACCCAGGAGGCAATTTATGCAGGCCATTACAGACACATTCAGACCATCACATATCACATAAATAGAGGCAGTGATTTAATAATAAATTTACATCTACATGGAATCGCAGCCAAAAAAGACTTGTTTAAAAAAAGGAATCGCAGCCACAAATAGGAACTGAAACACTCATTGACAATCCTGCTTAACAACAGACAATTTCAAGTTTAGAATGCATAGAAATAGTCCTTGCATTATGTCTCACGTACGGTATACCTGAGCATTTGCAAGTGGTTTTAGTGGTAGAGCTGTTTTATCACTCGAACTGCTACACAAGGTGAAAACTGTTCTTGTACCACATTTAAGTGAACACTGAGTAGGTTGCAGCTAGGCCAGAGCGCAGGGAGCTATTCGCTTAACAAATAAAAGATGTACTTTGATGTTTCAGTGAGCTATATGCACTCATAGACACCTATGTGCCCAATTTGGCATCCAGCCTACACTATACCTGACGTACCTAAGTAGAAAAGCAGACAGACAATGAAACACCTAGTGAGAAAGCTATAGAGTGGCATGCAAAGATTCACTCAAACAGACAGGAACAAGTGATATGTATGTTGTGCTAATAAGGGTAGTTTCAGACACTTAAATAACCCAATATTTTACAAACACATTTAGAGGACAATAAATATCACAAAGAGAGACAGCTTTTTACGAACAAATTTACATGCTTATGAAATATCAGCTCCTCATAGAGACTCACACAGTTAGTCACATATATGTGAAAAAGCTGACACGGTCTTCTGGTAAAAAGGTAATTTCTTACACACTTAAACAATCTAATATTCACTAGTAGACCCATGAGGCAATCTATGCAGGGCTGTACAGACATGTGTAGACAATCCTATATCAGATAAACAGAGGAGGTGTTTTTGTAAAAAAAAAAATACATACACATGGAATAACAGCCCAGATAGGAACTGAAAATCACAGGGTTTAAACTGTTTTTGTACCAGATATAAGTAAACACTAATGTAGGCTGTAGCTAGACCATAGCGCAAGGAGCTAATCACTTAAAAAGTAAAGATGCACTTCGATGATTCAGTGAGCTATGTGCAAACCTATTTGCCCAATTTTAAATCTAGCCCCCCCCAGACTTAAATCCAAGATACCCAAGTAGAAAACCAGCTAGGCAATGAAAGACCTAGTGAGGTAGTTGGTTCACTGATATCAATGTCAATATACATCGGCATCCTATATTTATGATGAATGGTAAGTACAAAAATATTGGGGGAAAAATATTGATGTAAAAAATATAGTTGTACAAAATATTGATTTTAATATATGTATAAAAAATAATAATAAATATAATAAATAATAAAACTACCTTTAAAAAAAGAAATCAGATTTAATATATATTTTAACAAATATAACAAAGAAATCTAATAAAATAATGTAAACTAAAATATATAAAATGTAATATATATTTACTTTAAAACAATTAAACTATTAATTTTAATTTATTTTATAATTGTATATATGAAAATGTACAAATATACATATATATATTTATTATTTCACTGAAAAAACCACAGGTTTCAGGGATGTTATTGTTATTTCGACATTTCACTCGTACAAAACCAGTGAAATTCGGCCGTTATGTCACTGACCATGTCATCAGTGATGTAATATGTAACATCATCAGCAGTGCATTGCGGGGGCATGAGTTATAGTTAGCGGAACTAACTATAATGGCCGAATTTCGCTGGTTTTGTACGAGTAAAATATCCAACTGACTATAATGTCCCTGAAACCTGTGTTTTTTTCAGTGAATTTCTAAGGTTTTTTAAATGCTAATTTCTAACTATAACGTCCCTGAAACCTGTATATATGTGTGTATGTGTGTGAGTATATATATATATATATATATATATATATTCACTGAAAAAACCATAGGTTATAGACCATATATAGTTAGGAATTAGTATTTAAAAAACCTTATTTTACTCACACAAAACCATTGAAATTCCATATATAGTTAGTTGTACTAACTATATATCGCGCACCCGCAATCCACTGCTGATCATGTCACATATTACATCATTCATGACATGGTCAGTGACATCACTGATGACATCACTGATGACATCTCAAATGACATCACTGATGACATCACTGATGACATCTCAAATGACATCACTGATGACATCACATCACAACTGAATGAGTGGATGTATAAGTGTCTGAATGAAGGTTTTAGTAGGTGCGTGACTGACTGTATGAGTGAGTGATTAAATGTGTCTCACTGAATGCATAGGTTAGTGACTAAACTGTCTTAATTTGTGCATCATTATGTCTGGTATTCTGTAAACTGCTGCATGTGTTGATCAGTAGCTATATGAGTAACTATATGGGTTATTGATTGATTGTCCAAGTATTTGCATGGGAGACTGAGTGTGTGTGTGGCTGGCTGGGAGATGTGTGACTCTGTGCAGATCAATGTGTTCTTGTATCAATGATTTATAAGAGAGTAAGTATGTGTTAGAATATGTTTGAAAATGTAAGGTACTCTATGTTTAACTGTATAGATTAGAAAATGGAAGTGTGATTGATTCTTTACAGGACTGACTAGGTGTGTGAGTAACTCCAAGGATGAGTGGCAGAGTGTGAGTGTCTGTATAGGGTGTATGAGTGCATATGATAGTGTTCTAAAGATGAGTGATTGTATGTATGAATGATTGTATGGGTGAATGAGTGAATGTGTGTGTAGACGTAGGAATCAGTGAGTGCGTATGTAGTAACTAGTATTGGTGTGTCAATTGTTTAAAAAAATATATTCTGTATTTAACACTGGGTGTAACAGAGGTTATATTAAAGTGTGAGGAGATGCATTGTATTGTCACATGAATGATATCATCAGTGATGTGACCATTGATGTCAAATGAGATGTCATCAGTGATGTCATTTGAGATGTTATCAGTGATGTCATTTGAGATGTTATCAGTGATGTCATCAGTGATGTCATTTGAGATGTCATTAGTGATGTCATCAGTGATGTCATTTGAGATGTCATCAGTGATGTCATCAGTGATGTCATTTGAGATGTCATCAGTGATGTCATCAGTGATGTCACTGACCATGTCATGAATGATGTAATATGTGACATGATCAGCAGTGGATTGCGGGTGCGCGATATATAGGTAGTACAACTAACTATATATGGAATTTCAATGGTTTTGTGTGAGTAAAATAAGGTTTTTTAAATGCTAATTCCTAACTATATATGGTCTATAACCTATGGTTTTTTCAGTGAATTTTCAAGGTTTTGTAAATGCTAATTCCTAACTATATATGGTCTATAACCTATGGTTTTTTCAGTGAATTTCATTGGTTTTTTAAAAGCTAATATCTATAGCTGTAAAATGTATTCTTCTTTAAATCCAAAAATATATTTTATATGTTTATTAATAATTTTTTTTAAATATTTTTTTTGTTTCGCTCCCGGTCCGCGAACCGGGAAGCTTCCCGTTAGCTCAATTTGATTCCGCGACCCGGTCCGCGAACCGGTAAGAAATCAACATAGTGACGGTATCGCGTTGCCGCGTAATGCGTCTTATGACGTACTGCGTTAGCGCACCCGGAAGTGCCCCGGGGCGCGGACCGAGGCGCGAAACGCAGCTCCCCGGAAGCGATCCGCGGCGCGAAAGCGCGACGTATCGCGTTGCCGTGAAATGCGTCTTGTGACGTATCGCGTTAGCGCACCCGGAAGTGTCCCGGGGCGCGGACCGAGGCGCGAAGCTCAGCGACCCGGAAGCTAACCGGGGCGCGTTCCGCAGCGCGTAACATGAGCGTGAGAGGTCATGTGACTTGTTAATAAAACTTTTCATTGGTTCATTTCACTTTTGGTTTCATAATGATGGAAGGCTAGGTCAGGTGACTTAAAAATAACACTTTTCATTGGTTGAGAAGTATTGTTTTTTCCCAAATGATGAAAACCCCTCCTTCTTTCCTCACTCTGACTTTCATCATTGTGAGAGGAAGACCTATTTTGCTTGTTGGAAAATGGCTTCATTGGTAGCTTCAGCTGGTGGACCCCCACCACCACCACCACCTCCTCATGGGAAGAGAGGACCACCTCCCCAGGTCCTGACCAACACTGAGGAGGAAGAGGAAGAAATGGATGAGGAGGGAGAAGAACCACAATTTTTAGAAGAGTTGCCCCGGGTTTCCAGAAAGAAAGCCAGTTTCATCTGGCAGTTTTTTTCAATACCTCGTGGCCAAAAAAAAGTCAATGCGAGGTATGTCACCTGCCTCATATGCAAGGAACAATTGTCCAGAGGGACGGACAAAAAATATAGCTTTGGAAATCACACAATGCACAGGCACATGACAAGGAAACATCCCCTAAATTACAGCCGGGCGGAATTAAGGGATATGCACGACAATCCAAGACCAACTCCTGTGGCCAGACCAACAATACCGGTTTCTCTAACACCAGAAGAGGCACGGGAAACTGTGCCAAATATTCAAGAAAATTTTGGGCACATGATTCACTTATGTATGCACTGTCGTGCATTATTAGCTTGTGGCAACATGAGCATCAATGCACTCAACCTGGCGTATGAACACCATGATTGCCCTAACCGCCCCCAGTAATTTTTTTTTGCTCCTGTTGAGCCCTTTTCAACGCCTGTTTTTTGTTGTTTCCCCCCCCCAAAAAAACCCAAAAAAATATAAAATCGTTCAAAAAATACAAAAAAACAAAAAATGTTCAAAAAATAAAAAAAAATATAAAACAACAAAAATATAAAAAAAAAGTTCTTTTCAGAACTACCTTCCCTTTCCAAAAAAATTGCTAGAATGTTTAGCACTCTGGCAAGCTCTATTTCTTTTGGTTCGCTTCCGGGTTAGCTTCCCGGTACGCGGACCGGGAGCTAACCAAAAAAATAAAAAAAATAAAAAAAGTGTAAGTATAAGGAAAGGAAACAGAGAGTGATGTTAAAAGAAAGACCGCTATAGGGAGTAAAGAAGAGATACTGTTTAATAGATCTATTTACCGAAGAAAAGACAGAAGAGGGTATAATTGTGAAAAACAAAATAGATAACGAAGTGAAAGAAAAAAAAAGAGAGTATAACATTAACAAAGAAGAGTTTCTTGGAGAATGTGAGTGAATGTTCAAAATAAGATTAAAACATGAGGAATAACAGAGAGAAAAAATAGAAAACAGAAAACAAAAAATAACAGAAAAAGATTAATTGAAACAGCAAAGAAATGTAATTAACATAGAGCCATATCATCAACATAGGCAATAAAAGTTTTGCAGCTTTTATTGGCAGAAATGTGTCGCTAAAGCTGCTTTTGTGGCAGAAAACTGCCACTAAAACCACTTTTGCACCAGTTTTCTGCCAATAAAAAGAGCAATAATTTTATTGGCTGTGTTCATAATATTCCCCTTAGTGTGCTTCAACTACACAGAGAAAGCATTATGAACAAGTAGTGATAGAGTGATCAGTCAAAGACACTAAGAGTAATAGAGACGCAGTGAGTGAACAAGAGTGAGGAACTATGAGAAGAGAGGGACTGAGAAAAAGAGTGGAAGGAGTTGAGTAAGTAGGTAATAGAGAAAGGAATGAGGGAAGTAGCAAAGGCAGGAAACTGAGGGTTAAAGAAATGAAGCAGTGGAACTAATAGTAGTTAAATGTGATAGAAATGTAACGAAAACAGTACAAAATATTTACCTTATAATTGTCGTTAAATTACTCACTTTTTGTTTTTATACTTTCAATCTGTGAAAGAGAGAACAAACATTTGAAAAATATTAAAAAATGTATTTAAAAATTAGAAAAGACAAGGGAAAAGATTGAAGGACAAACAGTTTTTCAACAACTTTGACACTTACAGAAGCTTCTGCTTCTCCAGGCCCCCTACACAGTCCTAAAGATATACATTTTAAACTAACAGTATCTTGATACAGATGAAGTGAGGCCTATCTTAAAACATGGTGCATCTTTTGCATTGCTGTTGTTTCAGAAAAGTGTCGCAAGACACTAAAATTTTAAATAATTGCTTCAGGATGCCAATAAGATGTCTACTATCCAGAGGTTTGTTTCAGGTGAGGCCTACTCAGGGTTGCAGATGAGATTTACACTTGTTGAAGAGTACAGAGGAGATAATACATGTGAACGTCTACCAATGAAGTGAGTCATGTCCACTGCACTCTTCAACAAAGTCCAAATCTCCTATGTTTCCCTGGACAGACCTAAACTTGATCTGCACAATGTGATTCGTAATGATAGGAAACACAGGTGATGTAATTGAAATACGTGCAATTTATTTTGCTCATTTCACAATCACATCACTTGTGTTTCCTTTGCTTAGGTATCTCATTGTGCAGATGTAGTCTAGCATATGAAAGAATACGCAGAAGTGCAGCACTGCATGCAACAACTTTGACACTTACAGAAGCCTCACCTTCTCCATGCCTCCTACACAGTTCTACATATACATCATAAATGCAAACAGTACAGAATTAATTATACATCTTAAATGGTTTATTTTTGCTGTTCTCAGAATGTATCAAATTTCACTAAAAACAGTGACTTGAAGGTATTCATCATGTAACAGCGGGGAAAAAAAACCACAATCAAAATGATTGTGTTTAAAAAACCCATACAACATCAGAAATCAAAATTCAGAACTCCTTAAAGTTAACTTACTTTCCATGACGTCCAAGGATGTCCTATGAACAGCTTACACTCTTTTGTGCTGTTATTACTTTCAGCCCGCCACTTTCTGAAAGAAAATCTCCATCGTTTTTAAAAACACATTACATGCAATAAATGACTTCTTGCTCTCTACCACAATTTTCCACAAGGCCAAATCTGGTCAGAGCCATTTATAACTCTTGGATTTCTTGTAAGCCAATCCCGTCATTTGGCATTTCCGCAACTTTCAGAATTAAAATGTTGAAGATCATTTTCACAATCCTGGAATAGTAATATCTTCCCCTTCTTGCTCAGTCATGTTCTACATTTCCTATGACACTGATACTGCTTACTATGAAGCAGACTTACACTACCTCTATGACTACTACAATTATTTAATTCTCTACATCACTTTTAATCACAAAGCAATGTAAAACAGTAGACAACATTGCAGACTTACATTCCCTCTACTCCATGTTTTGATTGGCTGCTTCAATTAGCTTATAAAAAGAAACAGTTTTTCTGAACTCATTCAAAGTGCACGTATTTCTCCATGACGTCCAGTCCTATGGTTAGAAGTTATGTCTCTGAACTACACTTATCCTCAAGGCCAAATTGTGTAGGAGCCATTAGAACTTCTTGAAATTCCACAGAGCACATCCCGAGATTATTTCCCTAAAATTTTGGTTTTAAAAACACCAGGTAAGAGTTTTTAAGGTCATACGGCAATTTTTTTTTGAAAATTAAAACAGAATCATTGCAGAATGACCAGCCATTTCTAGACTTTAAATAAGCTGTGTAATGTCCTGATGTTATTGAAGGGCCGTCATGATATATAATTGCTGCAGTTACAAAAGTCCTTCCTGATATTGACAACTGCGAAGCTACAAAATTTTTAATTAAAGTTGTCAATTTTGTTCCATCAGGCCTACATCGTTGGAACATTAAAATGACATACTGGCCATATGTTCGTATAAATAATGTGGACATCATTTCAGATTTACATTGGCTACACTCCATGTTGTGATCAGCTGCTTTTACTAGCTTATTAAAGGAGACTGATTTACTGTCTGGCAAAGTTAAATATATAAATCTTTCTGAGTCTACACTAGTAGTACTTGATACCATACAGTTCTCGCAGTCATGCTGCCATTGATAAGAAAGCCCAAACAGCTGATCTACATCTACACCTTCAGCATGTAATACATCAAGCATATACATTAAAAACTCCTGACAATCTTGCTGAATATTTTGAGAGAATTGTGTTTGGCCTGAACATCTGTCTAACAGATTTCGAATTTCAGACACACTTTCTATGTTTCTTCTATCAGTGCTACATTTCTCCAACACAGAATTGAACAAACTGCTAAATCTTTGATCAGAATTGACCACAATCTCTTCTTTTACATTTTCTAGAGAAAACAAAACATTAACCACTACATTAGCATAGCAGTTGACACCAGAACTGTTTTCAAACTGAAAACCAACAACATCTTCAACAGAATCCTTTTTGTTTCTGCTTGTAATTTTAGGTTCATTGACTTTTTGTCTTTTTGCTACAACCTCCCCAGTATTGTTCTCATTTCTTCGTTTCCGGCCTACCACACGTTTCTCAAACAAAGGATAATGAGGCAAATGTGGCGCATACTCTCTTCTTAACCTATTGTATTCCTTAACACAATCTAGATCCGCACAAATGTTTGTGACATCACACTCAATCAAGTACAATCCCGATAAAGTTCTAACTCGTGACAATGCCACATATGCCATACCCTCCTTGAACACAGAACTGCCAATATTCACCAATGCACTGTCTACACTTAAACCTTGCGATTTATGAATTGTCACCGCATATGCCAAGCAAACAGGAAACTGCTTACGGCGAACATATAAGTCTTTTACAAGCAAAAATCTAGCAGAACAACGACCAATTAGCTGTACTTCCTCAATGCCATCAAATTTAATTTTTAAAAATTCAATTCCATCTCTATTTCTGTATTTCACAAAATCAACAACATTACCCATTGATCCATTTACCAGACCTCTTTCAACATGTAAATTCCTTCTTAAAATTATACGGCAGTTCAAGCACACATTCAGAGTCTTTTCAAAACCTGCAGTTTTAGATATACTCTTCTCTAATGAATCCAATTTTGTTTTCAGATTCTCAGACAAAATAATTGTTGATCCCATATGCTCTACTCTATCAATAGCTTCCAGTTTCACAATCTCTTGCTTTTCTAAATGCAACATTTTGTTGTTAAATTTGGCACATTCTGCAAGAGTTGGCATCAAACATATTCCAGATTTCTTCTCAGTAATTTTCTGAAAAATATTCTCAGGCACAACATCTTGTTCTGGATATAAATTTGACAGTAATCGTGCATGTAAAGCTTCTTTCCCATGCTCGGTCACTTTTCCAATTCTAACATCTTGTAGAATAGTCTTGTAAACTTCATCCTTTGCCTGACGTATATTTTCATGCAGTTCAGCATAATTGAAGTTTAACCATATATTGACGTTGCCAATGCTGCCTAGGCACTTCCTGGTATCTTCATGCGTGAGCATTTTGAACACAGGTTGCCCTTTCACTGGTGTCAGCTGCAGAAGATCTCCGAAAACAATGATGTGTTTGCCACCAAATAACACATCATACTCTGTTTTGAGAACTTCTTGCATCCTCAAATGCACAAAGGCAAGCATGACATTGGAAACCATGCTTACTTCGTCAATGATAAGAAGTTTCATTTTCCTCAAGATTCTTGAAACTTCAAAACAAGCATCTCCAGATAGCTTGTGATATTGTAATTTGTTGTCATGCTCCACTGGCAGCATCAGTAAACGATGTAAAGTAATCCCTTTAATAATATGTGCTGCCAGTCCAGTTGGAGCAGTGACAACACAAGACAGCGATGACTCTGTCCTTTCCTGCAAATAGCATGAAATTGCTTTAATGAGGAAACTTTTTCCAGTTCCCGCTTCTCCACTCACGTACAGTCGGACAGGCTTCAACGACGTACATGAGCACTCTTTCTTGTCATGACTTAATCCATGATCAATTTGCATGGTAACTTCGTCATATATTTTCCTCTGCTCAACGTTGAGTTGTCTTTCCAACTCTTCTAAGTTAACCGCATCCTCTTGAGCATGTGCCATGGCTCTTTCCACTTCATTCATAGCAGTGGCAGCTTCATTTTCAATAACAGGTCCTCCTAGTGGATCCTGACTCAATGAAGCAGAACTCTGACTGTCCTGAGAACTGTCTCTGGCAATCTCGGCTGCAATCGTTGCTTCCTGCTCAATTTCCGCATTCAACATTTCTACATATTTGGGAAAAGCAGGACATTCTATGGTCTCCTTGGCGGCATTGAAAGAGTCTTCGTAACAGAGGAAATCTCCAAGCAGTTCCTCTTCTGCACGCCAAGGCTTGAAAAGTTGCAAAAGTGCTAAATAGAAAAACTCCTTTTTTTCAGGAGATTCGCCACTCAATTTTCGATGGTTTACCAAGTGGCATTTTCTTTGCTTGACCAGACATCCCTCACTTCCTATTACAGCATACACTCCTTTCTCAGTATCTTCTTTGATGTTCCTCTTGAATATGTAATTTTGAAGAACCTCATACAGACAAACATTGTCGAGGTGAATGCATTGATTTGGATAATATGTATCCAACATGTTGGTCTTCAAAATGTCGGTACTGTTTGGCTCCTTTTCCGCCAAATACTCAATTTCCCGCACAGGTTTGAGAACTCGATTACGCGTTGCAGCAAGACCAAGACTCGCCCAAACGATACTCCTGGACTTGGCATAGAGACTTGCTGAAGACAACCGGTCAGAACATTCGTACGCTCCGATTTCTCGATGCGACAACATCTTCAGACTGAAACTGTACAACTTCTTGCTGAGGCTCTTTTCATGGGAAATGTCCTCCCACATATCCTTCAATTCTGTCTTCTCTTTTTTGGTGATGTAAGACGTCACATACCGAGCCACAGCCATACAGTTATCAGCCACAAACTGTATATCCATGTTAGCATTCCACATGGACAAAATCACCGGGTTGTAGTCGTTGATGTACTTGGACTCTTCGTTCCTCTTCAAATTGTAAGTGTTTTTAGGTGATTTCTTCATGACATTGTGTCGCAGCGAAGACATCAAACTGTTTACTCTTCCTTCAGAAATCACCGGTCGTGGAAAGCCGAAACGACATTTAGTGTAGAACTTGTCCTTGTTTCGGAATTTACGACGGCAGTACTTTCCACATCGATGGCTTTGGAAACGCAGAACTTTTTCTTTTAGGCTTTTCTTCTCCTTTGCGTTTGGAACAGCACACGTAGAATACTGTTGGATGAAACTCATCACTGAGTCTTCTGGATCCGTTCCAAATTTAGGTGCATCCTTGATCCACAGCAACATATGTATATGAGGAGCACCTCTTGCTTGGTACTCCTTTCTCCAGAAGAAATCCAACACCTCTCCAAGAGGTGGATTCTTCTTATTCATGATGAAAGACATCATAGCTTCAAATCTATGATTGAAGTACCTACATACATTGACTGGATCCAAAGAGCACAGTTCTCCGGGTGTCTTGAATTCGATGTTATCTACGTTAGCATTTGCCTCTCGTAGAAATTCAAGTAAGTCTTCCCAGCCATACTCGGCACAGCTCAGAGTGAGGAACCATGTGGGAGTTCCTAAGTTCCTCAGCATACATTTTAAATCACCATGACAACGGTACCAGTACTCATTAGTACCACGCTGACACGCCATGAGATTAATCAGGTGAGAATCCAAAATACTGTCTTGGACATTGACTTTATCCATAAAGTCACTTGCCGAGATGTTTTGCATGTGTATACCACTTTTCAAGATGTGGTTCACTGCATATGACAGTCCAGACAGATCGCTTTCAAACAGGAGATGAAACAAATAAGGAATGCATTGTCGAAACCTAGCATCTCCTGCATACAATCGCAAAGTCCGGTATTCAGAAGCAGGAATTTGATGAGGTCGCTCATCATATCTTCCTCCCTGACCTGTTGGAAAAAGCTGTGGGAAACACCGAGCTTCCAAACTTTCCTCCCAAACACTAATGGGACTCCCTTTGGCTTGTTTCATTTGAAACAACTCAATAGCATTCCCCATGACTTCCTTGGAATGCAAAGGATGAACACTATAATGTTCATATATTTCTTCACTAGTAGAGGGTTCTACTTTCTCAATTTGACCAGCACACAAATCGCTATCCTCTTCCTCACTTACTTCCTCTTCTGCAACATATACATTCTTATAGTATTTATTATTTTTTTTCAAATACAATGTTGCCTTTTTAACTTTCCTAACATCTACTAAATCTTGCCATATTTTCCTATTCTTTGTCGGAACCCCATTAACTAAGATAACCAGAGGTTCCTCTTCCACTTTTTCTACTCCAATTGTGTTAATGTTTTTCTTCAAATCTAGAGGCAAATAAACAACTCTTCCCTTTAATCCTCTCTGTAAATCTGATGGAGGCAATTTCCCTGTCTTTGGCTCCATTCTTACAATAGCCTGAAAGGGATGGATACTTTGAATCAAAATAGATTCATAAGTATTTAAATCCTTCAATTCAGAAGGAATCTCAACCAATTCCAGATTATTATGAACTGCTCTAGCAGGCATCTGGTTTTGATTTAATTTGCAACAACAATAACTACACACACGTTGATCCAATCCCAAATCAAAACAATTTTCTACCATCAAGTATGTTGCGAAATCCTTCCATTCACTATTATTTTCCCTTTCACTTTTTGCATATAAATCCACTAACTTAGACTGATTCTTATAATAAGTGCGTCGACAACACACACAAGTGAAATTAGGCCTCTCACTTGATTTCACCTCAAACGTCGCAATTTCCCTCTGGAAATTATCTGTACTGGAAACCTGTACACTATCTTCCACATGACCCTCTTCTTCTTGCTCAATTTCAACATTCTCCTCTTTACTTCCAAAGTAACAAAACTCAATTTCTTCACATATATTCTTCACATCTATTTCAGAACCATGCAAAAGAGCAGCGCATAATTGTTTAAGCATAATTGCTGGACTCTTAGCATAATACAACATTCTAACTAATTTCCTCACTTTATTATGATGCACTGCTAGCATCCTGAAATGATGAAAAACACTCTGGCATACTCTCCTGGAAAGACAAGCCAGTGAATGACCATGCAAACCTGTCACTTCTCTTACTCTGCAAGGATCTATCCTTATTTTCTGCTTCAAACTTTTCTTATTAAATGACCGTACAAAATCACAAAGCAAATTGATGGAATCCTGTCGCACACTGCAAATACTACTACACTTCCAGGTGTACACAGGACCCTTAGCACGTCTTCCTAAAACCTCATTACCTAACACCTCTTCTGCCTCTGTTGTCACAAGTTTTTCTTTTTCAACTGGACAACCATCTTTCACTTCATAAGCACGACCACTGGTGTCAACTGCATGCACCAAATCATTATCCTGGAAATAACTCTCCTCATTAAAAAATGCCTCACAGCTTGAACTATGCATCCATTCTCCAGAAAAAAACTTCACAAAAATTACTACGATTAACTATTCTCTTCCATCTACTATTTCTTTTGAAATCATAAATTGCCTTGTTTAGCTTCCTAATTCTATTGATTATCAAAATAAATAACTTACGTTTAATTTCAAATGCCTGATCAATAACTTTCTCAACTATTTTTTTTCTCTTATAAAAAACCAATTTCTGTTGACCTTTCTTAATATTTTTTAACAAATTGCCAATTATCCTGTTGCGGAACATTCGTTTACGAATCTCCCTAAACTGTTGTTTCCTTCTACTATCATGCACAGAGTTATCTCTTGCTCTAGCACTAACATTTTTGATTAGCCTTTCCTTTCCATTTGAATTCCTTCTCGTTTTATGGACTGAAACATTTTCTGTAGTAATATTTTTTTTACTACACATATTTCTTATGAAATATTTTGTGCTCTTACCCGGTGCTTTCTTCGTGACTTGACAAATCTTTTTGTTAGAGGACTGCTGCTTATTTTCTTTCACCTGCTGTCTTTGACGTTTTGCAGCCTTTCTCTGTCTTTCTATTGTTGGCATGGTGAAATCTTGAAATGATCTGCAGTTGAATCTGTGGTAAAATATAATAAAAAATGTTATTAACCATTATTACCAAACAGTAAAACAATAACAATGATCAAAAACTTAACACACTACTTGACATTTTAAATAGAAGATTTTTTAGTCCTTGCAAATTTACAATACAGAAATAGCAGAAAAGAAATGACATTTATATTTATGTTACCTATGCTATTTTATATGTGAATCTGATCTAATTTTATGAGCATATTTTAATATTTTATTGAAGACACTACACATAACCTGCTTTTGAAGGTGTCTTTATTTTTAAATTAAACGGTTTACCTTTTTACTTTTTATTAATTATAAATTTTAAAAATAAATGTTTATATTTCCATAGGCTCAAGCAGGTCAGCTTCCCATCCTATGTCATATAATTCGGACAAATCTGCATCCTCATCACGCTCTTCTTCATCCTCAGGATTTAAATCATCCAAGGGATCAACATCCACTGATGTTTCAATTACAAGTTCAATGATGAGGTCAAAATCAACTGATTGCAGATTGTCGCTCATGTTGAGGTTGTCTTTATCTTTAAAGAAAGATAACAACAATGAGATGTTGCAGAGTAAGAGACAAATCTCAGAGATTATAATAGTAAAATTGTTTAACAAGAGTAATATTTTGCAGCTATTATTTAGCCATGTCCAGCGATGCTGAGCAGGTGAAGCCTATGTCTAATTTTTCACTGAACAGGACTCATCTCTTCTTAACCTTGGATAAGCCTCACCGACTCTGTGTCCCCTGCACATACTTAAATGTAAAGGGGCAGATTTATGTTAAATGGCACATCCCCAGGCATGCACCAGTTAACGTGCACCACTGCTCTGCCACCCATGGTGTGCCGCATTTACAATCAGATAGGAGAAACCTGCGTCAAAACCCTGCGCCTGCTTGAAGCAGGCATAGGTCTTGATGCAACATTGTGGAGATGGTGCACCCCTGAGCGTTGCTGGAGCTGCATCGCACTTGCGATACAACTCCAGCAATGCGCCACCTTAACGGCACAGATGCGTCACGCATCTGTGCCATTTTTGCCCCATGCTGCGCCGCATTGTAAATGCAGCACACCATGGGTGGCGGAACAGCGGCGCAGGATGACTGGCACATCCCTGGTGATGCGCCAGTCATCATAAATCTATCCCTAAGCTTCTTATCTTGTTAGAGATGAACTGCCATATGTATCATCAAAATATTTTGCATTTCCTAAATAGCGAATTTTAAGGAATAAATAGCGATTGTTTACCATTCCTAATTTGCGATGAGCAAATTGCTAATTGCAAGTTACCCATTCATTTCCATGGGCTAGGAGGCTCATAGGAATGAAGGTTTAATTTGCGATTAGCAATTTGCTCATCACAAATTAGGAATTTTTCCAAGGGTGCAGGGGTGTCTCAAGAACACCCTGCTGCACCCCTGAAAAAGAAATTTGGGGGCATATGGCACACATACATGCCCTAAGGGCATGTGTTGGCGTCATATGGGACCTTTTGTTTTTTTTAAAAAAAGCTTTTTGAAAAGAATTCACAAATTACCACCAATTTACCACAATAGTTTCCAAATCCTTAATGTCATTTTTTACATATTTTTTGTTTGATACATTGCATTTAAGTAGTCACAAAATTTGCAAATCCTTCAGTGCAATTGCAAAATAAGGAATAGCAAATTTTGCTACTCCTTATTTTGCATCAAACTTGTTTGATACATACCATTTGTCTAATTAACATTCGCAAAGGCCGAAATTCGTAGAATTTTGATCTTTGCGAATGCTAATTAGCTTGATACATATGGCCCCAAGTGAGGCCTGTCTTGCGACATGGTGCATCTTTTGCATCACTGCTGCATCGGTTTCATGTGGTACGTTTTTTTTACACCATGACATATCTGCCTAAATGCATCAATTTGTAATGTTGTCGCCTCATAGCAAATCTTTTGCACGGCCGCTGCATCATAAAAGTGACGCACAGTGGCACAAAAGAGGCATATACCTATCATAAATCTGTCCCTAGCATTTTAAATGATTAATCCAGGATGACGATAAAGTGTGGCCTATCCAGAGGTTTGTTTAAGGTGAGGCCTACTCAGGATTGCAGATTAAAGTTACGCTTGATGAAGAATACAGAGGAGATAATACATGTAAAGGCCTACCAATGAAGTAAGTAATGTGCACTTTATTGCGCCAGTCATCATAAATGTATCCCTAAGCTTCTTATCTTGTTACAGATGAACCACCATATGTACCATCAAACTATTTTGCATTTCCTAAATAGCAAATTTTAAGGAATAAATAGCAATTCTTTACCATTCCTAATTTGCAATGAGCAAATTGCTAATTGCAAATTACCCATTCATTTCCATGGGCTAGGAGGCTCATAGGAATGAAGGTTGCAATTTGCGATTAGCAATTAGCTCATCACAAAATAGGAATTTTTTCAAGCGTGCAGGGGTATCTCAAGAACACCCTGCTGCACCCCTGAAAAAGAAATTTGGGGGCATATGGCACACATACATGCCCTAAGGGCATGTATGGGCGTCATATGGGACCTTTTGTTTTTTAGAAAAAAATGCTTTTTGAAAAGAATTCGCAAATTACCACAAACTAGAAGTTGGTGGTAGTTTCCAAATCCTTAATATCATTTTTTACATATTTTTTGTTTGATACATTGCATTTAAGGAATCGCAAAATTTGCAAATCCTTCAGTGCAATCGCAAAGTAAGGAATAGCAAATTTTGAATTAAGGACATTTTAAGTCATTTCCACATGTGCAGTGTTTTCAAATTATGATTTGAAAATCGTTTTTGGGGAAAAGTAATGGTTTGCAAATTTATGACAAGGACATAATGGTGTATGCTTCTCTATAAGGCATTTCAGTGTCTCTGATGTCATTTTTCCCATATTACATTATAAGACCTTTCCCCATGGAGCACATTCCTTGTAAATATGCTCCCACCTGTGCATGGCGAATTTAGATTTTGACTGTTTGAGTCACATAGCCATGTTAAAAGTGACCCAAAAAAATTGCAAACGTTTTAAAAAAACACATTCATGTGTCTTAAGGACATTTTAAGTCATTTCCCCATGGACAGTGTTTTCTAAGTGGCGCAAAAGAGGCATACACCTATCATAAATCTGTCCCTAGCATTTTAAATGATTAATTCAGGATGACGATAAGGTGTGGCCTATCCAGAGGTTTGTTTAAGGTGAGGCCTACTCAGGATTGCAGATTAAAGTTACGTTTGATGAAGAATACAGAGGACATAATACATGTAAAGCTCTACCAATGAAGTAAGTGATGTCCACTTCATTGCGCCAGTCATCATAAATGTATCCCTAAGCTTCTTATCTTGTTAGACATCAACCGCCATATGTATCATATAACTATTTTGCATTTCCAAAATAGCGAATTTTAAGGAATAAATAGCAATTCTTTACCATTCCTAATTTGCGATGAGCAAATTGCTAATTGCAAATTACCCATTCATTTCCATGGAGCAGGAGGCCCATAAGAATGAAGGTGCAATTTGCGATTAGCAATTAGCTCATCGCAAATTAGGAATTTTTCCAAAGGTGCAGGGGTGTCTCAAGAACACCCTGCTGCACCCCTGAAAACGAAATTTGTGGACATATGGCACACATAAATTTTAACAACATTCCTTTACCTCAAAAACGATTTTCAATTCATAATTTGAAAACACTGCCCACAGGGAAATTACTTAAAATGTCCTTAAGACACATGAAAGTGTTTTTTTATTGCCTTTCCAGCATGGTTGGGTCACTTTTAACATGGCTATGTAACACAAACATTTAAAATCTAAATTTCCCATGCACAGGTCGGAGCATATTTACAAGCAACTTGCGCCACAGAGAAAGGTCTTACATTAAAATGGGAAAAATAACATCAGGGACAGTCAATTGCCGTATAAAGAAGCATACACCATTATTTCTTTTTATTAATTTAAAAACAATTCCTTTTCCCCAAAAACGATTTTCAAATCATAATTTCAAAACACTGCACATGGGAAAATTACTTAAAATGTCCTTAAGACACATAAAAGCGTTTTTTGATTGCCTTTGCAGCATGTTTGTATCACTTTTAACATGGCTATGTAACACAAACATTCAAAATCTAAATTTTCCATGCACATGTGGGAGCATATTTACAAGCAATTTGCGCCACATAATTCATAATTTTCTCCTAAAAGCACACTATTCTCTATCTAAATTAAAGAAATATTTTCTCACCTTAGCAAATACTTTGAGTTTGAAAACAGTCTCAGAAACACACCAATTTGTCTTCAGCAGAGCAAAAGGTATGCACTCCAGAGTCTGCAGCTATCAAAAGCACAGAAATGCTGTAATTCTTCACACATATCTCTCATGTCACCCAATCAAAACTCTTCCCTCACTTTTTTTCAAATGAAAACCCTTCCCCCCTCTGCCCTTTCTGCCTTTTCTGCATGGCAACCACCTCTTGGAAGACTTCTGGTGTTTGCAAGTTCACACAACTTTGTTGCAATTGAACTCTGAACTCTCAGTGCACCTGCATATCCAGTGCATTCTTTCATTTAATGATTTTTTATTGACCATTCAAAATACATCTTTCAAAGAACACATCCGTGCACCCTAACTTTCTGTTTTCAGCAATCAAAATCCACCAATCACTGTTACTGCTTCATGAACACAGAAACTCCACAGTTTTTTTCATTTTAAACTCTCATTTTTTCAACTGCCATTTCATTGCCACACTTCATCTGACTGCAGGAGAACCTTCTCTCACCATGTTTTCTGTCTGGATTGTTGGACATAGTTATATTCACTGGGCTCAAAGGTACGTTGAAAACAGGAAATTACCTAACCTCAATTTACAAGATGTGGAAATTAAGTGGTTTGGCCACAGAGGATTAAAATGTCACCAATTGATACCATTGGTGAAAACCTTTATGCATTTGCCCAAACCTGACCTGTTAATTGTGCACTGTGGAGGTAATGACTTGGGCACTTTGACTGGTGTAGGTCTGGAAATGCTTTTAAAGGACACCTTTGAGCAATTAATGGCACTTTTTCCTCAGACTGCCTTGGTATATTCAAATATATGCCAAAGACAGAAATGGAGGTGGTCAAACCAATTTTGTCCACAAATTGAGAAGTCGAGGAAGCATGTAAACAAATCTGTTTCAGCTTACATGAGAGACCATGGAATGGGCTCCCTGTACAACAATAACTTGCGTTACTACATGCAAGATATCTACAGAGGAGATGGAGTTCACTTCTCAGATGAGGGCAACAGAGTTTTCACTCTGAATTTAAGAATGTGCATTGGTACCTACTTATAAGTACCTAAATGTACCATAAACCCAAAAGCTCTTCTCAGAGCTACCCTACATCTGATCACTCACAATTATTATTTTACTCTAACATTTTTCACTAATTTCCAACAAAGTACGCTCCCTGGGGCGCTACCCGGTACGCGAACCGGGAGATAACCTCGCGAAATTTTTTTTAAAAATGTTTTTTTTCCGCACATATAAGCCTCCTCAGCCACCCTCAGAAAACCTAGGGGGTCAAGATAACTCTACCGTGCCCCCTTCTACCCATTCTGAACATTATTTGCCCTCCATCTTGTATCTTAATTCGACCGAAACACAAAATGGTGGACTCCCGGAACGCTTAAGGTTCGCGAACCGGGGCGCTCAACGGTACGCGTACCGGGTCGCTCCCTGGGAAGCGCACCATCAAAAAAGGTGGGAAAGTAGTTCACAGAAAAGCCACTGGAGACAATTTCACCAAATATAGATTAGCTCATACTACATACCAATCCCTACCATTTTCACAAATTTGATTGGAATTCCATTTAGTCATTTAGCCTGTAGACCTCTCTAAATACCCTGAGGTAAATTACTTCACAAAACACATCTGAAGTGTTGGAATTGAAAACCAATGAAAATGGTACTTTCATTTTCTACTTTTTTTACCTGACATTTCATTGGTTATATACCTGAATATATATAAAGGAAGAGAAGAAAACACAGCCATTTTGACTACTACTTCTTGCTGTACATTTCAATAGTATTTTCACTAATTCCTTCAACTTCTTTCTAAAGGTAAGTTTTTATTTTTAAAACTGAAGTATATTGTGCACTATAAGTTAATATGGTAAACTTTTTCTGATAGATATATACTATCCCTCTGTAGTAGTTATAGATTTAGAGAGACTTCTCTGTTATAGTTATGGATGGAGTTAAGCTTCTCTTGTATAATTATGAATTTACTTACGTTAAATCACATACACTTTTTTATATTCCTACTTCCACTCTGATACTATACACTGCCCAAAGATAAATTCACTGATAAAAAATGCCTATTTAAAGTTATTCCCAACATTGCCCTATCTCTACTAATATATATTTTTTTAATCCAAATTTCAGGCAAAATGGAAGGCGAAAACCAAGTTTCTTTTGAAATGGACCTGCAAGAGAGCAGCCAAGAATTGATTGATACAATTGATAAAATTGACATTGAATTTTTCGATGAAACTTGGGACAATGAACTACTGCAATGTGTACAAGCAGTAGATAACCTCCTTGCAAATGAGGACATTTTACACCCTCAGAGACTACAATGTATATTCCATGATAATTATGAAATTTCTGACAATGAAATGTTAGAAAGTTTAATAAATTATGAAACACAATCACAATAAAAAAAATGCTTAAAAAATAAAAAAAATAAAAAATAATCAACAAAAACAACAATCAATTAACATACAGCATTTGAAAAGTCTATCATTCATTTTTCATTGCAGTACGCTGCCCAGAACACTTCCCGGTTCGCTGACCGGGCGCTCCCCACGCAAAAAAAAACAAAAAAAATGTTTTTGTTTTTTTTGCCCCGCGGGGCCCTTTTAAAACCTCCACATTAAACCTAGGGGGTCAGGGAGGATCTAGTATGCCCCCTTATGGTCATTTTCGCTTTTGTTTTGGCCTCCTTTTGTCTCTCAATCCTACCGAGAGACAAGATGGCGGCCGCTCCGGACTGTTTAGAATGTTGACAGACACCGGAGAGCCAATCAGCTTAGCTACGCGAAGTTCCGGTACGCTTAAGGTCCGCGGACCGGAGCGCTGCCCGGAGCGCGCTTACAGATATATATCTTTTTTTAAACGTTAATTTCTCAAAATCCACTGGAGCACATATATTGAGACATAGAAAAGGCACATCGGGCTACCAGTCCCTACAATTTTGCCAAGTTTCGTGCAAATCCATTCAGCCGTTCGGGCTAAAAGTGAGGCCAACCGCCCTATGGAAAACTCAATGTTAAAAACACGTTTTGGGACCCCCCTTTTTTCTCGACCCCCCCTGGACAAACCCCCCCCAAATTTCCAGGGGCTGCTCAGAAACAAAATGTTCCATTTTCCAGAAAATTTCAGCCAATTCCGTCCACAAACGCCAAAGTTATTAGACATAGAATTTTCAAAAAACCCATAGAGAAAAAATCCTAACTATATATACCTACTGGCGACCGCCAGTAGGTAATATATATATATATATATATATATATATATATATATATATATATATATATATATATATATATATATATATATATATATATATATATATATATATATATATATATATATATGTATATATATATATATATATATTCACTGAAAAAACCATAGGTTATAGACCATATATAGTTAGGAATTAGCATTTACAAAACCTTGAAAATTCACTGAAAAAACCATAGGTTATACACCATATATAGTTAGGAATTAGCATTTAAAAAACCTTATTTTACTCACACAAAACCATTGAAATTCCATATATAGTTAGTTGTACTAACTATATATCGCGCACCCGCAATCCACTGCTGATCATGTCACATATTACATAATTCATGACATGGTCAGTGACATCACTGATGACATCACTGATGACATCTCAAATGACATCACTGATGACATCACTGATGACATCTCAAATGACATCACTGATGACATCACTGATGACAACATCCAGTGACTGTATGTTTCTGTAAAGTTAAAATATGTCTTACATATTGAAGAATGAGTGGATGTATAAGTGTCTGAACAAAGGATTTAGTAGGTGCATGACTGACTGTATGAGTGAGTGATTAAATGTGTCTCACTGAGTGCATGGGTTAGTGACTAAACTGTCTTAATTTGTGCATCATTATGTCTGTTGTTCTGTAAACTGCTGCATGTGTTGATAAGTAGCTATATGATTAACTATATGGGTCATTAATTGGTTGCCCAAGTAATTGTATGGGAGACTGAGAGTGTTTATGGGTGGCTGGGAGGTGTATGACTCTCTGCATAGATGTGTGAGCAGTTGATTCACTAGGTGTATGGGTTCAAAAGTGCATGTGGAAACATCTGTATGGGCGGTTGACTGTGTGCATGAGTGCATTGGTGAGTGAATGGATATCTCAGTGCTACATGTCAAAGTAAGTACATATGTAAAACACAGTACATGTGAGAGTTGACATATATAAATAACTGTGCATAAGAGCCAGTGAATGTGTGAGTGGCTGTATGGATCATTGTGAACTTGTATCCAGGATTGTATAAGTGAGTAAATATGTGTTAGTATATGTTTCAATAAGTAAGGTGTGTATAACTGTATAGTTGAGGAAATGGAGGTGTGATTGATTCTTTGCATGACTGACTAGGTGTGTGAGTAACTCCATGGATGAGTGACAGTCTGTGAGTGTCTGTTTTCACTGAGTGTATACAAGGTTATATTAGAGTCTGAAGAGGTTCATCGTATTATCACATGAATGATGTCATCAGTGATGTGATCAGTAATGTCAAATGAGATGTCATCAGTGATGTCATCAGTGATGTCATTTGAGATGTCATCAGTGATGTTATTTGAGATGTCATCAGTGATGTCATCAGTGATGTCATCAGTGATGTCATTTGAGATGTCATCAGTGATGTCATCAGTGATGTCATTTGAGATGTCATCAGTGATGTCATCAGTGATGTCACTGACCATGTCATGAATTATGTAATATGTGACATGATCAGCAGTGGATTGCGGGTGCGCGATATATAGTTAGTACAACTAACTATATATGGAATTTCAATGGTTTTGTGTGAGTAAAATAAGGTTTTTTAAATGCTAATTCCTAACTATATATGGTGTATAACCTATGGTTTTTTCAGTGAATTTTCAAGGTTTTGTAAATGCTAATTCCTAACTATATATGGTCTATAACCTATGGTTTTTTCAGTGAATTTCATTGGTTTTTTAAAAGCTAATATCAAAACCTTTACAATGTATTATTCTTTAAAAAGAAAAATATTTTTTACATGTTTTTAATACAATTTTTTTTTTTTTTTTTTTTTGTTTCGCTCCCAGTACGCGTACCGGTTAGCTTCCCGTTAGCTCAATCCGGAGGCGCGACCCGGTACGCGAACCGGTAAACGTTCCTTTTGCGCACCTCTCGCGTTACAAAACAACATCGTGACGCGTCGCGTCAGCATGACGTTTCGCGTTCTCGCGTAATACGTCATATGACGTGCTACGTTCGCGTACCCGGAAGCGCAGCGGTACGCGAACCAGAAGCGATCCGCGGCGCGGCGCCGACCGCGTAACGTAAACACAGCAGGTCATGTGACTCGGTAATAACACTTTTCATTGGTTCATTTCACTTTTGGTTTCCTAATGATGTAATACTAGGTCATGTGATCTCAAATGAACACTTTTCATTGGTTTAGAACTTTTGTTTTTCCCAAATGATGAAAACCCCTCCTTCTTTCCTCACTCTGACTTTCATCTTGGTGAGAGAAAGACCCTTTATTGAGACTTTGAGATGGCTTCATTAGTAGCTTCAGCTGGTGCTAACCCACCACCTCCACCAAATCCAAGAAAAAGAGGACCACCTGCAGAAGTAATTTTGCAAGAAGAGGAAGAACAGGAAGAGGAGGAAGAGGAGGAAGAGCCAAGGTTTTTGCCAGAGGAGCCCAGGAGGTACAATCGAAAGGAGAATTACATCTGGCAATTCTACAGAATTCCTGAGGGGCAAAAAAAAGTGAATGCACGCTACGTGTTTTGCCGTATATGCGGTGATAGATTGTCAAGGGGCACTGATAAAAAATACAGTTATGGCAATCATACTATGCATCGGCATATGAGTAGGTGGCACCCAAATAATTATAGTGCTGCCCAGCTACGTGACGAACAACAAAATCCCCTCCCAATGGCAAGAAGATCGGTGGTTCCAGAGGTGTCGGGACCAGAGGCGAGGGAGATGATTGCAAACATCCAAATGTTGTTTGGGCACGTAAAGCAAGTGTGCGTGGAATGTGGCGATTTCATCTGCTACAGAGAAAGTAGCATCACTTTGATTTTGCGAGCAATTCAAAATCATGTTAATGTTTGTACGAAACGCCCCAAAAAATAAATTCTTTTTTTTTTTTTTGCTCCTGTTGAGCCCTTTATAATGGATCGTTTTTGTTTCCCCCCCCCCCAAAAAAACCCAAAAATTTTTAAAAACGTTCAGAAAATACAAAAAAAGTAAAAAAATGTTCAAAAAATACAAAAAAAAATATAAAACAACAAAAACATAAAAAAAAAAGTTCTTTTCAGAACTACCTCCCCATTATAAAAAAATTGGTAGAATATTTGGAACTCTGCCAACCTCTATTTCTCTTAGTTCGCTCCCCGGGGCGCTACCCGGTACGCGTACCGGCAGCTAACCCAAAAAAATATTTTTTAAAAAAAAAGAACAGTAAGTATAAGGTAAGCAAACAGACAGTTATGTGAAAAGAAAGACAGCGTTAGGGAGTAAACAAGAGATACTGTTACCTACAATCCACTGCTTATGATGTCACATATTACATCATTCATGACATGGTCAGTAACATCAACAGCAGTGGATTGTAGGTAACAGTATCCTTAGTTTACTCCCTATAGCTGTCTTTCTTTTAACATAACTGTCTGTTTCCTTCCCTTATAGTTACTGTTCTTTTTAAAAAAAAAATTTTTTGATCAGTCATAAACAGTGACATTAATAGAAACAGAGAGAGTGAACAAGAGTGAAGAACTATGGTCCTCCTCAGCCACCCTCAGAAAACCAAGGGGGTCAAGATACATCTACCGTGCCCCCTTCTACCCATTCTGAACATTATTTGCCCTCCATCTTGTATCTTGATTCGACCGAAACACAAAATGGTGGACTCCCATAACGCTGCTGGTTTGCGAACCGGGCAACTTCCCGGGAAGCGGTCCAAAAAAAAAAGTTGGGAAAGTAATTCACAGACACTAAGAGTAATAGAGATGGAGTGAGTGAACAAGACTGAGGAACTATGAGAACAGAGGGACTGAGAAAAAGAGTGGAAGGAGTTGAGTAAGTAGGTAATAGAGAAAGGAATGAGGAAAGTAGCAAAGGCAGGAAACTGAGGATTAAAGAAGTGAAGCAGTGGATCTAATAGTAGGTGAATGTGATAGAAATGTAACGAAAAGAGTACAACTATTTACCTTGTAATTGCCGTTAAATTAATCACATTTTATTTTTATACTTTCAATCTGTGAAAGAGAGAACCAACATTTGAAAAATATTAAAACATGTATTTAAAAATTACAAAAGACCAGGGAAAATAGTTTTTCAACAACTTTGACACTGACAGAAGCTTCTGCTTCTCCAGGTCCTCTACACAATCCTAAAGATATACATTTTAAACTAACAGTATCTTGATGCAGATGAAGTGAGGCCTATCTTAAAACATAGTACATCTTTTGCATTGCTCTTGTTTCAGAAAAGTGTCGCTTCAGGATGCCAATAACATGTCTCCTATCCAGAGATTTGTTTGAGGTGAGGCCTACTCAGAGTTCAAGATGAGATTTACACTTGTTGAAGTGTACAGAGGAGATAATATCTGTGAAAGTCTACCAATGAAGTGAGTCATGTCCACTGCACTCTTCAACAAAGTAGAAACCTCCTATGTTTTCCTGGACAGACCTAAACTTGATCTGCACAATGTGATTCGTAATGATAGGAAACACAGGTGATGTAATTGAAATATGTGCAATTTATTTTGCTCATTTCACAATCACATCACTTGTGTTTCCTTTGCTTAGGTATCTCATTGTGCAGATGTAGTCCAGCATATGAAAGAATACGTAGAAGTGCAGCACTGCATGCAATAAATTTAACACTTACAGAAAACTCACCTTCTCCATGCCTCCTACACAGTTCTACATATACATCATAAATGCAAACAGTACAGAATTAATTATACATGTTAAATGGTTTATTTTTGCTGTTCTCAGAATGTATCAAAATTCACTAAAAACAGTGACTTGAAGGTATTCATCATGTAACAGCGGGGAAAAAAAAACACAATCAAAATGATTGTGTTTAAAAAACCCATACAACATCAGAAATTAAAATTCAGAACTCCTTAAAGTTAACTTACTTTCCATGACGTCCAAGGATGTCCTATGAACAGCTTACACTCTTTTGTGCTGTTATTACTTTCAGCCCGCCACTTTCTGAAAGAAAACCTCCATCGTTTTTAAAAACACGTTACATGCAATAAATGACTTATTGCTCTGTACCACTATTTTCCACAAGGCCAAATCTAGTCAGAGATATTTATAACTCTTGGATTTCTTGTAAGCCAATCCCATCATTTGGCATTTCCGCAACTTTCACAATTAAAATGTTGAAGATCATTTTCACAATCCTGGAATAGTAATATCTTCCCCTTCTTGCTCAGTCATGTTCTACATTTCCTATGACACTGATACTGCTTAATATGAAGCAGACTTACACTACCTCTATGAGTACTACAATTATTTAATTCTCTACATCACTTTTAATCACAAAGCAATGTAAAACAGTAGACAGCATTGCAGACTTACATTCCCTCTACTCCATGTTTTGATTGGCTGCTTCAATTAGCTTATGAAAATAAACAGTTTTTCTGAACTCATTCAAAGTGCACATATATCTCCATGATGTCCAATCCTATGATTAGAAGTTATGTCTCTGAACTACACTTATCCTCAAGGCCAAATTGTGTAGGAGCCATTAGAACTTCTTGAAATTCCACAGAGCACATCCCGAGATTATTTCCCTAAAATGTTGGTTTTAAAAACACCAGGTAAGAGTTTTTAAGGTCATACGGCAATTTTTTTTTGAAAATTAAAACAGAATCATTGCAGAATGACCAGCCATTTCTAGACTTTAAATAAGCTGTGTAATGTCCTGATGATATTGAAGGGCCGTCATGATATATAATTGCTGTAGTTACAAAAGTCCTTCCTGATATTGACAACTGCGAAGCTACAAAATTTTTTATTAAAGTTGTCAATTTTGTTCCATCAGGCCTACATCGTTGGAACATTAAAATGACGTACTGGCCATATGTTCGTATAAATAATGTGGACATCATTTCAGATTTACATTGGCTACACTCCATGTTGTGATTAGCAGCTTTTACTAGCTTATTAAAGGAGACTGATTTACTGTCTGGCAAAGTTAAATATATAAATCTTTCTGAGTCTACACTAGTAGTACTTGATACCATACAGTTCTCGCAGTCATGCTGCCATTGATAAGAAAGCCCAAACAGCTGATCTACATCTACACCTTCAGCATGTAATACATCAAGCATATACATTAAAAACTCCTGACAATCTTGCTGAATATTTTGAGAGAATTGTGTTTGGCCTGAACATCTATCTAACAGATTTCTAATTTCAGACACACTTTCTATGTTTCTTCTATCAGTGGTACATTTCTCTAACACAGAATTTAACAAACTGCAAAATCTTTGATCAGAATTGACCACAATCTCTTCTTTTACATTTTTTAGAGAAAACAAAACATTAATTACTACATTAGCATAGCAGTTGACACCAGAACTGTTTTCAAACTGAAAACCAACAACATCTTCAACAGAATCCTCTTTGTTTCTGCTTGTAATTTTAGGTTCATCGACTTTTCGTCTTTTTGCTACAACCTCCCCAGTATTGGTCACATTTCTTCGTTTCCGGCCTACCACACGTTTCTCAAACAAAGGATACTGAGGCAAATGTGGCGCATACTCTCTTCTTAACCTATTGTATTCCTTAACACAATCTAGATCCGCACAAATGTTTGTGACATCACACTCAATCAAGTACAATCCCGATAAAGTTCTAACTCGTGACAATGCCACGTATGCCATACCCTCCTTGAACACAGAACTGCCAATATTCACCAATGCACAGTCTACACTTAAACCTTGCGATTTATGGATTGTCACCGCATATGCCAAGCAAACAGGAAACTGCTTACGGCGAACATATAAGTCTTTTACAAGCAAAAATCTAGCAGAGCAACGACCAATTAGCTGTACTTCCTCAATGCCATCAAATTTAATTTTTAAAAATTCAATTCCATCTCTATTTCTGTATTTTACAAAATCAACAACATTACCCATTGACCCATTTACCAGACCTCTTTCAACATGTAAATTCCTTCTTAAAATTATACGGCAGTTCAAGCACACATTCAGAGTCTTTTCAAAACCTGCAGTTTTAGATATAGTCTTCTCTAATGAATCCAATTTTGTTTTCAGATTCTCAGACAAAATAATTGTTGATCCCATATGCTCTACTCTGTCAATAGCTTCCAGTTTCACAATCTCTTGCTTTTCTAAATTCAACATTTTGTTGTTGAATTTGGCACATTCTGCAAGAGTTGGCATCAAACATATTCCAGATTTCTTATCAGTAATTTTCTGAAAAATATTCTCAGGCACAACATCTTGTTCTGGATACAAATTTGACAGTAATCGTGCATGTAAAGCTTCTTTCCCATGCTCGGTCACTTTTCCAATTCTAACATCTTGTAGAATAGTCTTGTAAACTTCATCCTTCGCCTGACGCATATTTTCATGCAGTTCAGCATAATTGAAGTTTAACCATATATTGACGTTGCCAATGCTGCCTAGGCACTTCCTGGTATCTTCATGCGTGAGCATTTTGAACACAGGTTGCCCTTTCACTGGTGTCAGCTGCAGAAGATCTCCGAAAACAATGATGTGTTTGCCACCAAATAACACATCATACTCTGTTTTGAGAACTTCTTGCATCCTCAAATGCACAAAGGCAAGCATGACATTGGAAACCATGCTTACTTCGTCAATGATAAGAAGTTTCATTTTCCTCAAGATTCTTGAAACTTCAAAACAAGCATCTCCAGATAGCTTGTGATATTCTAATTTGTTGTCATGCTCCACTGGCAGCATCAGTAAACGATGTAAAGTAATCCCTTTAATATTATGTGCTGCCAGTCCAGTTGGAGCAGTGACAACACAAGACAGCGATGACTCTGTCCTTTCCTGCAAATAGCATGAAATTGCTTTAATGAGGAAACTTTTTCCAGTTCCCGCTTCTCCACTCACGTACAGTCGGACAGGCTTCAACGACGTACATGAGCACTCTTTCTTATCATGACTTAATCCATGATCAATTTGCATGGTAACTTCGTCATATATTTTCCTCTGCTCAACGTTGAGTTGCCTTTCCAACTCTTCTAAGTTAACCGCATCCTCTTGAGCATGTGCCATGGCTCTATCCACTTCATTCATAGCAGTGGCAGCTTCATTTTCAATAAGAGGTCCTCCTAGTGGATCCTGACTCAATGAAGCAGAACTCTGACTGTCCTGAGAACTGTCTCTGGCAATCTCGGCTGCAATCGTTGCTTCCTGCTCAATTTCCGCATTCAACATTTCTACATATTTGGGAAAAGCAGGACATTCTATGGTCTCCTTGGCGGCATTGAAAGAGTCTTCGTAACAGAGGAAATCTCCAAGCAGTTCCTCTTCTGCACGCCAAGGCTTGAAAAGTTGCAAAAGTGCTAAATAGAAAAACTCCTTTTTTTCAGGAGATTCGCCACTCAATTTTCGATGGTTTATCAAGTGGCATTTTCTTTGCTTGACCAGACATCCCTCACTTCCTATTACAGCATACACTCCTTTCTCAGTATCTTCTTTGATGTTCCTCTTGAACATGTAATTTTGCAGAACCTCATACAGACAAACATTCTCTAGGTGACTGCTTCGATTTGGATAATATGTATCCAACATGTTTGTCTTCAAAATGTCGGTACTGTTTGGCTCCTTTTCCGCCAAATACTCAATTTCCCGCACAGGTTTGAGAACTCGATTACGCGTTGCAGCAAGACCAAGACTCGCCCAAACGATACTCCTGGACTTGGCATAGAGACTTGCTGAAGACAACCGGTCAGAACATTCGTACGCTCCGATTTCTCGATGCGACAACATCTTCAGACTGAAACTGTACAACTTCTTGCTGAGGCTCTTTTCATGGGAAATGTCCTCCCACATATCCTTCAATTCTGTCTTCTCTTTTTTGGTGATGTAAGACGTCACATACCGAGCCACAGCCATACAGTTATCAGCCACAAACTGTATATCCATGTTAGCCTTCCACATGGACAAAATCACCGGGTTGTAGTCGTTGATGTACTTGGACTCTTCGTTCCTCTTCAAATTGTAAGTGTTTTTAGGTGATTTCTTCATCACATTATGTCGCAGCGAAGACATCAAACTGTTTACTCTTCCTTTAGAAATCACCGGTCGTGGAAAGCCGAAACGACATTTGGTGTAGAACTTGTCTTTGTTTCGGAATTTACGACGGCAGTACTTTCCACATCGATGGCTTTGGAAACGCAGAACTTTTTCTCTTAGGCTTTTCTTCTCCTTTGCGTTTGGAACAGCACACGTAGAATACTGTTGGATGAAACTCATCACTGAGTCTTCTGGATCCGTTCCAAATTTAGGTGCATCCTTGATCCACAGCAACATATGTATATGAGGAGCACCTCTTGCTTGGTACTCCTTTCTCCAGAAGAAATCCAACACCTCTCCAAGAGGTGGATTCTTCTTATTCATGATGAAAGACATCATAGCTTCAAATCTATGATTGAAGTACCTACATACATTGACTGGATCCAAAGAGCACAGTTCTCCGGGTGTCTTGAATTCGATGTTTTCTACGTTAGCATTTGCCTCTCGTAGAAATTGAAGTAAGTCTTCCCAGCCATACTCGGCACAGCTCAGAGTGAGGAACCATGTGGGAGTACCTAAGTTCCTCAGCATACATTTTAAATCACCATGACGACGGTACCAGTACTCATTAGTACCACGCTGACACGCCATGAGATTAATCAGGTGAGAATCCAAAATACTATCTTGGACATTCACTTTATCCATAAAATCACTTGCCGAGATGTTTTGCATGTGTATACCACTTTTCAAGATGTGGTTCACTGCATATGACAGTCCAGACAGATCGCTTTCAAACAGGAGATGAAACAAATAAGGAATGCATTGTCGAAACCTAGCATCTCCTGCATACAATCGCAAAGTCCGGTATTCAGAAGCAGGAATTTGATGAAGTCGCTCATCATATCTTCCTCCCTGACCTGTTGGAAAAAGCTGTGGGAAACACCGAGCTTCCAAACTTTCCTCCCAAACACTAATGGGACTCCCTTTGGCTTGTTTCATTTGAAACAACTCAATAGCATTCCCCATGACTTCCTTCGAATGCAAAGGATGAACACTATAATGTTCATATATTTCCTCACTAGTAGAGGGTTCTACTTTCTCAATTTGACCAGCACACAAATCGCTATCCTCTTCCTCACTTACTTCTTCTTCTGCAACATATACATTCTTATAGTATTTATTATTTTTTTTCAAATACAATGTTGCCTTTTTAACTTTCCTAACATCTACTAAATCTTGCCATATTTTCTTATTCTTTGTCGGAACCCCATTAACTAAGATAACCAAAGGTTCCTCTTCCACTTTTTCTACTCCAATTGTGTTAATGTTTTTCTTGAAATCTAGAGGCAAATAAACAACTCTTCCCTTTAATCCTCTCTGTAAATCTGATGGAGGCAATTTCCCTGTCTTTGGCTCCATTCTTACAATAGCCTGAAAGGGATGGATACTTTGAATCAAAATAGATTCATAAGTATTTAAGTCCTTCAATTCAGAAGGAATCTCAACCAATTCCAGATTATTATGTACTGCTCTAGCAGGCATCTGGTTTTGTTTTAATTTGTTACAACAATAAGTACACACACGTTGATCCAATCCCAAATCAAAACAATTTTCTACCATCAAGTATGTTGCAAAATCCTTCCATTCACTATTATTTTCCCTTTCACTTTTTGCATATAAATCCACTAACTTAGTCTGATTCTTATAATAAGTGCGTCTACAACACACACAAGTGAAATTAGGCCTCTCACTTGATTTCATGTCAAACGTCGCAATTTCCCTCTGGAAATTATCTGTACTGGAAACATGTACACTATCTTCCAAATGACCCTCTACTTCTTGCTCAATTTCAACATTCTCCTCTTTACTTCGAAAGTAACAAAACTCAATTTCTTCACATATATTCTTCACATCTATTTCAGAACCATGCAAAAGAGCAGCGCATAATTGTTTCAGCATAATTGCTGGACTCTTAGCATAATACAACAGTCTAACTAACTTCCTCACTTTGTTATGATGCACTGCTAGCATCCTGAAATGATGAAAAACACTCTGGCATACTCTCCTGGAAAGACAAGCCAGTGAATGACCATGCAAACCTGTCACTTCTCTTACTCTGCAAGGATCTAATTCTTGCAACAACCTCATTTTCTGCTTCAAACTTTTTTTGTTAAATGACCGTACAAAATCACAAAGCAAATTGATGGAATCCTGTCGCACACTGCAAATACTACTACACTTCCAGGTGTACACAGGACCCTTAGCACGTCTTCCTAAAACCTCATTACCTAACAACTCTTCTGCCTCTGTTGTCACAAGTTTTTCTTTTTCAACTGGACAACCATCTTTCACTTCATAAGCACGACCACTGATGTCAACTGCATGCACCAAATCATTATCCTGGAAATAACTCTCTTCATTAAAAAATGCCTCACAGCTTGAACTATGTATCCATTCTCCAGAAAAAACTTCACAAAAATTACTACGATTAACTATTCTCTTCCATCTACTATTTCTTTTGAAATCAAAAATTGCCTTGTTTAGCTTCCTAATTCTATTGATTATCAAAATAAATAACTTACGTTTAATTTCAAATGCCTGATCAATAACTTTCTCAACTTTTTTTTTTCTCTTATAAAAAACTAGTTTCTGTTGACCTTTCTTAATATTTTTTAACAAATTGCCAATTATCCTGTTACGGAACATTCGTTTACGAATCTCCCTAAACTGTTGTTTCCTTCTACTATCATGCACAGATTTATCTCTTGCTCTAGCAGTAACATTTTCATTTGTCCTTTTCTTTCCATTTGATTTACTTCTCGTGTTATGGATTGAAACATTTTCTGTGGTAATATTTTTTTTATTACAAATATTTCTTATGAAATATTTAGAGCTCTTACCCGGTGCTTTCTTCGTGGCTTGAGAAATCTTTTTGTTAGAGGACTGCTGCGTTTTTTTTTTCTCCTGCTGTCTTTGACGTTTTGCAGCCTTTATCTGTCTTAGTATTGTAGGCATATTGAAATCTTGAAATGATCTGCAGTTGAATCTGAGGAAAAATATAATAAAAAATGTTAATAAACATTATTATCAAACAGTAAATCAGTAATAGTGATCAAAAACATAACACACTACTTACAATCAGATAGGAGAAAGCTGCGTCAAAACCCTGCGCCTGCTTGAAGCTGGCATAGGTCTTGACGCAGCATTGTAGAGATGGGGCACCCCTGAGCCTTGCTGGAGCTGCATCGCACTTGCGATACAACTCCAGCAATGCGCCACCTTTACGGCACAGATGCGTCACGCATCTGTGCCGTTTTTGCCCCATGCTGCGCCGCATTGTAAATGCAGCACAACATGGGTGGCGGAACAGTGGCGCAGGATGACTGTCACATCCCTGGTGATGCGCCACTCATCATAAATCTATCCCTAAGCTTCTTATCTTGTTACAGATGAACTGCCATATGTATCATCAAAATATTTTACATTTTCTAAATAGCGAATTTTAAGGAATAAATAGCGATTCTTTACCATTCCTAATTTGCGATGAGCAAATTGCTAATTGCAAGTTACCCATTCATTTCCATGGCCTAGGAGGCTAATATGAATAAAGGTTTAATTTGCGATTAGCAATTTGCTCATCACAAAGTAGGAATTTTTTCAAGGGTGCAGGGGTGTCTCAAGAACACCTGCTGCACCCCTGAAAAACAAATTTAGGGGCATATGGCACACATACATGCCTTAAGGGCATGTGTTGGCGTCATATGGCACCTTTTGTTTTTTTGAAAAAAAGCTTTTTGAAAAGAATTCACAAATTACCACTAATTTACCACAATAGTTTCCAAATCCTTAATGTCATTTTTTACATAGTTTTTGTTTGATACATTGCATTTAAGTAGTCACAAAATTTACAAATGCTTCAGTGCAATCGCAAAATAAGGAATAGCAAATTTTGCTACTCCTTATTTTGCATCAAAGTTGTTTGATACATACCATTTGTCTAATTAACATTCGCAAAGGCCGAAATTCATAGAATTTTGATCTTTGCAAATGCTAATTAGCTTGATACATATGGCCCCAAGTGAGGCCTGTCTTGCGACATGGTGCATCTTTTGCATTACTGCTGATTGGGTTTTATGTGGTACGTTTTTTTTTTACACCATGACATATCTGCCTAAATGCATCAATTTTTAATGTTGTCACCTCATAGCAAATATTATGCACCACCGCTGCATCATAAAAGTGACGCACAGTGGCAGAAAAAAGGCATACACCTATCATAAATCTATCCCTAGCATTTTAAATGATTAATCCAGGATGACAATAAAGTGTGTCCTATCCAGAGGTTTGTTTAAGGTGAGGCCTACTCAGGATTGCAGATTAAAGTTACGCTTGATGAAGAATACAGAGGAGATAATACATATAAAGGACTACCAATGAAGTAAGTAATGTGCACTTTATTGCGCCAGTCATCATAAATGTATCCCTAAGCTTCTTATCTTGTTACAGATGAACCACCATATGTACCATCAAACTATTTTGCATTTCCTAAATAGCAAATTTTAAGGAATAAATAGCAATTCTTTACTATTCCTAATTTGCAATGAGCAAATTGCTAATTGCAAATTACCCATTCATTTCCATGGGCTAGGAGGCTCATAGGAATTAATGTTGCAATTTGTGATTAGCAATTAGCTCATCACAAAATAGGATTTTTTTCAAGCGTGCAGGGGTATCTCAAGAACACCCTGCTGCACCCCTGAAAAAGAAATTTGGGAGCACATGGCACACCTACATGCCCTAATGGCATGTATGGGCGTCATATGGGACCTTTTTTTTTTGTTGAAAAAAATGCTTTTTGAAAAGAATTCGCAAATTACCACAAACTAGAAGTTGGTGGTAGTTTCCAAATCCTTAATATCATTTTTTACATATTTTTTTTTTGATACATTGCATTTAAGGAATCACAAATTTTGAATTATTGACATTTTAAGTAATTTCCACATGTGCAGTGTTTTCAAAATATAATTTGAAAATCGTTTTTGGGGAAAAGTAATGGTTTGCAAATTTATGACAAGGACATAATGGTGTATGCTTCTCTATAAGGCATTTCAGTATCTCTAATGTCATTTTTCCCATATTACATTATAAGACCTTTCCCCATGAAGCACATTCCTTGTAAATATGCTCCCACCTGTGCATTGCAAATTTAGATTTTGACTGTTTCAGACACATAGCCATGTTGAAAGTGACCCAAAAAAATTGCAAACGTTTTAAAATAACACATTCATGTGTCTTAAGGACATTTTAAGTCATTTCCCCATGGACAATGTTTTCTAAGTGGCACAAAAGAGGTATACACCTATCATAAATCTGTCCCTAGCATTTTAAATGATTAATTCAGGATGACAATAAGATGTGGCCTATCCAGAGGTTTGTTTAAGGTGAGGCCTACTCAGGATTGCAGATTAAAGTTACGCTTGATGAAAAATACAGAGGAGATAATTTATTGTAAAGGCCTACCAATGAAGTAAGTGATTTCTACTTCATTGCGCCAGTCATCATAAATGTATCCGTAAGCTTCTTATCTTGTTAGACATCAACCGCCATATGTATCATATAACTATTTTGCATTTCCAAAAAAGCGAATTTTAAGGAATAAATAGCGATTCTTTACCATTCCAAATTTGCTTTGAGAAAATTGCTAATTGCAAATTACCCATTCATTTCCATGGGCTAGGAGGCTCATATAAATGAAGGTGCAATTTGCGATTAACAATTTGCTCATCACAAATTAGGAATTTATTCCAAAGGTGCAGGGGTGTCTCAAGAACACCCTGCTGCAACCCTAAAAAAGAAATTTGGGGGCATATGGCGCACATAAATTTTAACAACATTCCTTTACCTCAACAACGATTTTCAAATCATAACTTCAAAACACTACACATGGGAAAATTACTTAAATTGTCCTTAAGACACATAAAAGCGTTTTTTGATTGGCTTTCCTGCATGGTAGGGTCACTTTTAACATGGCTATGTAACACAAACATTCAAAATCAAAATTTTCCATGCACAGGTGGGAGCATATTTACAAGCAATTTGCGCCACAAAGAAAGGTCTTACATTAAAATGGGAAAAATAACATCAGGGACAGTCAATTGCCTTATAAAGAACCATACACCATTATGTCCTTCTCATGAATTTAAAAACAATTCCTTTTTCCCAAAAACGATTTTCAAATCATAATTTCAAAACACTGCACATGGGAAAATGACTTAAAATGTCATTAAAACACATGAAAGCGTTTTTTGATTGCCTTCCCAGCATGGTTTGGTCACTTTTAACATGGCTATTTAACACAAACATTCAAAATCTAAATTTTCCATGCACATGTGAGAGCATATTTACAAGCAATTTGCGCCACAGAGAAAGGTCTTACACTAAAATGAGAAAAATAACATCAGGGACAGTCAATTGCCTTATAAAGAACCATACACCATTATATCCTTGTCATGAATTTAAAAACAATTCCTTTTCCACAAAAACGATTTTCAAATCATAATTTCTAAACACTGCACATCAGAAAATGACTTAAAATGTCATTAAAACACATGAAATCATTTTTTGATTGGCTTTCCAGCATGGTTGGGTCACTTTTAACATGGCTATGTAACACAAACATTCAAAATCAAAATTTTCCATGCACATGTGAGAGCATATTTACAAGCAATTTGCGCCACATAAATCATAATTTTCTCCTTAAAGCACACTATTCTCTATCTAAAGTAAAGAAATATTTTCTCACCTTAGCAAATACTTTCAGTTTGAAAACAGTCTAAGAAACACACCAATTTGTCTTCAGCAGAGCAAAAGGTATGCACTCCAGAGTCTGCAGCTATCAAAAGCACAGAAATGCTATAATTCTTCACACATATTTCTCATGTCACCCAATCAAAACTCTTCCCTCACTTTTTTTCAAATGAAAACCCTTCCCCCTCTGCCCTTTCTGCCTATTTTCCATAGCAACCACCTCTTGGAGAAACTCTGGTGTTTGCAAGTTCACACAACAATGTTGCAATTGAACTCTGAACTCTCAGTGCACCTGCATATCCAGTGCTTTCTTTCATTTAATGATTTTTTATTGACCACTCAAAATACATCTTTCAAACAACACATCTGTACACCCTAACTTTCTGTTTTCATCAATCAAAATCCACCAATCACTGTTACTGCTTCATGAACACAGAAACTCCACAGTTTTTTTCATTTCAAACTCTCATTTTTTCAACTGCCATTTCATTGCCACACTTCATCTGACTGCAGGAGAACCTTCTCTCACCATGTTTTCTGTCTGGATTGTTGGTCATAGTTATATTCACTGGGCTCAAAGGTACGTTGAAAGCAGGAATTTACCTAACCTCAATTTACAAGATGTGGAAATTAAGTGGTTTGGCCACAGAGGATTAAAATGTCACCAATTGATACCATTGGTGAAAACCTTTATGCATTTGCCAAAACCTGACCTGTTAATTGTGCACTGTGGAGGTAATGACTTGGGCACTTTGACTGGTGTAGGTCTGGAAATGCTTTTAAAGGACACCTTTGAGCAATTAATGGCACTTTTTCCTCAGACTGCCTTGGTATATTCAAATATATGCCAAAGACAGAAATGGAGGTGGTCAAACCAATTTTGTCCACAAATTGAGAAGTCGAGGAAGCATGTAAACAAATCTGTTTCAGCTTACATGAGAGACCATGGAATGGGCTCCCTGTACAACAATAACTTGCGTTACTACATGCAAGATATCTACAGAGGAGATGGAGTTCACTTCTCAGATGAGGGCAACAGAATTTTCACTCTGAATTTAAAAATGTGCATTGGTACCTACTTATAAGTACCTAAATGTACCATAAACCCAAAAGCTCTTCTCAGAGCTACCCTACATCTAATCACTCACAATTATTATTTTACTCTAACTTTTTTCACTAATTTTCAACAAAGTACACTCCCGGGGGCGCTACCCGGTACGCGTACCGGGAGCTAACCTCGCGAAATTTTTTACATTTTTTTTTTTTTCCGCACATATAAACCTCCTCAGCCACCCTCAGAAAACCTAGGGGGTCAAGATAACTCTACCGTGCCCCCTTCTACCCATTCTGAACATTATTTGCCCTCCATCTTGTATCTTAATTCGACCGAAACACAAAATGGTGGACTCCCGGAACGCTTAAGGTACGCGAACCGGGGCGCTCAACGGTTCGCGTACCGGGTCGCTCCCTGGGAAGCGCACCATCAAAAAAGGTGGGAAAGTAGTTCACAGAAAAGCCACTTGAGACAATTTCACCAAATATAGATTAGCTCATACTACATACCAATCCCTACCATTTTCACAAATTTGATTGGAATTCCATTTAGCCATTTAGCCTGTAGACCTCTCTAAATACCGTGAGGTAAATTACTTCACAAAACACATCTGAAATGTTGGAATTGACAACCAATTAAAATGTTACTTTCATTTTCTACTTTTTTTACCTGACATTTGATTGGTTATGTACCCGAATATATATAAAGGAAGAGAAGGAAACACAGCCATTTTGACTACTACTTCCTGGTGTACATTTCAATAGGATTTTCATTAATAACTTCAACTTCTTTTTAAAGGTAAGTTGTTATTTTTAAAACTGAAGTATATTGTGCACTTTAAGTTAATATGGCAAACTTTTTCTGTTAGTTATATACTATCCCTCTGTAGTACTTATAAATTTAGATACACTTTTTTATATTCCTACTTCCACTCTGATACTATACACTGCCCAAAGATAAATTCTCTGTTAAAAACTGCCTATCTAAAATTAATCCCAACAGTGCCCTACCTCTACTAATATATATTTTTTTTATGCAAATTTCAGGGAAAATGGAAAGTGAACAAAACATTTCATTTGAAATTGTCCTTCCAGAGTCCAACACAGAAATCATTGATCCAAATGAGATTGAATTTATGGATGAAACTTGGGACCAAGAACTACTGCAATGTGTACAAGCAGTAGATAACCTCCTTGCAAATGAGGACATTTTACAACCTCAGAGACTACAATCTATATTCCATGATAATTATGAAATTTCTGACAATGAAATGTTAGAAAGTTTAATAAATTATGAAACACAATAAAAAAAAGCTTAAAAAATAAAAAATAATAAAAAATAATCAACAAAACCAACAATCAATTAACATACAGCATTTGAAAAGTCTATCATTCATTTTTCATTGTGGTACGCTCCCCAGAACGCTTCCCGGTTCGCGTACCGGGCGCTAACCACGAAAAAAAACAAAAAAAAAAATTTTTTTTTTTTGCTTCGCGGGGCCCCTTTAAAACCTCCACATTAAACCTAGGGGGTCAGCGAGGATCTACTATGCCCCCTTATAGTTATTTCCCCCTTTGTTTTGGCCTCCTCTTGTCTCTCGATCCTACCGAGAGACAAGATGGCGGCCGCTCCGGACTGTTTAGAATGTTGACAGACACCGGAGAGCCAATCAGCTTCGCTACGCGAAGTTCCGTTACGCGTCAAGTACGCGAACCGGGGCGCTGCCTGGTCCGCGCTTACAGATATATATCTTTTTTTGAACGTTAATTTCTCAAAATCCACTGCAGCACATATATTGAGACCTACAAAAGGCACATCGGGCTACCAGTCCCTACAATTTTGCCAAGTTTCGTGCAAATCCATTCAGCCGTTCGGGCTAAAAGTGAGGCTAACCGCCCTATGGAAAACTCAATGTTAAAAACACGTTTTGGGACCCCCCTTTTTTCTCGGCCCCCCCTGGACCAACTCCCCCCAAATTCCCAGGGGCTGCTCAGAAACAAAATGTTCCATTTTGCTGAAAATTTCAGCCAATTCCGTCCACAAACGCCAAAGTTATTAGACATAGAATTTTCAAAAATCCCATAGGGAAAAAATCCTAACTATATATACCTACTGGCGACCGCCAGTAGGTAATATATATATATATATATATATATATATATATATATATATGTGTGTGTGTGTGGCAGAAGGACGTCTCTAAGATGATTGGCATCAAAGACGAGGCGAGACCCAAAACTGGTGCGTGAAATTTTATTGTGCTCTACACCACACCGCCATAACGCGTTTCAGCCTGAAGAGGCCTTGATCACATGACAACGCTCCAAGGGCGGAGTGTACTTTTATATGTAAAGTGCTTCGTGCCAAAAAGTAAACATCGAAGACATACTGTCTTTTTTTCTCATACAGTCTCCAGAAATCTGCACCTCTTGACCTTATGATTTAAACAATTCGGTAAATCAAAAGAAATGGGGTTAGGGTGAATAATAACTTCACAAACAGCAATTTGAGAATAAATATAAAAACATATAAATAAATAAATATGTTTAAAAAAGTAAATATTCAAAATCCTTGCTGTTAAAAACCCCTCAAATGCACACAATATTAAATAAACACTGTAGATATTAACTGAGTAAAATCCTGCTAACAGCAATAAATAGCACGGATCAACATAATCATTTCTTCTAAATGTACAGCATACAGGTAATCACTGTGTTCAACTAAATCAATGAAGCGACACTACGTAATACAGCCCAAGTGGGTATTGATCCATCATAATAATCGTGTGCAAAGATTTGAATGTGCAAAATCGCAGATAAATATTTGGCATGAAAATTAGTGCAACCCAATAATAACAGTGAAGTAAAAGTGAAAAATATTGCATAAAAGATTTTTTGAGATTGAAATTGCCAATATGGACGAAACATGTTGAAGCAACCACAGTGTATGTACAGAATTGGAAAAGGCGAATTCATAATACCGACTCATAAATATGTGTAACAGTCCTCACTAGCATTCAGGCCATTTGGAGTCTTTGTGTCGAGGAGAATAATGTGCCTAGTCTCTAATTTGCGCAATAAAGATTCTCTGTCCCCACCCCTCCTCTGTGGGGAATTGTATCTATTACAAAATATTTAGGTTCAGCAGGATTCTTGTTGTGTCTTTCTTCAAAGTGAAGCGCCACAGGGTATGCGGTGTCGCCATTGGTTATGGCCCTTAGATGTTGAAGTATTTGTTTGTACACCTGTAGCCTGGTACTTCCCACGTACCGAAGACCACAGGGACATTCCAATACGTACACCACGTACAGGCCTATCACTGAAGGGGGTCATATATTCACTTCTACTGACTCCGTTCTTGCAGGCCTTGCAAGCTGAACATTTCAGAAAGCCTTTACTGCTGTTTAACCACAAGCCCGTGGTTCTAACTTCAGGACTGCTAAAGACCAGACAGTTCTGCATTGATCTGGCTCTTTTGTATGCGATACTAGGAGCGCATGATACCACTTCACCAAGAACTGGGTCACTGGTAATGAGTGCCCAATTACTTTTCACAATAGATCTAATGGTAAGATGCTGGCTACTGTAGGTAAAGATGAGCCTAGTTTCACTGTCTTCTACGCTGGCTAGGTTGTTCTTTCTTTCTTTTTTTAAAATCTTTTTATTATTTTAAAGCAAAAATAAAAAAAATAAACAGACATATCCGGTCCCATAAATACATACGATGTTACCAGGGTGAAGAGGTACAAAAAACAGGATAAACGTAATACAGCAAAATTCTTCAAGAGGTCCGCACTATTAAGCACAAAAATAAAATTTACAGCAGTATAATCGCTAAACAGTTTAGAAGCGGATCCTCAACACCCACCCACCCACAAATCAAACATCAGGAGAATAATGGCAACCTGACACTAGAAGTTAAGGATCAGAGTCCGGATATTACGACAACAGTACATGTATAGGAAAGACTAGGAAAAAAATGAAAAATTAGAAAAATAATATGGACGATAACAAAAAGAAAACAATAAACCCATCCCCCCACCCTGCACCCCTGCAAACGGTTTCCGCCTAACCCCTAGTAGCAGCGTGCCTGTCGCCCCAACTAACTAGGTTCTAAAAGAAGAAATCTACCTGAGTAGAGAAGAGAAGTGGAGGAGGGCATATTTGTACGGGCCCCTGGTCGCCCCTCCCCCGGCCAGAATCATAAATCCCCAAATTGAAGCCAAGAAAACTATAACAAACATATGTCTCTACAAGGGGTACTTCAATCACCGCCCAGCCATTCCAAGGCATAAGTTTAACAGATCCCGTGTCCATCGTTCTTAAGTAAAAACCCAGTCTTTCAAACTCATCCTTGCCCCTTTCGATCAGACGCAGGAGTCCCCTCTGGACAAACCGCCTCTGCCACCAGACAGTCCGAGGACGAAGAAATTGTAAGAGAATTCAATGTGAGACAAAGTAATAGAACGAGAGTGCTGTGAACACCGACAGGTCCAGAGACTCCCCTCCTCGTCATGTAGTCCCAACGTTGATCCTTCCGCCACCTTAGCGGCCCCGCTGTATGGAGGAGTGACGCAGTTCCATTCCGATAACAGTTCTCATCAAAAGTCTCTAAAATGGGAACAACAATTGGTTCTTCCACAGGCGGCAGCGATCGTAGGCTTGGCGATCCATTGGTGGCATTGAGTTTTTTCTCATCTTCCATGACACTGGGCAAAGGCTCCGACACATCACACAGTACGGGGTCTACTTCCTCCAGCAGAGAGGCCATCTTGGGTGTCTCGGTCGTCCCCGTTTCTTGTAGTGGAGTAGGGTCCGGTCCAATTTGTACCAGCTCAGACAAGCGCACCATCATCCTCTGAATACGCTCTTCGACGTATACATGAATAGACTCAATGGCTGCCAACACAGTTCGTAGCGACGGGTCACTCTCGGTCCGCTCCTCTACTCTGCAATCGGCGACAGTCATGATCGCTTCCCCTTTCGAACTCGAGCTATCAGAGAGGGAACAGGCGAGTCGGGAATAGTCGACTGTGGAGGGAGACTTATCAATGGTTCAGGTAAAATCCCAGGTCCACAACCGCGGGCGGAGGCCCCAGCCCCGCGAACACCAGCGGGCCCTTTACCGGGTCACCGGGCAGGACCCCCGTCCACAGTCACGACCGTTGAGCTGTCACCCCTCCTCCGACTTTCACCAAGGCAGCCAAACGTCATCCATAGCAATCAAGAAAGCGAAAGAAATTTTTCCGCTCCGGTGGACCCGACCCAAGCACACCACCGCAGCCGATGTTGTTTAACTGAAACCCGGATGGGCCAGTACTCGAGACCCTGGCTTCTGGACAGGTCTAGGCCGCAAACTTCCACTCGACGTAACTTCGTCAGCCGAACAGGTAAAAAGTTCGGAATAGCTCCATTAAGCTCATGGCAGGTTCATAAACACGGTGGCTGGGCGCAAGAACAGGATAAGTGACAGGATATTCCGGCGGGAGTCAGAGGTCGGCGGAGCCGGGAGCCTACACGGCCATCTTGGTTGCTAGCGTGGCTCCTCCTCCTAGGTTGTTCTTTCTTGGTGTTTTGATGGCCAAAAGCTTGTGTCTGTTCTGAGAGTTGGCTCTTTTCATCGCTTTATCTAAGATTTCATTTTTTATAACCCCTTCTCAAGAACCTGGCCTTGCATGCTTCTTGTGCCTCTCTGCAATCAGTCTCTGTGCTACATATTCTTCTGATACGGAGGATCTCTCCATAAGTGATGCTACGTATGAGATCAACCGGATGATGACTGGTAGCATGCAATAAAGTATTTCCCGATGTGGGTTTACGAAAGAGTTTGGTCTCAAGTTTACCCCTATGAATGTAAATTTCAGCATCCAAGAAACAGATAGAGGTAGCGCTAATGTGACTAGTGAATGTAAGATTCAAGCTGTTAACATTCAAATCTTCTATAAACTGTTCTGCCTCACATTGTTAACCGTCCCAAATTACAACAAGCATTTGCAATGCAATAGGTCTCGCATTAGGAGAATTTGAGCTATTGGTATTGTAAATTACACATTTTTTATTTATGTGTTGGTTTTGAAAATAGCAAAATTAATAACTTTGTCATTTACAATGCCAATACTGTTAACTTTTGCAAATGTGACACCTATAGTATTTGTAATGCAACATGTTTTGTATTTACATGACTTAGATGTATTGATATTACAAATAACAAATGCTTTGAATTTCTTAAAATAATTAATACTTAAATAAAATGTATTGTAATTTATAATGGCAATAGCTTAAACTTTTGTAAATAACTTTTGTGAAGATTATGTTCAGTGTATTTTATTGCGACGAAAATCCAAGAACAGAAGTGAAATATTAACATCTTTTTATGACATTTGTAATAAAGCTTGAAACATTGAGAGAACATATTTGAACCAGTTGTTGTTGAATGGTTGCACAGATTGATGCTGTGGTGACGCTGAGTGATGTTATGGTGGCGACGAGTGATGCTGTGGCATTCAGTGATGCTGTGGTAGCTCATAGTGATGTTGTGGTGCCCCTGTGTGATGCTGTGGTGCCCCTGAGTGATGCTGTGGTGGTGCGATAGATAGATAGAGGGAGGACGATAGATAGATAGATAGATAGATAGATAGATAGATAGATAGATAGATAGATAGATAGATAGATAGATAGATAGATAGATAGATAGATAGATAGAGTGAGGGCGATAGATAGATAGATAGATAGATAGATAGATAGATAGATAGATAGATAGATAGATAGATAGATAGATAGATAGATAGATAGATAGATAGATAGATAGATAGATAGATAGATAGATAGATAGATAGATAGATAGATAGATAGATAGATAGATAGATAGATAGATAGATAGATAGATAGATAGATAGATAGATAGATAGAGTGAGGGCGATAGATAGATAGATAGATAGATAGATAGATAGATAGATAGATAGATAGATAGATAGATAGATAGATAGATAGATAGATAGATAGATAGATAGAGTGAGGGCGATAGATAGATAGACAGAGTGAGGGTGGTAGATAGATAGATAGACAGAGTGAGAGCGATAGATAGATAGAGTGATGGCGATAGAGTGAGAGCGATAGATAGATAGATAGAGTGATGGCGATAGAGTGAGTGCAATAGATAGACAGATAGACACAGTGTGGGCGATAGATAGACAGATAGAGAGAGAATGGGCGACAGATAGACAGATAGATAGAGTGTGGGCGATAGATAGACAGATAGAGAGAGTGTGGGCGATAGATAGACAGATAGATAGAGTGTGGGCGATAGATAGATAGATAGATAGATAGATAGATAGATAGATAGATAGATAGATAGATAGATAGATAGATAGATAGATAGATAGATAGATAGATAGATAGATAGATAGATAGATAGATAGATAGATAGATAGATAGATAGATAGATAGATAGATAGATAGATAGATAGATAGATAGATAGATAGATAGATAGATAGATAGAGTGAGGGCGACAGATAGATAGATAGATAGATAGATAGATAGATAGATAGATAGATAGATAGATAGATAGATAGATAGATAGATAGATAGATAGATAGATAGATAGATAGAGTGAGGGTGATAGATAGATAGATAGATAGATAGAGTGAGGGTGATAGATAGATAGATGTGCGTGGTTGTGTGTGTCTGGGGTTGTGTGTGTGTAGTTGTGTGTGTGTGGTTGTGTGTGTGTGGTTGTGTGTGGTTGTATGTGTGTGTGGGTGGTTGTGTGGGTGGTTGTATGTGTGGTTGGGTGTGGTTTTTTGTGTGTATGGTTGTGTGTGTGTGTGTGGTTGTATGTGTGGCTGTGTGTGGTTGTGGTTGTGTGTGTGGTTGGGTGTGGTTGGGTGTGTGGTTGTGTGTCTGTGGTTGTGTGTATGGCTGTGTGTGTGGTTGTGTGTTTGGTTGTGGTTGTGTGTGGGTGTGTGGTTTTGTGTGTGTGGTTGTGTGTGTGGTTGTGTGTGTGGTTGTGCTTGTATGTGTTGTTGTGTGTGTGGTTGTGTGTGTGTGGTTGTGTGTGTGGTTGTGTGTGGTTGTGTGTGTGGTTGTGTGTGTGTGGTTGTGTGTGTATGTGGTTGTGTGTGGTGATGTGTGTGGTGTTATGTGTGGTTGTGTGTGTGGTGATGTGTGTAGTTGTGTGTGTGGTTGTATGTGTGGTTGTGTGTGTGGTTGTGTGTGGTTGTGTGTGTGGCTGTATGTGTGATGAGCGATCTTTTTTCTAGAAATCCATCTTTTAAAGCTGCATATTATCAGTACGCGTGAATTGGTAAGACTGGATGTGCCAGGTATGTGTGAATAAAAAGCGACCCGAGGAAAGCAAGTGACTCTCGTGACTGTAAATCCACCTTTCTGACATTTTTATTGCCAGCCTTTGAGTTTATTGCCGTGTGGAAATGGGGTTTTGTGCTGCGTCACTAGTGCAAACCTGCTGATACCGAGTGGAAGGCTTTTTTTCATTACCTCAAATGTTTTATTTCTGCAGTTTCAGAAATGTGTAGCCGCTTTCGAACACCGTGGAAATTCGTTTGAGCCATTAGCAAGTTGAAGTGGAAGCGACCCATAACCCGGGCTGGTTTTACGAGGTTTTAAGAGTGACACCGGGTTAGATAGAGCAGGACCGCTGTGCACGGAGCATCAGGTTGTGTGCTGTGATCTGGGCTTGAATTCAAGTGCTTGAAGCGCTCATTCTGTTTTAATTGTAGGTAGCTATGTCGGCGGTTCATCCTGTGCAGCTACACTGTGACCCAGAGGTGCGGGTGGGGCCTGCGTGCCTTGCTGATGTTCATTTAACGGCCCATCACAATTTCTTCTTTGCTGGTATTGTACTGGGCCTGCATCAGTGTTAACTCTTTCCCGGAAATGGGTGGATATTGGGAGGGAGGTGGTTGGGGGTTAAGGTGCTCTCGAGGTGTAACAAAGCGAGCCAGGAAAAAAGTTGTAAAAAAAAAGCTAGGATTTATAAAATTTTGATTGATGGAGAAGAGATCGGAGAGGAAATGACAAAAGTCATGAAGAACAAAAAATATGGAGAAATGTGATATGAAGGTGGAAGGGTAGTTTGTATGTAGAGAGAGACAATGTGAGCAGAAATGGAGAATGTGGGTGGAAAACAAGGAGTAAATGCGAGCTATGGAGCAAAGCAGGATAAGGGAGAATTGGAGGAGGAAGAACGCAGGAAGAAAACAAGCTCTTGGCACTGCTGTGGGGTGCGGGGCGGGAGCGCATTGCAATGAAGTCTGATGGCGGGGGAGCAGCTTGGGAGGCAGCATTCCATTGCGGTGCGAGGCTGATGGGTTTTGCACGCGCGAGTCTGATGGCGGGGGCGGGGGAGCAGCTTGGGAGGCAGCATTCAATTGTGGTGCGAGGCTGATGGGTTTGTGCACGCGCGAGTCTGATGGCGGGGGCGGGGGAGCAGCTTGGGAGGCAGCATTCCATTGTGGTGCGAGGCTGATGGGTTTGTGCACGTGCATTTCACACGAGTGCATCACATGAACTGCACGTAATCCATGCTTGTTCAAGAGTTTGCTTCGCCTTCTATACTCTCGCAGAAGCAACGCATTCGCATTGGCTTCAGCGAGACCTAAAAAGGTCATCTATGTACCTCATCCATTTTTTTCACTTTCGTGCTCATGATGTGCGAGAAGGTGGGTATGAGGACCTGTTCCTCCCAATATCCCATATGCAAACAAGCATAGCTGGGGGAGAAAGAGGCCTCCATAGCCACTCCCCTGACCTGCTGGAACAGCTGATTGGCGAACAGAAAGGAGTTGTTCTCAAGACACAGACTAATCATTGATATAATCATTTTAGTATGTTCATTTAAACAAGAGGGTCTCATGCTGAGAAAATGTTGCACAGCTTTTAAACCGCCCCTATGATATATACTCGTATATAGGGATGTAACATCTAGAGAAATCAACAAATAGCCAGGTTGCCATTTGAAATCTGCCAGTTTCCTTAGTAGGTCGCCTGTGTCTAGAACAAAATATATATATTTACTTTAAAACAATTATTAAACTATTAATTTTAATTTATTTTATAATTGTATATATGAAAATGTACAAATATATATATATATATATATTTCTTTTTTCACTGAAAAAAACACAGGTTTCAGGGATGTTATTGTTATTTGGACATTTCACTCGTACAAAACCAGTGAAATTCGGCCGTTATGTCACTGACCATGTCATCAGTGATGTAATATGTGACATCATCCACAGTGCATTGCAGGGGCATGAGTTATAGTAGGCGGAACTAACTATAATCGCCGAATTTCCCTGCTTTTTGTACGAGTAAAATATTCAACTGACTATAACGTCCATGAACCCTGTCTTCTTTTCAGTGAATTTCTAAGGTTTTTTAAATGCTAATTTCTAACTATAACGTCCCTGAAACCTGTATATATGTGTGTGTATATTACCTACTGGCGGTCGCCAGTAGGTATATATAGTTAGGATTTTTTCTCTATGGGATTTTTGAAAATTCTATGTCTAATAACTTTGGCGTTTGTGGACGGAATTGGCTGAAATTTTCAGGAAAATGGCACATTTTGTTTCTGAGCAGCCCTGGAAAATTTGGGGGGGTTCGTCAAGGGGGGGCCGAGAAAAAAGGGGGGTCCCAAAACATGTTTTTAACATTGAGTTTTCCATAGGGCGGTTGGCCTCACTTTTAGCCCGAACGGCTGAATGGATTTGCACGAAACTTGGCAAAATTGTAGGGACTGGTAGCCCGATGTGCCTTTTGTAGGTCTCAATATATGTGCTACAGTGGATTTTGAGAAATTAACGTTTAAAAAAAGATATATATCTGTAACAGCGGACCGGGCAGCGCTCCAGTACGCGTACTTTTCGCGCAACGGAGCTTTGTGAAGCGAAGCTGATTGGTTCTCCGGCGTCTGTAAACATTCCAAACAGTCCGTAGCGGCCGCCATCTTGTCTCTCGGTAGGATCGAGAGACAAGAGGAGGCCAAAGCGAAGGGGCAAATGAACATAAGGGGGCATAGTAGATCCTCGCTGACCCCCTAGGTTTGATGTGGAGGTTTTAAAAGGGCCCCGCGGGGCAAAAAAAAATATAATAATAATAATCGAACGGCTGAATGGATTTGCACGAAACTTGGTAAAATATTAGGGACTGGTAGCCTGATGTGCCTTTGCTAGGTCTCAATATATGTGCTCCAGTGGATTTTGAGAAATTAACGTTCAAAAAAAGATATATATCTGTAACAGCGCTCCGCTTCGCGTAACGGAGGTTTGCGAAGCTGATTGGTCATTCTGTCACTGGGCTATAGTTGGGCTACATCTGGCTGATATTTGGGCTACATTTGTTTTTTTTGTCTCTGGTGGCCATCTTTGGGCTACATTGGGCTACATTGGGCTTCATTGGGCTTCATTGGGCTACATTGGGCTACATTTGGGCTCCAACATATATATAGGCCAATGTAGCCCAATATATATTTTTCAAAGTTAATTTTCGTAAAAACCACTGGAGCCTATATCTTGAGACATAGCAAAGGCACATCGGGCTACCAGTCCCTACAATTTTGCCAAGTTTCGTGGAAATCTATTCAGCCGTTCGAGCTAAAAGTGAGTCCAACCGCCCTATGGAAATGAAGGAAATGAATGGGTAATTTGTAATTAGCAAATAGCTCATCGCAAACTAGGAATGGTAAAGAATCGCTATTTATTCCTTAAAGTTCGCTATTTAGGAAATGCAAAAAACTTTGATGATACATATGGCGGTTCATCTCTAACAAGATAAGAAGCATAGGGATAGATTTATGATGACTGGCGCATCACCAGGGATGTGTTAGTCATTCTGTGCCGCTGTTCCGTCACCTATGGTGTGCTGCATTTACAATGCGGCGCATCATGGGGCAAAAACAGCACAGATGCGTGATGTATCTGTGCCGTAAAGGTGGCGCATTGCTGGAGTTGTATCGCAAGTGTGATGAAGCTCCAGCAAGGGTCGGGGGTGCCCCTGTCGCAGGGTTTCTGTTCTCACACAGAACTGTGGACAGAGGATTGGAACCTCGGCGAATTAGGGTGTCCCAAAACTCACCTTAGTAATCAAAAACCCCTTAGCAAGCTAGGTACAGTGTCACATTGGATATAACAAACTCTCAATGTTTAGACAATCCAGAATATGAACTTATAGTACCTCAGGATACGTGGAACTCATGAACAGTCGGTCGTTATATATTTCTTAGAAACCAGAACATGGAGTTAAGAAGAACACATGTGTATTTGAAATGTTTATTTACTAATGCCGTCTTCTCAGGCGTAGTATCTTAGATAATACAAGTACACATATTATCAGTAGCAAAATTACCAGCATAGTTACTAGTACATAAAAAGCGAATGGTGACAGTATGTTAACATGCTGTAAATGAATAAGAGTTAGCAACACTTATAAGCAGCCGCGGGCCGTGGAGGGAGTTACGGTGGGGCAGGGAGGCGGGGAGGGGGAGGGGCAGGGTGGAGAGGGCTCCACCCTGCCCCTCCCCCTCCCCGCCTCCCTGCCCCACCGTAACTCCCTCCACGGCCCGCGGCTGCTTACATCTCACCCTCCCTAATACACATATTATATTATTTGCTAAGAAGGGCTCTTTGTGTTGGTTTAGGGCGTGCCCATACTTTAGTGTCTTAGATTTGAAGGAATCACATCAGCATACACCAGCTCTCTCTTCATGTGAACCGCATCAACTGTTGTGTATGTGTGTTCGGCAAAGCAATATAAAACCCGCCTCATGCCCAGAATTGGCAGAAGTTGCACTTATGTTATGAGTATGAAGTCGTGGAGATCAGACCTCATAAAAATTCTGTATCGTGTTGTTCTTCAAACTTCAGCACTCGCTGTACAGATATAGTTTAACAAGCAAAGCAGATAGTAGAGCAATAACATATTATTCTCATGTAAACCACGATGAACTACTAGGTTGAAAGCTAAAGCAACAACTAAGTGTCGTGTGCAGAAGTTGCAAAAAAGGAAAAATGGCGTTTAAACCGGTAATGAGCCCATGCTAACTTAACACGGTGTAAAGATATCCAGGACCTAGATGACACCTCCCCATGATCCGGAAACGAACTGAATAAGATAATAGAAGTGCCATCTCATGAGAGCAGATTGCAAGGTTATATGTGGACGGTCCGCAAGGTAAAGCATTAAAAACTAGGAAAATGTAATGCTAAAGAAAAATAAAACAGCCAAGTACTTTATCGAGTCTTAAGCCAATAGGCAAGCTAAATAATAAAAACTTGACAAATAAGTCAATGAATTGTCAATGAAATGCTAGTACTCAGCATATCAAACATGAAAAAGGTCTATGACATAACTGTGTATGCAAAATAAGCTGCAACAGCCTCCAATAGGAAGTCACCGTCTTCATCCGAAAAGAGTTCAGCCATCCAATTTAAAAGCGGAAAAGAACATACGTGCTCTCCCAGCACCGGATCCTCTATCACCATCAGAGGACAGCTCGGTGGGTTTTCAAGAAAGCTCTGTTCCAAGAAAGACTGTGTTGCCGCCAGTAAATTCCAGGGACCAATTAGTCCATGCATCAATGCCACAGCCATAATCCTTTCGCCAGGACAAACCAACTCGTGAGTAATGATAGGAGTCATCAGCTGATTAAAGTCGACGTCAGGAGAAACCGGTCCGCAGAGACACAAATCAATGGCCCAATCGAAATCACAGGTCAGGCAGTGAAATACAGGCTGGACACAGGTGAAGTAGGAGAATCGAAAAGATAATCCATATGCCGTGCTTAATATCGCCAACGGCATTGTGCCATAATATTCTAGCATGCGATTGCGGAACAGTGTCAGCAGCTGCAGGGCGGGAGCTTGCACAGGAGGGACATCCATATTTAAAAATGTAAAAAAGCACAAGAGCGTCCGCTGGTAATGCAAGTAAAAATGGGAATCCACGAAGCAGAGTGGAAAAAATAGAATGAAAGAAAGCAGGGATGACTCCAAAGATTTTCTCAAATGAAGTCACGAGACCACTGGTAACAACTTTAAAAAAGTGCGCCAGGGCCTTTGTGGAGGACGCGTTAAAGATAGTCCGAACCATCTTGCTGAAATGGAAAGGCAAATCTGTATTGAAAAGGGTCTGCACCTCTGTACGGGTGTTCGCTATGTGAAGCACGAAAGTTTCACGGGCCGAACTCAAGGCCACCTCTCTCTGAGACAAAAGAGCTCCTATTCTTGCCATGCCGTTGAAATCTGCTCCCAAGGTTGGTATTTGTGGCGAGATTGGAAACTCCCTATGTTCATGTGTGGGAGGAAATAGAACATTTCTGCAGCAAATAACCCGTTCACTTACTGTTACGATAAAAGGAATACTTTTAATTAACCCAGAACAATCTTCATTATTGAGCATCAAATAACTACCATTTTCCAACAACTTGAACGTGGGGATGATAGCAGGAACTGGCGTGCCTTGCAACACGCAAGCCATATTTGGTCGGTGTTTGTTGCATGAACCGTGTAACTGTATGTGCCTACACATTAGTGAATGATGTGGCGTCTCAGTGCATTCCTCTCCATTCAGATAAACTTCTTGATCATCTTTGAAACATCTGTATGTGTATGGAAGCGACCAGACCTCATGAAGAAAAGCACTACCTAAAGGTTCATAACGACCTATTGGTATATATTTCATACAATTTGAAAACTTATATAAAGCAAAAGGCAGCGTTATTAAACCGTGGATAAGGCACGTTGCCAAAAAACCCGCAATCCTCTGCTGATGATGTCACTGAGCATGTCATGAATGATGTAATATGTGACATCATCAGCAGTGGATTACGGGTAATAGTATCTCTAGTTTACTCCCTTATAGCTGTCTTTCTTTTAACATAAGTGTCTGTTTCCTTCCCTTATACTTACTGTTCTTTTTTTTTAAAAAAATTTTGGGTTCACTTCCGGTTCGCGTACCGGCGAGCGAACTGGGAAGCGAACTACGAGAAATAGAGGTTGGCACAGTTCCAAATATTGTACCAATTTTTTAATAACGGGGAGGTAGTTCTGAAAAGAACTTTTTTTTTATTGTTTTTGTTGTTTTATATTTTTTTAATTATTTTTCTGAACATTTTTTTACTTTTTTTGAATTTTTCTGAACAGTTTTATATTTTTTGGGGTTTTTCTTGGAGGGGGCAATGAAAACGATTCATTGTAAAGGGCTCAACAGGAGCAACAAAACAAAAAAAGTATTTATTATTTTGGGCGTTTCGTACAAACTTGCATATGATAGTCAATAGCTCTGTTGATCAGAGTGATGCTTCTTTCTCCGTAGCAAATGAATCCATCGCAATGTACGCAGACGTGTTTTACTTCACCAAATCTCATTTGTATATTTGGCACTATCTCCCTGCCCTCTGGTCCCGTTACTTCCGGTACAACAGATCTTCTGGCCATAATAGGGAGATTATCTAGGTCGTTCCGAAACTGTGCAGCACTGTAGTTGTTAGGATGCCACCTAGTCATATGGCAATGCATTGTGTAGTTTCCGAAACTGTATTTTTTGTCGGTCCCTCTGGACAGTCTATCTTGACATATAAGGCAAGTTACGTATCTTGCATTTACTTTTTTCTGACCTTTGGGAATTTTAAAAAATTGCCAAATGAAGTTTTCTTTCCGGTGAGACGTCCTGGGCTCCTCAGGCAAAAACTGCCTCTCTTCGTGGTCGTCGTCCTGTTCCTCTTCTTCCTCTTCTTGTTGAATTATAACTTGAGCAGGTGGTCCACTCTTCCTTGGATGTGGTGGAGGTGGTGGGGAAGCACCAGCTGAAGCTACTAAAGAAGCCATTGCTCACTGGTAACAAAGGGTCTTTCTCTCACAATGATGAAAGTCAGAGTGAGGAAAGAAGGAGGGATTTTCATCATTTGGGAAAAACAAGAGTTCTCAACCAATAAAAAGTGTTCATTTTAGATTATATGACCTAGTCTTACATCATTAGGAAACCAAAAGTGAAATGAACCAATGAAAAGTGTTATTACCAAGTCACATGACCTGCTGTGTTTACGTTAAGCGCTTTGCAGGGCCTCCCGGTTTGCTTCCAGAAACCTGCGCTTTGCGACTCGCTTCGCGTACCAGTTCGCTAACGTAGCACGTCATATGACGCATCACGCGACAACGTGAAACGTCATGCGGACGGGAGGCGTCACGATGTTGTTTTCTAACGCGGCAGTTGCGGTAAAGAAACGTTTACCGGCTCGCGGTCTATTTCGCGGCATCAAGGTCAGCTAACGGGAAGCTTCCCGATTCGCGAAGCGGGAACGAAGAAAAAAAAATATTTAAAAAAAAAATTATTCATAAACATATAAAATATATTTTGGGATTTAAAGAAGAATACATTTTACAGCTACAGATATTAGCTGTTAAAAAACCAATGAAATTCACTGATGAGATGTCATCAGTGATGTCATCAGTGATGTCACTGACCATGTCATGAATGATGTAATATGTGACATCATCAGCAGTGGATTGCGGGTGCGCGATATATAGTTAGTGCAACTAACTATATATGGAATTTCAATGGTTTTGTGTGAGTAAAATAAGGTTTTGTAAATGCTAATTCCTAACTATATATGGTCTATAACCTATGGTTTTTTCAGTGAATTTTCAAGGTTTTGTAAATGCTAATTCCTAACTATATATGGTCTATAACCTATGGTTTTTTCAGTGAATATATATATATATATATATTCACTGAAAAAACCATAGGTTTCACACCAGTTATAGTTAGAAATTAGCATTTAAAAAACCTATTAAATTCACTGAAAAAACCATAGGTTTCACACCAGTTATAGTTAGCTGGAAATTTTACTCGCTTAAAACCATTAAATTCCTACGTTATAGTTAGTTGGACTCACCATAACTTGCGCGTCCAATGCACTGCTGATGACGTCACATATTACATCACTCATGACATGGTCAGTGACATCACTCAAGACATCACTGATGACACCATCCAGTGAATGTGTGGCTTTCTGAAAAATAAATGTGTGTTATATATGTATATGTAAAAGTTGATGGAAGAATAAATGTTTAAATAAGTGTTTACATGGATGTTTTAAAAAAAAAATTGATTGGTTAATTGGTTTATTAAGTGTATCTTAGTGAATACATATATTAGAGAGTAATGTTTGAATATTTAAATATATGTATTAGTGTTTCACTTTGTGTATAAGTGGCTGCATGGGTTGGTGAGTAGCTACATGTGTATGTATATGGGTTATTAGATGTTTTTTTAAGTATCAGTATGAGTGTTTGTATCGTTTGGTGGGGGTATTACTTAGCACATAGATGCATGAATGACTGACTCTCTCTTTGTATGTGTTTTGAAGACAGCATATGTGCAGGACTGTATGGGTGGATGAGTGTGTATATGTGTATGTTAGTGAGTGAATGACTGTCTCACTAGTGTCTTTATCAGTAACTACATATGTTTTAATCTAGTATATGTGAATATTGATGTATATAAGTGAGTATATGTGAGAGTGAGGGATTATAAGAGTTCCTGTTTAAATTAGTATGTGTTTCTATAAGTGATTGTTTAAGACAGTAAGGGGCCGATTAGGATGGCGGATGGACTTGCGTCCGTCCGCCACCCCTGAGTCGGAGGGACCGTCCGCATGGGCAGCGGCGGTCCCTCCATAGCAATTAGGATGTGACCGCCACCCTGGCGGTCACATCCTGTATGTTTTACATTGCGGCGGATGCTGCTTGAAGCAGCATCTGCCGCAATGCAAAAAACGAAAGGTGTGCATTTGCATGCACAAAGCGGCAGGCACCGCGCGGTGCCTGCCACTTCGTGCACGCAAGGGCAGGGGGGTACCATAGGTACCCCCCATGTGCACCCCCCACGCAACCTTCACCCAGGGGGCCCGCAACGGGCCCCCAAAGTGACTGTCCGTATGCTTTTCCACGGCGGAAAAGCCGCCGCGGAAAAGCATGACTCACCCTGCATCCTAATATGGCTGGCGGTGTCTGATAGACACCGCCAGCCATGTTATTGCTTTTCCGCCGTGGTCGCCTTCCGACCGCGGCGGAAAAGCGGCGGACGGATTGTGAGACCCACCAGCCATCCTGATTTGGCGGTGGGTCTTTCAGGCCTCCTCGGCGGATTTCCCGCATACTCCGGGCCGGCGGTGGCTTCCGCCGGCCCGGAGTATGCGGGAAATCCGCCATCCTAATGACCCCCTAAGTATGTGTAAGTTTCCTTAGAAGTAAAGTGGTAGTGTGTCTATAGCTGTATATGCAAATAAATGGATGTTTAATAGTTTATTTGCATGTGTGAGTATGTGTGAGAGTATCTTTTGGATGACTGTCGGTGTGTAACAGGATGTATAGGTATATCACTACATATGATGAGTGAGTATATGTATGAGTGACTATATAGAACTGTTGGTGAATGAGTGGATGTGTATATAGGTGGTGGAATTATTGAATTGGTTGTTGTAACTGGTATGGGTATCTCCATTTTTTTGAAAATTTTAGTTTCTATTATTGAATATGTGTTTCAAGGGTTACATTACAGTGAAAGGAGGTCTGTCACTCTGTCACAAGGATGGTGTCATCAGTGATGTCATGAGTGATGTCACTGACCATGTCATGAGTGATGTAATATGTGACGTCATCAGCAGTGCATTGCACGCGCAAGTTATAGTGAGTCCAACTAACTATAACGTGGGAATTTCAATGGTTTTATGCGAGTAAAATTTCCAGCTAACTATAACTGGTGTGAAACCTATGGTTTTTTCAGTGAATTTAATAGGTTTTTTAAATGCTAATTTCTAACTATAACTGGTGTGAAACCTATGTTTTTTTTAGTGAATTTCATAGGTTTTTTAAATGCTAATTCCTAACTATATATAGGGCCTCAAACCTATGTTTTTTTCAGTGAATTTCATAGGTTTTTTAATAGCTAATTTCTATAGCTATGAAATATAATATTGTTTATAATAAATCATATATTGTATATTTATGTAATATTATTTTTTTATGTATATTTTTCTCTTATTTTTTTGCCTTGGTGCGCTCCCGGTGCGCGTACCGGTGAACGCACCGGTAAGCGCAGTGTTATGGCGCGCCCCGGTGCGCGTACCAGTGAGCGTCCCGTTAGCGCCATTGCCGCGAACGAAAACAACATTGTGACGTATCGCATAGCCGCGTTATGCGTCTTATGACGCACGGCGTAAGCGCACCCGGAAGCGCCCGAACGCATTCTATCGCGCAATGTAAGCGCCGCCGGGCGCGCCCCGGGGCACGTAGCGTAAGCACATCAGGTCATGTGACCTAAAAATAACACTTTTCATTGGTTCAGATCAGTTTTGGTTTCCAAATGATGAAAGCCCGGATCATGTGAATTGAAAATAACACTTTTCATTGGTTCAGAACAGTTTTGTTTTCCAAATGATGAAAGCCCCCACCTTTTTTCCTCATTCTCACTTTGTTCTTTGAGTGAGGAAGACCTGCTTTTTTCTTAGAGATATGGCTACAGTACTATCAGCAGCTGGAGCATCTGCCCCACCACCACCACCACCACCACCACTACAAGGACCACCAGAACATCACATTGGTGGTCAAGAAGAAGAGGAGGAGGAGGAGGAAGAGGAGGAAGAGAGAAGGCAGTTCCTGCCAGAAGACAATCCCCCATACAAACCTAGGGAGCACTTTATATGGGAGTTTTATAAAATCCCAAGGGGTTCCAAAAAAGTAAACGTTGCAAAGGTGACCTGTCTCATCTGTGGCGCTGCACTATCCAGGGGGAACCCTGCCAAAAAATATTCATTTGGCAATCACACAATGATTCGCCACATGCAACGATGGCATCCCAACAACTATTCTGCAGCAGAGGGGAGAACTGTGCAGAAACCTTCCCCCATCGTCTTCCCGAACCTCAACAACCAAAGAACCCACTCCATCGGGTCCAGAGGCAAGGGAGATGGTGCCAAACATACAAACCAAGTTTGGTGGGTACAAAATCGTTTGCATTGTTTGTGGCAAAACAATTACCTATGGTGAGCAAAGTATAAATCTCATCAACCTACTGGTGACAACCACCAGTGCCGAAAGAAGCCTTAATTTTTTCCTGTTTATTTTTTTGCTCCAGTTGAGCCGTTTACAATTCCCTGTTTTTTGTTTGTCCCTATAAAAAATACAAAAAAAATATAAAATTCTTCATAAAAGCCAAAAAAAAGTAAAAAATGTTCACAAAAACAATAAAAAAAATATAAAACAACAACAATTAAAAAAAACAGTTCTTTTTAGAACTACCTCTAATTTATGAAAAAATGCTACATTTTTTGAAAATTCTGTCATTCTTTTTTCTCCAGGGTACGCGTACCGGTACGCTCCCCCGTGCGCTTACCGGGGCGCGTGCCAAAAAAAAAAGAGAACAAAAAATAAAGGAATGAGCATGAGGGAAAGACACAGAGAGAGTGATGTTAAGAGAAAGAGAGCTAGAGGGAGCAACACAGAGGACTGTGTATTAGATAGTAAGACAGAGAGAAGGTGTAATAGGGTGTAAGTGAGAAAAGGAAAATGAATAAGGGAGCAAAACAAGGGAAGAGAGAGGAAGAAAACTAAAGCAGAGGTACTGGGAGAATGTGAGTGGGTGTTGAAAGTAAAGGGAAGGACAGTAAAGGATGGGGAATGAGGGGTAGTGACGGAACCGGAGTAAAGGAACAACAGTGAGGGAGGGTTACAAAAGAGCACTGACTGTAAGTAAAGAGGGGTAAAGAGGGTGGATAAAAGTGAATAAGGGTAAGACATGGGGAGTGACAGAGAGAAAGGAGAGAGAGAGAAAAGGAAGGAGTGACTGAAAGGGAGTGAATTAAGCAGCAAAGAAAGGTAAGTGAGGGAGTGTGGGTGAGTTGTAGGGAGTGAGCATGACGAAAGAGTATTGACAAAATGAGGGGACAGAGACAGCGACGGTAAGAGAGACAGAGTGAGGGAACAGAAGTGAGGAACTGTGAGGACAGACGGACTGAGAGAAGGAGTGACAGGAGTGGAGTAAATGATTAAGGGAAAGGGAATGAGTGAGGGAGCAAAGGAAGGGAACAGAGGGTAAGGGAAATAAAGCAGGGGGACTGAAAGAAGTTGAATGTGGGAGGGGAGTTAGGGAAAGGGGAGTAAACATGGAGTATAAGAATAAGTGAGGGAAGCAGAGTAAGGAAACAGGAGTGAGGTAGGGTGAGAGAATAATAGTGAGGTTAAAGCAAAGGGTGATGACAAACTACATTTTTTTAGTCACACTTACCATATAATTAATGTAACTTTAATTACATTTTTTACTACACTTTGTATCTGTGAAAGAGAGAAGAAAAAATAAGTTATAATTAGTAAAATATATATTTTAAAATAAAAGATACAAACGAAGAGGTTAAAAATCATAACAGTGTATTAAGAAATAAAGTACGAGTGAAAGACACAGAAAGGGAAATAAAGTAATGTAGAAGGACAAAAAGAGGGTAAAAGAAATAGAAGGAGAGCAAATTACTAAGAGTAAGGCGTATAGATTAACTGACAGAGAGGAAGAGAAGAAGAGAGAAATGAACTGAAGGTAAGAAAGATACTAAAAGAATGTGAGTTAGCCAAACTAAATCAGGAAAAAGGAGTAAGTAAAAGAGGAATGACTGAGAGGGAAAGGAGTCTGATTGAGGAAGCATTTACAAGAATGAGGAATGGAAGATGACTAAGAGTGAGTTGTGGGGGAGTCACAGAGTGAATGGATGAAGGGAGTGAGGATAATATAGAAGGATTGAGGGAAAAGGAGTGAGGAAGTTAGTAGACAGAGGGACTAAGGGAAGGACAGAGTGAAGTGGAGTACAATGAGTGAGGAAAGGAAAATGAGTAAGGGAGCAAAAGAAGGAAAGAGAGGGGAAGAGGACTAAAGCAGTGGTACTGAGAGAATGCGATTCGGTGATGAAAGTAAAGAGAAGGACACTGAAAGATAGGAAATGAGGGGTAGTAATGGAACCGGACTAAAAGAAATGGGGTGAAGAACGATGAGAGAGGAGCAGTGAAGTTGTTGTAAGAGAAATGATAGAAGGTAGATAAACACAAGTAAACATAACACAAGGAGAGTGAGGGACTGAGGACATAGAGGTAGTGAACAGAAAATAGAGAGAAGAGGTCAAAAGAAAGGAGCAAACAAAGATAAGCAAAGGAGAGTGGGTGAGTTATAGTGATAGAGTGCGACAATACTGGTGAGTGAATAAAGAGGAATTACTAAAAGAGTAAAAGAGGAAAAGACGGAAAAGGGAATTAAAACAGAGAGACTGAAGGCTGAAAAGTGGTGCAAGGTAGAGAGGGGATGCAGACAGTTGAAATGGAAATGAGGGGTTGTGAAAGTAGTTGAGTAAACGAATGGGTGTGAAACAGAGTGAGAGAAAGGCAGTGTGAGTGAGTAAAGAGAGCTGAAAGAGAGAGGAAAAAAGAAAATGAGTGTGAGACAATGGGAATACAATATAAATGACACAATACAAACTATAGAATAATTTGTACAACATGTTAGATAGTTTATTTTTGAGGTTCTCAGAACATATTGAATTTCACTAAAAACAGTGAGTTCAAACTATTCATCATATGACAGCTGGAAAAAAAACACAATAAAAAAGATTGTGTTTAAAAAAAACATATAAACTTACAAATCACATATGTACACTAATCTTTGATTCACTTACTTTTCCTTTAGGCCAAATAGTACATCATGAAGGTCCTTTTTGTTGGAAGGTACTCTGCTGTTCTCTAAAAATTCCATTTCATCGACTCTCTAGAAGAAAAGCTCCAAGAACATCTGAAATATGTTTCAATGTTTTCATATACTCCTTGTGTTCAGTCATGACTCTTTGCTCATTCCTTCACATTTCCTTAAGGCCAAATAGTGTCAGATGTATCAATATATTTTCAAATTACTTAAAACAAACTCTAAAATTACAGTTTTCCCGACGTTCTGAAAGAAAGGCTCAAACAACATATTCTCAATATTTAAATATTCATAATTCCATCTCTGGCTCTCTCATGTTGAACATTTCCTATAATACTGATATCACTTACTATGCGATCCACTTACCGTACCTTTATGAGAATTATCATTTTTATATTATCTTCATCACTTTCACTCACAATATAATTTTAAACAGCAGACTAACTTTTATTAACTGCTCCTGTCTTCATAGGCAAATTACCTTTACTTAAATTTTGGTTCTAAAAACACTAGGTATGAATTTTTTAAGTCAAAAGGCAAACGTTGTTTGAAAGTCAAATGTGTATCATTACAGTTAGTCCAACCTTTTCAACATTTTAAATAGCATGTGTAATGCCCTGATGTTGTTGAAGGACCGTCATGATAAATAATAGCTACAGTTGCAAAAGTTCTTCCTGAAATTGATAACTGAGAAGCCACGAAATTTTTAATAGAAGTTGTCAATTTAGTTCCATCAGGTCTACATCGTTGGAACATTAAAATTACATACTGACCATCATTTTGTATAAATAATGTGGAGAGCATTGCAGACTTACATTGGGTACACACCATATTGTGATCATCTGCTTTAACTAGATTATTAAAAGATACTGATTTACAGTCTGGTAAAGTCAAATATATAAATCTTTCGGTGTCTATTGTAGTACTACTTGATAAACTACAGTTGTCGCAGTCATGCTGCCATTTAGAAAGGCTAAAAAGATGTTTTATATCTACACCTTCATCTTCCAATACATCAAACATATACATTAAAAATTCCTGACAATCCTGCTGAATATTCTGTGAAAATTGATTTTGACCAGAACATATGTCTAAAAGATTTTAAATTTCTGAAACACTTTCTATTTTTGCTCTATCACTGCTACATTTCTCAAACACAGAATTCAATAAACAGCAGAATGTTTGATCCCGATTTTCAACAATCTGTTCTTGTAAATTTTGAAGAAAAAAAACAACATTAAGCACTACATTAGCATAGCAGTTGACACCAGAACTGTTTTCAAACTGAAATCCAACATCTTCAACAGAATCCTTTTTCTTTCTGCTTACAATTACAGTTTCATCTACTTTTTGTCTTTTTGCTACTACCTCACTGCAATTATTCTCATTTCTTCTTTTTCGGCCTACCACACATTTTTCAAACAGAGGATACTGAGGCAAATGTGGAGCATACTCTCTTCTTAACCTATTGTATTCTTTAACACAATCTAGATCTGCACAAATCTTTGTTTCATCACACTCAATCAAGTACAATCCTGATATAGTTCTGACTCGTGATAATGCCACATATGCCATACCCTCTTTAAACACAGAACTTCCAATGTTCACCAAAGCACTATCTACACTTAAACCTTGAGATTTATGAATTGTCACCGCATATGCCAAACAAACAGGAAACTGTTTTCGGCGAACATATAAGTCTTTCACAAGCAAAAATCTAGCTGACCAACGAAATTTGTTCTATTTCGTCAATGCCATCAAATTTAATTTTTAAAATTTCAATTCCATCCCTATTTTTGTAATTCACAAAATCAACAACATGACCCATTTCTCCATTTACCAGACCTCTTTCAACATTTAAATTCCTTCTCAAAATGATACGACAATTTAAACACACATTCAGAGTCTTTTCAAAACCAGCAGTTTTAGATATACTCTTCTCTAATGAATCCAATTTTGATTTCAAATTTTCTGACAAAATAATTGTTGCTCCCATATGCTCTATTTTATCTATAGCTTCCAGTTTCACAATCTCTTCATTTTCTAACTTTAACATTTTGTTGTTGAAGAAGGAACATTCTTGCAGAGTTGGCATCAAACATATCCCAGATTTGTTCTCAGTAATTTTCTTAAAAATATTCTCAGGAAGAATGTTTTCATTTGGATACAAATTTGAAATTAATCGTGCATGTAATGCTTCTTTCCCATGCTCACTTACTTTTCTGATTCTTACATCTTGTAGAATATTTTTATAATATTCATCCTTTGCCTGTCACATATTTTGAAGCAGTTCTGCATATTTGAAATGTAACCATATATTAACGTTTCCAATGCTTCCTAGGCACTTCCTGGTATCTTCATGTGAGAGCATTTTAAACACTGGTTGTCCCTTCATGGAGTCAACTGCAGTAGATCTCCAAAAACAATAATGTGTTTTCCTCCGAATAAAACATCATAGTCTGTTCTAAGAATTTCTTGCATTCTCAAATGCACAAAAGCAAGCATTAGATTTGAGACCATGCTTACTTCATCAATGATATGAAGTTTCATTTTCTTCAGGAATCTGGAAACTTCAGAACAAGCATATCCAGATAGCTTGTGGTCTTGTAATTTGTTATCATGCTCAACTGGTAGCATCAGTAAACAATGTAAAGTAATCCCTTTAATGTTATGTGCTGCAAGCCCAGTTGGAGCAGTAACAACACAAGACAGCGGTGATTCAGTCCTTTTCTGCAGATAAGTTGCAATTGCTTTAATCAGAAAACTTTTTCCAGTTCCCGCTTCTCCACTCACGTACAGTCAGACAGGCTTAAATGATGTACATGAGCACTCTTTTTTCTCATGACTGAATCCATGTTCAACCTGTTCTGTGACTTCGTCATATATCTGTTTCTGCTCAAGGTTTAGTTGTTTCACCAAATCTTCTAAGTTAACTACATCATCTTGAGCTTGTTCCATAGCTCTTTCCACCTCATCCATGGCAGTGGCAGCTTCATTTTGGATAATTGGTCCTCCTAGTGGATCCTGACTCAATGAAGCAGAACTCTAACTGTCTTGAGAACTGTCTCTAGCAATCTCTACAGCAATTGTGGCTTCTTGCTCTATTTCTTCATTCAACATTTGCAGATAATTTGGAAAATCAGGACATTCTATGGTATCCTTGGTTGCATTAAAAGAATCTTCCTAACAGAGAAAATCTCCAAGTAGTTCCTCTTCTGTACACCATGGCTTAAAGAGTTGCAAAAGAGCTAAATAGTAAAATTCCCTTTTCTCTGGATTTTCGCAACTCAATTTTCGATGATTAATCAAATGGCCTTTTCTCTGCTTCACTAGACACCCTTCACACCCAATGATAGCATATATTCCATTGTTGATATCTTCTCTGATGGTCCTCTTATAAATATAGTTTTGCAGAACTTCATACAAACAACTGTTCTCAAGATGACTACTTCTATTTGGATAGTATGTATCCAACATGTTTGTCTTCAAAATATCTATACTGTTTGGTTCTTTCTCCGCCAAATACTCAATTTCTTGTACAGATTTCAAAACTCGGTTTCGTGTTGCAGCAAGACCTAGACTCACCCAAATAATTGTTCTAGACTTGGCGTAGAGACTTGCTGATGATAACCAATCAGAACATTCATATGCTCCAATTTCTCGATGCGACAACATCTTCAAACTGAAACTGTATAATTTTTTACTTATACTCTTTTCATGTGAAATGTCCCCCCACATTTCCTTCAGTTCTGTCTTTTCTTTTTTTGTGATGTAAGATGTCACATATCGAGCCACAGCAATAGAGTTGTCAGCAACGAACTGAATATCCATGTTAGCATTTCACATGGACAAAATCACTGGCTTGTAGTCGTTGATGTATTTGGACTCTTCTTTTCTTTTTAAATTGTATGTATTTTTTGGTGATTTCCTCGTCACAGTATGTCGCAGAGAAGACTTCAAATTATTTACTCTTCCTTTAGAAATCACTGATCGTGAAACCCGAAACGACATTTTGTGTAGAACTTGTCCTTGTTTCTGAATTTTCAACGACAGTATTTTCCACAACGATGGGATTGAAAGCGTAAAACTTGTTGCCTTAAACTGTTTTCTTCTGTAGTTTTCGGAACAGCACATGTTGAATACTCTTCAATGAAACTCATCACTGTGTCATCCGAATCTGTTCCAAATTTGGGTGCATCTTTAATCCATAATAACATATGTATGTGAGGAGCACCTCTCGCTTGATACTCCTTTCTCCAAAAGAAATCCAAAACCTCTCCAAGGGGAGGATCTTTTTTGTTGGTAATGAAAGACATCATTGCTTCAAATCTATGATTGAAATATCTGCATACATTCACTGGATCCAAAGAACACAGTTCTCCAGGTGTTTTGAATTCTATATTTTGCATGTTTGCATTTGCCTCTCGTAGAAATTGAAGTAAGTCGTCCCATGCATACTCAGCACAGCTAAGAGTGAGGAACCATGTAGCAGTTCCTAAGTTTCTTAGCATACATTTCAATTCCCCATGAGGACGGTACCAATACTCGTTTGTACCATGCTGACATGCCATGAGATTGATTAGATGAGATTCCAAAATATTGTCTTGCAGATTGACTTTCTCCATAAAGTCCCTCGCTGAAACATTTTGCAGATGTGCTCCACTTTTCAGTATATGATTTACTGCATAAGAAAGCCCAGACAAGTCACTTTCATACAGTAGATGAAACAAATATGGAATGCATTGACGAAACCTTGGATCTTCAGCATATAATCTTAAAGTCCGGTATTCAGATGCAGGAATTTGAAGTGGTCGATCGTCATATCTTCCACCTCGACCTGTTGGAAATAGCTGTGGAAAACAACGAGCTTCCAAACTTTCTTCCCATACACTAATGGGACTTCCTTTTGCTGCTTTCATTTGAAACAAGTCAATTGCATTCCCCATTACTTCTTTGGAATGCAAAGGATGAACAGTATAATGTTCATATATTTCTTCACTTCTAGACATCAACTTTTTCAATTTGGCCGGCTGAACAATCACTGTCTTCTTCTGCAGCTGTTTCCTCTGCTCCAACACATACATCTTTGTAGTACTCATTGTTTTTGACCAAATATAACGTTGCCTTTTTGACTTTCCTAACATCCACCAAATCTTGCCAGATTTTCTTACTCTTTGTCAGAACCCCATTAACTAGAATAACCAGAGGTTCCTCTTCCACTTTCTCTACTCCAATTGTATCAATATTTTTCTTGAAATCTAGAGGCAAATAAACAACTCTTCCCTTTAATCCTCTCTGTAAATCTGAAGGAGGCCATTTCCCTATCTTAGGCTCCATGCGAACAATAGCCTGAAAAGGATGGACACATTGAATCAAAATAGATTCATATGTATTTAAATCCATCAATTCAGGAGGAATGTCTACCAACTCAAGATTATTATGAACAGCTCTAGCAGGCATTCTGTTTTCATTTAATTTATTATAACAATATTTACAAATACGCTGATCAGAACTCAAATCAAAAGAATTCTCCACCAACAAAAAAGTTGCAAAATTCTTTCATTCACTATTATTTTCCATTTCACTTTCTGCACATAAATCAACTAACCTAGTCTGAATCTTATAATGAGTCCGTCGACAACACACACAAGTAAAAATAGGCCTTTCATTTGATTTCACCTTAAACTTGGTAATTTCCTGGTCAAACTTTTCTGTACTTGAAATGTGTACATTGTCTTCCACATTACCTTCTATTACTGTGTCAATTTCTACACTGTCCTCTTTTTCACCAAAGTAACAAATCTCAATATCTTCACAAATCTTCTTCACATCTAATTCAGTTCCATGCAAAAGAGCACTGTTTAACTGTTTAAGCTTAAGTGCTGGACTTTTTGCATAATACAACATTCTCACTAATTTCCTCATTTTGTTATGATGCACTGCTAACTTCCTAAAATGATGAAAAACACGGTGACATACTTTTCTAGAAAGACAAGCCAGTGAATGCCCTTGCAAACCTGTGTTTTCTCTCACTCTGCAAGGATCTAAGTCTTGCAACATCTTCAATATCTGTTTTAGACTTTTTTTAATATATGTACGTAAGAAATTACGAAGCAAATCGATTGAATCCTGTCGCACACTACAAATACTACTACACTTCCAAGTGTACACTGGACCCTTAGTACGTCTCCCTAAAACCTCATCAGCTAACACCTCCTCTGCATCTCTAGACACAAGTTTCTCTTTTTCAATCGGACAACCGTCTTTCACCTCATATGCTCGACCACTGGTGTCAACTGCATGCACCAAATCATTCTCCTGGAAGTAACTCTCCTCATTAAAAAATGGCTCAAAACTTGAACTATGCATCCATTCTCCAGAAAAAACTTTACAAAAATTAGTCCGATTAATTACTCTTTTGCATCTACTCTTTGATTTGAAAACATCAATTGTCTTGTTAAGTGTCCTAATTCTATTGATTACTAAAATAAATAATTTTTTCTTAAGTTCAAAAGCCTGATCAACAATCTTCTCTACACTTTTCTTTTTCTTATAAAAAGCAGCTCTCTGTTTACCTTTTTTAATATTTTTTAACAAATTTAAAACCACCCTATTGCGAAACATTCGTTTACGAATGTCCCTAAATTGGTTTTGCCTTCTATTCCTATACATATTACTCTCTCCTGCTCCAGTAGTAACATTTTTGGGGGGCATCTCCTTCCTTTTCAAATTTGCTCTCTCCTTCTGTATATTCACATCCTCATCAACATTTTTTTTTGATTTACATATGTTCCGAAAGAAAGACTTAGTTGTCTTACCAGGAGCTTTTTTCCTGTTTTTTGAAGTATTTGTTGTAGACGAGTGCTTTAATTCCGGGGCTGTTTTTGATTTTTTCCGCTTGGCATCTTTTCTTCTCCTCTGCCTTGAGGGCATATTTCCTTACTATTTAAATCTTGATTTCAATCTGTGTTAAAGAAAAAAAACTAACACATTTTAGACCACTATTACCAAACAACAAAGCAATGACAATAAGGAAACGATATAAACACTAGTTTACAACATATCTAAGTTTATATCACATCAACTATGTAACTAGGATTAAGACAGAGTAAAAGAGCTAGAGGAACTAACACAAAAAGACAGAGAGAGTCAGACAAAGAAACAGGTAGAGGTAGTAAAACATAGAGAAGGAGTAAGACAGAAAAAGTGTATATTATGTTGTAAGACAGAAAAAGGATGTAATAGGGAGAGGGAGTCAGTCAAAGAAAGGGACAAAGGGAGTAAGTCAGAAAAAGGATGTAACAGGGTGTAAGACAGAGAGAGGGTGTAAGAGGATGTAAGACAGAGAGCGGGTGTTAGAAGGGGAGAGTATGTAAAAGGGACTAAAACAGAGAGAGGCTGTAAAAGGGAGAGAGAGAGAGTAAGTTTGTGAGAGGGTGTAAGAGGAAGTAAATCAGAGAGAGGATGTATCAAGGAGTAAGTCAGACAGAGGGTGTAACAGGAAGAGAGGAAGAGAATAAAAAAGTCAGAAAGAGGGAGAGAGGGTGTAAAACAGACAAAAGGTGTAATAGGGAGTACGTCTGGGAGAGAATGTTACAAAGAGAAAGGTTGTAAGACGGAGTAAATCAGGAAGAGGATGTAAGAGAAAGTATGACTTACAAATTGCTGTAAAAAAGAGAGAGAGAGAAAAAATTAGAGACAGGTTGTAAGAGAAAGTAAGTCAAAGAGTGAGTGTAAGAGAGTGTAACACAGAGTCAGGATGTAAAAAGGAATACGTCACAGAGAGGGTGTTACAAGGGGACAGGTGGAAAAATAGAGTAAGTCAGGAAGAGAATATAATAGAGACTAATACATTGTTGATAATGCTTCTTAAAGAAATGTTGGTGCATAAAGGAATTGTATTTTCTAAATGAGTGAGGTTTCAGTAGTGTAATCAAATGCTTATACATATGACCTGTGGTCTGTTTTGTAAATGTTATTTTAAAAAAGATTTCGGGCACATGAATTGGTTTTACATTATTGACAAGGATTAGATAGTATCTGCATGATTAAAAAAATATATTAGCACATTTCACAATCATGTCACCTGTGTTTCCTCAGATTAGTAAGCAGATTGTGCAGATGAGGTGAGGCCTGTCCAGGGGTGCAGAGGAGATAAGTCCTGTGTCCAAGAGTGCTGTGGACAGGACTTACCTCCTCTGCACCCCTGGACAGGCCTCACCTCATCTGCACAATATGCTTACAAATCGAATGCTTGTACATTGGACGAGCGCTCTGTTTCTTTAATGTTATTGGAAAAACGATTTTGGGGCAAATGAATAGCTTTTACATTTTTGGGAAGGAATAAATAGTGTCCGCAAGATTAAATAGATATATTTGAACCTTTCACAATCATGTCACCTGTGTTTTCTCAGATTAGTAAGTACATTGTGCACATGAGGTGAGGCCTGTCCAGGGGTGCAGAGGAGGTAAGGCCTGTGTCGAAGAGTGCATTGGACAGGACTCACCTCCTTAGACCCTTGAACAAGCCTCACCTCCTCCGTGCACCCTGGACAGGCCTCAATGTATTGGGTATAACTGATGGTAACAGGATGCAGATAAGCTGAGGCCTGTCTAGGGGTGCAGATGAGGTGAGGACTGTCCAGGGGAGCAGAGGTGTTGAGGCCTGTGTCTAAGAGGGCAGTGGAATGGACTTCATGAAGCCTCTCCCCCACTGCACTCTTAGACACAGGCCTCACCTCCTTTGCACCCCTGGACAGGCTTCTCTCCCACTACACTCTTGAACACAGGCCTCACCTCCTCTGCACCCCTGGACAATCCTCACCTCATCTGCAACCCTGAACAGACCTCACCTCATCTGCACCCCTAGACAGGCCTCAGCTCATCTACACCCCTGGACACGCCTCACCTCATCTGCACCCTGTTACCATCAATTATACCCAATACATTGAGGCCTGTCCAGGGGGCACAGAGGAGATGAGTCTTGTCCAAGAGTCAGAGGACGTGAGTCCTCTACACTGCACTCATGGACACAGGCCTCACCTGCTCTGCCCCCCTGGACATGCCTCACCTCATCTGCACAATCTACTTCCTAATCTGAGGAAACACAGGTGACATGATTGTAAAAGGTTCAAATATATTTATTTAATCTTGCAGACACTATATATTCCTTCTCAAAAATGTGAAAGCCATTCATTTGCTCCAAAATCTTGTTTCCAATAACATTTACGAAACACAGCGCACGTCATATGTACAAGCATTCCATTTCACTACTGAAACCTCACTGTTTTTCAAAATACAACTCTTCTATCTAGGAAATGTTGATACCAAACATTATTATTAAACTTAACAAAAAGCAAGAAGAAAAAAGCTCAATCTGCTCCCTAATCTAGAGTAACACAAGTGTCATGATTGTGAAAACTGCAAATATATTTATTTAATCATGCACACACTATTTATTCCTAGTCAAAAATGTAAAAGCTATTCATTTGCCCAAAAATCGTTTTTCAAATAAGATTTAAGAAACAGAGCGCAGGTCCTATGTACAAGCATTCTATTTCACTACTGAAACCTCACTATTTTACAAAATACAGTTCCTCTCTCTTGCAAACATTGATACCAAGCATTATCGAAAACCATGACACAATTCAACAAGAAAAAAGGTCAATCTGCTTCCTAATCTGAAGTAACACAGGTGACATTATTGTGAAAGCTTCAAATATATTTATTTAATCATGCAGACACTATTTATTCCTTCTCAAAAATGTAAAAGCCATTCATGTGCCCCAAAATCGTTTTTTAAATAACATTTAATAAACAGTGCGCAGATCCTCTGTACAAGCATTCAATTTCACTAGTGAAACATTACTATTTTACAAAATACAATTCCTCTATCTTGAAAATGTTGATACCAAGCTTTATAAAAAAAAATGACACAAACCAACAAGAAACGAGCTCAATCTGCTTCCTAATCTGAGGTAACACAGGTGACATGATTGTGAAAAGTTCAAATATATTTATTTAATCATGCAGACACTATTTATTCCTTCTCAAAAATGTAAAAGCCATTCATTTGCCCCAAAATCGTTTTTTAAATAACATTTTAGAAACAGAATGCAGGTCCTATGTACAAACATTCAATTTCACTACTGAAACCTCACTATTTTACAAAATACAAACCCTCTCTCTTTTTATCTTATCCAAAAACATGACACAAACCAACAAGAAAGAAGCTCAATGTGATTCCTAATCTGAGGTAACACAGGGGACATGATTGTGAAAGGTTCAAATATATTTATTTAACCATGCAGACACTATTTATTCCTTCTCAAAAATGTAAAAGCCATTCATTTGCCCCAAAATCGTTTTTTAAATAACATTTTAGAAGCAGACCGCAGTTCCTATGTACAAGGATTCAATTTCACTACTGAAACCTTACAATTTCACAAAATACAAATCCTCTATCTTGCAAATGTTGATACCAAGCATTATCAAAAAACATGACAGAAACTAACAAGAAAGAAGCTCAATCTGCCTTCTAATCTGAGGTAACACAGGTGACATGATTGTAAAAGGTTCAAATATATTTATTTAATCATGCAGACACTATGTATTCCTTCTCAAAAATGTAAAAGCCATTCATTTCCCCAAAATCGTTTTTTTAAATAACATTTTAGAAACAGAGCACAGGTCCTATGTACAAGCATTCCATGTCACTACTGAAACTTCACAATTTTACAAAATCCAATTCCTCTATGCAGCAAAAACTTTTTACCAAGCATTATCAAAAAGCATGACACAAAGCAACATTAAAAAAAACATTTTGCTTCCAAATCTTCTCCATAGAGTATACAAGTCTCTATCTATATTAAATGAATCATTACTCACCTTTACAACCATGCAGACACTATTTATTCCTTCTCAAAAATGTAAAAGCCATTCATTTGCCCCAAAATCGGTTTTTAAATAACATTTTAAAAGCAGACCGCAGGTCCTATGTACAAGGATTCAATTTCACTACTGAAAGCTTACAATTTCACAAAATACAATTCCTCTATCTTGCAAATGTTGATACCAAGCATTATCAAAAAACATGACAGAAACCAACAAGAAAGAAGCTCAATCTGCTTCCTAATCTGAGGTAACACAGGTGACATGATTGTAAAAGGTTCAAATATATTTATTTATTCATGCAGACACTATTTATTCCTTCTCAAAAATGTAAAAGCCATTCATTTCCCCAAAATCGTTTTTTAAATAACATTTTAGAAACAGAGTGCAGGTCCTATGTACAAGCATTCAATTTCACTACTGAAACCTCACTATTTCACAAAATACAAATCCTCTATCTTGCAAATGTTCATACCAAGCATTATCAAAAAACATGACACAAACCAACAAGAAAGAAGCTCAATCTGCTTCCTAATCTGAGGTAACACAGGTGACATGATTGTGAAAAGTTCAAATATATTTATTTAATCATGCAGACACTATTTATTCCTTCTCAAAAATGTAAAAGACATTCATTTGCCCCAAAATCGTTTTTTAAATAACATTTTAGCAACAGAATGCAGGTCCTATGTACAAACATTCAATTTCACTACTGAAACCTCACTATTTCACAAAATACAAATCCTCTATCTTTTTATCTTATCCAAAAACATGACACAAACCAACAAGAAAGAAGCTCAATGTGCTTCCTAATCTGAGGTAACACAGGTGACATGATTGTGAAAGGTTCAAATATATTTATTTAACCATGCAGACACTATTTATTCCTTCTCAAAAATGTAAAAGCCATTCATTTGCCCCAAAATCGTTTTTTAAATAACATTTAATAAACAGTGCGCAGATCCTCTGTACAAGCATTCAATTTCATTAGTGAAACATTACTATTTTACAAAATACAATTCCTCTATCTTGCAAATGTTGATACCAAGCTTTATAAAAAAAATGACACAAACCAACAAGAAACAAGCTCAATCTGCTTCCTAATCTGAGGTAACACAGGTGACATGATTGTGAAAAGTTCAAATATATTTATTTAATCATGCAGACACTATTCCTTCTCAAAAATGTAAAAGCCATTCATTTGCCCCAAAATCGTTTTTTAAATAACATTTTAGAAACAGAATGCAGGTCCTATGTACAAGCATTCAATTTCACTACTGAAACCTCACTATTTCACAAAATACAAATCCTCTCTCTTTTTATCTTATCCAAAAACATGACACAAACCAACAAGAAAGAAGCTCAATGTGCTTCCTAATCTGAGGTAACACAGGTGACATGATTGTGAAAGGTTCGAAAATATTTATTTAACCATGCAGACACTATTTATTCCTTCTCAAAAATGTAAAAGCCATTCATTTGCCCCAAAATCGTTTTTTAATAACATTTTAGAAGCAGACCGCAGTTCCTATGTACAAGGATTCAATTTCACTACTGAAATCTTACAATTTCACAAAATACAAATCCTCTATCTTGCAAATGTTGATACCAAGCATTATCAAAAAACATGACAGAAACTAACAAGAAAGAAGCTCAATCTGCCTTCTAATCTGAGGTAACACAGGTGACATGATTGTAAAAGGTTCAAATATATTTATTTAATCATGCAGACACTATTTATTCCTTCTCAAAAATGTAAAAGCCATTCATTTCCCCAAAATCGTTTTTTTAAATAACATTTTAGAAACAGAGCACAGGTCCTATGTACAAGCATTCCATGTCACTACTGAAACTTCACAATTTTACAAAATTCAATTCCTCTATGCAGCAAAAACTTTTTACCAAGCATTATCAAAAAACATGACACAAAGCAACATTAAAAAAAACATTTTGCTTCCAAATCTTCTCCATAGAGTATACAAGTCTCTATCTATATTAAATGAATCATTACTCACCTTTACAACCATGCAGACACGATTTATTCCTTCTCAAAAATGTAAAAGTCATTCATTTGCCCCAAAATCGTTTTTTAAATAACATTTTAAAAGCAGACCGCAGGTCCTATGTACAAGCATTCAATTTCACTACTGAAACCTCACTATTTCACAAAATACAAATCCTCTATCTTGCAAATGTTCATACCAAGCATTATCAAAAAACATGACACAAACCAACAAGAAAGAAGCTCAATCTGCTTCCTAATCTGAGGTAACACAGGTGACATGATTGTGAAAAGTTCAAATATATTTATTTAATCATGCAGACACTATTTATTCCTTCTCAAAAATGTAAAAGCCATTCATTTGCCCCAAAATCGTTTTTTAAATAACATTTTAGAAACAGAATGCAGGTCCTATGTACAAACATTCAATTTCACTACTGAAACCTCACTATTTCACAAAATACAAATCCTCTATCTTTTTATCTTATCCAAAAACATGACACAAACCAACAAGAAAGAAGCTCAATGTGCTTCCTAATCTGAGGTAACACAGGTGACATGATTGTGAAAGGTTCAAATATATTTATTTAACCATGCAGACACTATTTATTCCTTCTCAAAAATGTAAAAGCCATTCATTTGGCCCAAAATCATTTTTTAAATAACATTTTAGAAGCAGACCGCAGTTCCTATGTACAAAGATTCAATTTCACTACTGAAACCTTACAATTTCACAAAATACAATTCCTCTATCTTGCAAATGTTGATACCAAGCATTATCAAAAAACATGATAGAAACCAACAAGAAAGATGCTCAATCTGCCTTCTAATCTGAGGTAACACAGGTGCCATGATTGTAAAACGTATAAATATATTTATTTAATCATGCAGACACTATTTATTCCTTCTAAAAAATGTAAAAGCCATTCATTTCCCCAAAATCATTTTTTAAATAACATTTTAGAAACAGAGCACAGGTCCTATGTACAAGCATTCCATGTCACTACTGAAACTTCACAATTTTACAAAATTCAATTCCTGTATGCAGCAAAAACTTTTTACCAAGCATTATCAGAAAACATGACACAAAGCAACATTAAAAAACCACATTATGCTTCCAAATCTTCTCCATAGAGTATACAAGTCTCTATCTATATTAAATGAATCATTACTCACCTTTACAACTGCTTTGGGAGATTGAGAACAGTGTCAGACACACACCAATATTTCTTTAGCAGAGCAAAAGGTATGTACTCCAGGCACTGCAACCTTGAATGGCACAGAAAACCTCTAATTCTACACACATATCCCTCATGTTAACCAATTAAAACTCTTCCCTCTCTATTTTCAAACCAACACACTTCCCCCCCTCAGCCCTTTCTACCTGTTACCATAGCAACTCCCTCCTCACTGAACTCTCAGGTTTAAAAGTTTATTCTACAATGTTGCAAATGAACGCAGCAAGGATGTTTGACCTCTCAATACACCAGCTTATCCGGCGCTATGTTTCTTTAAATGACTTTTTCTTAACCATTCAAATTACTTCTTTCACAGAACAGAAGCATGCACCCTAACTTTCAGTTTTCAACTATCTGAATCCACCAATCATTGCTTGTGATTCAAGAGCACTGAAACTCCAGATTTTTTTTTTTTGCAAACTCCTACTGTTCCAACTGCCATTTCATTCCTACACTTCATCTGACTGCACCAGAACCTCCTCTCACCATGTATTCTGTCTGGATTATTGGACAGAGCTACATCCACTGAGCTCAAAGGTATGCAGCTATCAGAAATTTTCACAACCTTGATTTACCAAATGTAGACATCAAGTGGATTGGCCAGAGAGGATTGAAATGTCATCAATTGATACCATTGGTGAAAACCTTTTACCATCTGCCACACCCTGACCTCATAATTTTGCACTGTGGTGGAAATGACCTAGGCACTTTGACTGGGGTAGGTCTGGAAATGCTTTTAAAGGACACCCTTGGGCAATTGATGACACTTTTTCCACAAACTGCCTTGGTATATTCCAATATATGCCAAAGACAGAAATGGAAGTGGTCCAATCAATTTTGTCCACAATTTGAGAAAGCACGGAAACATGTGAATAAATCTGTTTCTGCTTACATGAGAGACTATGGAATGGGTTCAATATACAACAACAACTTGCGTTACAACATGCAAGATATCTACAGAGGAGATGGTGTGCCCTTCTCAGATGAGGGGAATAGAATATTCCTCCTAAATTTAAGACTGTGCATTGGAACCTACTTGTTGGTACCTAAATCAGCCACACAACCCAAAAGCTCTTTTCAGGGCTACCCTACCTCTGATCACTCAAAATGATTACTTTACTCTAACTTTTTTCACTGTTTTTCACCAAAGTACGATCCCCGGTACGCTCCCCGGTACGCGTACCGGGCACTCCCCCCGCGAAAAAGTAAAAACAAAAATAAAAAATGTTTGGCCTATATGGGCCTCCTAAGCCCCCCTCAGAAAACCTAGGGGGTCAGGGGTGTCTACCTTGCCCCCTTTTACCCATTCCCAACGTTGTTTGTCCTCCATCACTTATCTCAATTGTACCGAAACACAAGATGGAGGACTCCCGTTGCGCTGCCGGTGCGCGTGCCGGTGCGCGTACCTGGGCGCGCACCGGTGAGCGCTCCCAAAAAATTTTAAAAGTTAATTTACATAAAAACCACTGGAGAGACTTTCACCAAATATAGAATAGGCCCTACTACATACCATTCCCTACCATTTTCCCAAATTTGGTGGAATACCATTGAGCTATTTGGGCTGTAGCCCTGTCTAAATATCCTGAGGTAAATTACATGACAAAAACACATATGAAGTGTTAGAATTTACAACCAATTAAAATGTTGCTTTCATTTTCTATTTTTTTTCCTGACATTTGATTGGTTATGTACGTGAATATAAATGAAAAATGAGAGGGAAACACGGCCATTTTGACTACAACTACCTGAGGTACATCTTTAAAGGATGTTCTCTGAAAACTTCAACTGCTTTCTGAAAGGTAAGTTGTTAATTTGTAAGGGGCACTTTAAGTTAATTTGTAAAAACGTTTTCTGATAGTTATTTACTGTACCTCTGTTATAGTTATAGATTAAGATAGGCTTCTCTGTTATAGTTATAGATTGAGTTAGGCTTCTCTGGTATAATTATGAATTTACTTATGCTTCTTCACATACACTTTTTTATATTTCTACTTCCTGCCTGATACCATACACTGCCCAAAGATAACTTCACTGTTAAAAACTCAGAAGTACCTGTCTGAACTTAAACCCAACAGTGCCCTAACTCTACTGATATAGTTATTTTTTATGCAATTTACAGCAAGAAAATGGAAGATACACCACAGACCATCAATATTTCTTTCGAAATTACTAATGAGGAGATTCTTTTCGAAATTACCGATGAGGAGATTCTTCAAGAAGATTTTCTTGACTTCCTGGATGAGTCTCTTGACCAACAATTCATTGACTGTTTAGATAATATGGAATCATGCAATACAATTTGGAGGAGATTCCGGATAATGAAATGTTGCAAGTGTTATTAAATTATGAAAATTCAGAACAATAAATTTATATTTAATAATTAAAAATTGTTTGAGACATTATTCATTTTTATATGTAATTCATGAAATAGTACCTAAATGATTATAATATAAAGTGAGACTTACAGTATACTGTGCAACTTTTTTGTCTTACATAGTAAGTTTGCTCATAGTTACTGTAATGATGTCCAGGCAGGTTCCGCAGGAGCGCCAAGGATCCGAAGAATAATCCGCAGCCTTCCCCTACGGCCTCCCGACTCTATCAAACACTAGAGTACCGAGAGGCTCGCCAGGGGAAAACAGGGAGACAAAACAAGGAAAGGTGGGGAAGGAATATAAGCGTGGCTGTAATCTTCTGCGTGAAAGGGCATCCACTGGGCCTGGACTTCTGGTGGATGAGGAGCTGAAATAAAACACAAACTTCTAACCACTATTCACGTATATGGATATGTAACAATTGCTGTACATGAATATTACATACCAGATATATTTATATCTTTGCTGTGGAATAAGTGTATTGTGGTTGCAGGGTTCAGCTTGAGCTAATGTGAGAGAACACAAAACATTAGTGATTCTTCTTGTTACAATAAGCCTGCATAAACCTAATCTGAGTCATTGAGCCCTTACTTGAAGACTTGTAGAAAGCTCCTAAATAAACATCTATGTTGAAGTGGATTGGCCCGAATCAGAAGATAACACCCCTGTATAATCAAACGTAAAGGATACAAAATAGACATCTATGAGTACAACAACATAGAGAAAATATGTCAATAATATAAGTGTAGCGCACAGCGCTTTTACCGAGATTCTGGGTGGTGTGGAAACTATCTGCGCCCTTCACTAGTCCACGCAAGTGCCCCCAAACACTCACGTAAGAGTTGGCCAGGAACACAGAAGTGATGGTGATTGATCACGGCCACAAGGCAAACAACCGGGGAAAACAAAAGAGATGAGTAGAACCCACCGGATGGCGGAGAACAAGCCCGGCCACCGGGTGGAGGATAAGGGTAAATCAAACTAAATACCTAAGGGATGATTCCAGCAAATCGGCGGAGACCAAGCCCGGCCGGCTGGATAAGCAGGTAAGGGATAGGGCTAATAGCTGAAAAGGCAGCCCGGCCGGACGGCGGAGTACAAACCCGGCCGTCGGGCGGAGCCGATGGGGAAAAGGAAAGTCCGCTATGGAGTCCGGCCAGACGGCGGAGCACAACCCAGCCGTGGGACCGAGCAGGAAGGGACTGGGAACTCTGACTTGCTGCCCGGCCAGACGGCGGAGCAAAGCCCGGCCGTCGGGCGGAGCAGAAGAAACAAAGCAAGATACTGTGAGTTCCAAGAAGTGGAACAACGGGGGTTTAGCAAGAGACAAGCCTCAGAGAAGTAGGATGGCGAATGAACCCGTCCTCACGACGACCAACAGGAAATCAGGAACAAACACGGGCAGCAAAACGGAACAGCAACAACGGGAGCTTGACGCAAGAACGTAAAGCGTCACTCCCAGGGCTCTGTAAGCTTTTGTAGGGCTTTCTCTTAAAGGGACAGCGTCTTGTGGATCTCGGGGCATGACAGTTACTTCCTTTCTCCCACTATATTATCTCAAATGTGTATTTGACATCTCTTTTTGATCTCCAGCCTCCTTTCTCTCACTGTCTGTCTCTAATGCACAATATCACCACCAATTTTGTGTAGATTCAGAAGAGAGTAAAATGTAATACTTCAAAACATCATAAGGGACCAGGGTAGACTACCCATGATCCCATAGGCTTTCTCAAGGAGTGCTTAAAGGATCTGTTTCTGCTTTCCTGACAGACTATGGTATGGATTCCATATACCACAGTAACTTCTGTAACAACATGCAAGATATCTACAGAGGAGACGGTGTACATTGAATTTAAGACTCTGCATTGGTACCTACATGTTGGTACTTAAATCACCCACCCACACAACACAACAACTCTATTCACAGCTACCCTACCTCTAAGTACTTTAAATTATTATTTTACTGTTTCACTGTGTTTTCCCTATGGTACGCACCCCGGTACGCTCCCCGGTGCGCGTACCGGGCGCTCCCCCCGTGAAAATCTTTTTTTTTTTTTGCCCCGCCGGGCCCTTTTATGGCCCCCACATCAAACCTAGGGGGTTTGGGGGGGTCTACCCTGCCCTCTTTTGGTCATTTCCCCCTTCCACCGGTGCGCGTACCGGGGCGCGCTTATAGATATATATATTTATTTGAACCTAAATTACTTAAAATCCACTGGAGCACATATCTTGAGACATAGCAAAGGCACATCGGGCTACCAGTCCCTACAATTTTGCCAAGTTTGGTGGGAATCCATTCAGCCGTTCGGGCTAAAAGTGAGTCCAACCGCCCTATGGAAATTAACATGGGGAAAACACGTTTTGGGACCCCCCTTTTATCTCGGCTCCCGCTTGACAAATCCCCCCCAAACTTTCAGGGAAGGAGCGGAGCGGGCCACCTTCTTTGAGAAATTCGCGAAGATTCGTCCACCGGCGCCAAAGTTATTCCCAATAGAATGTTGCGAATTTCCTATGGAAAACAATCCTAACTATAAATAAATATATATATATATATATATATATATATATGTGCGCTCGCGTGTAAAGACACAGCCACACTCGCGGGGAGAAACTTGAACTCGCCTTTCTTGCCACAGCGTGCTTATATATATATATATATATATATATATATATATATGTATATGTATATATATATATATATATATATTCACGAGCAAATGTCCCAAGTGGGGGGAGCTACTGAAAGCCGGTGCTGGCGGCGAGGATTGGGGCACACTCGCAGTATTTTGCAAAAGCACGATTTCTTCATAAAGAGTGGGAGACCTATAAGAAATAAAACGAACAGCGTAATCAAAAGAGTGGTGTGCGGCATTTCTTTTATGAAGAAATCTTGCTTTTGCAATATATATATATATATATATATATATATATATATATACACAAAAAACCATAGGTTTCACAATCGTTATAGTTAGGAATTAGCATTTAAAAAACCTTTGAAATTCACTGAAAAAACCATAGGTTTCACACTCGTTATAGTTAGGCATTAGCATTTAAAAAGCATTAATGCCGGAAATGACGAACACAGATCAAATGCTGAGTGTGTCACATATGGAGACGTTACAAGCCATGATAGACCTAGAAGACCTTAATGAGGACACGGATGATGCAGTCACACCAAGTGGGGCAGCTATGAGATCTGACATAAACATTTGCCATAAAATTGAAACAGATTTCAAACCGAAATCGACCTTCATGCCAGCAATGCCAAAAGATGGACTAGACCTGTTCGCAGAGTGCGTAACCAAAGATCTGAAAGACCTATCAATATTGAGCACAGAGGAAAGAAATCGCCAAAGTCAAGACCACACACGGAAATACAGTGAAGTTATCACAAAAATTAAGGCAAGATCAGACATTGTGGTGAGGTGGTCTGACAAAGGGGGCAACGTGGTTCTATGGCCTTTGGAAATGTACAATAAAGAAGCACAAAGCCAATTACAAGACCGCGAGTGCTATACCAGGATTACACCAACAAACATGGTGGGCATACAGGAGAAGTACCATCATGAACTGTACAAGTGGCGTGGAAAAGGCTTGCTAAACAAAAATGAGTTTGAATTTCTAAAAAATGATTACCCCGTGACAGCACAACTGTACCTTATTCCCAAGATACACAAAGACATCAAAACACCGCCTGGTAGACCGATAATATCGGCGATTGGGAGTTTGTTTGAAAACACCAGCATCTTTGTGGATTACTTTTTGCAGCCGGAGGTTAAAAAACTTCCTGCTTACATAAGGGACACAGGAGACTTCCTCCAAAAAGTATTTGACGTCAATTGGAAAGAACAGTATCTCTTCATGACCATGGATGTGCAATCCCTCTACACCAGCATTAGACACAGCGACGGCCTCAACGCAATCAAGTACTACCTGGGCAAAAGACCAATACATTTGTTTGAACACACTAGAATGATACTTGAAATGACTGAATGGTGCCTTACAAACAATACATTCATCTTTGACAGGCTACACTACAAGCAGGTTCAAGGTTCGGCCATGGGTACTTGCTTCTCCCCCAGCTATGCGAATCTACACATGGGCTGGTGGGAGGAGCAGGTACTGTGGGCACTATACCCGGAAATTATGACCAACAATGTGGTCATATACAAAAGATTCATTGATGACATTTTCATTTTGTGGGAGGGTAGCGGGGAGAGTGCAATGCAATTCGCTGAAAGCTTAAATGAAAATGCATTGAATTTAAAGTTTACTTGCAGTAGTAGCAGAGAAAGTATTCAGTTTTTAGACCTAGAACTGTATGTTGAAAATGATAAAATTCAAACACGTACTTACCGCAAGCCAACAGCAGGTAATGCTATCCTGCACGCCCATAGTTTTCACCCTACTCCACTCAAACAATCAATCCCCTATGCAGAATGTCTGAGAATGACACGAAACTGCAGCACCAGTGAGGGTTTAAAAGAAGCCAAACAGAACCTGTTTTCTAGATTACTACAAAGGGGATACACTTCTAAAACATGCAAGAGTGCAGAAGTCAAATGTAACAAAAAAACTCGTAGTGAATTATTGTTCCCAAACCAAACAGAGAAATTGCAGGTCAAACAGGAGAGGCAACCGCCAAGGTTGATAACAGGATACAACCGGTATCATGCTAACCTCCGCAAAATCCTGACTAGGCACTGGCCGCTTATCCGCAATGACCCTACAATAGGTCATATGGTGGGTAAAACACCCTTAGTATCATTCAGGAAGGCAAAGTCAATGCGCAGTGAATTGGTCTGCAATGCCCCTGTAGTGAAATCCAAAAAACCCCAAGACTGGTTTCAGGCACAAAAAGGATTTAGAAAATGTAGTAAGTGCAAGGCCTGCACCCATGGGAAAAACACATCTAATGTTGAAGTACCTTTCAGGCGTTTCCCGTACAAAATTAGGGAAGCCTATACTTGCAAAACCGAGTTTGCAGTGTACGTGCTCACCTGTGAGTGTGGGAAAAGATATGTGGGCTCTACCATCCACCCTGTTCACGTAAGAATTTTGCAGCACTTGCGTGCAATTACTAATGAAGACCCAACTTACCCAGTCGCCAGACACATACACGAGAAGCATGGTGGTAATGCAACAGGCCTCACTTATTATGTCATCGACAGTATACCCAGGAATGTCAGGGGTGGAAATCGTAAATTGGCGTTGCGCCGCCTGGAGTCTAGGTATATTATTCTCCTAAACTCCAAAATCCCGTCAGGATTGAACGCGGATGAGGCGTTAAGTGTCCATATTTGAACTGTATACAGATTAGTTTTTCCTTCTGTCCCTTCCCTGAGTACCACTCATAACCATCTGATGCTCCAAGCAATATACACTCACGTTCTAGTATTAAGTTGTCAAACAGTGCTAGTGAAGGTACTTACTTCACGGCACCACACCCATTAGCCTCCCGCCGCCAATTACTTGACAGGTCCCCATGTCTAAATCAGCACGACTCCGGTCAAACTGCATAAAACATCCTCCCCCATCCCGGCGGTAACTCGCTATCAGCAGTTACCGTGTATCAACATAACACTGAGTGACTCGCTGAAGACGGCCGTAAAACAAGGTATTAACCAAATATGCAGGCCGCCTTACGAGCGCGCTCTCACAAGCGGGCATTAAGCCATAGATTACAGACTCACCTCGAGCTGATGTGGCAGGCAGTCGCAGCAACACGGGTAGTGTAAATACTAATCACCGGGCTGCTAAAGCAGAGAAACCTTTGTGGCAGAAGCGCGATTATGCGCATCCAATTACAGAGCGACACATGTCGTATGGTGATGTCAGGTGAATTTGCGAGGTCTGGATAGGCCTAGGTAGTAATTCATGGGATGATTATGCAGTAACCCACAGTAACATATATGGAAAACAGACTCATGCTAGTAGGCATCTCGTGCATTAATGACATATTGTGAGGGACAACAATAATTGCAAAGTTTGGTATTTAAATGGTCAAAAACAATTGTTTATGTTAATGGTGACAATGGGAAGGCATGTGTTTATTTATATTATTTTTGCATTGCTTTGTATAATTTATGAAAGGTTTTTTCGAGTGTTACATAATAACTAGTGAAAAAAGACTAACATAGAACAATGGAATATGCATAGTCATCAACTAGTTATGGTAATTAACTGGGTGGGTCCAGGTTTGACAGAGTAATAGCCAGTCAAATGGCAGAGGAGTGTATCACATGACTATAGTAAAAAGTATAAAGATGCTAAGATTTAGCAATACAGATGTTAGTGAGCAAGGCGGGAGTAAGCCGCCGAAACGCGTCTGAGCAGCAACTGAACATGGAATAAACGTTTTGAACTGAGATTCACGGAGTCAGCGCCTTCTTTGAATGGGAAAGTTTGGTGTGGTAAAGAATATATATATATATATACACAAAAAACCATAGGTTTCACAATCGTTATAGTTAGGAATTAGCATTTAAAAAACCTTTGAAATTCACTGAAAAAACCATAGGTTTCACACTCGTTATAGTTAGGCATTAGCATTTAAAAAGCATTTCAAATTCACTGAAAATACCATAGGTTTCACACCAGTTATAGTTAGCTGAACATTTTACTCATACAAAACCATTAACTCGCGCGCCCTCAATCCACTGCTGATGATGTCACATATTACATCATTCATGACATGGTCAGTGACATCACTGATGACATCTCAAATGACATCACTGATGACATCACTGATGACATCTCAAATGACATCACTGATGACATCATCCAGTAAATGTGTGTTCCTGAAAATTAAAAATTAAAAATGTGTTAAACATATTGTAGAATGAGTGTATGTATGAGTGTTTGGATAATGGATTTAGTAGGTGTGTGACTGACTGTATGAGTGGGAGATTAAATGTGTCATACTGAATGCATGGGTTAGTGAGTAAACTGTCTGAATGTGTGCATCATTATGTCTGTTGTTGTGTAAGCTGCTGCATGTGTTGATCAGTAGTTATATGAGTGGCTATATAGGTTATTGATTGGTTGTCCAAGTATTTGTATGTGAGGGTGAGTGTGTGGGTGGCTGGGAGGTGTGAGACTCTGTGCATATATGTGTGAGCAGTTGATTCACTTGGTATATGTGTTTAACAGTGCATGTGGAAAGAGCTGTATTGGTGGTTGACTGTCTGCATCGGTGTGTTGGTGAGTGAATAGCTATCTCAGTGCTCCATGTCCAAGTAAGTGCATATGTAAAACACAGTGCATGTGAGAGATGGCATATATAAATGACTAAACATGAGAGCCTGTGATTATGTAAGTGACTGTATGGATCAATGTGTACTTGTATCAGTGATTGTAAAAGAGAGTAAGTATGTGTTAGTATATGTTTGAATAAGTAAGGTTTAGTGTGTATAACTGTGTAGTTGAGGAAATGGGAGTGTGATTGATTCTTTGCATAACTGACTAGGTGTGTGAGTAACTTTGTGGATGAGTGTCAGCGTGTGAGTGTCTGTATAGGTGTATGAGTGGATATGATAGTGTTCTATTGATGAGTGACTGTATGTATGAGTGATTGTATGGGTGAATGAGTGGATGTGTGTGTAGACCTAGGAATCAGTGAGTGCGTATCTAGTTACGGGTATTGGTGTGTCAATAATTTCAGGAATGGTAGTTTGTATTTAACACTGGGTGTATCAAAGGTTAGATTAGAGTGTGAGGAGGTGCATCGTATTATCACATGGATGATGTCATCAGTGATGTCATTTGAGATGTCATAAGCGATGTCATCAGTGATGTCATTTGAGATGTCATCAGTGATGTCACTGACCATGTCATGAATGATGTAATATGTGACATCATCAGCAGTGGATTGCGGGCGCGCGAGTTATAGTGACTCCAACTAACTATAACGTGGGAATTTCATTAGTTTTGTATGAGTAAAATGTTCAGCTAACTATAACTGGTGTGAAACCTATGGTTTTTTCAGTGAATTTCAAAGGTTTTTTAAATGCTAATTACTAACTATAACGATTGTGAAACCTATGTTTTTTTTAGTGAATTTCAAAGGTTTTTTAAAAACTAATTCCTAACTATAACATTTGTGAAACCTATGGTTTTTTCAGTGAATTTGATAGTTTTTTTAAAAGCTAATTCCTTTGTATATCGACTTTGTAACCTACGATTTTTTTTTATTAGCTGTTTTTTACAACAATTAATAATATATATATATTTTTTAAATTATTTGTTCAATCTATATAATTTTTTTTTACATTTTTTCCTGGTGCGCTCAGGGTGCGCGCACCGGTAAGCTTACCGGTACCATTTTGTCTTGGAGCGTTCAGGGTGCGCGCACCGGTAAGCTCTCCCGAGAGCGCACCGAGAGTGCTATTTCTGCGTTCGTAAAAAAAAATATGTATGAAAGTAAATAACAATGCAAGACATTTAGTACCATACTTATAAAAGCAGTATTTTTGATTTACGAAATGAAAATGATTTTGCATTTCCGTAAAGCTATCAAAACGTCACTCAGGCGCGCCGCGTAAGCGCCCCGGATGCGCCTACGTTCGCGCCGCGTAAGCGCCCCCGGAAGCGCTCCGGTGCACGCCGCGTAAGCGCGTCAAGTCATGTGACCTTAAAATAACTCTTTTCATTGGTTGCTAACAGTTTTTTTTACAAAGAATGGAATCCCTACCCATTTCCTTCACTTCTTCTTTCACTTTTGTGACTGCAGGACCTGTCTTTTTGCTGCTTAATCTTTGTTGGATTATCATGGCTGCCAGAGCATCCAGCAGCAGTGATGACACAGAAGGATTTATAGATGAAGAGGTTCCTCAGCCTAGAGTTAAGGAGCATTTTATCTGGAAATTTTTTGATATACCTGAAGGACGTAAGAAAGTAAATGCTCCAAAGGTGGAATATAAGATCTGCCACACTGTACTTTCCAGAGGAGACCCCACAAGGAAGTACAGTTTTGGTAATTCTACCATGATTCGCCATGTGCAGAGAAGGCATCCCCAGAACTATGCCCGGGAGAGAGTCAGGGCTCTGGCACGAGAGGCTCCCAGGGATGGTGCCTCTACTTCAACCGGAGGACCAACTACATCGGTGAGGGGGCGACCAGAAGAGCTGATCCCTAATATTCAGCCTGCTTTTAATGAAGCCATAATTAAATGCAGAAAATGTGATCAGCTACTTTGTTATGGGGAACAAAGTGTTGTGCTCATGGTTCGAGCATTAGAGAACCACCGCTGCCGTCCCCAGCCCTAATTTTGATTATTTGTTTTGCTCCTGTTGAGCAGTTTCCCATTCCCTGTTTTTGTTTTTGTAAAAAAAAAGGGAAAAAAAAGAAAAAAAAAGTTCTTTTTAGAACTACCTCCAATTCTCATCAAAGAGCTGTATTCTTAAAAAAATGAAAAAGAGTAACTGAAGTGGAGTGCAGTGAGAGAGGAGAGGAAAATGAGTGAGAAAGTAAAGAAAGGGACGAGAGGGGAAGGGAAGTGAAGTAGGGGGACTGAAAGAAGGTGAGTGTGGGGAAGGAGAGTGAGGAGAAGGAGAGTGAACATGGGGAATGTGGATAAGTGAAGAAAATGTAGTAAAAGAACGGTGGTGTGGAAGGGTAAGAAAAGAGCAGTGATGTTTAGGAAAGAGTGGAGATACAGACTGGATAAAGACAATTGAGTGTGAGACAAGGTGAGTAAGGCAGTGAAGAAACAGAGAAAGTGAAAGAAAAAGTAAGAGTAGAAGACTGAAGGCCTCATTTATGAGGCCATGCGTCACTTTTACGCCACCGGTGCGTCACTTTTTGTGACGCACCAGTGCTGTAAAAAATGCACCTTGTTGAGTCATATTTACAAAGGTACGCATTTAGGTAGATGTGTCACTTTGTAAACCCCTGCGCCACATTATACCTGCGTCAGGTGTAATGATTGCAAAGGGGGCGTATTGATGCAAGAAAGGGTCGTAGAAGTGACGCAGTGAAATCTATGAGATTTCACTGCGTCACTTTTAGGACACCGTTGCGTCAAAATCTTGCGCCTGCCTCACAGCAAGCGTAAGAGTGACGCAGGCCCTTTCTGGAGTTGCGTCACTTTCGTGACACACTCCAGCAATGCATCACTTTTGCGCTTACAGATACGTCAGAAATACTAACGTATCTGTAACTCCTTGCGACATAATGCGTCATACAATAAATATGACGCATGAGTAGAAGACTGAAGGCCTCATTTATGAGGCCATGCGTCACTTTTACGCCGCCGGTGCGTCACTTTTTGTGACGCACCAGTGCTGTAAAAAATGCATCACTTTGTAAACCCCTGCACCACATTATACTTGCGCCAGGTGTAATGTATGCAAAGGGGGCGTATTGACGCAAGAAAGGGTCATAGAAGTGACGCAGTGAAATCTATGAGATTTCACTGCGTCACTTTTAGGATACCATTGTGTCAAAATCTTGCGCCTGCCTCACAGCAGGCGTAAGGCTGACGCAGGCCCTTTCACATGAGGCTGGCCCCATGTGAAAGGATGCATTGCTGGAGTTGCGTCACTTTTGTGACACACTCCAGCAATGCATCACTTTTGCGCTTACAGATACGTCAGAAATACTGACGTATCTGTAACTCCTTGCGACATAATGAGTCATACATTAAATATGACGCATGAGTAGAAGACTGAAGGCCTCATTTATGAGGCAATGAGTCACTTTTACACCGCCAGTGCGTCACTTTTTGTGATGCACCAGTGGTGTAAAAAATGCACCTTGTTGAGTCATATTTACAAAGTGACACATCTAGGTAGAATTATTTACAACAAGGGGTGGTGATGGACAGAGTCTCTGAATTAAGCAGAGTACTCTCACCCAGTCAAGAGATCAGGGCTAGATCCAACACCGTTTTTTAGCTCATTGCACCATCCCAGTTTCAGAACCTGGATGTATGCAAATTAGTCTGTCCCTGGCCCAGTGCATCATGGGAACAGGGCAGACCAGACTACAAAAGCCAATTCTTACACTGGGAAGGAAACAAGCTTCCGGGGACCGGTTTCTGGCATTGCAGCCGTCTTCGGCCCGGCTTGCTTGAATCCTGATGGTGCAATGAGCAAGGGACTCACATCTGAGTATACCCTTCCACGCTTAGGGTGGACAAAATTATTTACAACAAGGGGTGGTGATGGACAGAGTCTCTGAATTAAGCAGAGTACTCTCACCCAGTCAAGAGATCAGGGCTAGATCCAACACCGTTTTTTAGCTCATTGCACCATCCCAGTTTCAGAACCTGGCTGTATGCAAATTAGTCTGTCCCTGGCCCAGTGCATCATGGGAACAGGGCAGACCAGACTACAAAAGCCAATTCTTACACTGGGAAGGAAACAAGCTTCCGGGGACCGGTTTCTGGCATTGCAGCCGTCTTCGGCCCGGCTTGCTTGAATCCTGATGGTGCAATGAGCAAGGGACTCACATCTGAGTATACCCTTCCACGCTTAGGGTGGACAAAATTATTTACAACAAGGGGTGGTGATGGACAGAGTCTCTGAATTAAGCAGAGTACTCTCACCCAGTCAAGAGATCAGGGCTAGATCCAACACCGTTTTTTAGCTCATTGCACCATCCCAGTTTCAGAACCTGGCTGTATGCAAATTAGTCTGTCCCTGGCCCAGTGCATCATGGGAACAGGGCAGACCAGACTACAAAAGCCAATTCTTACACTGGGAAGGAAACAAGCTTCCGGGGACCGGTTTCTGGCATTGCAGCCGTCTTCGGCCCGGCTTGCTTGAATCCTGATGGTGCAATGAGCAAGGGACTCACATCTGAGTATACCCTTCCACGCTTAGGGTGGACAAAATTATTTACAACAAGGGGTGGTGATGGACAGAGTCTCTGAATTAAGCAGAGTACTCTCACCCAGTCAAGAGATCAGGGCTAGATCCAACACCGTTTTTTAGCTCATTGCACCATCCCAGTTTCAGAACCTGGCTGTATGCAAATTAGTCTGTCCCTGGCCCAGTGCATCATGGGAACAGGGCAGACCAGACTACAAAAGCCAATTCTTACACTGGGAAGGAAACAAGCTTCCGGGGACCGGTTTCTGGCATTGCAGCCGTCTTCGGCCCGGCTTGCTTGAATCCTGATGGTGCAATGAGCAAGGGACTCACATCTGAGTATACCCTTCCACGCTTAGGGTGGACAAAATTATTTACAACAAGGGGTGGTGATGGACAGAGTCTCTGAATTAAGCAGAGTACTCTCACCCAGTCAAGAGATCAGGGCTAGATCCAACACCGTTTTTTAGCTCATTGCACCATCCCAGTTTCAGAACCTGGCTGTATGCAAATTAGTCTGTCCCTGGCCCAGTGCATCATGGGAACAGGGCAGACCAGACTACAAAAGCCAATTCTTACACTGGGAAGGAAACAAGCTTCCAGGGACCGGTTTCTGGCATTGCAGCTGTCTTCGGCCCGGCTTGCTTGAATCCTGATGGTGCAATGAGCAAGGGACTCACATCTGAGTATACCCTTCCACGCTTAGGGTGGACAAAATTATTTACAACAAGGGGTGGTGATGGACAGAGTCTCTGAATTAAGCAGAGTACTCTCACCCAGTCAAGAGATCAGGGCTAGATCCAACACCGTTTTTTAGCTCATTGCACCATCCCAGTTTCAGAACCTGGCTGTATGCAAATTAGTCTGTCCCTGGCCCATTGCATCATGGGAACAGGGCAGACCAGACTACAAAAGCCAATTCTTACACTGGGAAGGAAACAAACTTCCGGGTACCGGTTTCTGGCATTGCAGCCGTCTTCGGCCCGGCTTGCTTGAATCCTGATGGTGCAATGAGCAAGGGACTCACATCTGAGTATACCCTTCCACGCTTAGGGTGGACAAAATTATTTACAACAAGGGGTGGTGATGGACAGAGTCTCTGAATTAAGCAGAGTACTCTCACCCAGTCAAGAGATCAGGGCTAGATCCAACACCGTTTTTTAGCTCATTGCACCATCCCAGTTTCAGAACCTGGCTGTATGCAAATTAGTCTGTCCCTGGCCCAGTGCATCATGGGAACAGGGCAGACCAGACTACAAAAGCCAATTCTTACACTGGGAAAGAAACAAGCTTCCGGGGACCGGTTTCTGGCATTGCAGCCGTCTTCGGCCCGGCTTGCTTGAATCCTGATGGTGCAATGAGCAAGGGACTCACATCTGAGTATACCCTTCCACGCTTAGGGTGGACAAAATTATTTACAACAAGGGGTGGTGATGGACAGAGTCTCTGAATTAAGCAGAGTACTCTCGCCCAGTCAAGAGATCAGGGCTAGATCCAACACCGTTTTTTAGCTCATTGCACCATCCCAGTTTCAGAACCTGGCTGTATGCAAATTAGTCTGTCCCTGGCCCAGTGCATCATGGGAACAGGGCAGACCAGACTACAAAAGCCAATTCTTACACTGGGAAGGAAACAAGCTTCCGGGGACCGGTTTCTGGCATTGCAGCCGTCTTCGGCCCGGCTTGCTTGAATCCTGATGGTGCAATGAGCAAGGGACTCACATCTGAGTATACCCTTCCACGCTTAGGGTGGACAAAATTATTTACAACAAGGGGTGGTGATGGACAGAGTCTCTGAATTAAGCAGAGTACTCTCACCCAGTCAAGAGATCAGGGCTAGATCCAACACCGTTTTTTAGCTCATTGCACCAGTTTCAGAACCTGGCTGTATGCAAATTAGTCTGTCCCTGGCCCAGTGCATCATGGGAACAGGGCAGACCAGACTACAAAAGCCAATTCTTACACTGGGAAGGAAACAAGCTTCCGGGGACCGGTTTCTGGCATTGCAGCCGTCTTCGGCCCGGCTTGCTTGAATCCTGATGGTGCAATGAGCATCTAGGTAGATGCATCACTTTGTAAACCCCTGCGCCACATTATACCTGCGCCAGGTGTAATGTATGCAAAGGGGGCGTATTGACGCAAGGAAGGGTCGTAGAAGTGACGCAGTGAAATCTATGAGATTTCACTGCGTCACTTTTAGGACACCGTTGCGTCAAAATCTTGCGCCTGCCTCACAGCAGGTTTAAGACTGACGCAGGCCCTTTCACATGGGCCTGGCCCCATGTGAAAGGATGCATTGCTGGAGTTGCGTCACTTTTGTGACACACTCCAGCAATTCATCACTTTTGCGCTTACAGATACGTCAGAAATACTGACGTATCTTTAACTCCTTGCGACATAATACGTCATACATTAAATGTGACGCATGAATAGAAGACTGAAGGCCTCATTTATGAGGCCATGCTTCACTTTTACGCCACCAGTGCGTCACTTTTTGTGACGCACCAGTGCTGTAAAAATACACCTTATTGAGTCATATTTACAAAGTGACGCAAACCCCTGCGCCACATTATACCTGCGTCAGGTGTAATGTATGCAAAGAAACGTAAGTAAGGGAGTGTGGGAGAGTTAAAGGGAGTGAGCATGAGGAAAGGGGACTAAAAGAGTGAGGGGACAAAGGGAGTGAGGCTAAGACAGAGGCAGTGAGGGAAGGAGAATGAGGATGTGACAGGATAGAGGGAGTGACAGAAGGAGTGAGTGAAGCAGAGTAAGGTGAGTGAGGGAAGGGCAATGAGTGAGGGAGCGAAGGAAGGGAACAGAGGGAAACAGGACTGAAGAAGAAGTACTAAGAGAAGGTGACTGGGGCATGAAAGTAAGGGGAAGGGGAATGAAGGATAGGGAATGAAGGGTAGTGAGGGAACCGGAGTAAGGGAACAGCACTCTAAGCACTTTAAATTATTTTTTTCACTCTAATTTTTTACACTGTTTTTCCCCGTGGTGCGCTCAGGGTACGCGTACCGGTAAGGGCCCATGTGCGCGCACCCTGGGCTTACTCCGCGAAAGGGGAGCAGGGTGTCTCTACCCTGCCCCCTATCAACGTTTTTCACTTTTAGTTTTCACCTCTTGTGTCTCTGTTCTTCAGAGTCACAAGATGGCGGACTATGCAGACCATTTAGAATGTTTACAGACACCCAAGAGCCAATTAGCTTTTGAAATTTATAACCAATTAAATTGTTTCTTTGGTTTTGAATTTGTGTGTGATGAAGTTTCATTGGTTTTCTACATGAATATACATGAAAAATGAGAGGGAAACACAGCCATTTTGTGATAGTACTTTTTGAGGTACATTTGTGAGGAATTTTTGGTGTTCTATTTCTGGTGTGAAATTTACACAGTACTAACTCTTCTACTGCTTTCTAAAAGGTGAGTTGTTAATTTGTAAGGGGAATTTAATACTTGATAAAGCTAGTTTTATATTATCTATTACTAAAAACGATAAATGAAAGTGTTTTTTTTTTCTGCAATTTACAGCAAGAAATTTGAAAAGAATATGGATCTGAATGAGGACACCGTTGATATTAATTTTGAAATTTCTGGGACTTTTGTTGAGGCGAGTTTTATTGAGGTCTTAAATGATTCTGTTGATAACACTATCCATGAAGAAGACCTTTTTTTGAGAGGAGATGGAATGGAGGATTTTAATGATGAGATTTTGGATGCTGAATTAATCGAATGTTTGGACTATATTGAGTTCCAGGAGTCATGTATGGAGACTTCTGATGAGGAGATTCCTGATCAGTTAATGTTAGAAGTTCTTCAAAATTATGAAAATTATGAAGAAAAAATTTATATTTAGAAATTATAGATTGTTTGAGACATTTTTTATTATTCTATTTGTAATTTATGAGATAGTAGTGAAACGATTGTGGTATAAAGTGAGACTTATAGTATAGAGTGCAACATTTCTGTGTTACATGTGGAGAAGTGTGGCTCACTGGTTAGAGGAGGCAGACCTGGAAGCAGAGGTCAGCCGGGACCAGGGTTCGATTCCCGGCTCGGCGGGGTCTTGAGTCCTAAAATGTCCATGGACTCGACAATTCTCGCTCCGGTGCCTACTCGATTCACAGGTTCACACTCTGCGACTCTGGGCAATAGCTTGCTTAATCTCCACAACGGCCCCTCGCGGCGGGATGCCTGGCTTTCACCTTGCGGATACCCTGCCGGGGTTATCTCACAGGGGAATACCAGGACGGGTTCCCTAAGCAAGCGCTTAGAAACCGCTTGGTGATTTGCGCTATATAAATTCCTGTACATTTACATTTACATTTACATTTACATAGTAAGTTTACTCACAGTTATTTCCCTTCTCCCACTATATTTTCTCCAATGTGCATTTCACATCTCTTCTTCATCTCATGCCTTCTTTGTCTCACTGTCTCTCTCTAATGTACACTATCGCCGCCATTTTTTGTATTTTCAGAAGACAGTGAAATGTAATGCTCCAAAGTTGGAGTGCAATATCTGCCATACTGTACTTTCCAGAGGAGACCCCAGAAGGAAGTACAGTTTTGGTAATCCAACTATGATTCGGCACGTCCAGAGGAGGCACCCCCAGAACTATGCCCGGGAGAGTGTCAGGGCTCTGGCACGAGAGGCTCCAAGAGATGGTGCCTCTACTTCAACTGGGGGAACAACTGCATTGGTGAGGGGGTGACCAGAGCAGCTGATCCCAAATATTCAGCCTGTTTTTAATGAGGCCTCCATCAAATGCAAACATTGTGATGCCCTACTTTGTTACGGGGAACAAAGTATTATGATCATTGTTCGAGCATTAGAGAACCACCGCTGCCGTCCCCAGTCCTAATTTTAGTGAGAGAGGAAAGGAAAATGAGTGAGGGAGCAAAAAAAGGGACGAGAGGGGAATGGAAGTGAAGTAGGGGGACTGAAAGAAGGTGAGTGTGTGAGTATAACTAAGTTATAGGGAGTGAGCCTGACAGAAGAGGAGTGAGAGACTAAAGAGACGGAGAGAATGAGGCTAACAGAGAGAGAATGAGGTAAGGGGAGTGTAGAAGTAAGAGGATAGAGGGAGTAAGACAAGGAATTAGTGAAGTGGATTAAGGAGAGTAAGGGAAGGGAAAACAGTGAAAGAGCGAAGGATGGGAAGAAAGAAGAAGGAAAGTAAAGGAGAAGGTCTGAAAGAAGATGAGTGTGAGAGTATGGCTCAGTAATAGGGAGTGAGCATGATAGAAGAGGAGTGAGAGACTAAGAGGACGGAGAGAATGGGGGTAACACAGAGAGAGTGAGAAAAGGGGAGTGAGTAAGTTAGAGGACAGAGGGATTGACAGAAGCAGTTACTGAACTGCAGAAAGAGGAGTAAGGGAAGGGAAAAGAGTGAAGGAGTGAAGGATGGGAAAAGAGAGGAAGGAAAGTAAAGGAGAAGGTCTGAAAGAAGGTGAGTATAGGAGTATGGCTGAGTTATAGGGAGTGAGCGTGATAGAAAAGGAGTGAGAGACTAAGAGGACAGAGAGAATGAGGCTAACAGAGAAAGAATGAGGGAAGAGGAGTGTACAAATAAGAGGACAGAATGATTAAGAGAAGGAGTTACTACAGTGGAATAAGAAAGTAAGGGAAGAGAAAAGAGTGAAGGAGCAAAGGAAGGAAAGAGAGAGGAAGCAAACTAAAGGAGAAGGTCTGACAGAAGGTGAATGTGGGAGTATAGCTGAGTTATAGGCAGTGAGCGTGACAGAAGAGAAGTGAGAGACTAAGGGGATGGAGAGAATGAGGCTAACAGAAAGAGATTGAGGGAAGGGGAGTGAAGAAGTAAGAAGACAGAGAAAGAAAGAGAAGGAGTAAGTGAAGTGGAGTAAGGAGAGTAAAAGAAGGCAACAAAATAAAACAATGAAGTAAGAGAAGAGAGAGGAAATAAAATAAAAGGAGAAGGCCTGAAAGAAGGTGAGTGTAAGAGAAAAATGTGAAAAAAGAGAGTAAACGTGGTGATTCAGAATAAGTGAGGCAAGCGCAATAAGGGAACAGAGGTGTGGGAGTATCAAAGAAGAGTAGTGAGGTAATGGAAAACAGTATAGTGAAAATAAATATTGTACATGAAACTTACCTTATAAGTAATGTACATTTAATATCATATTTCCATTAAAATTGATATCTGTGAAAGACAAAAAAAATAGATTATTTATAATATATATTTTAGAATACAAGAGATAAGATACAAGAGATAAGTAAGGGAGTGTGGGTGATAGAAGAGGAGTGAGAGAGTAACCGAATCGAAAGACTGAAGCTAAGAGACAGGGAGTGAGGGAAAGGGAGTGAGGATGTGAGAGGACAGAGGAAGTTAGCGAAGGAGTGAAGTGAAATAAGGTGAGTGAGAGAAGGGGAATTATTGAGGAAACAAAGAAAGAAAACAACGGGGAGGGGAGTGAAGTAGAGTGACTGACAGCTGGAAAGTAGTGAATGGGAGAGAGGGAAAGGGCAGTGAAGGAGTGGTTAATAAGAATAAGTGAGGAAAGTGGAATATGGGAAGGGAGGTGAGGGAGAGTGAAAAAAGGCCAGTGAGGGTGAGTTAAGAGGAGTGATAGAGGGTGGAAATAGGTGAGTGAGCATAAGAGAATGGGAAAGTAATATATATTTAATAATAATTGCAACATCATGTTAAATGGTTTATTTTTGCTGTTCTCAGAATATATTGAATTTCACTTAAAACAGTGACTTCAATAGTACTCATCATATAACAGCGGGCAAAAAAAACACAATCAAAATGATTGTGTTTAAAAAAAACATTGAATAATTTCTTAAATAATGTAAAATTTTAAAAACCATATCTAAACTCACTTTTGATCCATCCACTTTTCCACGAGGCCAAATAGTATATGGAAAGTCCTTTTCAATGGAAATTAGTCCAGAGTATTCTTAATGTCTCATTTACCCGACTTTCTGAAAGAAAAGCTCCAACATCTTTTACATTATGAAACAAGAGTTTTACTTCCACCTCTAGCTTACTTTTTATAAATAATTTCTATAATACTCACAGCACACACTATATGATAAACATATACTATCTCTATGAGAACTACATGTTTTTTATTATCTTCATCACTCTCATTCAGAAAGTAATTTTGAAGAGCAGACTAAGTTATATTAACTGCTGCAATCTTCATAGGCCAATTACCTTCCCTAAAATTTCGGTTGTAAGAACACTAGGTAAGAATTTAGTAAGTCAGAAGGCAAACGTTGTTTGAAAGTCAATTGAGTCTCATTACAGAGCCTCCAACCTATTTGACATTTTAAATAACATGTGTAATGTCCTGATGTTGTTGAAGGACCATCATGGTAAATAATTGCTGCAGTTGTAAAGGTTCTTCCTGAAATTGATAATTGAAAAGCCACAAAATGTTTCATTAATGTTGTCAATTGAGTTCCATCAGGTCTACATCGTTGGAACATTAAAATAACATACTGTCCATATCTTATTAAAAATAAAGTTGATAGCATTTCAGATTTACATTGACTACAGACCATGTTTTGATTTGCTGCTCTAACTAGATTATTAAAAGACACTGATTTGCAGTCTGGTAAAGTCAAATATATAAATCTTTCAGTGTCTACTGTAGTACTACTTGAAAAGGAGCAATTGTCACAGTCATGTTGCCATTTATAAGAAAGGCCAAAAAGATTTTCTACATCTACTCCTTCATCTTGTAAAACAACAAGCATATACATTAGAAATTCCTGACAATCTTGCTGAATATTCTGTGAAAATTGATTTAAACCAGAACATATGTCTAAAACCTTTCGAATTTCAGAAACACTTTGTATTTTTGTTCTATCACTGCTACATTTCTCTAATACAGAATTTAATAAACAACAAAGTGTTTGATCACGATTTTTAGCTATCTGTTCTTTTACAGTTTGGAGAAAAAAACAACATTAACCACTACATTAGCATAGCAGTTGACACCAGAACTATTTTCAAATTGAAATCCAACAACATCTTTAACTGAATCCATTTCCTATCTGCTTACAATTACTGTTTCATCTACTTTTTTTCTTTTTGCTACAACTTCACAACAATTTTTCTCATTTCTTCTTTTTCGGCCTACCACACGCTTTTCAAACAGAGGATATTGAGGTAAATTTGGAGCATTCTCTCTTCTTAACCTATTATATTCTTTTACACAATTTAGATCTGCATTAATCTTTGTCTCATCAAAATCAATCAAGTACAATCCAGATAAAGTTCTGACTCGAGATAAAGCAACATATGCCATACCGTCCTTGAACACAGAATTTCCAATATTCACCAAAGCACTATCAACACTTAAACCATGAGATTTATGAATAGTTACTGCATATGCCAAAGAAACAGGAACCTGTTTTCTGCGCACATATAAATCTTTTACTAGCAAAAAACGTGCAGAACAACGACTGATTTGTTGTACTTCTTCAATACCATCACATTTAATTTTTATAATTTCAATTCCATCTCTATTTCGGTAATTGACAAAATCCACAACATGACCCATTGCCCCATTTACTAAACCTCTTTCCACATGTAAATTACGTCGTAAAATTATACGAAAATTTAAAGATGCATACAGAGTCTTTTCCATACCAGCAGTTTTAGATATTGTCTTCTCTAAAGAATCTAATTTTGATTTCAACTTTTCTGACAAAACAATAGTTGCTCCTTCATGTTCTATTTTATCAATAGCTTCCAGTTTCACAATTTCTTGATTTTCCAACTTTCACATTTTGGTGTTGAAGATTGAACATTCTTGCAGAGTTGGCATCAAGCATATGACAGATTTGTTTACAGGAATTTTCTTAAAAATATTCTCTGGGAGAATATTTTCCTTTGGAAACAAATTTGAAATGGTGCTTAAAAAAAAAGAGCATATTTACAAGTCCAATGAAACCATTACACAATTTCCAATTCCAATTTCAAGAAGTCTTTATTTGATTAGTTCATCATAAAAGACATAAAATACAATATATACATACATGTGAAACAGTTAAAAACAAGTATTAAATCATTTATAACTAATCAGCTTCTTGTACAAGTATACAAACATTTTATAGAGGGACTTTAATACAACCATAGATCAATTTAAAAAAAGTATTTAAATCATTTAAAACTAATCAATTTCTTGAACAAATATGCTAAATTTTACTTAAGGGCTCTATTGCAACCATAGGTCAGGCGGTTACCAAAAACTTAGGCTGTCACCATTTGAGTACCTTTCATATGCCTACTTCTAAGCACCCAGGCCCAACCTAAGAATTTAGCAACCCCGACAACAATAAGGGAATCTAGGTTAGTTCTTAACAATCTGGTTGCTTCCACAGCCATTCGGGTACCTAAATGTCTGCAGACCGGTCTAAGCCATTTGGCTCTGGGGGCAGAATATAGAGGGCATACATACAAAAAGTGATTCAGGCTCTCCCCTGTACCATAACACTTGGGACAAAACCCCGTCCTTTCTGTTCCCCACTTTTTAGTAAACTCCCCAATGGGAAGCGAACCGCATCTGAATTGAAAAAATAATTTGCGGTCCAGGGGTTTAGTTATAGTGTCCCAATACCATTCAAGCTTGGGCGCATCCTTATGTACAATAAACAGACCGGTAAGGCTGCTAGGGCTCGACTTCAGGTACATATTAAGAGTCACCCAGTCCCAGTAACATTTTTTAAGGTCCCTTTTAGAGGGAAAACTGGCTGACTCAGGCGAGGACCACAAAGAGCCAAGACCCAGAGCTAATAGAGTAGCCTTAAGGTCTCTGAACCAACCAATGTTCGTGGCACCAGGACTATTTTTAACCTCCAGGCATGCTTCAGCATAATAGTGGAGTTCAGGTGTTGTCCACAGACGACGCCAGAATGTTAGTGGACGAAGTCTTGCTTGGTCCACCACCGAATGGCACCCAAGATCATAGAGAAGAGGGGTTAAAGGGGTCGACTGTGGCAAGCCTGTAGACATCCTTAAAAATTTATTTTGGGCATGTATTAATGGGTTCAGATTACTGCCACCCCATAATTCCGCACCATAGAGGACCGCTGATAGTACCTTCCCACCATAGATCTTTATAAGCGGGGACATTGGCCTCGTAAATGACCCTTTGTGCTCCTTAATCAGTGCCCCGCCCAACTGTTGGTGTTTCAAAGTCATGAGCTCAATCTGATGGGTCCAGCTCAACGTGTCACTGAAGGTGACTCCCAGGTAGGTGAAGTGCTTGGTTTGCTCCAGGGGGATATCCCCCATGGAAACCCTGGCGTTTATTTGCTTGTGCCCCCTCAAAACCATAAATTTGGTTTTGGACACGTTCACCTCCAGCTCATGTTCGCTGCAGAAACTCTCGAACCTTGTCAGTGCCTTTTGCAGACCCTGTCTGGTTCGTGAAATCAAGAGAGTATCGTCGCGAACATGAGCAGGGGGATTCGCAAGCCCGCCAGGCTTGGGGCATCCGTGGAGAAGTTATCAAAGTATTTGGTAACCCCGTTGATATATAGGGAAAACAAGGTAGGGGCCATAACACAGCCCTGCCTGACGCCCTTATCCACTGGAAAATTTTCCGTCACCTCTCCCGGTTTTCCCCAGCGCACATACGCAAAGGTCTGGGCGTGAAGGTTCACTATGAGTCGAACCAATATAGGGGGCATACCCATATCCAATAAGGAGTTCCATAAACCTGCCCTCGGGACCAGGTCAAATGCTGACCTAAGATCCACGAAGGCCGCGTACAGGTTGCCTTTTCCCAAGGTAACTGTCTTCCAATGCAGAAGCATAAAACGGAATGCCTGATCCAAGGTGCTCACATGGGATCGAAACCCTGCTTGAAGAGGGGTGAGGATATCATACTCCTCAAACCATGCCTGGATCCTAGTGAGCAGAAGACGGGTGATAATCTTCTGTACCGCGTCTATTAGGCTGATCGGCCGGTAGTTGGATGGAACCGACCGATCGCCCTTCTTAAAGATAGGCAATATTTCAGCACCAGCCCAGGAATCGGGTACTCTGGCGTCCGCTGCCAATGCATTAACCAAACGCACCAGATATGGAACCCAAAGGTCATGATCCTCCAAAAAAATATCCGCAGGGATACAGTCAGGACCAGGCGCTTTGCCCCTAGGGATATCTCTCAAAACTGCTTCAACTTCCTTAGCCGAAAACACAAGAGTGTCAAAAGATAATGGCCATCTAATGGAAACATACGCTGTATTGCAACATCTAAATTGTTCCACAAAATGGGACACCCATTTTTGTGGTTCAACAGAAGCAGGGCTTGGGCGGTCGTCCTGTGAGTTACCCCACCTAAGGAGGTGCCAGAACTGCTGTAAATTCCTACTCCCACAGGCCTCAGTTAGCAATGTCCAACGCTCATTATCCCAATCAGCTTTAGCATGGCGCTTTGCTTCATTAAAGGCCTTCCTACTTACTTTAATTAGGGCGGTGTTCTTTGATTTTAGAACCTTGAACAGATCTGTGTGAGACTTCTTGCAGGCTTCATTAAACCAATTTAGTGGTTTCTTACCCTTCCCTCTCCCTTTATTTGCAACATATTTAACAAAAAAAGATTTTAGGGACAAAAATAAGCTGGCATGAATAGCTGCAATATCTAAATTCTGTACACCACAGTTTGCAGTTTCTGCCAGGGAGTTTGAGACCAGAGCTCTGATCTTTTTACGTGCTTCCACGTCTACCGAAACCTTTGGCCATCGTACTCTCCTCATATCATTTGAAAGTACAACCGCCTCCTGAACAGGATTAGGGTGTCGTACAACCAACCCGAGGAAACTAAAATACTTTAGTTCAGCCACCAAAGGATCATGGTCACTTTCTTGGCGCGGTTTAACAGACATATCCAAAACCACCGGCCACATTGTTATGTCAACTAAAATGTAGTCAATACGACTACTGTGTCTACCATTAAAAAAGGTATAATTACCCATCCTATCCGAGCTAGTCCGGCCATTGAGTGCTCGGAGTCCCCAGTTCAGACAAAGACCTTTAATATATACAGCTGCTTGAGACCATTTGTTTATCGGGGGTAATTCAAGTTGTGGGATTCCCCAGATCTCGTCCTCTGCATTTGTTAACAGACCATCATCATTACTTAATGGTTCAAAGCAGGTATTAAGGTCACCCATAAGCACTACATGACCAGAATTTGCATTAGAACTTAAAAACTCATCTAAGCAAGCAAGGGTGTCTGCGACTCTGCCACCCGTCATTCCCCTAGCATAAACATTGATCAACAGTATATCCAGCCCACTGCATGTTCGGATGCTAACTATCAATAAATCTTAACAATCAATAAAAATTTCATTGACAGTTACACCTGCGGCTTGACGAACCCAAGTTGTGAGGCCACCCATAGCCCGACCTCTTAGGCCTTTAGTCGCGGGTTTATAAAAATTCAAAAAGCCATGGAGATACACTGGAGGAATTGCCCAAGTCTCCTGAAAACACCAAATATCTCCAAGTGAGATAAACTCTACCCAATCAGGAATACATGTTCGAGGTTCTAACCCTGCAATATTCCAGCAACCCATAACAGTACCCTTGTTGTACATTTGTTCACATAGGTTGGTATTCTCAGACACGTGGGAAACATTAGACAGGGGGGGGATTTCTTCATGCCCAGGGGCAACCAGGCTTGTACCCAACATCGTCAACCCAGCAGACCCAACTTGAGGACATGGGGGTTGGTTTGCACCCACTATAATAACACTCATTGAAGGCAAAGGGGTTAATGACAAATCCAGTGTACCCATCTCCAATCGGTTAGTCATGTCCCCCTCCATATAGTTACATGGATGCGCAACAGAACTTCCAGGATTATTAGATGAATTAAAGAGAACCGCCCCCCCTCCCAAGTAAACCGGATGAGATACATCATCCCTTATCGACAATACTGGTCAATCGTTTGATGATAACCCTGATAAGGGATCATAAAGGTTCCTCAGCGGTATGTTCCAATGATCTTTTGGGTTAAAGCTAGTTAGATTTGGATAAACTAGATAGTAGTTAGGGGGTTGTTGGACCTGCGGAAAGACATGGTTGAAAGGAACTATAGGGTACAGAGGATTATTTGTGACAGAGTTATTTGATATAACTGGTGGGCCGGGGGGTTGAAGTTTAATTTTAGCCCAACCCGGTGTTTGCGGGGGACAGTTGTAGGTAGATTGGGTGTAGGAACGATACCGTTCCTCGGGGTTAATTTGTGGTCCATGAAAGCTAGGTGTAAAATTGGACCATTTGAGGAAGCTTTTGGTATTTGAAACATGGGGTCGTTCAGTTGGATTAATCAGGGTCTCAGGATAAAAGTAACTAAGATTCCTGGTGGAAACCCCTCCCTCATGTTTCCCTACAAACCAATCAGAAATGTAAGATACTACTCTGTTGTCCCTAAAGTTGATAATAACTATATCACCCTCTATATCCTTTGGGCGAACCCCCACCCAATGACATCTTCTGACCGTGACAATGTCCCCATTAAGATGTGCAGGAAGGGGTCTATTTGTCTTTAGCCAAAAGATGACTTTATTTTTTAAACTTTCATTGTTTTCCCGATCCCCTTCCGAGACAGGTGGCACACCCGTCATTACAATAACAAAGTTCATAGAGTCCGGCGGCAAATCCACATTAAGCCTCTTTAATGGGGGTTTGTGGGAATTACCAGTAAAGGGAGCCAGTGTACCCACCCCTTTCTTTATCTGTTTCACAGTTCCCTGTGGCGGGAGTTTACTAACAACTACCCTGGAGTTCGCATTGGCCGTGCTGGCTGGTCTTGGGGGTTTAGCAGCCACAGCCGACACTTTAATTGGGTTAGTGACTGCATTGGTTACACTATTAGGGAGTTTACTGGTATTAGTATTTAAGGCACCTGTCATGGGTTTAGCAGTTTGGATGTTGATGGGAACACCCTTACCCTTAACAGAGGTGGAAGGCTGTGTTTGCTCAGGGGACACCAATAGGCGATCCAATTTTTCACTCACAGCCCTGACCCGCTCCAGCAAAGGTAACATGTAGGACTTAATGAGCCTCTCTATGATGGCACAAGACGCCTCACTCAGTCCCTCAAGAGCAAGGTCCGGAATAGGTAGGATTTGTATTTCTGGTGTCGGTAACTCTACATGATGAGGGATTAGTTGTTCTGGGATAACAATTGGTGGGGGTGTTATTACAGTTCGGCGATTTTGGCCTTTCCTTTTTACCCCACCCTTTCTCCTTCTTTTTCTCGGTGGGGAACACACCACCCTCTTAGCATCATCAGGCCCAATAGCAGCGTCGCCCACACACTTCAGTGGTGGGTTTTCACTGGATTCAATACAGACCAGTGAGGGGTTGGGGAACGTGGGACAGGGCCCCTGTTCCTTAGGTTGGCTATCTAAAAAATTTGCATCCACAAAACTCGAGTGATCAATAGGAATACAAAGTAGCTGATCACCACAGGTTGCACTAGCACATGGCGGCGAAACAATAGGAAACCTAAATATGCTAGGAATTTGGTTGATATCTGTACCATCATCCTCAATCGAGCTCAGCCCTCGGGCATCCGTGGGCTGAGTAAGATTTGAGTCTGATGGGAAGGGCAATTGGCTTCTCTTCAGTTGCTCTATTGAGCGTCGTCGCACAGCTCTTCTTTCGGCAAGGAGGAGATCCCTATCTACATCCTTAGATGTTTTTTTAAAAAATTTGTCGAGAGGGCCAAGTGGAAAGCTACCCACACCAGGGGGGGCTGAATAACTCATATCGAACGGTGGAATAAACAAGAGTAGAAAAAGAATATATTACTACCCCTTTTTGATACCTTGGTACAAAACTAGCAGCGGCAAGGCGGTGGGCAACTATAAAATATAAATAATTAAAATGACATACAATATTAAAATACAAATGACAATACCGTGGACCAGCCCGGCCTCCTGCGGCCCCGGACGGCCACAGACGGTCCCGCCCTTGTCCCGGGCTTCTCCCGCGCGCTCTCCCGCGCTGCGGGAGTACGGGTGGCTAATATAGAGTATGCACACAATAGGTGGAAGGGGTAGGAGGGGTCGGGGAGAGCGGCCCAGGTGTTACTGATCCGGGCTGGCGGGCGCTCCTGGGAATTGTAGTCCCAGATGAGCACACGCACTCGCTCGCAGCCCCGTGTAAGTACTTCCCTCAGCTTTCACTTCACAAACCCTTCAGGCGGCTGCAGAAAAGAACTCCAAACGATGCGGGACCCGCGGAGCGGGTTCCGCGAGAAGTAGGTCCGATGGCAGGTCAGTCCCGAACGGGTGATTTAAAAAAAATCAGCAAAGCGTCCCACTCGCTGTCTCAGAGGATGATGGTTATAAGTGCTCGGTGGAAGGGTAGGAGGGGTCGGGGAGAGCGGCCCAGGTGTTACTGATCCGGGCTGGCGGGCGCTCCTGGGAATTGTAGTCCCAGATGAGCACACGCACTCGCTCGCAGCCCCGTGTAAGTACTTCCCTCAGCTTTCACTTCACAAACCCTTCAGGCGGCTGCAGAAAAGAACTCCAAACGATGCGGGACCCGCGGAGCGGGTTCCGCGAGAAGTAGGTCCGATGGCAGGTCAGTCCCGAACGGGTGATTTAAAAAAAATCAGCAAAGCGTCCCACTCGCTGTCTCAGAGGATGATGGTTATAAGTGCTCGGTGGAAGGGTAGGAGGGGTCGGGGAGAGCGGCCCAGGTGTTACTGATCCAGGCTGGCGGGCGCTCCTGGGAATTGTAGTCCCAGATGAGCACACGCACTCGCTCGCAGCCCCGTGTAAGTACTTCCCTCAGCTTTCACTTCACAAACCCTTCAGGCGGCTGCAGAAAAGAACTCCAAACGATGCGGGACCCGCGGAGCGGGTTCCGCGAGAAGTAGGTCCGATGGCAGGTCAGTCCCAAACGGGTGATTTAAAAAAAATCAGCAAAGCGTCCCACTCGCTGTCTCAGAGGATGATGGTTATAAGTGCTCGGTGGAAGGGTAGGAGGGGTCGGGGAGAGCGGCCCAGGTGTTACTGATCCGGGCTGGCGGGCGCTCCTGGGAATTGTAGTCCCAGATGAGCACAAGCACTCGCTCGCAGCCCCGTGTAAGTACTTCCCTCAGCTTTCACTTCACAAACCCTTCAGGCGGCTGCAGAAAAGAACTCCAAGCGATGCGGGACCCGCGGAGCGGGTTCCGCGAGAAGTAGGTCCGATGGCAGGTCAGTCCCGAACGGGTGATTTAAAAAAAATCAGCAAAGCGTCCCACTCGCTGTCTCAGAGGATGATGGTTATAAGTGCTCGGTGGAAGGGTAGGAGGGGTCGGGGAGAGCGGCCCAGGTGTTACTGATCCGGGCTGGCGGGCGCTCCTGGGAATTGTAGTCCCAGATGAGCACACGCACTCGCTCGCAGCCCCGTGTAAGTACTTCCCTCAGCTTTCACTTCACAAACCCTTCAGGCGGCTGCAGAAAAGAACTCCAAACGATGCGGGACCCGCGGAGCGGGTTCCGCGAGAAGTAGGTCCGATGGCAGGTCAGTCCCGAATGGGTGATTTAAAAAAAATCAGCAAAGCGTCCACAATTTCTAAACCAGCATTGAATCCAAGCATAAAAAACAATTTATAAAGAAGTCTACCTTATCAACACACAGCTATGTCAAAGATTGCGCACGCAGCTTGTAAATATGCCTCTCTTTTTTTGTATATTCAATCTCAATTTATGCCATTAAAAGAAACCTTTAAACATCTCTCATGGCATTTCATATTCTTGTCTGGGTACCAATTTTATTATTCTGCATGCATTTTCTGCTTGCACCCATGTCAAACATTGCGCAAGAGTCTTGTAAATATTCCTATCTTTATCTTATATTCCATCTCAATTGATACCATTACTGAAATACTTTATGCATCTCCCTCACCATTTCATATAGTTTTCTATCTGCTATTCCTATCCCTCTCCATACATTCACTGCTTCCACCCATACTAAAGGTTGCACAAGGCGCTTAAAAAAAAAGAGCATATTTACAAGTCCATTGAAACCATTACACAATTTCTAAACCAGCATTGAATCCAAGCATAAAAAACAATTTATAAAGAAGTCTACCTTATCAACACACAGCTATGTCAAAGATTGCGCACGCAGCTTGTAAATATGCCCCTCTTTATCTTATATTCCATCTCAATTGATACCATTACTGAAATACTTTATGCATCTCCCACACCAAAAGAATCATTACTCACCTTTAAAAATGCTTTGAAAGATGTAAAACAGTGTCAGTCACCCTCAACAGATTTTCTTAACCAGAATCTCTGAACAATGCTTCCATCACTGGAGCCTTTCAATAATGGCACAGATTCTTACTCATTTTAGACCCATATTCTTGTACATAGCCAATAAAAATTGTTCCCACACAAATTCAAAACCAAACTGCACATTTTAATTGGTTGTACATTTCAAGACTTTGAAACTCACATAACATTCACCCATCCCCCCAGTGCCCATTTACCCTGTAACCATGGTAACTCCCTCTTAAACCAGCACACAGTTCACAAGTTCATCATACTATGTTGCAAAACAATCCTTCCAGGCTGTATGACCTCTCAATCTACTAGCTAATGAAATGCAATGTTTCTTTAAATGACTTTTTCTCAACCATTGAAATGACTTCTTACAAAAAAAAAGCATGCACCCTAATTTTCAGTGGCGATTTTTTTCAAAGCTCCAATCAATTATGGTTATTTAACTGCACTGATTCACAACGACTTTTTTTCATAATCAAACTGCCATTTCATTTCCACAACTCATCTAACTAGAAGCACATCTACCTTCAAAATGACAAAAGTCTGGTTTGTGGGTCATAGCTATGTCCACTGGAGTCAAAAATGCGCAGCTAACAGAGGTATTTACAATCTTGATTTACCAAATGTGGACATTGTATGGTTTGGACAGAGAGGATTGAGGAGTCACCAATTGATACCATTGGTAAAATCCTTTATGCATTTACCACACCCTGACCTTATAATTGTGCACTGTGGTGGAAATGACTTAGGCACTTTGACTGGGGTAGGTCTGGAAATGCTTTTAAAGGACATCTTTGGGAAATTGATGTCACTTTTTCCAAAAACTGCCTTGGTATTTTCTAATATTTGCCAAAGGCAAAAATTGAACTGGCCCAACCAATTTTGTCCACAGATTGAGAAAGCAAGGAAACATGTAAATGAATCTGTTTCTGCTTTCCTCAGAGACTATGGTATGGGTTCCATTTACCACAACAACTTGCGTTAGAACATGCAAGACATCTATAGGAAAGATGATGTGCATTTTACAAATGAGGGGAATAGAATTTTCCTCTTGAATATAAGACTCTGCATTGGTACCTACTTGTAGGTACCAAAAACACCCACTTAACACAACAGCTCTTTTCAGAGCTAACTTACCTCCAAACACTCTACATTATTTTTTTACTCTAATTTTTTACACTGTTTTTCCCCGTGGTGCGCTCAGGGTGCGTGTACCGGAGAGCGTACCCGGGAGCACAGCCAGCGCTTACCCCGCAAATTTAAAAAAAAAAAAAAAGTTTTTTTGCCCTTCAGGGTCCTTCTAGGCCCCCTCAGAAAACCTAGGGGGTCAGGGGGTGTCTACTCTGCCCCCTTTTAATTATTTCCCCCTTTATTTTTCACCTCTTGTGTCTCGATTCTACCGAGACACAAGATGGCAGACTCTCCGGACTGTTTAGAATGTTGATAGACACCCGACAGCCAATCAGCTTTCCGCTCGCGCACTCCCGTAGCGCGTCGGGTGCGCTCCCCGGTACGCGCACCTGTGAGCGCTCGGAGCGCGCTTATAGATATATATATGTGTTTTTGAAATTAATTTTCAAAAAACACACTGGAGCAATTTTCACCAATTATAGCAAAGGCACATCTGCGTACCAGTCCCTACAATTTTGCCAAGTTTGGCGTAATTCCGTTCAGCGGTTCGGGCTGTAGACTTGTCAGACCGTCCTATAGAAATTAACATGGGGAAAACACGTTTTGGGACCCCCTTTTTTCTCAGCCCCCACTTCACGAATCCCCCCGAAACTTCCAGGGAAGGAGCGGAGCGGAGCTGGCCAAAATTTTGGAAAATTACACACAAATTCCTCAACCGGCGCCAGAGTTATTCCCAATAGAATGTTGCGGATTTCCTATGGTAGCCAATCCGAACTATAACTACCTACTGGCGACCGCCAGTAGGTAATATATATATATATATATATATGTATATATATATATATATATATATATATATATATATATATATATATATATTACCTACTGGCGATAGCCAGTAGGTATATATAGTTAGGATTGTTTTCCATAGGGAAATCGCAACATTCTATTGGGAATAACTTTGGCGCCAGTTGAGGAATCTTCCTGAAATTTCCTTAACTTTGCCTCGCGGCGCTCCGCTCCTTCCCTGAAAGTTTGGGGGGGATTCTTCAAGCGGGGGCCGAGATAAAAGGGGGTCCCAAAACGTGTTTTCCCCATGTTAATTTCCATAGGGCGGTTGGACTCACTTTTAGCCCGAACGGCTGAATGGTTTTCCACCAAACTTGGCAAAATTGTAGGGACTGGTAGCCCGATGTGCCTTTGCTATGTCTCAAGATATGTGCTCCAGTGGTTTTTACGAAAATTAACTTTGAACAAATATATATTGGGCTACATTGGGCTATATATATATGTTAGAGCCCAAATGCAGCCCAATGTAGCCCAATGTAGCCCAAAGATGGCCACCAGAGACAAAAAAAACAAATGTAGCCCAAATATCAGCCTGATGTAGCCCAACTATAGCCCAATGACAGAATGTCCTAGAGTGTTCTAAAGAACAACTAGAGCGCTAAGAGTCTTACTTATGACAAAAGTATGGCACACCTGAAGTCATCTTGATTGGAATAAAGTGTTAACACTTAAAACATTTAATTTGCAAAGGAACAAAATGAGGGGGTTCATTTTGCCATAGAAATTATGATTAGTGCTGAAGAAAGAAAAATTAGGGCACATTTTGAGTGACTTCTCAAATCCTCTTATATTTCATTAAAGAAATTCTGATATGCAGTCTCCCAAGATGGCCACCAGAGACAAAAGAGCCCAAATGTAGCCCAAATATCGGCCAGATGTAGCCCAACTATAGCCCAATGACAGAATGTCCCAGAGTGTTCTAAAGAACAACTAGAACGCTAACAGTGTTACTTATGACAAAGGTATGGCACACCTGAAGTCATCTTGATTGGAATATAGTGGTAACACTTAATACATTTAATTTGAAAAGGAACAAAATGAGGGGTTTCATTTTGCCATAGAAATTATATATATATATATATATTCACTGAAAAAACCATAGGTTACACACCAGTTATAGTTAGGAATTAGCATTTAAAAAACCTTTGAAATTCACTGAAAAAACCATAGGTTTCAGGCCTTATATAGTTAGGAATTAGCATTTAAAAAAACCTTTGAAATTCACTGAAAAAACCATAGGTTTCAGGAGTTATATAGTTAGGAATTAGTTTTTAAAAAACCTTTGAAATTCACTCAAAAAACTATAAGTTTTAGTGGTGTTATATTTAGCTGGAGATTTTACTCATACCAAACCAATGAAATTGCTCCTATATAGTTAGTTGTACTAACTATATTTCGCGCACCCGCAATCCACTGCTGATGATGTCACATATTAGATCATTCATGACATGGTCAGTGACATCACTGATGACATCTCAAATGACATCACTGATGACATCACTGATGACATCATCCACGTGACAATCACATACACCTTTTCATACACTATTACAATTTTTCATCACTGTTTGTAAAATACAGAGTATCATATTTAAATCCATTGTCACAGCAATACAAGTATCTAAACATCCACTCAGTGATTCATAGATGTATACACACATCTAATCACTTACCTATGGATTCACTCATACATGCTGTCAATGAACAATAGAACACTATCAAAAATACTTATGCATCTATATCGACATTAAACAACAGCACGCATCCTATTCACATATGAAGTCATCCTACTCACTTATGCAAACAATGGATCATACTTACATATTTACTTAGCAAAACACTTATACAAACACCACTTCTTCTATTCATTTAGATAGTAAGTCATACTTAGTGAATTATAAAATCATTATTATAAGTATACAGTTATCCATACAGTCACTCACACAATCATTGTGTCTTATGTATACTTATTTATACTAGTGGTAGGAAAGCTTTATTCGATATAAAAACATATCATAAAAGCAGCACGTTACATCAATAAAAACAGTTTAACAACAATCAGTACAAAATATCCTACATAATCATCATTGGAAATTAAAAAAACATCTTTAAAAATGACAGAATAGGGGCGAAAGACATTACTGTATCAGCAATTTTTTCGCAGTTCTTATACGCCAAGCCCAGCCTAGGAATTTTGCCATACAACAGGCAAAGAAGGGTCTTGCATCTGTACGCAGTATGCGTAAAGCTTCCAGATGTGAACGAATTCCCAAGCTCCTACAAAGGGGCTTCAGCCACCTCCGTCTTGGCGCTGCGTAAACGCTGCACTGAAATAGCAGGTGGGCAACAGACTCTACCCTTGAGTCACAGAAGGGGCAGTAGGGTACAGTTTGAAGGGGCGGTTTCCAGGTGGAAGTAAACTGGCATAAAGGAAGCACCCCCACCCTGAATTTGAAGTACAGTGATCTGTCGCCTGAGCTATGGATGAGATCCAAATAGGGTTCCCTGTAAGGGATCTCCTTAGCTAACAAAAATTGGGTGACAGATTTGCAATGGTTTGTGTTGCATACTCTTTCATTGTCCACCCATAACCAATAAGCCTTCTTTAATATTTGTTTTGAGGGTGCTGATTTGTTAACCCAAGCATCTCCCAAACCCAGCTTATAAAGGAGCCTCTTGACCTCCCTAAGCCAAATAACCTTATAACAACCCGGAAGGGACAAAATGTCATTTAGGGCTTCTGCATAGCTGCGGAGTTCAGGGATATTCCAGATTCTGGACCATAATAAAAGGGGGCGTAATTTAGCTTGCTCACATATTGAGCGAGTGCCCGCATCTAGCAAAAGGGGGATTGTGGGGGTACTGTGGGGTAGGCTCATGAGATCTTTGTGAAAGTTGTTCTCTAGGTGGGCCAAGGTATCAACTCTCTGAGTGCCCCACAGTTCGGCGCCATACAATGCTGCGCTCACAACCCTTGCCCTGTATATGTCTAGAAGTGCCCCAATTGGTTTTAAAGATGAGGCACGCTGTTCTTTGAGCAGGGCACCTGCTACCCTCTTATGAATCAGAAACACCTTTTGATGGTGTGCCCTCCAGCTCATGGTATCGCTGAGACGTATACCCAAATAGTCAAATTCTTTGACTCTTTCGAGTGGAACAGAATCTAGAACAGGGGGAACGACAGATTTCTTAGGGGGGTTGAGAACAAGAAATTTAGTCTTGCCTATATTTATAGCCAAACCCCTTGTGTCGCAGAAGGCCTTGAAACTAGAAAGCAGTGATTGAATGCCCACCGGTGATTTCGAAATTAGAAGGGTGTCATCCGCGAATAGGAGCGTCGGAATTTTCCTTCCGGCCAGGGTGGGTGCATCTGATGGGTTTTGAAGGAGGTGCTCCACCACTCCGTTAACGTAGAGAGAAAACAGAGTGGGGGCAAGCACACAACCCTGGCGGACGCCCCTATCGACAGGGATACAAGGTGTTTTCTCCCCCTGGTCACCCCATCTAATTTGGGCAAAATTGCTATCATGAAATTTTTTGAGCAAGGCCAGCAGATATGGGGGCAGACCTAACCCATCGAGGACATTCCACAGTAATGCTCGTGGTACCAGGTCGAAGGCTGTTCGCAAGTCAATAAAGACTAGATATAAACTGCCCCCTCCCAGCACCACCACTTTCCAATAAATCATTAGAAGGCGAAATGTCTGCTCGATTGTACCTGTCCCTGTTCTAAAGCCTGCTTGAAGGTCTGACAGGATCTGATTTTCATCCGCCCACTGGATAATCCTACCCAATACCGTTTTACCCGCTACCTTTTGGGTTGAGTCCAGTAAACTAATGGGACGATAATTTGCTGGGTCATCCCTACAGCCTTTCTTAAAAATAGGGATGACCTCAGCGCCCCTCCATGAATCAGGGAACGAACCTCCCAACAAAACCTCGTTTAGAAGGGAAGCGATTAGTCTACTCCAAAAAGAAGGATGGTTCTTTATTAAATCACCCGGAATCCCATCAGGACCTGCTGCCTTATTTGGTACAATACACCTGATTGCCCTCTCTACTTCCAGGCTAGTAAATAAACCATCATAACATGGGAGGTCAACTGTAGGGCTGGGTAGTGGACCAAAAGATGGCTGAGCTAGGTGGGATACCCCTAGAGGAGCGGAATATAGTTTCGAGAAGTGGGCAAGCCACACATCACCAGGGATATTGCAAGTTAGCTGCTGGTCAATAGGCTTCTCCCTGGCTCTTAATAGATCCCAAAACCCCTTGGCATCTTTCCTAATGCTTGCATCTACTAGCTCCCCCCAAAAATTGGAATCATAAACCTCTTTGGCCTCAGTCACGGATTTTTTGTAAAGTTTCCTCGCGATCCTGATGTTAACTGGGTCTTTGGTCTTTAGTGCAGAGATAAGTTCCCTCTTAGTTGATCGACATTTGCTAGAATACCACTTATCTCTCGCCTTAGGAACACCTTTCGAGGCAACCCTAGAAGTGAGTTGGGGGACGATGAACAAGTCACTCAGTGCCACTATAGTCTCTGTGAATAATGGTAAAACCTTTTTGCTGGTAGGACTTAAGGCATCAAGCCGAGGCTCCGCCCCTGACAAAATAGTCCCGGCTTGCGCCATCCTTGCTTCGTCTGCTGAAACTTTGGCCCACTTTAGGCGCCTACTACAGTTTGTAGGAACGATTTCATGTGAAGCTTTCCACTTATAATCAGATGTACCTTGGTTTCCAGCCTGCCAAGGAAGGGCGATAGATAATGAAAGGGGGTTGTGGTCGCTATCACATGACTCTATGACCTCCATGTCTCGGTGTAGTGACCAAAGGTTATAATTGAGCATAATAAAGTCAATTCTAGAGGAGTGGCCCGGCCTGTTGTATGTATGAGCACCCATAGGATCAGATTTGGAGCGGCCGTTTGTTGATCTCAGATTATGCTCCATACAAAGAGCGTTGATATCTATTGCACTTTGAGTCCATTTAGGGATCGGATCAAGGGTCAGGATGGGGATGCCTCTCCTAGTGTCCTCTTCAAAGGTATCCAAAATGTCTTCCCTGGCCAGTGGCTCAAAACAGCAATTAAAGTCGCCTGCAAGAAGAACGTAAGAGTCAGTATTACAGGCAGCTAGATTGCTGCTTAGGCCTGTTGAGGTTAAACGTGACGCCCCACCTCTGGAGCCCCTCAGATAGAGATTGAATACTTCCAGGTTTCTTCCCCCTTTACAATGTATTGATATCCACTGAAGATCCGGTGATTGGGTGGTCCTTTGGTTTATACTAAGGCCTAGCGCAATGCTGACCCATATAAGAAGGCCGCCAGACGGGCGACCTTTGCATCCTTGATGTTGGACAGCCGGGACAAAGTAGGTTGAAAAGCCTACTCTGTGTCTGGGTTCTTGGCACCAGGTTTCCTGTAAAAGGCAGATGTTGTAAGGTTCTAGGAAAGCATTCCATTCGGGAATGTCAAAATTGCGTCCAAGCCCTGCCACATTCCAGCTCACAATCTTTAGTAAGGGTTCGCCAGAAGTAGAAGTAGAATGCTTGGAAGAATAGGTAGACAAGGGAGGTTTGGTCACAACCGATCTAGAGGACCTTAGAGATAACTCGATCTGGTGGTGGTTCGGGACCGCAGCTGTACCGGGCAAATTAGTCCCTGCTACTTCAGTAGAGGTGGATAAAAGGGGAATCAAACAGAATGAGTCTAACCGTTCTTCCACTCCACAGTAATCTAAAGTATTGGGTATAGTTGGCCCCCCATCAATAGGCAAACTATTTGGTGGCCCTGCTGGGCCTGCTGGGTGGTCGAGAGCTAAGCATGCAATTTGACCTGGAGCCTGTGATGGCGTTATTTTTCTCCGTTGCTGTTGGGCCGGTTGCATATAAAGTCAATCTACCTCCTCTAGGCTGCCAAATCTATTGTAAGTTGAAGGGCCGTTCCAATGTGGGAGGATATCCTTGCGACTCTGGGGATGGCTCATCCATGGATGATGTTGTACCAATGTCCAGTCATCCACCTGGTTGTGTCTTGGTCGAGGAGGATAAAAGAAGGTCAACGGCCTAGGTATGACAGGGGACTCTTTACTGTTTGGCCAAGAACAGATATGATGCGCCGTGTGTGGATCCTCGAAGGTCACCACTATACAGTCCCCAGAACCGGTTTTCTTCGTTATTTATATACAACAACTGACACATACACTGCCTTTTATTTTTCTAGTTTGTTGGACCTGTACCTTTGAGAAATATATTTGCTCATCACCACACCCATAAAGAGATTCCCTCACCCAAACTGTTAGAACATGTAGTTTTAACTTCATATATCTACTGAATCAACTATTCACACATCTTTGGACAGTCACAGACCCCCACCGAACCACACACACTTTCACACTCCCATACAAATACTCAGTTAACTAATCAATAACTAATATAGACTTTCACATAGCTAGTAACCAACTGTAGAATCAGTTTACACAACAACTGACAAAGTGATACAGATATTCACACAGTTTAGTCACTATCCACTATATTTAGTGAGACATTATAAATTGTTCAAGTAAACAGTCAATTACACTGCTACTAAATCCTCCATCCAAATATTTATTTATATATATCCACTCATTCTTCAATGTAAATTTCTATATACATAATGCATATTTAAATAACGAAGCAAACCACATTCACTGGATGATGTCATCAGTGATGTCATCAGTGATGTCATTTGAGATGTCATCAGTGATGTCACTGACCATGTCATGAATGATCTAATATGTGACATCATCAGCAGTGGATTGCGGGTGCGCGAAATATAGTTAGTACAACTAACTATATAGGAGCAATTTCATTGGTTTTGTATGAGTAAAATGTCCAGCTAACTATAACACCACTAAAACTTATAGTTTTTTGAGTGAATTTCAAAGATTTTTTAAAAACTAATTCCTAACTATATAACTCCTGAAACCTATAGTTTTTTCAGTGAATTTCAAAGGTTTTTTTAAAACTAATTCCTAACTATATAAGGCCTGAAACCTATGGTTTTTTCAGTGAATATATATATATATATATATTCACAGAAAAAACCATAGGTTATAGACCATATATAGTTAGGAATTAGCATTTACAAAACCTTGAAAATTCACTGAAAAAACCATAGGTTATAGACCATATATAGTTAGGAAATAGCATTTAGAAAACCTTATTTTACTCACACAAAACCATTGAAATTCCATATATAGTTAGTTGCACTAACTATATATCGCGCACCTGCAATCCACTGCTGATGATGTCACATATTACATCATTCATGACATGGTCAGTGACATCACTGATGACATCACTGATGACATCTCAAATGACATCACTGATGACATCACTGATGACATCTCATTTGACATTACTGATCACATCACTGATGACATCATTCATGTGATGATACAATGAACCTCTTCAGACTCTAATATAACCTTAGATACACTCAGTGTAAACAGACACTCACAGACTGTCACTCATCCATGGAGTTACTCACACACCTAGTCAGTCTTGCAAAGAATCAATCACACCTCGATTTCCTCAACTATATAGTTATACACACCTTACTTATTGGAACATATAATAACACATATTTACTCTGTTATACAATCCCTGATACAAGTTCACAATAATCCATACAGCCACTCACACATTCACTGGCTCTTATGCACAGTTATTTATATATGTCAACTATCACATGTACTGTGTTTTACATATGTACTTACTTTGACATGTAGCACTGAGATATCCATTCACTCACCAATACACTCATGCACACAGTCAACCGCCCATACAGATGTTTCCACATGCACTTTTGAACCCATACATCTAGTGAATCAACTGCTCACACATCTATGCACAGAGTCATACACCTCCCAGACACCCACACACACACTCAGTCTCCCATACAAATACTTGGGCAACTAATCAATAACCCATATAGTTAGTCATATAGCTAATGATCAACACATGCATCAGATTACAAAACAACAGACACAATGATGCACAATTTAAAACAGTTTAGTCACTAACCCATGCACTCAGTGAGACACATTTAATCACTCACTTATACAGTCAGTCATGCACCTACTAAATCCTTCATCCAGACACTTATACATCCACTCATTCTTCAATATGTAAGACATATTTTAACTTTACAGAAGCATACAGTCACTGGATGTTGTCATCAGTGATGTCATCAGTGATGTCATTTGAGATGTCATCAGTGATGTCATCAGTGATGTCACTGACCATGTCATGAATGATGTAATATGTGACATCATCAGCAGTGGATTGCAGGTGCGCGATATATAGTTAGTGCAACTAACTATATATGGAATTTCAATGGTTTTGTGTGAGTAAAATAAGGTTTTCTAAATGCTATTTCCTAACTATATATGGTCTATAACCTATGGTTTTTTCAGTGAATTTTCAAGGTTTTGTAAATGCTAATTCCTAACTATATATGGTCTATAACCTATGGTTTTTTCTGTGAATTTCATTGGTTTTTTAACAGCTAATATCTGTAGCTGTAAAATGTATTCTTCTTTAAATCCAAAAATATATTTTATATGTTTATGAATAATTTTTTTTTTAAATATTTTTTTTTCTTCGTTCCCGCTTCGCGAATCGGGAAGCTTCCCGTTAGCTGACCTTGATGCCGCGAAATAGACCGCGAGCCGGTAAACGTTTCTTTACCGCAAGTGCCGCGTTAGAAAACAACATCGTGACGCCTCCCGTCCGCATGACGTTCCACGTTGTCGCTTGATACGTCATATGACGTGCTACGTTAGCAAACTGGTACGCGAAGCGAGTGCCAAAGCGCAGGTTTCTGGAAGCAAACCGGGAGGCCCTGCAAAGCGCTTAACGTAAACACAGCAAGTCATGTGACTTGGTAATAACACTTTTCATTGGTTCATTTCACTTTTGGTTTCCTAATGATGTAAGACTAGGTCATATAATCTAAAATGAACACTTTTGATTGGTTGAGAACTCTTGTTTTTCCCAAATGATGAAAATCCCTCCTTCTTTCCTCACTCTGACTTTCATCATTGTGAGAGAAAGACCCTTTGTGATCACTGAGCAATGGCTTCTTTAGTAGCTTCAGCTGGTGCTTCCCCACCACCTCCACCACATCCAAGGAAGAGTGGACCACCTGCTCAAGTTGTAATTCAACAAGAAGAAGAAGAAGAGGAACAGGAGGACGAGCACGAAGAGAGGCAGTTTTTGCCTGAGCAGCCCAAGACGTCTCACCGGAAAGAAAACTTCATTTGGCAATTTTTTAAAATTCCCAAAGGTCAGAAAAAAGTAAATGCAAGATACGTAACTTGCCTTATATGTCAAGATAGACTGTCCAGAGGGACCGACAAAAAATACAGTTTCGGAAACTACACAATGCATCGCCATATGACTAGGTGGCATCCTAACAACTACAGTGCTGCACAGTTTCGGAACGACCTAGATAATCTCCCTATTATGGCCAGAAGATCTGTTGTACCGGAAGTAACGGGACCAGAGGGCAGGGAGATGGTGCCAAATATACAAATGAGATTTGGTGAAGTAAAACACACCTGCGTATTTTGCGATGGATTCATTTCCTACGGAGAAAGAAGCATCACTCTGATCAACAGAGCTATTGACTATCATATGCAAGTTTGTCCGAAACGCCCAAAATAATAAATACTTCTTTTTTTTGTTTTGTTGCTCCTGTTGAGCCCTTTACAATGAATCGTTTTCATTGCCCCCTCCAAGAAAAACCCAAAAAAATATAAAACTGTTCCGAAAAATTCAAAAACAGTAAAAAAATGTTCAGAAAAATAAAAAAAAAAGTTCTTTTCAGAACTACCTCCCCGTTATTAAAAAATTGGTACAATATTTGGAACTGTGCCAACCTCTATTTCTCTTAGTTCGCTTCCTAGTTCGCTCGCTGGTACGCGAACTGGAAGCGAACCAAAAACAGTAAGTATAAGGGAAGGAAACACACACTTATGTTAAAAGAAAGACAGCTATAGGGGAGTAAACTAGAGATACTATTACCCATAATCCACTACTGATGATGTCACATATTACATCATTCATGACATGCTCAGTGACATCATCAGCAGAGGATTGCGGGTTTTTTGGCAACATGCCTTATCCACGGTTTAATAACGCTGCCTTTTGCTTTATATAAGTTTTCAAATTGTATGAAATATATACCAATAGGTCTTTATGAACCTTTAGGTAGTGCTTTTGTTCATGAGGTCTGGTCGCTTCCATACACATACAGATGTTTCAAAGATGATCAAGAAGTTTATCTGAATGGAGAGGAATGCACTGAGACGCCAGATCATTCACTAATGTGTAGGCACATACAGTTACACGATTCATGCAACAAACACCGACCAAATATGGCTTGCGTGTTGCAAGGCACGCCAGTTCCTGCTATCATCCCCACGTTCAAGTTGTTGGAAAATGGTAGTTATTTGATGCTCAATAATGAAGATTGTTCTGAGTTAATTAAAAAGTATTCCTTTTATCGTAACAGTAAGTGAACGGGTTATTTGCTGCAGAAATGTTCTATTTCCTCCCACACATGAACATAGGGAGTTTTCAATCTGGCCACAAATACCAACCTTGGGACACGTTTCAACGGCATGACAAGAATAAGAGCTCTTTTGTCTCAGAGAGAGGTGGCCTTGAGTTCGGCCCGTGAAACTTTCGTACTTCACATAGCGAACACCCGTACACAGGTTTGCCTTTCAATTTCAGCAACATGTTTCCGACTATCTTTAACGCATCCTCCACAAAATCCCTGGCACACTTTTTTAAAGTTGTTACCAGTGGTCTCGTGACTTCATTTGAGAAAATCTTTGGAGTCATCCCTGCTCCCTTTCATTCCATTTTCTCCACTCTGGTTCGTGGATTGCATTTTTACTTGCATTACCAGCGGACGCTCTTGTGCTTTTTTACATTTTTAAATATGGATGTCCCTCCTATGCAACCTCCGACCCTGCAGCTGCTGACACTGTTCCGCAATCGCATGCTAGAATATTATGGCACAATGCCGTTGGCGATATTAAGCACGGCATATGGATTATCTTTTCGGTTCTCCTACTTCACCTGTGTCCAGCCTGTATTTCACTGCCTGACCTGTGATTTCGATTGGGCCATTGATTTGTGTCTCTGCGGACCGGTTTCTCCTGACGTCGACTTTAATCAGCTGATGACTCCTATCATTACTCACGAGTTGATTTGTCCTGGCGAAAGGATTATGGCTGTGGCATTGATGCATGGACTACTTGGTCCCTGGAATTTACTGGCGGCAGCACAGTCTTTCTTGGAACACAGCTTTCTTGAAAACCCACCGAGCTGTCCTCTGATGGTGATAGAGGATCCGGTGCTGGGAGAGCACGTATGTTCTTTTCCGCTTTTAAATTGGATGGCTGAACTGTTTTCGGATGAAGACGGTGACTTCCTATTGGAGGCTGTTGCAGCTTATTTTGCATACACAGTTATGTCATAGACCTTTTTCATGTTTGATATGCTGAGTACTAGCATTTCATTGACAATTCATTGACTTATTTGTCAAGTTTTTATTATTTACCTTGCCTATTGGCTTAAGACTCGATAAAGTACTTGGCTGTTTTATTTTTCTTTAGCATTGAATTTTCCTAGTTTTTAATGCTTTACCTTGCGGACCGTCCACATATAAACTTGCAATCTGCTCTCATGAGATGGCACTTCTATTATCTTATTCAGTTCGTTTCCGGATCATGAGGAGGTGTCATCTAGGTCCTGGATATCTTTACACCGTGTTAAGTTAGCATGGGCTCATTACCGGTTTAAACGCCATTTTTCCTTTTTTGCAACTTCTGCACACGACACTTAGTTGTTGCTTTAGCTTTCCACCTAGTAGTTCATCGTGGTTTACATGAGAATAATATGTTATTGGTCTACTATCTGCTTTACTTGTTAAACTATATCTGTACAGCGAGTGCTAAAGTTTCAAGAACAACACGATACAGAATTGTTATGAGGTCTGATCTCCACGACTTCATACTCATAACATAAGTGCAACTTCTGCCAATTCTGGGCATGAGGCGGGTTTTATATTGCTTTGCCGAACACACATACACAACAGTTGATGCGGTTCACATGAAGAGAGAGCTGGTGTATGCTGATGTGATTCCTTCAAATCTAAGACACTAAAGTATGGACACGCCCTAAACCAACACAAAGAGACCTTCTTAGCAAATAATATAATATGTGTATTAGGGAGGGTGAGATATAAGCAGCCGCGGGCCGTGGAGGGAGTTACGATGGGGCAGGGAGGCGGGGAGGGGGAGAAGCAGGGTGGAGCCCTCTCTACCTTGCCCCTCCCCCTCCCCGCCTCCCTGCCCCACCGTAACTCCCTCCACGGCCCGCGGCTGCTTATAAGTGTTGCTAACTCTTATTCATTTACAGCATGTTAACATACTGTCACCATTCGCTTTTTATGTACTAGTAACTATGCTGGTAATTTTGCTACTGATAATATGTGTACTTGTATTCTCCACCCTGCTTCTCCCCCTCCCCGCCTCCCTGCCTCACCGTAACTCCCTCCACGGCCCGCGGCTGCTTATAAGTGTTGCTAACTCTTATTCATTTACAGCATGTTAACATACTATCACCATTCACTTTTTATGTACTAGTAACTATGCTGGTAATTTTGCTACTGATAATATGTGTACTTTTATTATCTAAGGTACTACGCCTGAGAAGACGGCATTAGTAAATAAACATTTCAAATACACATGTGTTCTTCTTAACTCCATGTTCTGGTTTCTAAGAAATATATAACGACCGACTGTTCATGAGTTCCACGTATCCTGAGGTACTATAAGTTCATATTCTGGATTGTCTAAACATTGAGAGTTTGTTATATCCAATGTGACACTGTACCTAGCTTGCTAAATAGTTTTTGATTACTAACGTGAGTTTTGGGACACCCTAATTCGCCGAGGTTCCAATCCTCTGTCCACAGTTCTGTGTGAGAACAGAAACCCTGCGACAGGGGCACCCCCGACTCTTGCTGGAGCTTCATCACACTTGCGATACAACTCCAGCAATGCGCCACCTTTACGGCACAGATACATCACGCATCTGTGCTGTTTTTGCCCCATGATGCGCCGCATTGTAAATGCAGCACACCATAGGTGACGGAACAGCGGCACAGAATGACTAACACATCCCTGGTGATGCGCCAGTCATCATAAATCTATCCCTATGCTTCTTATCTTGTTAGAGATGAACCGCCATATGTATCATAAAAGTTATTTGCATTTCCTAAATAGCGAACTTTAAGGAATAAATAGCGATTCTTTACCATTCCTAGTTTGCGATGAGCTATTTGCTAATTAGCCGAATGTAGCCCAATGAAGCCCAATGTAGCCCAATGTAGCCCAAAGATGGCCGCCAGACACACAAAAAAACAAATGTAGCCCAAATATCAGCCAGATGTAGCCCAACTATAGCCCAGTGACAGAATGACCAATCAGCTTCGCAAACCTCCGTTACGCGAAGCGGAGCGCTGTTACAGATATATATCTTTTTTTGAACGTTAATTTCTCAAAATCCACTGGAGCACATATATTGAGACCTAGCAAAGGCACATCGGGCTACCAGTCCCTAATATTTTGCCAAGTTTCGTGCAAATCCATTCAGCCGTTCAATTATTATTTTTATTATTTTTTTTTGCCCCGCGGGGCCCTTTTAAAACCTCCACATCAAACCTAGGGGGTCAGCGAGGATCTACTATGCCCCCTTATAGTTATTTCCCCCTTTGTTTTGACCTCCTCTTGTCTCTCGATCCTACCGAGAGACAAGATGGCGGCCGCTACGGACTGTTTGGAATGTTGACAGACGCCGGAGAACCAATCAGCTTCGCTTCACAAAGCTCCGTTGCGCGAAAAGTCCGCGAACCAGAGCGCTAACCGGTCCGCTGTTACAGATATATATCTTTTTTTAAACGTTAATTTCTCAAAATCCACTGGAGCACATATATTGAGACCTACAAAAGGCACATCGGGCTACCAGTCCCTACAATTTTGCCAAGTTTCGTGCAAATCCATTCAGCCGTTCGGGCTAAAAGTGAGGCCAACCGCCCATGGAAAACTCAATGTTAAAAACACGTTTTGGGACCCCCCTTTTTTCTCGGCCCCCACTGGACGAACCCCCCCCAAATTTTCAAGGGCTGCTCAGAAACAAAATGTGCCATTTTCCTGAAAATTTCAGCCGATTCCGTCCACAAACGCCAAAGTTATTAGACATAGAATTTTCAAAAAACCCATAGAGAAAAAATCCTAACTATATATACCTACTGGCGACCGCCAGTAGGTAATATATATATATATATATATATATACACATATAATATATATATATATTTATTCCCTACTTGCGGTCGCCAGTAGGTAGTAATAGTTAGAACCTAGTTTCCATAGGAAAAGCATTTTTTGATTTGCTAATAACTTTTTTTTATTAGCATTTTTAAAAGACATACAATGTCCAACTTGTAATTAACTTACAGATCGTTGTACAACAACATCCATCATCCAGTATTTGCGACTAAACATTGTGAGCTACAAGTGTAGTATTACAGCACAGTTATGAATCACATTTTTAGTCAACTTGGTGCAGTTTCAAATATTCCACCAAATACTTCCAATAGTCTCTGGGTTTCGAGCCCGTGGGTAGCTCCTCCTCGTATGTTTGTAAAGTCTCTTTACAATATGTCAGATCTTCGAGCCATTGCTTAACCTTTCCTTTGGGGCCTTTCTGCCACCCCAACATAATGATATTCTACCTTTTGCCATCAATAATGCAATTACACAAAATGTACGCTGAGTTGCCCACACACCTGGCAAAAGTCCCAGCAAACATGTTCGCACCGAGCATTCCACTGTAATTCCCAACATATCGCTCAACCTCTGTGTAACTATTTCCCAGAACTCTGTCCCTTTTATACAAGGTCATGCAAGGTGTATAAAATCCGCTTTTTCTGCGTTACATCTTTGATTTATAATTTTTGCGTAAACCATATCTACATAGCCTTTCCAGCATATAATAGGTCTGGTGCAGATATTTATAGTGCAACATCCCTAAGTTCCCATTGGGCGTCAGTAACTCCGTTAGTGAGCAGGCTATAGCCCAGTCTTCCTCTGTTAGTGGCTCATCTAGGCTATCATTCCACCTCCCCATTGCCTCGCTTGTTGTGCTCCCTATATCTTCCTGCAATTTAACATAAAGTTTAGACACCATGTGCTGAGCTGTAGGGGCTTGAAGTAGTAGTTGTGATGTGGACAGTGTCGGCGGCTCCGCAGGGTAGGATGGATATAGTCTCTTTATCGCCCCTTGCAATCGATGATATGTGAATTGAAACAGTAGCGTCTGGTTACTTATGAATGAAAGCTCAGTTAACGTTTTAAAAACACCATCACAGTATAAACCCCCCATAGTGTTGATTCCCACTTGATGCAGTGGGCCCATTCCTACCTCTTCTTGTGTAACAGATAATTCAGGATGATAATGTAGTGGTAATGTAGATGTGTAAAGCGGAAGTTTATTGCCTTTGCAATCCATTGTCTGCCAGGCACTATTCGTCGTATCTATGGGGTTTATGTCATGATTGTGGAGTGGAGGTCTACTGTGTGTTATTATAGCATGTAAAGGAATTAGCATGGCATCTCCCTCTTCAATTGCCACATGAGTTAAATAGGGAATCTTGCGATACCAAAAATGCGCACATAAATAATAAAGTAAGAAGTCTGGAACTTTAACTCCTCCCTTTGAGTAAGGTAACGTGAGTACTTGTAACCGTATTCGGGCCTGTTTACCTGCCCATATCAGACGGAGCACCATAGTGGAGATCCTACGAAAAACTTCTGCTGGAGGCTGTATTGGGACATTATTAAATAGGTACAATAATTTTGGCGGTATAACCATCTTTACAATGGCCAGTCTATCAGCTAATGATAGTGGTAGTTGAATCCATCTCCCTATTTTTTCTTCCAGTATACTAATCGCTCTGCCATAATTGCTGCAGATTACCACTTCCGGGTCTCGATGATACCAAACACCTCAGTACCTTACGGGCTCTGATTGCCATTCTAATGGGTAGTCTGTGGGGTGTGGGTGTGTGGTGTCCGTTAGTGGTATAATTAGTGATTTGGACCAGTTTATTGTGAGGCCAGAATGTGGCCCAAATTTAATATATTCTCTAATCAGAGGGTTGAGATTGTTTTCAGGTTCCCGTACATACAACATTATGTCATCTGCATAAAGCGATATATGCAGAGGCCGTTGTGGGAATCGAAGCGCAGAGTAATGATGCCCCTGTCGTATCTTACACGCCAATGGCTCCAGCGCTATTGCAAAAAGCAATGGGGACAGCGGGCAACCTTGCCTAGTCCCCCTAGCAATTGGTATGATATCAGATATGTATTTATTAACTTTTATACGTGCCGTTGGGGCAGCATAGAGCAAACTTATCCTTTGCAAGAAAATAGTCGGGAATCCCATTCGCCTTAACACTGTATGTAGATACGTCCATTCAAGAGAATCAAATGCTTTAGCAGCATCTAAAAGTATCGCTGCGACTTTTGTACTGGGAGCTAAGGAATGTGAAAGTGTGAAGAGCGTTCTAGTGTTGTGAGCTGTGGACCTCAAAGGGATAAACCCCGATTGACCTGGCAATATTAAATTTGTGATTAGTGGCTGTAGCCGAGTGGAGAGAAGCTTGGCCAATATTTTAGTATCTACATTTATAAGAGATAGCGGCCTATATTAATCTCAATATTCCGGGTCCTTGTTAGGTTTCAGGAGTGCAATTAGCATTGCTTCCCTCATTGTCGGTGGCATTATGTTCTTATCGTGATTATCCCCATATAGCTCTACTAAGTGGGGTGCTAGTTGGTCCACGAATTCCTTATAAAACTCGCACGTGAACCCATCGGGCCCTGGTGCTTTCCTATTTAGGAGTGATTTAATAACTTCCGTTACCTCCTCTATTGTGATCGGCAAAGCCAAGTAATCTCGTTGCGTATCCAATAGCCATGCTATCACCACGTCATTGAGGTAATTCAATATTGTATCTGAGGATATTGTACATTTCAAGGCGTATAGGTCTCTGTATGTGGCCATAAATTCCCTTAGTATTCCCTGTGTGTCGTGATACAGCATCCCATTAGTATCTCTGACTGCTCGGACAGTCTGTGGTGTATGCCCTGAGCATATTTTAGCAGCCAGTGTTCTCCCAGGTCTGCCACCTTCATCATAGGATCTTGCTACCAGACTTTTTGACACATATTTAAGCTCTTCATCTGCATATGTTTGATATTCTGATAATAACGTCCTAATGTCACCCAAAATGTGTGTACTTTGTGTCTGCTCATATTGTTGTTCCAAAGTGCGCAGTTTATCCTCGCGCATAGAGAGCTGTCTTCTTATATCCTTGAGTGCACCAGCTGTGGTGGTTAAACAGATGACTCGAATAGTAGCTTTAAATGCTTCCCACAATAGCCCTGAATCTTCAGTAGTGGGTTTGTTAAGATCAAAGTACTCTTTGATGGCTTGGCTAATAGTGTCGATGTACACTGTATCTAAGATAGCTCCAACTATAAGGGGGTGGTGTGTAGTGTGGCATGTGTTGGGGTTCAAGGGGGCCTGGTTCCTTCTGTCTAGTTCCCCGTTAGCGGTTTTTCTTAAAAGTGCCAAGTGCATATGCGAATTTATGGACGCTCCCTAGAGCTCGCTTTAAAAGGGGGCTGCCAACAGGAAACAGGTGCTTGGTTTCTTTATTGGTCCCTTGCCGTGTGTTTCCTGTTCCTGTGGTTCTACCTTGTTTCCCTTCCTTCGAGCTCCGTTCCAGCGGTCTTTTCTAGTGCTGGGTTTTGATCGCCTTTTTCCCCTGCTCCCTTGTTTCCTATTCCCTTGGGCATTTCAGAACCCTTTATTGGGGACCTGTTTTTGATCTTCGGTGACGTTCTGGGATTCGCGGCTGTGTTTCCTTTGAGTTTTAACGTCCCGTTATTATCCCTTTTTTGTATCCAAACCATCTTGTTATACGCTGTGTTTGGGTGGTTTCACGAAGGAGCTGAATAACGGCCGCTTTTGTGCTACTTTCGTGTTCTTTTTTAGATTCCAGGGGTTTTTTGGGTGTCTTTCGTATTCCCTTTGATACCATTTTTCCCCTGTCCTTTTTTGTCCTAAGAATTGTGAATTCCACCCCCTTTGTCATTCTCGGTGTTTCCCGAGGGGGCGTGGTTGGCCTGGGGTTACGCAAGAAACAACCAATACGATTGCAGTGGAAGAATTCCTGTTTCGTATCAAGCCACTCCCGTTTGTTATCTGGGGTAAGCAGGGAGGTCGGTGGTTCGTGTGTGTACTTGGCACTGGTAATAGTAGTAGGGGTGTGTTTAATCTTGTCTCCTTCTTTCATTTTAGCGGTCTCGTCTGTGTCAAGCTGTCAGCTGCCAAGAAGCCAGAGGAGACGAGTTGTGTTCCCCAAGACCTTGGGTTCCCTTGTTTTGTTACCCACCTTCTCCCGGTGTCGTGTTCTCCACCATCCGTTTTGATTGCGGGTGTTGGGGGTCACGGTGAGGGTAGAGGATTGGGACGTTCTTCACTCCTGTGGTGTTGGGCCGGTCGGCAACGGAACAGAAAACCAAGCCCACGAATTAACACACCGCCCGAGTGAAGAATGGTTGAGGAGGCAGCAGGGGGGGCTTCTTCGATGCAGGAAATCATGCAGGCTTTAGCGCACATACAGGGTGAAGTCCAATCCCTGCGTCAGGAGAATCAGGAGTTACGGGGGACACTGAGTGAGGTGAATTAAAGCACTAAAAGAAGAGGGAGGGATACCTCAGTTAAGGCTAAGACCCCATTGATTCAACCAGCCACATTTCAATATGAGAGGAGTGGGGGCAGAGTGGGTCTCCTTCTCCTTTGTCCGTTACAGTGAACACTCCCGTGCCGGTGCCTCTAGCAGCTCCAGAGAGGTTTTCCGGGGATAGTAGCAGATATGCTATATTTATGAACCAGTGCCATTTGCACTTCATGTGTCGACCAACCGCTTTTCCTGACGACACTACTAAAGTAGCGTTTGTGCTCTCATATCTTTCGGGTACTGCAGCTAGTTGGGCGGTCCCCTTAGTGGAAAACAATGACGCTGTGTTGAATAGTTTCCCGGCCTTTAAGAACCAGATGCATAGTCTGTTTGCTAAGCATGCTTTTATGCAGGCAAGCGATGTTGAATTGTTAAAGCTCCGGCAGGGTAAGCAGGATCTTTTGGGTTATGTGGCTACTTTCAATCGCCTAGTAGCAGAGACACAATGGCCCATGGCAAAAAGAACCTCTTTGTTTTATCAGGGCTTGTGCGAGGACTTAAAAGATATAGTCTCTCAGGTTGTAGACCCCCCTGAAGATTGTGTTGAGTTCATCGATTTGGTTGTCAAACTCAACCATCGTATGAGTGAAAGAAAAGGGGAAAAGATCAGGTTTCAACCCCCAAGGACAACTGTAACCAAGAGAGAAACATCTGAGAATGGGGGCGTGAAAACAGATCCTGAACCTATGCCTTTGGGTGGGGTGTGGGGTCCCTTATCCAAGGAGGAAAAGGAGCGAAGGCGCTTGTTGCAGTTGTGTTTGTATTGTGGGAGGGGTGTACACTTTGCTCGAGAGTGTCCAGTGAAACCGTCCCGGATCCCGGAGAATAAGGCTGTGGCTTTCGTGGGAAGGGATTGCAAGAGTCCTTTAGTCCATGAAAGAGGTTTTTGTAATCCATATGACGTACACGGGGCAGTTCAAAGAGTCCCGCATCATTTCACGGTATCGCCTTGCTTCGCTTACTCATCTGGTGGTAGGGCTTCCTTGTCGGTATTATTGGATTGTGGGGCCACAGGGAACTTTATGGACATTGGGTTGGCCGAGTCGTTGATGGTTCCCTGTGTGATGAAGAAACAACCTGAACCCGTGAGCGCTATCGACGGCATGGAGCTAACCTCTGGGTCGATTGTACGACAAACCGAACCTTTGCTGATGACATTTGATAATGGGCATTCTGAGACGGTCTGTTTCGATCTGATTGCCGCACCAGCATTTGGGGTGGTACTCGGGGTACCCTGGTTACAGGCCCATAATCCCAGAATCGATTGGCGCGGAGGCTGGTTACGCTTGATTTGGAGTATTGTCTTCTTCACTGTTATTGTGAGGCGACTGATAGGGTGTCTCCGTTGTCTTGTGCAGCGAGTGGTTGCGATCAGAACGGTTTGCCTCCTTCGTTTGTGGCATATAAGGAGGTGTTTGATAAGGATCAGGCGTGTGTATTGCCACCACACAGGGCTTTTGATTGCCGTATTGATATGGTTCCGGGGGCCATTTTGCCCTGTAGTAGGGTTTATGCGTTGTCGGAGCCGGATGAGAAACATCTACGGCAGTATTTGGATGAGATGTTAAAGAATGGGTTTATTCGGCCTTCTTCTTCGCCTGTGTCTTCCTCCATATTTTTTATACCGAAGAAGGAGGGTGATCTTCACGCTTGCGTGGACTATAGAGCGTTGAATAAGGTCACAATAAAGAACAAGTACCCATTACCTCTTATACCGGTGTTGTTAGACCAGCTGCGACATGCCAAGGTGTTCACAAAGCTTTATTTAAGAGGCGCTTACCATCTCGTTCGCGTCCGCGAGGGCGACGAATGGAAAACGGTGTTCCGTACTAAGTTTGGTTTGTTTGAATATTGTGTTATGCCTTTTGGTTTGTGTAACGCCCCTGCCGCTTTTCAGTTTTTTATAAATGAGGTTTTGCGTGAGTATTTGGATGTCAGTGTGATTGTTTACATTGATGATATTTTGGTTTTTTCCCCGTCCTTTGAGGAACATGATGCTCATGTTTCGCAGGTTTTGTCTAAGTTGTTGGAACACCGTTTATTTGTCAAGCTGGATAAATGCACTTTCGGTGCGACACATGTTGAGTTTTTGGGATTCCTGATATCTGCGGATGGTATAAAGATGGATCCCCGGAAGATCGAAGCTATAGTTAACTGGCCCATACCCGCATGTGTTAAGGATATACAGGTGCTACTTGGTTTCGCCAACTTCTACAGGCGTTTTATCAGTCATTTCTCTGACATTGTTTCGCCTATGACTTCATTGTTGAAGAAGGGAGTGGTGTTTGAGTGGACGCCTGCGGCACAGTTGGCTTTGGAAAGATTGATTGGGCTTTTTACATCTGCTCCTGTGTTGATGCATCCTGATCCTGCTCTTCCGTTTTATGTAGAGGCGGATGCGTCCCAGCTAGCCGTTGGGGGGCGTGTTGTCTCAGCGTGACAATGAATCTGGGTTGATTCATCCAATTGCGTACTTTTCAAAGAAACTACTACCTGCTGAGCAGATTTATACGATTGCCGAAAGGGAACTATTGCCATAAAGCTGTCTTTTGAGGAATGGCGCCATTACCTTTGGGGGGCTCGTCACCCCATTACCATCTATACGGATCACAAGAACTTGGAGTTTTTCCGGTCCGCTAGGGCTTTAACTCCCAGACAGATGAGATGGGTGCTATTCTTCAATGAATATGATTTTACCATCACGTCTAGGCCAGCTGCTCAACAGGGGAAATCTGACGCATTATCTCGGATTTATGCGGATCCGTCACAAGGAAACAAGACGGAGGAGTCCTGTTTTATGATTCCTGGTGATAAGATAGTTGGTTGTGCTTCCATGGACGATTTCATGGTTAAAGTGCAGGATGAAATGAAGCAGTTAGATCTGGCTCCGTGGCTGTCGGAACCTGGAATCACGTTAAAGGATGGGTTATTGTATCAGGCAAAGAAGTTGTTTATGCCCCCCGAATTGCGTACACTGGTTCTTACATATTGTCATTCATCGTCCTTGGTTGGGCATCCGGGGGTCAATAAGACCAAAGAGCTGTATATGCGTTGGTTTTGGTGGAAGTCTCTGGCCCATGATGTACAGGTATTTGTGGCCTCATGCCCGGTGTGTGCTGTTAGTAAGTCCTCGCACATGTCTCCGTCTGGGTTGTTGCACCCATTGCCAGTGCCTCCTTCCCCCTGGCATACGGTCAGTATGGACTTTGTGACCGATTTGCCGCTTGATTCAGGGTTTACGGCCATTTTAGTTGTTGTGGATTTATTCACAAAAATGGCTCACTTCGTTCCCTTGCCAGGGTTACCTACATCTAGAGAATTGGCTGATGTGTTTATGGCCCAAGTGATCCGACTGCATGGGGTTCCTACTGCCATCGTTTCAGATAGAGGGGCACAGTTTGTTTCACATTTTTGGACTGCCCTGTGTCGATCATTAAAGATGGAAGTACGTTTGTCAACAGCTTACCATCCACAAAGCGACGGGCAAACAGAACGTACCAATCAAACCCTGGAGCAGTATTTGCGCTATTTGCTAACGTCACTGACGGGCAGTTGGGTACAAGCCCTTCCTGTGGCTGAGTTTGCATATAATAACAGCATGCACTCAGCTTTAGGCATGTCACCGTTTTATTGTTCAATGGATTTCTATCTCAAGACCATTCCTATTCAGCCATCTGAGAGGGTACCAGCAGTGGATTACCTGAGTAGGGGTTTGATTGAAATCTGGAAGAAAGCCCAACAGCGTTTATTTGAGTCCAAGAAAGCCATGAAAGTACAGGCAGATAGGCATAGACGGCCAGCTCCTCTGTATGCGGTTGGGGATAGGGTTTGGCTATCAACGAAGAATCTGAAGTTGCCAGGACCAAGAAAATTACAGCCTCGGTTTGTAGGTCCCTTTCCTGTCCAGAAGGTGGTGAATCCAGTTGCGATCAGGTTGGCTTTACCGGCTGAGTATGGTATTCATCCTGTATTTCACACCTCTTTGTTGAAGCCATACGTCACCACTTCTCAAGAGTTGCCACCTCCTCCTCCCGTTTTAATAGATGATAACGTGGAGTATGAGGTTAAAACAGTTATGAATTCCAAGCGGATGAAGGGACGGCTCTATTACCTAATTGACTGGTAGGGTTATCCCCCAGAGGACCGTTCTTGGGTTCCGGCAAGTAGGGTTCATGCTGCCCGGTTAGTTCGTCTGTTTCATCGCCTGCACCCTGGGAAGCCAAGGCCTGTAGGGAGGCTTTCGGGAGGGGGTACTGTTGGGGTTCAAGGGGGCCTGGTTCCTTCTGTCTAGTTCCCCGTTAGCGGTTTTTCTTAAAAGTGCCAAGTGCATATGTGAATTTATGGACGCTCCCTAGAGCTCGCTTTAAAAGGGGGCTGCCAACAGGAAACAGGTGCTTGGTTTCTTTATTGGTCCCTTGCCGTGTGTTTCCTGTTCCTGTGGTTCTACCTTGTTTCCCTTCCTTTGAGCTCCGTTCCAGCGGTCTTTTCTAGTGCTGGGCTTTGATCCCCTTTTTCCCCTGCTCCCTTGTTTTCCTATTCCCTTGGGCATTTCAGAACCCTTTATTGGGGACCTGTTTTTGATCTTCGGTGACGTTCTGGGATTCGCGGCTGCGTTTCCTTTGAGTTTTAACGTCCCGTTATTATCCCTTTTTTGTATCCAAACCATCTTGTTATACACTGTGTTTGGGTGGTTTCACGAAGGAGCTGAATAACGGCCGTTTTGTGCTACCTTCGTGTTCTTTTTTAGATTCCCGGGTTTTTTTGGGTGTCTTTCGTATTCCCTTTGATACCATTTTTCCCCTGTCCTTTTTTGTCCTAAGAATTGTGAATTCCACCCCCTTCGTCATTCTCGGTGTTTCCCGAGGGGGCGTGGTTGGTCTGGGGTTACGCAAGAAACAACCAATACGATTGCAGTGGAAGAATTCCTGTTTCGTATCAAGCCACTCCCGTTTGTTATCTGGGGTAAGCAGGGAGGTCGGTGGTTCATGTGTGTACTTGGCATTGGTAATAGTAGTAGGGGTGTGTTTAATCTTGTCTCCTTCTTTCATTTTAGCGGTCTCGTCTGTGTCAAGCTGTCAGCTGCCAAGAAGCCAGAGGAGACTAGTTGTGTTCCGCAAGACCTTGGGTTCCCTTGTTTTGTTACCCACCTTCTCCCGGTGTCGTGTTCTCCACCATCCGTTTTGATTGCGGGTGTTGGGGGTCACGGTGAGGGTAGAGGATTGGGACGTTCTTCGCTCCTGCGTTGTTGGGCCGGTCGGCAACGGAACAGCATGGTCATGGAAATGAGCACTGGGTTGTGATCAGACAGTGTACTAGGCAAATGCCCTACCAAACGTGTCCAAAGTAGTATGTCATCCGTCCCCAGCCAATAACGCATCCCCAGCCAATAACGCGACCAACTATTGTGGATTGCTGATACATGTGTTGCTTCTAGCAGTTCAGGTTGTCGGGATCTCCAAACATCACCAAGCCACATGTCAGCCATGATATCTTTTAACTTACTCAGCACTCTTTTATGCTGTTCTACTGCTGCCCCAGGTCTGTCAATGCTATCTTGGAGTGTGATATTGAAATCTCCTCCCCAAATTATGGGAATATCAGGCAGGTCATGCAGTTTACGCCATAACATATGGAAGAATTTAGGGTCATCTACATTAGGGCCGTATGTAATTATTATGGCCAGTTTCTGTCCCCTCAGTGTACCTGTTAATATAACGTAGTGCCCCAGTTCATCCGACATAGTGGTTTCTATATTGAATTGTAGTCCCTTCTTAATTAATATTACGACGCTCCTAGAGTATGAAGAGTAAGATGAAGCATATATGGATTCCGCCCACCGTCGACCAATGTGGGTGTGAGAGCTTGGTGCAATATGCGTTTCTTGTAGGATAGCAACATCAATTTGTAGCCTGTCTAGATATGCAAATACTTGCCTAATTTTTGGGGGGTTATTAAGTACCCTGACACTCCAAGTTAACAAGTTCACGTGTTTGGGCCGCAACCTTTCAGTGGACATCCCTAACCGTTAGTGCCCAATATAGTGTCACGTGGCGCCCCCTGCATGCATTATTGCTATTGTGGATATGAAAATTATCAGTGCCGTGTTCCTCAATATGTTTCTGGATTTCAGAAATGTTTCTCAAGTACATTGATCTGTATAACAATTCACAACACCCCTCCCCCCACCCACCTCCCACTTCAGCATCCCAACCATGCCAAAGACAGCCCCCTGTTCCAAAAAACGTCATAACTTTAACTGTGATTGGGGAACAACCGCCTGGGGGGACACCAGATGCACACAACTCCATCCAACATAGTGGATGTGGTCTGGTATATATCAGTGTCGCAAACTCAACATTACCCACAACACATTGATACACCGAGTGTTTACCACTTGCTTATCCCTGGCTCGGTCAACTGTCTACAGCAACATGCTATTTTCTCCATTGCGCAACTCACACAAGAGTCAAGCAACCCCAACGTTAACGTACAGTAGTTCTATGGAGTTGTAACTTGCTTAATAGCACACGATTCGCAGATATAGCATTGTAACCTGCATGTAGCTCCTCTTACTACATACCCCAAGCATAATGTAGTACATTACTTTAACATTGATCCAGTCCCTCGGGTAGGTCACATTTCTAGTTCCTTGATACCAATCCGCCCATAACCAGGGGAAACAAATACATATTGTGCAGATACAATCCTCCCCTTGGAATAGTGTCTCCATCCGTGACTGTATACATACTAGTCAATCACTGGACATTTCGACATTTTGCGGGCTCATAATGATTCACAAGCTAGGTCATACTCTTAACTGTCTTTCTCCACCCCCAAGCAGTACTTGATGGCGTACGAACCTAGCGCCCCCATTTTCTCACAATAATGAGGTCAATGTTGTCCGTCAATATTGAGCGTACATGTCCCTTACCAATCCGTAGCATCTGAATTTCAGTTACAGCTGTTCTTCTTAGCAGTGGTTATTCCGAGTCCTGATTTTGCTCCACTCTCTGTTGTTCTTTTTGCCTTCGGTTGAGTTTCTTTAAAAAATCCTGCACTGCCGTCCGTGTTTGAAGAATGGTAGAGCGACCTTCATGCACAACCCATAGCCGGGCTGGAGATAGCATAGCATAGTCTATCCCTAAATCCTATAGTTTCTTCTTCGCTGTGTTGAATTCCTTGCGCGCAAGCTGAACTGACATAGTGAAGTCCAGGTAGAATTCCAGCGCATTACCCTGATAGTTAATCTGCTTTCTTTCTCGAGCCATTTTTAGAATCACATCCCGGTCTCTATAATTGAGGACGCGAGCTATGATGATTATCAGAGGGGCACCAGGTTTCAGTCGCGGGACCAGCGAGCGGTGAGCGCGTTCTATCAGGAAGACCGCTGAGAAGTGCTCCGCACCAAACACACTTCGGAGCATTTCATCTACATACGTTTCCATCCTTCCTGTATTTGTGAATTCCGGCACCCCCGTGATTCTTGCGTTATTGCGGCGGGATCTCATTTCCAAGTCCTCCGCTTTAGTCTTAGTAGTATCTAGCAGCTTGTCCATCTCCTTGCATTTCTGTGTTATGTCACACGATTCATCTTCCACTGTGGATATATGAGTTTCAGCTTCGACTAGTCTCTCACCATGTTTATCCAGTTTTGCTGCCATGTTGTCGACTCGTAGAGTGATAGTGTCCAGCTTCCCGTTAATATCCTGTAGACTTTTCTGGATGGCTTGTAACACTCCTTCCATGCTTGCACCAGGGGTGTTATCAATGTCAAGTTCAGTGTCAGACAGTGCTGTTGCACCTTTGGTGTTCTTTTTCGCTTCGAATGGCAGTTTAGATTGTTGCTTGTCCAGTTTCCCCATGTCTTCTGTATCAAAACTACTACGGGAAAAGAGCACTATGACCACATCTAGTACGCTCGCGATGAATCACTCTCCACGTCCCTTAGTCTGGGGTTAGTGCTTCCTTTTGGTCTTGTTGTCGGCCGATAACTGCCTCTGCGCCACAGAATCAGCAGACAGTCATTCTCAGGCCTCGCCGTCGATATTAAATATGGCCCTGCTCCGGGGTCGCTTCCTTACCACCAAAATGGAGCGATCAGCAATCGCGACAGCAGTGCAGCCCCCTCGTAGATTTATACCTTCCCCTTTCAGCATGTGGCGTAGAGAATAGCACTATACACCTCAACAATCATACATCGCGATCGTCGGGTAGTAGGAGCCAGCATGGCAGTTAGACAGCGTATATCCTCATTCACTCTCAGCAGCACTCTACATTCTTATTGGCTGAATCTTACTGCTGTGGTATCTTTCCTGGTTGCTTTGTACATTACGTGCTTCCCCACACCTGCTTCTTCTCCTCGGGGTAACATATGCCTCCCAGGAGCGCACAGCCTTCCGTGAACGTCAGTCCGGTTACACATTCAGAACTTTGGACCTGTAGTAACCTCGCTGAAGCGTCTGTCATACAATTTGCTCATAGCAGGACCGGATGTAACGCAGGATGCAGCCTCTTCATTACGTTATTTCAAGATGTGGCTTACCGACATGGTGTGCGGGCGTTTCCCATTAACAGCTGTCTTCATGAGTGCAGCCCGCCATTTTGTGCTGAAGATTGGCATACCTCTCCACTCACGCACTTCGCCTCCCTCCAGCAATGTCTGGACGTCTCAGTGCCAATTCAACACACCAGCGCTCACTAGTATAGTCTAGATGCAGCGTCCTTCCTTTGATGCGCTGCACTCGCGATTTTCGCACTGTTCCCGCTCCACTATATTTCCACGTCAGGGCGCCGCCATCTTGTTCATCGCAACTCTCCTCATGCGTCCTGCTCTAGTTCTCCAATTTCTGGCCGTCTCCACGTTCTTTCAGGTTATTGGTGTCCTCTGCTTGTGCTCGACACTTTCCGATCCTCGCCACTTATGTTTGTTGTCGGTTGTAAGTTCGCTGGACGCTAGTATCCTCATATTTTGACCCTGACCGGCGGAGCTGTCTTAGGAGGCAGCCATTCCGCAGTGCGCCATCTAGCGCCCCCCCTGATTTGCTTTTAACTTTTGTGTTGTTTGACGAATGTTTGTGAAATTCTCCCAAAAAATTCAGGTCAGCTCCAAGCCTTAAGGTTTGGGGGTGATTCGTCAAGCGGGGGCTGAGATAAAAGGGAGATCCCAAAACGCATTTTCCCCATGTAATTTTCATAGGAAATTTTGCGAGAAGCTAGAGCCCGAACTTCTGAATAGAATTACCCCGCATTTCGCAGAAAGGTAGACTTTGGTTCAGAAAGCGATCTTTTTTTTTTTAAATGGTGTAAATCCGTTTAGTCGTTTTTGAGAAATTCAAAAAATAAGAGTGAAAAAATCTATTTCCCATAGGAAACTTTGTGCAAATCTACAGCCGGAATTACTCCAAATTTGGCAGAAAGGTAGTGCTTGGGTCAGAAAGCAACCTTTTTTAAAAATGGTGTAAATCCATTCAGTAGTTGCTGTGAAATTAGAAAAATAAAAGTTTTGATATCTAGGCGGAGCCTAAGTCGCATGCGCGAGCTTCACTGTGATTGGCTGCCAGCACTCCAAACCAGGAAGTGTTGGCAGCCATCTTGTGGCTCGGTAGAAGCGAGTCACCAGAAAACTGAGAAACAAAGTTATAAAACAAGAGAAGGGGGCAGAGTAGAAACACCCTGACCCCCTAGGCCTGCTCAGGGTGTCCCAGAAAGTAAGTGTGAGCGGTAAATCCGTTACGTCCGCGGATTTTTCGGATTTTTAGTGAATACGCAATCCGCGTATTTTACGTATTTTTCACAAAATCCGAAGAAAAAAAATCTGCTGATGTAACGGGTTCAAAAGTTGAACCCCCACTCATGTAACTATTTTACAATGGCGCCAGCAAGCTGCCAGCGCCGTTGTAAAATAGTTACAAAGTTAGCTTGCACAGGAACCACTAGATAAAACGAACCAGGTGCTGCTTTATTTTATCTAAGTGCTTCCTGTGCAAGCTAACTTTGTAACTATTTTACAACGGCGCTGGCAGCTTGCTGGCGCCATTGTAAAATACACTCAAGAGACCCCTGCGCCCTTCGGCGCGATTGCATAGTAACACACACATGGTCGCTGGAACTAGTTGAAGCTCAAATGCAGTGACTCATTCATCAGCCCAGAAACAATCGAGAGCGTCGTCGAGGCTGGGCAATGTGCCTTCTTTACCAAATCTACCGTCGAAAGTCAGCTGTGATGCTGGATAGAGGCCTTTGCATCCTTGACTTTCACAAGCACAATCCCTGTGCTGTTCCTGTGACCAGGAGTCTCTGTATCTTCATCTGCTGCTCTGATCGGCCTCTGACCTTTTATACACACAAGAGGCATGTGCACTCGCATGGAAGCCCCGTCCGTTTGGCCATGAGTAGGCACATTGTGTTCGCACGGGTTTCTGCACGTTCGCGAGCGTTTTGTACAATAAAACCCTCGCGAACTTGCAGAAACCCGTGCGAACACAAAAAAAAAAAATACGCTAGGATCCGCGGATTTTGCGTATTTTCGAAATACGCAAATCCGCAAATCCGCGGATTGCCAATACGCAAAATCCGCTCATGCTTACCAGAAAGACCCCCAGGGCAATTCCTCTTCTGTAACAATAGGACAGTCTATTACAATATAACGAATGACACCATTGTTACACAAAAAAAAAGGAAAATAAACTTATGAATAGAACAGAAGATCCATAACGAAATACTTTTGAGCGGTAATTATTTTCTGAGCTTCTTTTCTCTGGGACGTCGAAAAGTTTGATGTTGTTGGCGACAGGTCATAAAATCCTCTGAGATCATTATACTGTAAAAATTATAATATACATATTCACAGTATATGATCAAAAGGGTGGAACAGACTAAAAACCAGAAGCTGGGGATGTTGCTTATATATCTTTACTCTTTGTGCCGACGGGTCATAAACTCCTCCGAGATCACCATTATAATATACATATTAACAGTATATGATCCCTAAGGGAAAACAGACTAACAACTGGATGGTGGTGACGTTAATTGTAAATGTTTAGGGTTTGCGCTAAGCATGGGCTGAAAATTCGTTCCGCTCGCGGAATTTGCTAATTTTTGGCAATTTAGTGATCTGCGAATCGCGCGGTTTTTTTGCTTGTACGCGCTTCAAAAATACAATCTCGTGTGCGTGGCGTTGACTACCGTGATTCTGAGTTCGCCGAGTTGTTTTCCTCCCGGTTTGCGTGCGCCGCCATATTTTTGATCTGGCTGCGTGATCGCGCGAGACTTTTCGACCGCGCGCACGCCATGGAGTCCCGCCATATTGCACTGCGAGACTTTGAGAACGCGAATTTGTCATAAGGGCCCGCAATCATATATCGCTAGAGTAAACAATAGCAAATAAGTAGATGCGACATGCAGCTGACATCCGGTGGGAGATTTGAACAGCTCACTTTCCCAAAGTCGCAAAAATTGCAATTGTGCACAAGAAATCTATCGCAGGCAGCATTAACCTTCTGAAAATGATGATTTGGAACAGAATAACTCCTCGGATTGAAATTTGGCTGCTCTTTTTTTGTGCAAGGAGTCCATTTTTGGGGGGTGGGAGGAAGGAAGTGCCCCAGAGTCTCCAACTTCCTGTTCCTGTCCAGCAGGCTCCTCCCAGTGCTTTGTCTATGTCCTGGTCACTTTTCATTTGGATCTGGAGCTGGAAGGATTACTCTTTGGCTGCTGCTGGATATTTGTATTTGGGACTTTTTGTGTGGATCACTTTTGGATTTGAGATTTTACAAGTAAGTTGGTGTTGTTTGTTTGGGGCATTGCAGTTGCTGCAGCTACAATTTATAAACTTTTTCACAACTTTAAAAAATATATATTGTGGGTAGTCACTGTATCCAGTAGGCCCAGGTTTAGTCATGTGTGCATGATACAACTGTTTCTGTGAGTTTTGTTGAACTTAAATATCATTTACGGCATGGATGGCATGGAATTGAATGGCTCACTGCCATAGACCATAGGCCTGCACTCAATCTGCCTTGCTTTCATCCATTATGCCCAGGGGTAGTCAGTGGTGCATGGACCAAGTCTTTCTGTGGGGTCTCTTGAATTTAAACATCATTTAGGACATAGTTGGCATTGGATTGAGGTGATTTTTGTGTTTATTTTGATTTTTTGGGTGTTGTTGGGGCCTGATCCAGCACCTGGCCATGTGGGTGGGGGCCATTTTGAGGCCTGGTCCAGGGCCTGGCCATGTGGGTGGTGGTCTAGGGGCCATTTTGAAGCCAGGCAGTGTGCTTTGTGCCATAGGCCTGCACCCAGTCTGCCTTGCTTTCATCCATTATGCCCAGGGGTAGTCAGTGGTGCAAAGACCAAGTCTTTCTGTGGGGTCTCTTGAATTTAAACATCATTTAGGGCATAGTTGGCATTGGATTGAGGTGATTTTTGAGTGTATTTCGATTTTGTGGGTGTTGTTGGGGCATTGTCCAGCGTTTGGCCATGTGGGTGGGGGCCATTTTGAGGCTTGGTCTACTGCCTGGCCATGTGGCTGGGGGCCATTTTGAGGCCTGTTCTAGGGCCTGACCATGTGGGTGTGGGTCTATGGGCTATTTTGAAGCCAGGCAGTGTGCTTTGTGCCATAGGCCTGCGCCCAGTCTGCCTTGCTTTCATCCATTATGCCCAGGGGTAGTCGGTGGTGCAAAGACCAAGTCTTTCTGTGGGGTCTCTTGAATTTAAACATCAGTTAGGGCATGGATGGCATTGGATTGAGGTGATTTTTGTGTGTATTTCGATTTTTTGGGTGTTGTTGGGGCCTGGTCTAGCGCCTGGCCATGTGGGTGGGTGCCATTATGAGGCCTGGTCCAGGGCCTGGCCATGTGGGTGGGGTCTAGGGGCCATTTTGAAGCCAGGCAGTGTGCTTTGTGCCATAGGCCTGCACCCAGTCTGCCTTGCTTTCATCCATTATGCCCAGGGTTAGTCAGTGGTGCATGGACCAAGTCTTTCTGTGGGGTCTCTTGAATTTAAACATCATTTAGGGCATGGATGGCATTGGCTTGAGGTGATTTTTGTGTGTATTTCAACTTTTTGGGGTGTTGTTGGGGCCTGGTCCAGCGCCTGGCCATGTGGGTGGGGGCCATTTTGAGGCTTGGTCTACTGCCTGGCCATGTGGGTGGGGGCCATTTTGAGGCCTGGTCAAGGGCCTGACCATGTGGGTAGGGGTCTAGGGGCTATTTTGAAGCCAGGCAGTGTGCTTCCTGCCATAGGCCTGCACCCAGTCTGCCTTGCTTTTATCCATTATGCCCAGGGGTAGTCGGTGGTGCAAAGACCAAGTCTTTCTGTGGGGTCTCTTGAATTTAAACATCAGTTAGGGCATGGACGGCATTGGATTGAGGTGATTTCTGTGTGTATTTCGATTTTTGGGGTGTTGTTGGGGCCTGATCCAGCGCCTGGCCATGTGGGAGGGGGCCATTTTGAGGCCTGGTCCAGGGCCTGGCCATGTGGGTGGTGGTCTAGGGGCCATTTTGAAGCCAGGCAGTGTGCTTTGTGCCATAGGCCTGCACCCAGTCTGCCTTGCTTTCATCCACTATGCCCAGGGGTAGTCAGTGGTGCATGGACCAAGTCTTTCTCTGGGGTCTCTTGAATTTAAACATCATTTAGGGCATGGATGGCATTGGATTGAGGTGATTTCTGTGTGTATTTCGATTTTTTGGGTGTTGTTGGGGCCTGGTCCAGGGCCTGGCCATGTGGGTGGGGGGAGGCATATTGAGGCCAGGCAGGTTTTGCCATAGGCCGGCAAGCTTGCGGGCCAGTAGGCCTAGGGTTATGAATGGGTGCTTGAAACAACTCTCTCTGTGTGGTCTCTCTTCTATTAATTGAAACATCCATTTTTGATTACCATTGCAATTTTAGGTCTTTCCGTTTTTGTGTGTGTTGTGTTAATAGTAATGAATCCCTTGTTGCAATAGTATTAATTGAAGCACGACATATGCAACATTTATTTAACTGATGTTCCTCTGGCTTCTTTGCTTTAGGCGCACAAAGACTGAGAACCAGGAATCATCCTCATCATCATCACTTGTTATAGTGCCAGGAAGAAGTCCTGCTGTGGTGTGTGCACAATGTCACGTGACGTCACATGTGGCCACAGACAACTTTGCAACTCGTGCAACTGCATCCTGCTGTTCTGACATCTGAAGAAGATGGGCCCAAAGAACGTAGCTCATCTACCAAGAAAGTTGCCACTGCCACTGCCAGTAGGAAGGAGCAGAAGAAGCAAGTGGCGCCACTTACCAAGGAGACTGGTGTGCCGACCGCCACTTTTTTGGGGAAAAAAAAAACTACGCCTGCAGCAGCGGTGTCCATCGGGGACCAAGCTGGGAGCATCACCTCCGCTTCATTGGTCTCCTCAGTGCCACTACGCCAAGTTAGGCCCAAGCCCATGAGTGCCGCAGAGGCAGCCACTTTAATTGCTCTTTCACCATCGACCAGTAGTGTTGGCGTTGACTCATCGCAAAGTAGCATCCAATCAACGCAGGGTGTAACTCATCTGACGAGTGTTCAACCACAGCCGCAACGACAACCACAGGTGCAACAAGGAGAGGCGCAAGGAGAGGCGCAAGGAGAGGCACAAGGAGAGGTACAAGGAGAGGCACAAGGAGAGGCACAAGTGCCCACTATACTTGTTCCTCCAGAAGTAGCAGCACATCAGGAAATAGAGATTCATGCGGAGGTATCAGCCGAGCAAGCCACTCCTGATGATTCATTGTCTTCCAGATCCCCAGCAGGGAAAAGGAGGGCTAGTACAACTTCTTCTTCAAGCCCCCGTCCTTCTGATGATCTAGATCTTGATTGGCACCCACCAATTCAGTCTGAGAGGGAGGCACACCATGAGCCAACAAAGCTAGGGAAAAGGCAGGTTCCCGCTAGGCTTTCAGTTATGAGTGATGACAAAGAAGAAGTAGAAGTGGTGTATTCTGCCGCTGATGAAGAGTCTGGCGATGACGACCCAGTCATCACAGTCGTCACTCCTGCCCCAGCGGGCATGCAGCAGACAGACATTTTTACCCTATCCCGAAATGCTGCGTGGGATGTGGGCGGCGTGGCACTGGTACCACCAACACAGGTAACTACTACACCAGCACGACCTACAGCTTCCATATTTTCTCTTCAGAAGGGCCGGCAGGGACCTCCATCCAACTCGACCTCCATTACCTCAAGCAGTGGTGCTGTACAGAGTCATATTCCACCACGCCCATCCTCCACTTCATCTGGCATTGAAAGTGGCACCTCCAACACCACCAGAAATCTCAACTCCCCAGTTTGGGACTTCTTTAGTATTAGCAAAAAGGCGGAAAACCAAGTTATTGGTTCGATTTGTAAACAAGTAGTTAGTCGGGTAAACTTGGTACCAACTATGGTAATGGAGGCCAGAGAGGTCATCTCCAGAAACACCACAGCATCCAGTGGGAGGTGCTCCTAAGTAACAACCAAAGAAAGCCAAAAGTAGAAATCCAAATGTAGCCATTGATATTGCACCTGATGACGAGGAGCTGATCGTGCAGGGGGGAGGTGAAGAAGCGAGAGACATTTTTTCTGGTACACACAGTACCCCTGGCAGCAGCACTGCAGTGGTAGCGCCCACACCCTCTACCCCAGCAACGTCTAGGTGGCACAGTAAGAGTCTGGTAGAGACACCAATGCGAAAAAGTAACTTAATGAGCCTAACTGGGTTGAAGAAGTCTGGATCATCATCACATATGAAAACGGTACAGACCACCATTAAAAGCATGTTTTGGTCGGAGGCGCCATTGGAATGCAACCACCCAACTGCACGTCTGTATAATGCAATGCTGGCTAAAATGTTAGCGCTGGGCCTTCTCCCTTTTTCTTTCATGGAAGGGGTGGGTTTTCTAGAATTTGTGGCAACAGTCTGCCCTAAATGGAAGGTTCCTAGCCGGTCCTATTTTACCAGAGTTGCGGTTCCAGCACTACATCAAGATGTGCTGGACGTGATTGGGGCAGCTTTGCAGTAGAGTGCTGATCACACTATCCACCTGACAACAGACATGTGGACCAGTTTCCAAGCTGTTCATTACATGTGCATCACTGCACACTAGGTCTCTTTTGCGGGGGTTAGAGAGAAGATAGGTGTTGACAGTGTCACAATTTTTCAAGCTACTCGGAAACATGCAACAGTAGCCATGTTTGCCATGGAGAAATCTCATACTGCAGTGAACATTTTGGAGGAGTTTAACAGTAAGGTCTTTGAATGGCTGCAGCCACGAAGGCGCATGATTGGTTATGTTTCCACGGATAATGGCAGTAAGATAGTTAAGGCCATGGCTGATGGTGGCTATTTCAGAGTGCCGTGTTTGGTGCACAGCATTAACATTATTGTTCAAGATTTCTTGAAAAAAGAAAGCACAGTCAGCAAGTTACTGACCACCTGCCGAAGAATCTGCACACATTTTAGCCATTCTTTTAAGGCCCGGAAGCAGCTGAGGATCATTCAACGTGACCGTAGAGTGCCAGTCAGAGGACTCATCCAGTAGTGGCGACATGTTGGAAATCAACCTTCTACATGCTTGAGCGTCTGTTTGAGCAGTACTTGGTAATCAATGAGTATGGCTTTTACGCACGGGGTGCTACTATAAAAGACATGAGGCTAGAGGTGGAGGAATGGGACCTAATTAAAAGACTGACAGACATGCTTTGTCCTTTTGATGTTTTCACACGTGAAGTCAGCAGGGAGGACTGTACTTTGGGCAAAGGTATCCCATTGTTGCGCATGCTAGAGCACCAACTGATGGCGGTGTCTTCAATGTTCCGAGTTGATGCTGAAAAACAAGACGCATATCAGTTGGCGGAGTGCTTATTAAGCCGCCTAGTTGACAATGCAAGGCTTAAAGCAATACATTCAGAACAATATTACATTTGTGCCACTATTCTGGATCCACGCTACAAAAAGGCACTGGCCAGCAATACATTCATTCCTTTTTCTGAAGCAGATGTTTCCAAGTACAAACATTGGCTAGCTCTGCCAGCCACTCGGTTAGAAAAATAGCGGCAGGAAATTGAAGGAACCACCTCAAGTACTACTGAAGCAGCAGGTCATCCGGCGTCAAGGTCCACTTCTGTGGCCGAAAACAGTCACTTTCCCTCAGAGCCATTACCGACACCAGCAACCGTATCATCACCTGCACAAGGCCCAGCCATAATATTTTCGGAAGCGGATTGGATAACTCATCAAGGGTTTGCTTGTTCCAGTGTTGATGCAAAGGCAACAGATGGTACGCAAAGTGGAGCACCCCTGGAGGACCTTGAGGTCTTCTTTGATTAGAACCCATTGATGTATTGGTATGGGAAAAGGCCTCAATGGCTACTGATCACCAAGCTGGCTATAAATTATTTGGCTTGCCCACTCGCAAACGTGTCTTCTGAACGTGTTTTCAATGCTGCTGGTGCCATTGTAACTTCAAAAAGGACCCGCCTCTCGCCCAAAAATGTGGTGAGGTTAACAATGATCAAGAAGAATCAGCACTTCATACCACCAGATTACAAAATACGTGAATGCACGCAGGAAGAAGAGGACACCGACTTAGGTGACGGAAGTTCTTCTCTGTTAGCTGACCTATTCCCAGTTCAATTCACAGAGTTTGAGGACGAGCTCTACTTCCCTGACACCTAGGCTTGAAATACTTATTTTTTTTTCCTGTCCTTATTCACTTTTATTTCTGTGTGTCTTTCTATGTTTTGCAACTTTTAGCACAACAAAACTTTAATCACAACAAATCCATCAGCAGCACTGTCTTCGTCTTATTTCCATATTGAAGCTGCCACTGTCTGCATTCCTGAAGTTCACAAGTTCACAACTCAGTCATGCTCCTCTATCCTCCTCCTCCAGACTCCCCCTATCCATACCCCTCAAGGCACATGGCCTGATTACACAGAATCAAGAAACTGTCGCTCAGTAGACGAGCCCCCTCAAAAGAAGTGGGACTGGAATGATTGACTATGCTGACTGTTACTTCTGAAATTGACACGAGAGGCTGCCCTGTGGCCCTTCACTTAAGAATAAGATGCTGACAAAAAGTGGAACAGGTAATGAATGATGAGATGGCATGCCATGGACAACACTGGCTGTCTGGCTCTGATGAAAGCAATTACGGTTTGTTTGTTTTGCATGAAATTAATTCTATGTGTTCTATTATTATTTAATCGTTTACACACTAAATGTAACTCAAGTCTACTCTGTTTACCTTGTTTAATACGAACTGTACTTCTACAGCAGGGGCTACTACGTTGCATTTTTTAATATGGAAAATGTCCTTGGACTCACTGTGTGTAGTAGACTGTGGCTGCATGAACAACATTGAGTTTGCCAACACCATGATGATGATGAGTCATGATGACCAAAGTTACATAATATCTTCACAGTCACTCACTGGGATGGATGGATCATTATCGTCGATTTACCGAAGAACTACAGCCATTTCGTGAGTGGCGAACATGTAAACAAGTCAACAACAACCACAGCAGAACTACATGTCTGTCTAGTCGTGATATGGATTGGTCGAGCCAGTGTAGTGTTATGCCAGAGTCAGACAGCGGTTCATGTAAAATTGTGGTAATGTGGCTTGCTGTAGAAAATTAGATCTGCTTTGTCTGTCTGTGTCAAAGAGGTATGCTACATGGAGGTTGGTTCACTCAATGGTGCCTGCCTTGACTGCCTGCATGGCCCTGGCCTGCTGTGTGCTAATTATTATCCTGGAAACGGAGACTCAGAGTAGGCATTTTAGAAATGATGCATGTATGTAATACTGTCCCCTCTGAAAGTAAAAGTGTAATTTTTACACTACACACCATACCTTATATTTTTCCTCCACGGTGTTTTAATATCCCTTTCTGTTTTTCCATCGACAATTACAGGCCGGCACTCACCCTGTGCGATGGGAAAAACATTAACTCAGGCTTACCATAGCATTCCGCAATTTCGCATCCGCCAGGCAGGCAGTGGACAGTGTGGTCACCAAGATTGATCGACGGAGCGCCCGATGGAATGGAGGAGTACCGCGAATAAGCTGGATGCATGCAACTTCCCAATTTGACCAGGAGAACTACAACATACAGTTACAGTATCCATTTCACTTGTCCTTATCTTTTAAATAATATTATTGTTGTGAACTTCTATGAGTGCGACTCTGTGCGTTTGCTCTCTGCTTTATATTCATCCCTACAGTTATTTGATAAGTTTCTTTGCTATTTTTAAAACTAATGTAATGTACTACTAAGTGTTTATTCTCTCTGAGGGCAGATAGGCAAGTGAAATTGCGTAATTACTGCAGCCCTGTACTGTCTAATTGTTTAGTACTAGTTAGTAAGTTGTAGTAAGTACTACGTTTCAGTAACCTAACCATCCATTTAGCAAACAACTTCATGCATGCACTTCCTTCATGTCCCTTAAAAGATTTATGGATATCTTCGTATCCAAAGATTTGTTTTTCTTCATTTGTTGTTTGTCCATGCGTACTGTGTTTTTTTTTCTCTCTCCCAAAAACTTTCCTAAAAACCCCCATTCCTATTAATTTTTCAAACCTCAACCCTCTTCCCCCGGGCTGTGTGGTTTTTATTGAGGTGTGACTAAATGACACCAATAATTCCACACGCTTGCTGGGGAGGATAAGGTCAAAAGCAACAGAAAATCAATTTCAAGGCAGGTCAAGGAATGCAAGGATATATTCTTATTCTGCTTGACACACACCCATGAGTATTTGCAAATCAATTCAGAATTTCATGTACGCCATCGAGTGGATTCATCATCAACAACATCTTCCTACACGCGACTAAAGCTTATGCTGCTGTGTCCTTCAGTACTAGTTCTTGCAGTAGCCATAATCCACGCAACTAGTAGTTATCTTTTGATTGAATACTTTAGCATTGCTTAGGCTACAATTTATGGCACTGTTCTTGTGTACTGTACTATTGTACTGCTCCTCTCAGGCCACTCAATGTCTCATTTTCTTTTTTTTCATATGCTGCTACTGGCAGTGTGTACCACTACTACTACCACCACAACAATGCCATTTCATCCATCCAGGATTCCATAGCCAACCTTAATCGCCATTTGCCATGCAGCCAGCCCTGTGCCTAGCCCTATTCTCAAACACGAATCACAGGTAAGATAAGCATTTTGGGGGAGGAAGAATAATGGAGTAGGAGGAGAGGAGAGACTGACGGTAGTATTAGTAAAGTAGTAGGACAATTGAATTCACTAACTCTGTCAGTGGCACTTTTGTACAAATTTGGGCGATTACTTAGACAATTTGAATCAACCAGCCAGTTACGTTTCAGGAAAACAAACGTACAGTTAACCCCCCCCCTGCCTCCCCCACAAAACAGTAAAAACGCGTATGCTATGTTTAAGTGGAAAATAAATATTTATTTACACCCTAACAAAAATAAACTATCCCACAAGACCCGACCCAACCCCCTCCTAACCCCAACCAATGTCCATGAAATAAATGTCCCCAAAAGTTCAAAAACCCCCACGCCCAATTCCCACCCCCCCAAAAGTCTTTAAAAAAAGGGCAAGGGACAGTCTCTACTTTGGCCGGCGGTGTCCTGTGGCCAGGTGGTCCCGCAGCTCTCTCCGGAGGGCCTTAAGCAGGACTTTCTGCCTCTCCACCCCCTGCTCAAGGTAGGCCACCCGCAGGGTTAGGCGGTGCACACGCGCGTTGCAGGTACTGTGGGGGGCAGCTGTTGGTTGCACTGCTCGGCGGCGGCGGGTGGCTGCCGGACCACGGCGCCGTAATGCTGGAGGATTGCGCTGACTGTATGACCCAGGGGCAGTGGAGGAGGATGCAGCTGTTGTTGACGACTCCTCCTGAGCCACCAGCCGAAGATATTCGGCGACAATTGCCTCCAGTTTCCGGCGCCTGGCCGAATAGCCAACTCCTTCCTGGATGGTTTAGAAGGAGTATCTATATGAAGAAAGAAAAAAATACTGTAACCAATGCTCTTTAAGATTAACACAAAATAATTCAACAGAAAGTTGTTTCACAGTAGCACTAGCAACTTGCAAGCACAGTACATAACATTTTTGGCATGTATCTATCTAACCTCCCACTTCGTCGGCCTCTGCTCCAACATTAGTGGGAGTTTCAGGAATTCTACTAGAACTATGGACTCACTACATTAGACTCACACAGTACACCAGTCTTCTTCTTCTCTCTTGTTTAGCGAAATTAGTACGTAAACTTGTGGAAGCCGGCATAATGCCAGCGCAGTCAGCTTGCACCCAAGAAAAACAGACGCAAGCCATGATGACTCAGACTCGCGTTACTGTTACCAGTACATGCAGGTGGGGAAGCTCTTACTTTTCTAATAAGGGTGGCACTGGCCATACTCTGTTACAAGGGCTACTGCTCAATTAGTTTAACGTTCACCCTGCCCTGCCCCTGACTACTACAAAAGGAAAATGAAGAAGATAATATGATCATCTATCCCTTCACATGATATTTGCTTATATAAGGGATGACTTTAAGTGCTTTGTTTTTATTGATTGAGTGAACACTGATAGGCCACACATGAATGACAGAGTTGAAAAAAAAATATTAACATTTGTAGTGAGTGGTCCCCGTAATCGCCAGAGGAAGGCACTTGGGACTTGACTTGATAATGTAAACTATACAATATAGATACACAATATATGCTGTGCTTGCAAACTACTGTTAGTCAAGGGAGTATTATGAAAAATTACAACTTCTACTTTCCTCTGCTTTGCTACTCTGGCACGGACGTGCAGTGTTACATGCTCTTCAAACTAACACTCTTCATCCAGTGACCGTCTACTCTGTCTACTCTATATACACCTATGCTTTCTATGAGGAAGATACCATCCAGGCATCCATCCATTCAAAGTAAATGTCAATCATTCTTCTTAATGTCTCAACTGGACAAATCTTACTTTTTCTCACCGACAAAACCCTTTTAATTTTATTTTTTAAACCACCACATATGCATTCGTGCTTGACTTGCATTTGAATTTGACGCAAAGGATATATTGCGCACACATACAGTTTCTGTTTCACCCACCCAGGCAGTCCTCTTTTCTTTCTCCTTCCACCCAACCCTGCTTCAACCGGCCATGCATCAGATTACTACCAGCCACCTCTGCCTGTATTCAAAAACACGTATCATTCTTTGCCAGTCATTAATTTAACTCGCTCGTCCTTCCTCCTTCCTTAAACCCTTCTTTCCCTTTTCGTTCATCCCATCCATCAAGTTCATCTCTGATCTGACTTGGCTTCTCGATAAAACTTTCACAGCTGAGTTGAAGTCAAATTTAGAGGAGGCCATTGGTTACTCGTCAACTCCCGCCGCTAATGCTATTGCTAATGCGAAGTCAAGGGTGACTGTCTTCAGCCTGGTTGACAAAAACGTTGTTCTAAATTTGTAAGTATTCTTAACAGTAAAGTGTACTTGTACTGTACAACATACACCCCTGCAGCGAGCCTACTCTGCAATCTCAATAAGTAAGGAATATAATAGCTTACCACTGCCCGCCACTACCGAGCCATCCCCACAGCAGTTCCTGCTGGCACTGGTGGCACTGCATCCGCCCCTGGAATGACCACCTCCGCGCTGGCCCCAGCACTGGGGGTTGTCTGTGCCGATGGTGTTCCGCCTAGAAAAAACATTTCATATTTTTAGATGCCATATACACCACTCCCTATTTTGTCTAGGAATGAACATTTTTTTTACTACATAAACAAATTTAATCATTTGTGACTCTCTAGTATAAACTAAAAATTCCCCTTCGGGAAGGGGAGGGTGTTTTTATTTATGCTTAGCCATAACATGATACACTTTTTGGCACAACGGATGAATGCTTGCTTTTTAACGTGCACCATTTTTCTCATAACAGACAGGAGAATCCCTTCTACGAACAAGAGCAATATGTTACTCATCATCATCACCACCAGTACTTTAAGTTCCAACCAGGTGAGGGGTCTCCCACAATTAATGTGTAAATCAGCCACTGTTCAGTTTTCATGAGTTCACCATTTCTCTGTAGAACTGGGTTCCAAAGGGACCCCCAGCGGTGGAGGGCTTCACCTTAAAATCTACGGGTCCACAGAAGTGTCTCTTACCAAAGAAGGGAGGCAGACTCTAGAGTGAGGAGGGAAACAAGATATTTTAATATACAGAGTTTAACTCGAGTTATCGGACAGAGTCCCAGAGTCACGTAGGTGAGTTTACGGAGGCTGCCTCTTTCTCCAGGGCATGCAGCAGTCTTTATAGGATGTGGAGTTCTCCTTATCAGGTTTGAGGCATCACTGTGTCTTGGGTTGTGGTGGGCCAAGGCTGCAAGGCAGAAGACTCAGGGTCTTCTGACATTGTCCAGATAATGCAATCAACCGGGGGTGGTCTCTCAAGGCTGTAAGGCAGATGGTGCAAGAGCCTCTGCAATGTCCAGATAACGCAATCAGCTGGGGGTCATTTCTTATGACGCACATGGAGCCACAGATCGATTGTCCACACATGTTGTTCTAGTCAACAGAGAGGGATGAGGGGAGATAAGGTGGGTGCGTGCAGCTTGTCCTTCGTGACCTCGTCAACAGAGGGGGGTGAGGGGAGCTAAGGTGGGTGTGTGCAGCTTGTCTTCGTGTGCAGGGGCCCACCTCAGACAAGAGAGTTGATGTGGCAAGGTTTCAGGGGCGAAAAATTACAGCACGACAGTCCCTCCTTTTGCCATGGCAACTTTCTCAGTTTCTTTTAATCAATGTCAATGTTCATCATATGGTCTATTTCTATTTGCAAAATTACGAACTGTTGGGACATTGGGACTGGCCTAGTGGCTGACAGGCACATGGAGCAGAGAGCCGGGCCACATTGGATGCAAAGGTAGCATGAGAACAGTAGACCACTGATCGTGCAGAGGCCAGCCAGTATCTTCCAGCCCCAGGTGGCCATCAGGTCCCAAAACCAGCTGGTAATGGACCAGTTGCTTGTGTCTTCGTGGATCTCGGAGGACACTCGGTGTAGGCGATCGATAGCCTTGAAGACTGTGGGGGCATAGTCAGGAATGTAGATGCAGCAGCTGGCCCCGATCAGGCGGAACACTCCTCCACGGTCTGCCAGGACAACGTCCAGCACCATCCGGTTTTGGAGTGTCACCAACCGGACCGCTTGAAGTTCAGCCGTGTTGTTGGTCAGTACGCCAGCGGTGATGTTAATTGTAGCTTCCACAGCCCGGGACAGGTGTCTTATAGCCGGGCTGTTGATCATTGGGCCCCACAGAGGAATTACACACTTCATAGTGTCCAGAAATTGTTCAGTGATAGTGTCTGTTTGGTCCACCTCCACTGACCTTTTGTTTCGATGATGGCCTGGGTGAGCAGTGTAGATGGATGGCAAGATAAGGGCAAGGTAACAGACCCTGCTCCATCCTGCTGGTAACCACGTATAAGCATCTTTTAGACACACAAAGTAAGTGTTAGGTGAGGCCACAAGGGACGGTGGACTGGTGCTATTCAGAGCACGGATGATGGTGCAGTGGCTGATGCCCACATTCTTTTTACCTTTACCTTCCACACAGACGTGCCCATGGACATTGACGACTGACAGGGCCACTGTCCGTCTTTCGGCCACTCTTGTCTTTAGTGCAGAGAATATGGTTTTTCAACTTTGTTTGTAAGTTCGCATTTCTTCTCGTTCTTGCTCAGGGATGTCTAGCTGTAACGTGTCATTGATAAGCACGTGTGGACAGATAGGATAAGTGTTATTCCCACTCTTGTTACGCCAAAATTCGCCATTAAATTGGGAGTGAGTGGCATCGGAAATAGTATTGTCATTGAGTACTTGTGTTATCAACATCTTCCAGGCCAGGCATGACCCGTAAATAGAAAATGGGACGGTGATGAAAGGAATTGCTCTTTCGGCAGAATGAGGCATGAGGCCACATATCCAACAGTTTGTTGTGTTTATTGCCAGGTGATGCTGATGCAACAGATGCACAAAGGTATTGTTCCAAAATTCCCTGCGCCTATTCTGCACATACGGAGGTAGTGAAGCGAATTCATGTTCTACAGGGGAAACTGTAGGTGGTGTTGCCCCATGGGATGTCAACTCAATTATCCAAAAAATGATAGCGGATAGGAAAAATATTGTCAAAAGTACGAGCAGCAGGACAGTCCGCCCACCACAAAGTGTCTTAGGTGTTTCGGCTGGTCCCATTTTCTTGTTGATTGTGCTCATGTTTGTGTACTCCATGAGAACCCCCCTCCTTAGGTGCTGTCTGTGATTGGTGGTTGCTTCACTGGCCAGTGATTCCAGCACCCCTATTGGCGTTTCACTGGTCCGCTGGTCCAGACAATATCACAGCCCTACAGGCGAAAAAATAAAAAAATGGGGGGGCACAAGAGGTTGTGAAAGATAAAGTGTCAGGTTTATTTCTTCAATCGGAAACGGAGATTGTAGCCCCCTTCTGGTTCGTTGATCTGGTCCAGTTGTGGTTCAGGATCCACCTCCTCTTTGACCGGCCTGTCCAGGGTCAGAATGTCTTGCTGTGTTTTTAGATGGTCTTCATTCAGTTTGGATGGTCTTTTGCAGTACGAAATGTGGATCCAATTCTTTCTTCCCTCCACACGAACTGCGGTGCAGGTTGTCAATAACAACAGAGCTGGCCCTTTTCACCTTGGCACAAGTGTCGCTCACCTGGAGAAGTTTTTCACGAAGACATAGTCGCCGGATCTGATGGCATGGCCCGGACCTTCGGATTTGTCAGGGATGGCGGCAGAGACCTGATCGTGGAGAGAAGCAAGAGTATGAGTTAAAGCATTCAGATAATCGCTCAATACAACTTCTGGGACATCTGTTAATTTCTCAGGCCTTGGGGCAGTCCATATGTTCATAGGTCGTCCGAACACTATTTCATAGGGAGTCAACTGAGTTCGGGAATGTGGAACTGATCTGATTGATAGCAGGGCTAGAGGGAGGGCATCCGGCCAATTGAGGCCAGTGTGATCAGTTATTTTTGCTATTTTATTCTTGAGGATGCCATTGTAGCGTTCCACCAACCCGGCAGACTGTGGGTGGAAAACTGCATGGAATTTTTGTTTAACTCCCAGGCCTTCCAGAATGTGTTTGATGACCTGTCCGATAAAATGACTCCCACTGTCGCTCCACAGGAGTTTGCAGAGCCCAAACCGGGGAAAGAATTCCTTAAGTAATACTTTTGCTATGGTGATGGCGGTATTGTTTTTGACAGGGTAAGCCTCTATCCAACGAGAGAAAGCACATACCACCACTAGCACGTATTTTATCCCTCGACACCTCTCCATCTGGATGTAGTCCATTTGGAGGACATCAAAAGGTGCCACAGGAGTGGCGAAACCAGCCTGGGGACATTTCACTCCCTTTCCAATGTTAGGTCGGAGGCAGACCAGGCAGTTTGCGGTGTAATGCTTCATTGTTGATCGTAAGTTAGGGTTGTCCCAGACAGGTGTTAAAATGGAGATCATGGCACCTGGCCCAAAATGTGCCGGCAAATGGACTGATTGTACCACCGGGAGGAGGTAGGCGGCTGGTAATTTCCATTTTGTTCCGTCCCTTGACTGCCAGCAGCCCTCTTCGTCTCTCAACCCCTCCTCTTCCCACCTTTGTTTTTCCTCATTCGTGGCCATGCTCTGTATCTCCCGAATCTGTGACCTGCTGTCAATCCATTTTTCTGCCTGTGACCTGGTGACATAGACAGTGGCTTAAGCCATCATGGTGATGAACCTGGCTGTTTCGTCTGCTAAAGCATTGCCCTTGCCCACATCATCAGTAACTCGTTTATGGGCAGCGCACTTAATCACTGCCAATTTGCTAGGAAGTGTAATGGCTTCCAATAGTTGAGATATAAGAGTAGCATGTTGTATGGCCGCACCATGGGAAGTAAGAAATTCTCTCTCCTTCCAGAGTTTACCAAAACTATGGACCACTCCGAAAGCATACTGGCTGTCAGTATATATGTTTACTTTGAGATCTGTAGCAAGGATGAAGCTCTAGTGAGAGCCACACGTTCCGCGGCTTGCGCAGAAGTCTGCATAATCTGGGCCGTTTCAATCACTGTGGTGGTCGTAGTTACAGCATAAGCAGCAGAAGTGGTGCCGTCTTGTCTCTTTAAACAGGACCCGTCTACCCAGAGCTGGCCGGCAGTGTCTGATAAGGCCGTGTCTGTGAGATCAACCCTGCTTTTAGTGTCAGCTTCAGTTTGTAAAATGCAGTCATGCAAGGGCGAGTCACCCTCCCCAGAAGGTTGTGGCAACAGAGTGGCAGGGTTAAGGGTAGTGCATCATTTGATAGTAATGTGGGAAGAGAGGAGGGTCAACTCATATCCAGTAAGTCGGGCACTAGTGAGGTGTTGAGTGCGTGTTCTGTTAAGTAGAATGTCGACAGAGTGGGGAACGAACAGTACAAGGTCGTGGCCCAAGACTATCCCTTCTGATTGCCGAATGGAGACAGCGGCAGCCGCCACAGCGCGCAAACAAGGTGGTAAGCCACATGCGACTGGGTCAAGGATGGCAGAGAAGTAGGCACAGGGTCTTTTCGAGAGCCCATGTGTTTGGCAAAGGACGGAAGAGGCACAGCCACCCTGTTCGTGGCAAAAAAGAAAAAAAGGATTTGTGTAATGAGGGGTTCCTAAAACAGGGGCGGAGCACAGGGCTTGAATGAGGGTGTGAAAAATCATGGTGTGCTCGTCTGTCCACGGGAGAGGGTAGGGAGTATCATTTGTGAGAAGAGAAAGGAGGGGTTTGATGAGCTGGTAGAAGGCGGGGATCCATTGTCTGCAAAAAGAAGTGACACCCACCAAAGCCCGGACATCCTTCTGTGTGTGTGGTATAGGGGAAGTATGCAAAGTGTGTATTCTGTCAGGTGTCAAGGATCGCTCCTCCTTAGACAGCAGGTGGCCCAAATAGGTCACCTGCGGTCTACAACATTGAAGTTTGGAACGGGAGACCTTGTGGTCCTTGAGGGCCAAGAAATGTAGCAGGGACAAAGTGGCAGAGGTACAGAGAGGCAGAGAGTCCGCGGCCAGGAGGAGATTATCTACATACTGGATAAGGGCCACACCAGGGGGGAAGGTGTGCTCATCTAGCTCTTTCTTTAGGGCCTGACTGTAGATGCTAGGGCTCTCGGTGTAACCTTGAGGAGCCCGAGCGATTTGATATGATCTATTCCGGATAGTAAATCCAAAAAGGTAACGTCAGCCCTGATGGATGGGGATAGAAAAGAAAGCATTTTTCAAGTCGATGACTGTGAATACACAGGGCGTTGGTGGGATCATGGTCAGTATGGTAGTAATATCTGAGACCACTGGGTACTGGGGAATGACTATTTTGTTAATTTCTCGAAGGTCAATAACAAATCGATAGATCTTTTCTCCCATTGCACCCTTTTTGAGGACAGGAAGGATAGGGCTGTTACAGATGTTGCTAGGGGAGTGCTGGACCACTCCAACTGCAATCAGGTCATTTATGATGTTCAATAGTGCTTGTTCTCCTTCATGAGATATTTTTTATTGTGAGAGGCGAGGCAAGGGGGCATTTTGACAGACAGTGATGTGGACTGGTTCAATGTCCATGGTGCCGACCTCAGTGTCGCTTTGAGACCAAAGGGAGGACGGGAGGCTGGAAAGGTCAATGGAGTCTTGGATGGTGACGGGCAGTTGATTAGTACCCGTTGTATTGTCAAATAGAATCACCTGGACATTATCAGGGGAACAACGAATAGTGGCCCTAAAATGTTTCAGAAGGTCAATACCTAGAAGATTGTTGGGGCAGGCAGGGGACAAGAGAAATGAAGATTCAGTGATGTCTCCCCCCAGAGTGAACGTAGTTGGAAGTGATAAAGCGTTAAGTGAGGACTTACCATCAAAACCAGTCGATGTTATTCTTTTGCCAGAAGGGGCAGCCCGAGGGACCAAATTACCCGCCAGGGCGCTCCTAGAGGCCCCGTTGTCAACCAGGAAAGTTGCCAGGGTACCCGCCAAGTAAGCGGATACGTAGGGACCCCGAGGATCGACAGGTACTTCAAGTGGTCCGGAACCCCTCCCTTGACAGCCCTATGAAAAGAATCGGTCAGTAGTCTTTGAGAAGTCGGATGTGAAGTCTTGAACATTCTGTTGCCTATTATCAAAAGTATTAGCAGAGCGGGGATGGAACGGTTGTGCTGGGCGATTCTGGGGGCCCCTGTAATTATCTCTGGGGATTGTTTTTCCTGAATGGATATTGTCTGCTAGCACAGGGCACTCATTTTTGTAGTGGCCGGGCTTTTTGCAATAATTGCAGTTATCTCCCTACTGCTGACGAGTGTGTTGGGGAGGCGGTGTAGGGCCAGGGTCAAGTCTGCGTGCATGGGGCGGGGCACGGGTATTGGTGTATCTCGTGTCTGCCGCTTGGCTGAGAAGAATAGATTCCTTAAGCTCCTGTCTGTGCTTTTCCTTATTTTCCTCAACCTTGTCCTTAAGGGTCTCGTAATACTGGGCTGTCAATAAAATAGTCTGGGGAGCTGCTGCCTGCCAGGTACTTTCGCTAGCCCGGAGTTTATTCTGAATAGTCGGCAAAAGGTTGTCAACTAAGGTTTGAACTAACATGTGTCGACCTGTCTCAGATGTTATGTCTTGGCCGCTATATTCAGAGAAAGCTTTATTTAACCGAGAGAAAAAAACTGCTACAGTCTCGTCATTCTTTTGTTTGCAAGATGTCAACATATGCCAATCAACCTTGCGTTCACCTTAAACTCTGTAATTTCTTACTCAAATCTTTCTGTACTACAATGTTGTACATTCTCTTCTACATTTCCTTCTATTAATGTATCAATTTCTGCACTCTCTTCCTCAGGACCAAAGTAACTAACCTGAATTTCATCACAAACGTTCATTACATCTGTTACAGATCCACGCAAAAGAGCACTGTTCAACTTTTTAAACATTAGTGCTGGACTTTTTGCATAATACAATCTTCTGACTAATTTCCTCATTTCAGTATGATGTACTGCTGACATCCTGAAATGGTGAAAAACACTTTGACATACTTTTTTAGAAAGACAAGCCAGAGAATGACTTGCAAACCAGTATTTTCTCTCACTCTGCAAGGGTCTAGTCCTTGCAACATCTTAATCTTTTGTTTAACACTTTTCTTAGTATAGTTACGTAAGAAATTGCGTAAAAAATCAATAGATTACTGCACTACAAATACTACTACAATTCCACGTGTACACTGGAGCTTTAGGACGTCTCCCTAAAACTTCATCAGCTAACACCTCTTCTGCATTTCTAGGAACAATGTTCTCTTTCTCAATAGGACAACCATTTCAAACCTCATAAGCACGACCACTAGTGTCAACTGCATGCAACAAATCATTACTCTGAAAATAACCCTCTTCGTTAAAAAAAGGCTCAGAACTTGAACAATCTTTCCATTCACCCAAAAAAACATCTGAAATATTACTTCTGTTAATTACTCTTCTCCACTTACTTTTGGCCTTCATTAAATGGATTGGCTTATCTAGTGATCGAATTCTATTAATTACAAAAATAAACCATTTTTTTTTCAATTCGAAAGCTTTCTCAACTACATTTTCTAAACGTTTCTTCTTCTTATAAAATGCTGTTTTTTTACATTTCTTCACTTCCTTGATCAAATTCGACAAAGCTCTATTTTAAAACATTCTTTTTCTACGTTCCTCAAATTGACTCTTCCTCCTTTTACTATACACTGTTTTTACAAGATGAATTCCCATGGTTGTTTTCTTTTCTCTTGCTTTTCTTTTTAGTTGCAGATACACAATTTGTATTTTTGATATTGTGCACACTACTCCTAGCACTTGATAAGTACTTCACAAAAATCTTCATTCTCTTACCAGAACTTTTTTTCATTTTGTTCACACATTGTTGATCAGATAAATCTTGTGGATGACTTCTCTTTAAATAATAAGCTTTATTGTGTTGTTTCCTCTTTCCACTTTTTGAAGGCATGATGAATTTCTTTTACTGTTGATGAATAGAATCTGTTATAAAAATATATATATAACAATATTAAACAAATTAAGCAGTTAATCTACTAAGCCCTACTACTTCTCTGCATCAAAACCTGAGTACTGACTAAAAGATTACACTTCTGTAAGGAGAGTGCCTGACTGAATTTATAAGTGCTTCAGCGAATGAGGACACACAAACAGTATGTGGAAACAAGGAAGAAATATGAAGAGAGAAGAGTGAGAATGAAGAAATAGAGAGGAGTATAAAAACACATAGATGTGTATAAGTAGACAGGGATGTCTATAAGGAAAGAGGGAGAAATATCAGAAAATAGGAGGGAGTATAATGAGAGGACGGAGTATGAGGAAAAGGGGACAAATGAGGAGAGAGGGTGGAGTAACAGGAAAAAAGGGGAGTATGAGGAGAGAAGAAAGAGTATGAAGAGAGAGAGAGGGAGTGTGAAGAGGGAGAGGGAAGAATATGGAAAAAGAGGCAAGTTTGAGCACAGAAAGAGGGACTATGAGGACAGTGGGGAATATGAGTAGAAATGGAGGACTAACAGGACAGAGAGGGGAATATGAGGACAAGGGGGAGTATGAAGACGAAGAGCACTATGAGGAGAGAGATGTGAGAATAAGAAAAGAGGGGGAATATCACAAGAGAGAGGACAGTATAGGGAGAGAGAGGGAGACTTTGATTACAGAGGGGGGAAAATATGGAAAAAGAGGCGAGTATAATTCCTTAAAGTACACAGACGCTCAGTGTGATTCTAGACAAAAAATATGAGACCATGCATTTTACCAAAACACATTTACTACTCTAAAACGTTTAAGTGACTGTACACATTCTATGTATATAACTACTACATTTCAGTGGACAACCCTGACTCATTTTGCAAATACATGTCCAATTGATGCATTATTTTTGCCAACATTACATCCAAAAAGTGACACAATAGAACACCAATGAAGCACAAGCCTAGCAAGTAAGGGTCCACGCTCATTAGTTGGGTTACTTTTCCCTCAGAATTGGAAGTCCTTCATTTGCATTGATGCCGTATCTTCACTTACACATCTGCGTGTTAAGTGCTCACATTGTCGGTCCGGTAGCATTTCACTCGCAACCTGATGTCTGTCACCTGATCCGGGCCATTCATTTTTGTTGCCGGATCCCTGCTAGCACATCTGCGTACATAGTCCAATGCCGATACTGATTGACTCTGCTCCTTCACTGTAATGCCTCCCCCCCTTCCCACACACTTGGAAGTTGGCCAGCGCTGCATTATTCTCATCTGTGGCACCCAGTTTATGTATTTAATTGACGCTATTTCCTTCAGTCTGGGAATTGGTAACCTAGTATAATTAGATTCGCTTCCAATGCAGGCACCGTTTGACTCTGCTCCATTACTGATGCAATCCACTCCCTCCACCCCCCCCCCCACCCCCCACCCCCCTCGGCCAGCACTGTAATCCTCTCAGTTATGGCCCCCATTTTCTGTAATTAATTTACCGGTAATTCTTTAATCTAAACAATTTAGACAAGCATCTAGTTCTAACACAAACCTCGTCAGACATGAGTGTTTGTTGCGCCAGCATACCGGCGCACCTCTCGAATCCTGTGAGTGACACTACTTCCCTCAACCATGAACTTGCACGGTCTGACATTGGGCCAGGATCTAAGCCAGGATCTCCCCTTCCTCCCTACCTAGATTTGACCAGTAACCGTGCGGCACCCCATCAGGCAGAGACCAGCCCTTCTGATTATCATGTGAGTATCCACCGCTCACCGTCTAATTACAAATGTAAAATCCTATGCACTCTATAAACCTCTCTGAAACACACACTCTTTATACCTTTCAGACTGTTTAACCCCACACTCCTGTCTTGAAGAAGACCAGCCATGCCCACCAACTGGGGCACACTAGGGTTGAAACGTCGACGCTCACCTGTGGTCCAGAAACTCCAGGATCCATTATATGAACACTAGGACTTCTTGGATGTGAAATAGATTCTGGCCAATTTAACCCTTGTACATAATTGTACTTATGTATTACTTTATTTCACTGTACATTGCCTAATGCACCGAGCACCTTCCACCAATTGTCACATAAATTTCACTTGTGATTGACGGTCTATTTAAGAATCAAATGTCATCATTGAATGAATCAATTCAGATGTAACATGAATGAATTCTGATATAAAATTACATGAAATCATCACTTGGCTATATGAACTTTATCAGTAGATTGCTTGAGTATTCATTTTCTCATTGCATATGTGTCTCAGAGAGTTTCTATACTTTAATTTGCATTCATTAGCATTGTCAAAGTGATTTGTCTTACCCAACAGAACCACTATTGTATTTAAGCATTACATTTGCCAACATTACATTCAAAAATTGACACAATAGAACAACAAAGAGGTGCAAGAGGCTTGTAAATCTGCCCGAGAGTGTATGCAGCAGTGTATATATACTGACTGGGGAATTGTTAAGAGGGAGGTATGATGAGAGAGGGAGGAGTAAGAGGACAGAGGAGGGAGTATCAAAAGAAGGGGGAGTATTAGGAGACAGAGGAGACAATGAGGACAGGGAAGGAATATGAGGACAGGGGGGACTGTAAGGACAAGGAGCCCTATGCGGAGAGAGTAGTGAGAATAAAGAAAGAGGGGGAATATCAGAAGACAGGAGACAGTATAAGCAGAGAGAGGTAGACTGTGAGGAGAGAGGGGGGATTATGGAAAAAGGGGCAAAAATAATTCCTTAATGTACACTGACACTCAGTGTGATACTAGGCATAAAATATGAGACCATACATTTTACCAAAACACATTTACTACACTAAAACGTTTAAGTGACTGCACACATTCCATGTATATAACTCCTACATTTCACTGCACAACGCTGACTCATTTTGCAAATACATTTCCAATTTGCTGCATTATTTTTGCCAACATTACATCAAAAAAGTGACACAATAGAACAACAAAGAGGCGCAAGGGGCTTGTAAATCTGCCCAAGAGTGTATGCAGCAGTGTATGTCTACTGACTACAAAATTGTAGATTTAAAACACAAGTCTAATTCTAAGCAAGCAACACTATTAACTACTCTACAACTAAAAAAGTGACTGCACACATTCTACATTTTTTAGTACTGCACTTTAATGCACAAAGGTGACTCACTAAACACATTAACTTACCAAATGATTTTATCACAATAGCTATCCGAATGCAGACAAACTCAAAATATGATTCTACAAACTTTAGAAGGATAAACACATTACTCTTACTAAAAATAAAATGCATCACATACATTCCCTTACAAGTTATCAACTCACCTCTCAAACTGATTGGTAGATAAAGAAGAATGCCACTCACACAGCAGATACTCTTATACAGAATCTCTCTACTTCAGTGCTTGCAGCAGAATCAAAGAATGGTAAAAAAAGGGGGTGGTGATGGACGGAGCATCTGAACCAATCAAACACTCACACCCAGTCAACAGATCTGGGTTTAATCCATCACCGTTCTTTAGCCCACTCTGCCACTCCAGTTCAGACATGGCCATATGCAAATCAGTCTGACCCTGTGCCTCATGGGAACAGTCCAGCCCGAACTGCCAAGCCATGCCTTCCCTGTACCGGAAACAAGCTTCCGAGGACCGGTTTCTGGCATTTCAGCCGTCTTCAGCCCGGCTTGCTTGAATCCAGTGGCAAAGTGAGCAAAGGACTCACGTCTGAGCATACCCTGCCAACTTATGGCGAACAAAATGGTACAAAAGGGGGTGGTGATGGACGGAGCATCTGAACCAATCAAACACTCACACCCAGTCAACATATCTGGGTTTAATCCATCACCGTTCTTTAGCCCACGCTGCCACCCCAGTTTAGACATGGCCATATGCAAATCAGTCTGACCCTGTGCCTCATGGGAAAAGTCCAGCCCGAACTGCCAAGCCATGCATTCCCTGGACCGGAAACAAGCTTCCGAGGACCGGTTTCTTGCATTTCAGCCGTCTTCAGCCCGGCTTGCTTGAATCCAGTAGCAAAGTGAGCAAGGGACTCACGTCTGAGCATACCCTGCAACTTATGATGAACAAAATGGTACATTTTCCCTATCAATTTACAAATATATACACGCTAATAACAAATCAAATTCCTTCCCACACATTAATTAAAAACCAAACACACATTACTATTGGTTCAACATTTCAAACCTTTCCAACTGACATAACTTTCCACCCTACCCCCAACAGATCATGCAAAAGTCAAATGTCAACAGAGGTCAAAAGTTCAGCACTCTATAAAACACCGCTTCTCAACAAGTTTAGACTATGCATAAGTACTTACTTATAAGTACCAATAAAGAGAAAAGGTCTCATTAGAACCAACTAACATATAAACACATAAACTTGATAGATATCTGTAAAATATATTTTTTAATAGATTTTTTCTTGCTTAGGTACGCTTATGGGATGACTTACAGACTTCGTACCGTACGTCGTACGTACGTGTATGGTACGCGCACAGTAAATCTGCAGTAAAAAAAAATAGCCTTTATCACTACGTTTTTTATAATCCCCGGGGACCTGATCCCCCAGGGCTGAAAATCAACGTTGGGGACCGTGGGGGGAGCCCCAATGCCCCCACAGTCCCAGCTGGCTCCCTGCGTCCTTCGGGAGCCGTCATTGCTTTTCGTAAGAGAAAGCAGCTTCCATGCTGCTCTCTCTGACGAAAAGCAATCTGCTTTCCTACTTGAAAGAGAGAGCAGGTTTCCTGCTCTCTCTTGCAAATAGGAAAGCCGTTTGCTATGGTACGGTGGGAGCCGCGAGGCTCCCACCCTAGCATAGCAAACAGCAGTGTCCTGGGGGTAGGCACCCCAGGACACTGCAGGAGCCAGCCCTGTGGGGTGGTGGTCCCCAGGGCCATCAAAGACTCCAGGATGGGGGCCGCGCAGCCCCCCTCCCAACATTTAAAAGCCCCGGGGGTGGTGGTCCCCGGGGCTGGGGGCCCGTCACGGACCCCCCTATTTTTAGTATTAGAGCCCCGGGGATGTGGCGGTCCCCGGGGCGTGTGGGGGGGCTTGAGCCCACCCACACAGGTTTTTTGTAATAAAAAGAAGCCCAGGGGTGGTGGTCCCTGGGGCTGCGGGGGGGCCATGAGCCCCCCCGAATACATATAGTTAAAATAGTTAAAGCCCCAGGGGTGGCGATCCCTGGGAATTTTAAAAATTAGTGATAGAGGCTATTTTTTTTTATGGTAGATTTAGCGTATCAGAAAAAAATTGCCCCCGGGATTTGGCCTCCGGGGCTAATTAAGAATAAAGCGGACTTCGTTTTTTTTTTTCTTCACTGCGTACGCGTACCATATGCGTATCCCGTGATTTAAAAAAAAAATAATAATAATTTTTTGGCCTAAGGATCCACGTGGGACCCCCTGAGCAGGCCTAGGGGGTCAGGATGTTTCTACCCTGCCCCCTTCGCGTGTTTTTTAAGGTTCTTTCACTGCTTTCTTACGCCTCGGTTCTTTTGAGGCACAAAATGGCTGCCAACACTTCCTGGTTTGGAGTGTTGACAGCCAATCAGCATGCAGCTCGTGCTCGTAATCGTACGTTTTACGGTACGCTCACCGTACACGTACGGTACTTCGTCTATAGATATATCTATGATTTTCTCAGGAACTACTGAACGGATTTACACCATTTAACAAGAAGCATAATCTGCGAACCGAACTCTACCTTTTTGCCAAATTTGGTGTCATTCCGTTCAGCAGTTCGGGCTGTAGCCTCACTTAAACGTCCTATGGAAAATTGCATGTGGAAAACACGTTTTGGGACCCCCCTTTTTTCTCGGCCCCCGCTTGACGAATCACCCCTAAACTTTCAGGGATGAAGCAGAGCGGAGCAGGCAGGCCATTTTTTGGGAGAATTATGCGAATATTTGTTGACCGGCGCCAAATAGAATGTTGCGGATTTCCTATGGAAACTATGTCCTAACTATAACTACCTACTGGCGAGCGCCAGTAGGTAATACATAAATAAATATATATATATATATATATATATATATATATATATATATATATATATATATATATTCACTGAAAAAACCATAGGTTATAGACCATATATAGTTAGGAATTAGCATTTACAAAACCTTGAAAATTCACTGAAAAAACCATAGGTTATAGACCATATATAGTTAGGAATTAGCATTTAAAAAACCTTATTTTACTCACACAAAACCATTGAAATTCCATATATAGTTAGTTGCACTAACTATATATCGCGCACCCGCAATCCACTGCTGATCATGTCACATATTACATCATTCATGACATGGTCAGTGACATCACTGATGACATCACTGATGACATCTCAAATGACATCACTGATGACATCACTGATGACAACATCCAGTGACTGTATGTTTCTGTAAAGTTAAAATATGTCTTACATATTGAAGAATGAGTGGATGTATAAGTGTCTGGATGAAGGATTTAGTAGGTGCGTGACTGACTGTATGAGTGAGTGATTAAATGTGTCTCACTGAATGCATGGGTTAGTGACTAAACTGTCTTAATTTGTGCATCATTATGTCTGTTGTTCTGTAAACTGCTGCATGTGTTGATCATTAGCTATACGAGAGGCTATATGTGTTATTAATTGGTTGCCCAAGTATTTCTATGGGAGATTGAGTTTGTGTGGGGGTGGCTGGAAGGTGTGTGACTCTATGCATAGATGTGTGAGCAGTTTATTCACTAGGTGTATGAGTTCAAGAGTGCATGTGGAAACAGCTACATGGGCAGTTGACTGTGTGCATGAGTGTATTGATGAGTGAATGGATATCTCAATGCTACATGTCATAGTAAGTACATATGTAAAACACAGTACATGTGAGAGTTGGCATATATAAATAACTGTGCATGAGAGCCACTCAATGAGTGAGTGGTTGTATCGATCATTGTGAACTTGTATCAGGGATTGTATAAGAGAGTAAATATGTGTTAGTATATGTTTCAATAAGTAAGGTGTGTTTAACTATATAGTTGAAGAAATGGAGGTGAGATTGTTTCTTTGCATGACTGACTGGGTGTGTGAGTAACTCCATGGATGAGTGGCAGTGTGTGAGTGTCTGTATACACTGAGTGTATCTAAGGTTATATTAGAGTCTGAAGAGGTTTATCGTATTAGCACAAGAATGATGTCAAATGAGATGTCATCAGTGATGTCATCAGTGATGTCATTTGAGATGTCATCAGTGATGTCATCAGTGATGTCACTGACCATGTCATGAATGATGTAATATGTGACATGATCAGCAGTGGATTGCGGGTGCGCGATATATAGTTAGTGCAACTAACTATATATGGAATTTCAATGGTTTTGTGTGAGTAAAATAAGGTTTTTTAAATGCTAATTCCTAACTATATATGGTCTATAACCTATGGTTTTTTCAGTGAATTTTCAAGGTTTTGTAAATGCTAATTCCTAACTATATATGGTCTATAACCTATGGTTTTTTCAGTGAATTTCAATGGTTTTTTAATAGCAAATATCATAAGCTGTCGAATGTCAAGTACGTGGTAAGTGAAAACATTTTCGTGTTTATGCACACTGATCTGCTTTGAATGGTGCCCCCCCCCTCATTTCTATTAGGAGTACTCTCTCTTTGCAGATAGTGAAAGGTAGTTAACGCAGGCCTTTGCCCCCGTTGTAATCCGTCGTGCCTGCTTCTCTCTCCATTTGATTGATTGTTATCCAAGTATTTACTATTTTAGAATTAGTTCTCTTTGGTTCATTCTCTATTTACAAACAAACACAGAGTCGCAATACTCTGTTTAGTCTTTGCAGATAACGAAAAATCGTGTAAAAAAAAAAGAAAAGGAATCGAGCAAAATCAGTAGGCCACTAATGGGATCTCTTTTTGACCTCGCTAAAATAGAAACATTAGGAACAACCCCTCATGACAAATACAAAACTAGTGAGATGAACTGAACTCCACACAATGATGGCTGCAAAACAGCTCGGCTCCGCCACCCACCCCGCCCAAAATAACGATAAAGAGCGGCTGCCATGATTGGTTGCGGAATGGCCACGACGGAGCTACGAAATGGTGCTGCTCTCATGCTAACCCCAGCTTCAGTCTGAAACATCCAGAAACACTGTAGACTACCAATTCGATCAGTTCCGGTAGCGCCCCAATGTAACCCGGTAGAGAAGAACTAGCCCTCCCCTCTTTGACTGATGGTTCTTGTTGCCTGTCCCTTCTGTTGTCATTTAACAGAACTATTTAGCCTGCTGAAAGGGGTTGTGTTTCGACCGCTGGTTGGTGGAGACATTTTGACTATATTCTGGACCTGCGTTGTCGCGTAATGCGTCATATGACGCGCCGCTTTAGCGCATCCGGAAGTCATCCGGGGCGCGCAGCGCGTAACGTAAGCATAACAAGTCATGTGACTTGTTAATAAAACTTTTCATTGGTTCATTTTACTTTTCTTATTCTAATGATGAAAGCCTTGGTCATATCACCTAAAAATTACGCTTTTAATTACTTCCGAACATTATTTTTTCTTAAATATATGTTATAATGTTCCAGGCTAATGTACTTTCCCGGAAATTTTACAACTGTCCTGCAAGTAAAATATATTCTTTTTTCGAGAAAAAGAGCGTTTCTTCGTCCCATGACGGAGCCGTTGAGCAAAAGAGGGTCGACCTGCTGTCTTAGTCGCCGATACGCCTGAATATGAGATTCTTATCGATCACTTTATGTTGCAGGAATAGAAAACACAACAGCCCTTGACCATTTATCTTTACTGCGTTCCTTCGTATTATACCTTTTACCCTTCATGTAATTGGTCTGCTTTATTTCACTTGCCTTTTAATGATTCTAAAACAGTGACTATTATTAAAAACTTTACCAATGTATATACTACTACCATGTTTTCTTTTAAAAACCTTTATTGTGAAAATTTCATTATACAAATACGAGCCTATAACCACGTGGGCCTGCCACGGAGCAAACTGTAATCGTATATGATGAATAGACATTTACACTGTAGAGGAACGTAACGGGCGGGCCATTAGGTTGCAAGAACTAAGGTGTCTAACAGTTACGGAATCGGTGGACGTACATTTTATAATTAAAATACGACAGGGCCAGTTACAATAAAATTATCTAGATATACATTTGCGGGCAAGTACCATGGGTGACGTTAATTCGAACTTTCAACAGTACAGTAATCAATAACACATCAGAACTTAATATCAATAGGGATGTCGAAATATTCAATCAATTCTCGTCCCCGCCCGCCATGTGCTTCAAAACTGCATACGTATCTCGTGATTTCAAGGTTCTGCAACCAGTACACAACAAGGAGTTACGAGTCCCATTTATTCTGGCGCCATTTTGGGCGAGGACGGGCAGGTCCAGAATATAGTCAAAATGTCTCTACCAACCATCGACTATGATGATGTTCATATGCTGTATTTATTAGAGTAACACTCATCTGTCCACATGAAATTAATTTACCACAATCTAAACATGTCATTTTAATCTTTCCAAAGTTCTTCTAAATATTTGGGACCGTTTCCCTTGCCTCTGAAGCTCTCAGTGCCACTTCTTTGATGAATGTACTAGCAGGTCAGGGGTTCTCCTCCAAATCTCTCTTTTATGCAGCACTATAATTAATTGGTGCCACCTCTCCATATGACGATGCATGGTATAGTTACCACAACTATATTTTTTTTCGGTTCCTCTGGAGAGTTCATCGTGGCAGATGAAGCGTGTAACGTACCGGGCATTTACCTTTTTTTGCATGTACAGGAAAGGAAAAAAAAATCGAGCGTCCAAGTTCTAAGGTGTCCCAGGGCCATTTTAGTGGACCAGGCCCAAATCCAAAGAACAGGCCGCCATTTTGAGAGTCCTCTTGCAGCCGCCTGTCGCTGTAGCATCAAGAGCAGCCGAAACTCAGCTGAATGGCAACTGAAACGGTAAATGGGCGCCCCACTACATTTCAGCATTGTAGGATGACCACACCAGTACAGCAACTTGCTAGACATCACCTCGGTGCCATCCGGATCTCGGCGCCCCACTGCAGATGAAGAGCCTCTCAACTATGAAACCACCACGGTGACATCCGGATCTTGGCGCGTTGTGCTGCCTTCGGCCTATTCGCACATCGGTCCGCTACTGACGCCATCTCACAGGCTAATGGGGTGACCCACGCCGAGTTTCAGCATTGTAGGATGACCACACCAACTTGCTAGACATCACCTCGGTGCCATCCGAATCTTGGCATCTCAACGCCTAGTGGTATCTTCCATACAGAAAATATTGTTACGCTGCCTTTGGCCCCATTCGCACATCAGTCCGCAACTTAGACATCACCTCGGTGCCATCCGGATCTTGGCATCTCAGCGCCTTGTGGTGTCAGTCAGAAAATATTGTTGCGCTGCCTTTGGCCCCATTCGCACATCAGTCCGCTACTGACACCATCTCACAGGCCAATAGGGCGCCCCACGCCGACTTTTACCATTGTACGATGGCCACACCAGTGGCACAACTTGCTAGACATCACCTCGGTGCCATCCGAATCTTGGCATCTCAACGCCTAGTGGTATCTTCCATACAGAAAATCTTGTTACGCTACCTTTGGCCCCATTCGCACATCGGTCCGCAACTTAGACATCACCTCGGTGCCATCCGGATCTTGGCATCTCAGCGCCTTGTGGTGTCTTCTACTCCGAAAATATTGTAGAAAATATTGTTGCGCTGCCTTTGGCCCCATTCACACATCAGTCCGCTACTGACACCATCTCACAGGCCAACAGGGCGCCCCACGCCGACTTTTACCATTGTACGATGGCCACACCAGTGCCACAACTTGCTAGACACCACCTCGGTGCCATCCGGATCTTGGCATCTCAGCGCCTTGTGGTGTCTTCAAATCAGAAAATATTGTTGCGCTGCCTTTGGCCCCATTCGCACATCGGTCCGCTACTGACGCCATCTCACAGGCCAACGGGGCGCCCCACGCCGACTTTCAACATTGTAGGATGGCCACAGAAGTGCGACAACTTACTAGACACCACCTCGGTGCCATCCGGATCTTGGCATCTCAGCGCCTTGTGGTGTCTTCTATTCAGAAAATATTGTTGCGCTGCCTTTGGCCCCATTCGCACATCGGTCCGCTACTGACGCCATCTCACAGGCCAACGGGGCGCCCCACGCCGACTTTCAACATTGTAGGATGGCCACAGAAGTGCGACAACTTACTAGACACCACCTCGGTGCCATCCGGATCTTGGCATCTCAGCGCCTTGTGGTGTCTTCTATTCAGAAAATATTGTTGCGCTGCCTTTGGCCCCATTCGCACATCGGTCCGCTACTGACGCCATCTCACAGGCCAACGGGGCGCCCCACGCCGACTTTCAACATTGTAGGATGGCCACACCAGTGCGGCAACTTACTAGACACCACCTCGGTGCCATCCGGATCTTGGCGCGTTGTGCTGCCTTCGGCCTATTCGCACATCGGTCCGCTACTGACGCAAACTCACAGGCCAACGGGGCGCCCCACGCCGACTTTCAGCATTGTTGGATGGCCACACCAGTGCGGCAACTTACTAGACACCACCTCGGTGCCATCCGGATCTTGGCGCGTTGTGCTGCCTTCGGCCTATTCGCACATCGGTCCGCTACTGACGCAAACTCACAGGCCAACGGGGCGCCCCACGCCGACTTTCAGCATTGTTGGATGGCCACACCAGTGCGGCAACTTACTAGACACCACCTCGGTGCCATCCGGATCTTGGCGCGTTGTGCTGCCTTCGGCCTATTCGCACATCGGTCCGCTACTGACGCAAACTCACAGGCCAACGGGGCGCCCCACGCCGACTTTCAGCATTGTAGGATGGCCACACCAGTGCTGCAACTTGCTGGACACCACCTCGGTGCCATCCGGATCTTGGCGCATTGTGTTGCCTTCGGCCTATTCGCACATCGGTCCGCTACTGACGCCGCCTCACGTGCCAACGGGGCGCCCCACGCCGACTTTCAGCATTGTAGGATGGCCACACCAGTGCTGCAACTTGCTGGACACCACCTCGGTGCCATCCGGATCTTGGCGCGTTGTGTTGCCTTCGGCCTATTCGCACATCGGCCCGCTACTGACGCCGCCTCACGTGCCAACGGGGCGCCCCACGCCGACTTTCAGCATTGTAGGATGGCCACACCAGTGCTGCAACTTGCTGGACACCACCTCGGTGCCATCCGGATCTTGGCGCGTTGTGTTGCCTTCGGCCTATTCGCACATCGGTCCGCTACTGACGCCGCCTCACGTGCCAACGGGGCGCCCCACGCCGACTTTCAGCATTGTAGGATGGCCACACCAGTGCTGCAACTTGCTGGACACCACCTCGGTGCCATCCGGATCTTGGCACGTTGTGCTGCCTTCGGCCTATTCGCACATCGGTCCGCTACTGACGCAAACTCACAGGCCAACGGGGCGCCCCACGCCGACTTTCAGCATTGTTGGATGGCCACACCAGTGCGGCAACTTACTAGACACCACCTCGGTGCCATCCGGATCTTGGCGCGTTGTGCTGCCTTCGGCCTATTCGCACATCGGTCCGCTACTGACGCAAACTCACAGGCCAACGGGGCGCCCCACGCCGACTTTCAGCATTGTTGGATGGCCACACCAGTGCGGCAACTTACTAGACACCACCTCGGTGCCATCCGGATCTTGGCGCGTTGTGCTGCCTTCGGCCTATTCGCACATCGGTCCGCTACTGACGCAAACTCACAGGCCAACGGGGCGCCCCACGCCGACTTTCAGCATTGTAGGATGGCCACACCAGTGCTGCAACTTGCTGGACACCACCTCGGTGCCATCCGGATCTTGGCGCATTGTGTTGCCTTCGGCCTATTCGCACATCGGTCCGCTACTGACGCCGCCTCACGTGCCAACGGGGCGCCCCACGCCGACTTTCAGCATTGTAGGATGGCCACACCAGTGCTGCAACTTGCTGGACACCACCTCGGTGCCATCCGGATCTTGGCGCGTTGTGTTGCCTTCGGCCTATTCGCACATCGGCCCGCTACTGACGCCGCCTCACGTGCCAACGGGGCGCCCCACGCCGACTTTCAGCATTGTAGGATGGCCACACCAGTGCTGCAACTTGCTGGACACCACCTCGGTGCCATCCGGATCTTGGCGCGTTGTGTTGCCTTCGGCCTATTCGCACATCGGTCCGCTACTGACGCCGCCTCACGTGCCAACGGGGCGCCCCACGCCGACTTTCAGCATTGTAGGATGGCCACACCAGTGCTGCAACTTGCTGGACACCACCTCGGTGCCATCCGGATCTTGGCGCGTTGTGTTGCCTTCGGCCTATTCGCACATCGGTCCGCTACTGACGCCGCCTCACGTGCCAACGTATTTTCTCCGCATTTTACACCCTATGCCGCATAACAGGTCATGTGACTTGTTTATAAAACTTTTCATTGGTTCATTTTACTTTTGGTTTCCTAATGATGGAAGGCTTGATCATGTGACCTAAAAACAACACTTTTCATTGGATGAAAACTTTTTTTTTTCCCAAACGATGAAAGCCCCACCTTGTTTCTGGATGTTTCAGACTGAAGCTGGCGTCAGCATGAGAGCACCACCATCTCGTAGCTCAGTCGTGGTCATTCCGCGAGCAATCATGGCAGCCGCTCCCCACCAGAAGCCTGCAGGAGTCGGAGCCCCCAAAACTTTTGATGAATTCTCAAGGCGGAGGGGACGCTTTCGAGAATGGGGTCCAAGACCTAGCAGACAAGCGTCCGATTTCCAAGGTGTCCCAGGGCCATTTCAGTGGACCAGGCCCAAAAAGGAAACAGCCTGCCGCCATTTTGAGAGTCCTGTGACAGCCGCCTATCGCTGCACCGCAAGAGTGGGCGCAACTCAGCTGAATTGCGGCTTTTGACACAGTGGACCAAAAACGGACGGAATGGCAACTGAAACGGTAAAGGGGCGCCCCACTACAACAGATGACACTCCACCTGGACAGGCCCGTTCACCGCCTCCCCCGGGGCGCCCCGCGCCGTTATTCGGAGCAGCATTGTAGGATACCAAAACCAGTGCGGCAACTTACTGGACATCACCTTGGTGCCATCGTTCTGCTGCCTTGGAACTATTCGCGCAACAGTTTGCTACTGATGACCCACCCCCCGCGACGCCCCATGCCGTTATTTGCTGGGTGGCAACTTACTAGACATCACTTTAGTGTCATCTAGATTTCAGCGCGTTCTGCTGCCTTGGAACTATTCGCACAACAGTTTGCTACTGATGACCCACCCCCCGCGACGCCCCACGCCGGAAATCTGGACGTTGTGCTGCGTTGGGACTATTCGCACAGCCGACCGCTACTTCGTTGTTTTTCCCTAAAAATGTTTATATGTTATTACTATTTTTGTTTTCTTGTATATATTTATAAATTATTAAAGTTTTATAATCTTACTACTTTGTCGGAGTGCTATATATTTTTAATGTGACACATAATTGTAAAAACTTTGATGTACAAAGAGTCATCCCTGGAATCTTCCGCTTCAGGCTCGGTCCCCTCCCCAATCACAATACAGGATGGTTTTCAGATAATAGCAACGCTTCTGCTGTGACGGATCTCATCGAGTGTGGGCCTTGATCTACTATAACTCCTTTGAAGAGGGGTGATTCTTTACAGCTGTGGCCATAAACTACATCTGCAGGGCTAGCTGATACCCTAGGACCAGCCTGGACAATCGGACACAGAGGAAAAGGAGTATCAGAGGGTGCGGTAGTGAATAGGGCGAAAGGGAGGTGTCGGGCGGGCACAGGGTGTGATTCTCAGGGAAGAGCAGCGCAGATGGGGGGAGGTTTATTACCCATGCATAAGACAGAGAGCGGGGGTGACCACTGCCTGGGGGAGATGCTTGCGAGGGTGGGGAGCCATGCTAAGGATCGACAGCGTGCACAGAGTGGGTCTGGTCAAGGCATCTAAAATGGCTGCCGTGCACGACAAAAGTGTGGCATTTGAAAAAAGACAAGATGGCGCAGACAATGTTTTTCAACACTTCCTGATTTCCTTCGAATCGAACGTTAACAGACGTTGGGGCATATTACCAAAGTTAAGCGATATTTATCCCTAACGATGCTTAGCAACGATTTTTTTACCGTCAGAAATTATCGCAGATAAACCTTGCTATTATCAAGGTTTATCGGAAATACGATAAAAAACGACCGCAATGCATTAATATCGCTGAAAACTCAGCGATATTCATGCATTACCGAGCTAATGCTCTTAGCCATGTTATCCACCTCCCATTGGATAACATGGCTAAGAACTGCTCAGGGCAGGTGGTAGCTTTTGGAGATATTCGCGCTTATCTCGAATATTTCCAAAAGTTGATAATAGGAGATAGCGATGTTAGCGACTGTTTCCAGTCGCTAACATCTTGGCATGCCCACTTTGCATGTCATTAGTGATAAATATCACTCACATGCAAAGTGGGGCCCAAGATGGTCGCTATCTTCTACTAGCCGTCGCTAACTGGTGTTAGCAACAGCTAGGTAATACACATATAATTTTATCTCCGCGAAGCGGAGCGCTGTTACAGATATATATCTTGTTTCTGAACGTTAATTTCTCAAAATGCACTGAAGCACATATATTGAGACCTAGCAAAGGCACATCGGGCTACCAGTCCCTACAATTTTGCCAAGTTTCGTGCAAATCCATTCAGCTGTTCGATCCTACCGAGAGACAAGATGGCGGCCGCTACGGACTGTTTGGAATGTTTACAGACACCGGAGAGCCAATCAGCTTCGCTTCGCAAAGCTCCGTAACGCGAAAGTACACGAAGCGGTGCGCTGTTACAGATATATATCTTTTTTTGAACGTTAATTTCTCAAAATCCACTGGAGCACATATATTGAGATCTAGCAAAGGCACATCGGGCTACCAGTCCCTACAATTTTGCCAAGTTTCGTGCAAATCCATTCAGCTGTTCGATTATTATTATTTTTATTTTTTTTTGCCCCGCGGGGCCCTTTTAAAACCTCCACATCAAACCTAGGGGGTGAGCGACAATGTACTATGCCCCCTTATGGTCATTTGCCCCTTCGCTTTGGCCTCCTCTTGTCTCTCGATCCTACCGAGAGACAAGATGGCGGCCGCTACGGACTGTTTGGAATGTTGACAGACGCCGGAGAACCAATCAGCTTCGCTTCACAAAGCTCCGTTGCGCGAAAAGTACGCGTACTGGAGCGCTGCTCGGTCCGCTGTTACAGATATATATCTTTTTTTAAACGTTAATTTCTCAAAATCCACTGTAGCACATATATTGAGACCTACAAAAGGCACATCGGGCTACCAGTCCCTACAATTTTGCCAAGTTTCGTGCAAATCCATTCAGCCGTTCGGGCTAAAAGTGAGGCCAACCGCCCTATGGAAAACTCAATGTTAAAAACACGTTTTGGGACCCCCCTTTTTTCTCGGCCCCCCCTTGACGAACCCCCCCCAAATTTTCAAGGGCTGCTCAGAAACAAAATGTGCCATTTTCCTGAAAATTTCAGCCAATTCCGTCCACAAACGCCAAAGTTATTAGACATAGAATTTTCAAAAAACCCATAGAGAAAAAATCCTAACTATATATACCTACTGGCGACCGCCAGTAGGTAATATAGATATATATGTTCTGCAAAGAGCCCACGAGCTTCAGAAGAGCATACAACACTGCCTCATTCCATCCAGCGTGTTTATCCTCGCTGTAGCCTGCTCATTGACAACCTTCTTTCATTGCCCATTTCCGACGTGTTTCGAGGCTGGAACACCCCGTAATCATGGAAGGCTCTGTACAGGGATTGAAAGAAACAGCGCTTAGTCCGTAATTTATTCATTATATACAAGCAAAGTATGGCCTTTTTCCAACACAGGACTAAAAGATAGGCCCATGGACAAGTACTTACCCTTCCTCCAGGCATGACGGACCATAGGAGTCCTTGTTTGAATACTTTGGACTGAAATGCAAATAGAAAAGCCATGTACGCTATTTGTACTGAGTGGAAACCCACCATTAGTGATGTATAGTTGGATGTGGAAATATTTTCATTTTGTTTTATTGTGAAACTTGTTATGGTCTGTGGCCGAAATAAAGTATTACATGAGAAAATAGCCCTAAGGCTTTTTCAGTGTAAAGACCTGCATGAAATTAAACTTTCACAAATCCTACTCTTAAATACCATGCACCCTGAGTTGTGGCAGTAAGGCCTTTTTAGGGATTACTTATTATGATGTAAAAGGATGATTTAGGACTGTCAAAAGGAGTTATTTTGACAGGTCACATTTGCAGTTTATAACTGTGTCGTCAGACTACACATGGCGGGCCTGTATACATTTACAAAGTCACTGTAGTTAATGGCACGATGAGTTCTGCAGTCCACTTGTGGCATTTAACTTACCGGTACTGGGTACACGTTATACCATATACTAAGGTCTAAAGATAAGTTAAATATGCCAATTTTGGGTATGCCAATTACATCATGTTGAAAGCAAGAACACAGGTGCTTTACCACTGGTTATCAGGGGTAAAGTGCATAGAGTTCTCCAGCCAGCAAAACACCTCAAGTCAAAAATCTGAGGGTACATCATGGAAAAGATGGTCGTTTACAACAATTATATTTTCTGGAATCAGATTTGACATGTACAGAGTTGACTGACCATAAAAGAAGCTTCCTTCATTCCAGAAACACATTGGCCTGTACAAAGATCGCAATAGCGATAAGTGTGCCTTAGATGTAGATTACAAAAGACACACAATTGATGGACGGAATGCAGAACAATGAAAGCATTCACCCCCAGTCAAGTGATCTGGGTTAAATCCAACATTCTCTTGCTCACCATGCCACCACTGTTTAGACCTGGCCATATGCCAGTCAGTATTGACCCGAACTACCAAGCCAGGTCCTTCCTGGACCAGAAGCAAGCCTCCTTGGACCGGTTTCGGGGTTTCACCCCTCTTCAGCCAGGATAGCTTGATTCCAGTGGCACAGCGCGCCCAGGAACACGTCTGGACATACCTGGCGCACTTAGGGCAAGAAAGCAAAAGACACACAATTGATGGACGGAATGCGGAACAAATCAAAACATTCAGTCCCAGTCAAGAGAGCTGGGTTAAACTTATCATTCTTTTGCTCACAATGCCACCCCAGTTTAGACTTGGCCATACGCAAATCAGGTTTGACCCTGTGACTCATGGGAACAGTCCAGCCTGAACTGCCAAGCCAGGTCCTCCCTGCACCGGAAACAGGCATCCTAAGACCTGTTTTGGGGTATCACCCATATCAGTGAGAATGGATTGAATCCTGTGGCACAGTGAGCCCGGGCCCACATCTGGGCATGGGCTTAGGGTGAGAATGCAAGAAGAAATGCAGAACAAATCAAAACATTCACCCCCAGTCAAGATATCTGGGGTAAATCCATCATTCATTTGCTCACCATGCCACCCCAGTTAAGACATGGCCATATGCAAATCAGTCTTGACCCTGTGCCTCATGAGAGCAGTTCAGCCCGAACTGCCAAGCCAGGTCCTCCCTAGACTGTAAACAAGCATCCTAGGACTGGTTTCGGTGTATGACCCCTCATCGACCAGGATAGCTTTAATCCAGTGTCAAAGTGAGCCCGGGACCCTCGTCTGGACATACCTGATGCACTTAGGGCAAGAAGCAAAAGACACACAGTTGATGGACAGAATACAGAACAAATCAAAACATTTACCCCAAGTCAGGAGATTTGGGTTAAATCCATAATTCTTTTGTTCAACATGCCACCCCAGTATAGACCTCTGTTGGATCATCCAGACAGCAGAGTATGCCCAGTTGTAGGTCCCTTGCTCACTTTGCCACTGGATTCAAGCTAGCCTGTCTGATGAAGGGTAATACTCATAAACCAGTCCCAGGTTGCCTTTTCCGGTCCAGGGAGGACCTGGCCTGGGAGTTAGAATTGGATTGACCCTCTGAGGCACAGTGTCAAGACTGATTTGCATATGGCTGGGTTCAAACTAGAATGGCATGGTGAGCAAATAAAATATGGATTGAGGCCTAGATCTCTGTACTGGGGTGAATGTTTGACATTGTTCTGCTGTCTGTCCATCAATTGTTGTTTTTGCATTTGTCACCCCGAGTGGTACGGGTATGCCCAGACGTTGGTCTCGTGCTCTCCATGCCACTGGAGTCAAGATATCCTGGCTGATGAGGAGTGAAACCCTGAAAACGGTCCAAGGATTCTTGTTTCCAGTCCAGGGAGGACCTGGCCTGGCAGTTAGGATTGGACTGTTCCCATGAGGCACAGGGTCAAGACTGATTTGCATATGGCTGGATTTGAGCTGGAATGGCATGGTGAGTAAACAAACTATGGATTTAGGCCCAGATCTCTGTACTGGGGTGAATGGTTGACATTGTTCTGCATTCTGTCTATCAATTGTTGTTTTTGCATTTGTCACCCCGAGTGGGATGGGTATGCCCAGACGTGGGTCCTGTGCTCTCCATGCCACTCGAATCAAGCTATCCTGGATGATGAGGGGTGAAACCCCGAAACTGGTGCTAGGATGCTTGTTTCAAGTCCAGGGAGGACCTGGCCTGACAGATAGGTTTGGACTGTTCCCATGAGGCACAGGGTCAAGACTGATTTGCATATGGCTGGGTTCAAACTGGAATGACCTGGTGAGCAAAAAAACAATAGATGTAGGCCCAGATCTCTGTACTGGGGTGAATGTTTGACATTGCTCTGCATTCTGTCCACCAATAGTTGTTTTTGCATAGATGTAGATTATACCACTAAATAAATCTAAACTGTACTGAAATATCACATAATAGGAAAATATGAAATGCTTATTGCAATCTGAATGATTACCAATAATCCACAAAATAACTTCCTGCAAAATCGAAAAATATTGAGGGCGTGTGTGTATAGTGATAGGAGCAGAGCTTTAAATGGACAGGTATTCACATGTACTGACGACCTCCACTTTTTAAATGTTTTTAAAGGAGAAGTACCTGCCTTTCATGCACTGGCAGAGTTGATTAATTTTCAAAAATCGCCTCAACTAATGTGTCTCTGTGTTTTTTAGATTTGTTCCTTTAATTTTTTTTTAACCTACATTAGTTTTACCTTTCACTTCTTTTGAACCATTTTTATCATTCAAAAAGTAACTTATTTTATGTAGCACTTGCTACAGCATAATTTTCTATATTATATCACTGTAAATATCATGTGTTTCTATTAGTCAACTAAGTGATACCCATTTTATCTATCTCAGAATGATGAAATCCAGAGATGCCCAGACTAACATTCATACAACCAAACTCAAAGTCAAGCATTTGATGTGTTTAGGTTTGGTGGGGCTAGCACATTTTAATTTTCCTAAAATGTATATAATGATACTTACTTAAAGAGGCTTTTAGTCAGCCATCTTCATTCATTAGTCTATTGTTGAGTCATTCACAGTTTTTGCTGCCAATCACAGCACGCATCTTAAGGTAAGGGGTCAGCTACCTTCACTGTGAGTGACAGCATTCTATTGTTTCATGATGAGCACATCCACACCCAAAGTAGCTTCCTTTTGCCTGAGCACATGCGAGCATTATTTGATGGTCTGTCTTGTCTTTCCCGTGTGTTGCGGGGTGATATAAAACCTTTTTGCATGAAATTTGTTTTATATTTGTGTTTGAACGTTTTTTTAAATGATGCCGTTATGTAAATGTTTCCGTACATTTGTTTAACATTTGTCTGTGTTAATACCACTATCGTTAAATTTCAGTGTTGCTGTCTGTGTGTAAATGTTTGACGGTGCATCTTACCGGTCCTTACTCCTTTTTCTGCTCTTAGTGTTCTTCGCACTGTCATATAGCAGGGCATACTTAATCGGTGAATGTCTATTTTTGTTTTACTATGCCCTTCTTTTGTCAACATTCTGGAAGTTATATGTAGCCTTGCCGTGTTACCTTCTACGTGTTGTATTTCATTCATAATTGCATGTATGGCTTCGGCTTTTTCTCTGTTTTTTTGTCCATACATTCTATCCAGTTTCTGTTTTGATGCTGCAGTTTTATTGCGCAAATCGGAAAAGTTCGGAAAATGTGCTTCATTTTATGATATACACAATCGCCACATTTGCATGGGCAACTATATGAATCACTTCACTTTTAACCTCTTCCACACTCATGACGAGCTGAGCTCGTCATGAGCCACGGCGCTCCGGTGCTCATGACGAGCTCAGCTCGTCATGGCCCGTGGAACGCTCGGGTGCGGGGAGAATTCCCCCACTGTGCTGAGCGTTCCACGGGAGTCAATACACCTGTGACGAGCACAGCTCGTCATGAGCACTGGAGCGCCGTAGCTCATGACGAGCTGAGCTCGTCTTGAGCATGGGAGCGCTGTGCGCGCCCCCCTCCCCCCCAGCACAGCGGGGGAATAACCCCCACAGCAAAGGGGTTAGTGTGAAAAAACATGACGTTTGATTGTATTATTGTTTCGGATAAAATTGCTGTGATTTATCGTTTCGCTTGCACCTAAGTTGCACTCTATTCGAAAACAAGGATTTTACTTTAAAGGTTTGTGCCGTCACGCCCCTGAGGCCTACTTCCTTGTTTGATTTTATCATTGATGCGCGATGGCGCAGTTTACCTTGGGCTGTCTAGAGCAATGGCGTCTCAAGGTCAGGTGGTGCACGGGGCAAATTATCAAGAACAGGCGATAAAATTATCACCGCTTTATCGGCGGGAAACTGCAGCTAAAGCAGCAATAATGGGCTTGATAATATCTCCTTGTGAATTCCCACAGCAGCCCAGGTTCTGGTGTTAACCTGGGCTGCTATGGGATTTCACAAGGGCATATTATCAAGCCCATTATCGCCACTTTACCGGCAGTTTCCTGCCGATAAATCAGCGATAATTTTATCGCCTGTTCTTGATATTATGCCCCCGGTGCGGAAACTTTCTTGTGACCCCCGGCTTGACACAATGGCAAAAATATGTGTTTAAAAGACATATTTTTGCCATTTTGTCACCCCACTCAGTGATGACATCTGGGGCAGCCTGCACCCACCGCATCCCCCTTGCTATGCCACTGGTCCAGAGATATGTTAGCCAGCACCAGTGATGTATTCGCTGTCTGTATAGATGGAGCTCGTCTTCATAAGAGATGAGTGGTATTTTTTTCATCAACACTATCACATCAGTACATGTAGACTATACGAATCTCTTGTCTTCCAATAGGGTAATATAACATTGGATCTCATTACGTTTATTGTGTGACATTGGTTGTAATCAAGATGTTTATTTTTGCCTTCAATGTCGATGCACTATTCTATCACCACTACCTTTGTTTCCTCCACGACCACCACCAATACCACTACAACTACCACTTCCACTTTCACCACCATCACCATTACCAACTCTACTATTGATGCCTCTATCACAGACACTGCCACTATCATCACCACTATAGCCATATTCTCTACTATGCCACTGCTAACATCTTCCTCACTACAATGACCACCATGCTCACCACAATCACCACGACTGCTGCCATCACCAGTACTGTCATCAGCACTATCTCCACAATCTCCATCTACACGAGTACTACTATTACCACTACTGCCACCATCACTGCAGCAACCATCATCACTACCTCTGTGATGACAGTCGCCCCTACTACCAACGCTACCACCACTACAGCCACTACAAAGTTCTTGTGTGTTTGTGGGTGTACGAGGAATGTGTGTTTGACTGTGATTTTAAGAAAAATGTTGGCATGTGTGTGAAGATAATGTGTGTGTTGATATCAGCAATAAAAAAAAGGTCAGAACTATAGTTACTTAATTGTTCATATTACAGCCAAGATACATCGCTCACTGAAGGCACACTTGAAGCACACCAATATCTACAGGTTTAACTTTAACTTACACCACACTTTTCCTCTAGTTTTATGTAATGGTTTTTCAGGAAAATATAAGACAATTATAATCAGTGCTGGCGAAACATGCTTTTAATTTCACCATTGCTAAAGAAATATGGGTCCCGTGCTCCCCACAACACTGGAGTCAAGTTAGCCTTGCTGATGAGGGGTGAAACCCCAAAACCGGTCCTAGGAAACTTGTTTCCAGTCCAGGGAGGACCTAGCCTGGCAGTTCGTGCTGGACTGTTCCCATGGGGAACAGGTTCAAGACTCATTTGCATATGCCTGGGTTTAAACTGCAATGGCATGGGGAGCAAAAAACTACGAAACAACGATGGATTTAGGCCCAGCTCTCTGTACTGGGGTGTATGTTGGACATTGATCAGGATTCTGTCTATCATTTGTTCTTTTTGCATTTATTTTCACCATGACATTTACAACATCTAAATATTTGGGAATTGTTTTAAATTGCAAAAGCAAGAACACTTCTCACTTCAGCAAGGTTTAAGCGATGTCTTTCTTTGCTGATGTTTGATTAATATTGATATGCCTGTTAAGCCAATGGTGTCACGTGGGATAGCAGTTGTTCATAATGGTCTTCGACATCACTTAGAAGAGTAACTTAATTTGTTGCGATATGCCTATTGGTACGGCTTTGCTCATCGGTGTAAATATATGTTATAGTGTCACACCGTGTTTACTTCATATCTGCAGTAATTGTCACTGTCGGCGAAAACAGACAGATATTCATAATTTGAAAGTAGAGAAAGCAAATATTATTCATATTTGGTGTTATACTTATGTTTATATCGAAGGAAATTAGATTTATATGGGACAGCATCAATCCTTACACCAAAGAAATACTTTAGCCTCTCGATAAAAAGGAAAAGGCGGCAGGACATATTCATTAAACACAATATGCACTCTGTTGAGATGTGATAATGCGCCTTTCCAGTACATTTCATTTCCAAACCCAAATATAACTTGCACTTTAATGGTTCCGATAATGCATTTACTTTGCAAATCATTCTTTTAAACTGAATGCTAATGGAAGTTTCTAGTGGATTTCGCCTGTGTTGGGTTGAATAGACAACAGATTTATTAATAGTACTTACTGGCTCTATTTATGGAAATAAGTACTTCTGGAATGTCACTAACTGAAAATCCCAAAGCTGATATTCAGTGTTTCCAAAGGGGGTTTAAGACTGCGATTTAAGCACTATAGAATTCAATCTTCATTCACATCTGTCTGCCCTTGCATGCTCCCTCTTTCATTCTGTAACTTTCGTTTTGACAAAGGTACTCATTATCTATCTATCTATCTATCTATCTATCTATCTATCTATCTATCTATCTATCTATCTATCTATCTATCTATCTATCTATCTATCTATCGATCTATCTACCTCTCTGACCATCTGTCTGAATGTCTGCTTGTTTGATTGCCTGCATATGCAACGCTTCAGTCCTGCACGTGACTCATTGCATGCGCAATGACGTCTCCTCTACCATCCTATTTGGTGATGAGATCTCTGCCACCTGGGCGGTTATCTCAGTGCAGGAAAGAGAGAAAAGAAGGAGGCATTTAACGCCGTTGTATGTTTATGAATTACATGTTGTAGTGCGTAACGTAGCACTTCAAGAGAACTACTTTACATACTCCAAAATGCCTTCTGTGAATTGGGCCCAACATTTCTGTAAGTATAATGCAACACAAGAACAATCGTATGATGGTTTTGGTATTATGAAAAAATATATATACCTGGTCACAAACTTCGTCTGAATTTCATGTTTGTTAGAACTGTCAGCCTTAGGGTGGTCTTCCCCCAAACCTTTTCCCTACTAACCTCCAATTTTTGCTGGACCTTTGCTTCTGTTGGCCTCAGTACTCTCTGCACTTTACCACTGCTAACAAGTGCCTAAGTGCTTGTGCTTACTCCCCTAAACATGGCTTGACTGGTATATACCTAAATGGCATAATTGATTTTCTCATAAGTCCCCTGTAGAGTGGTATACCGTGTATTCAGGGCCAGTAAATTAAATACTTCCACTGGGCCTGCAGCACAAATTGCGCCACCCACTTCACTTGAGTAGCACTTTAAAACATCTCCAAACCTTGCCATTATAGTCTGAATGCAGTATCACAATGCCATGTACACTTGGCATTTAAATTCCTTTGCCAAGCCTTAACTCCCCCCCCATTTTATTACATAAAAGTCCTCCTAATGTAGAACCTAGGTCCACAGGGCAGAATGCTGTGAAATTAAAAGGTTGGACATGTAAGCTTAAGTTGTAGTTGTCCTATTAGAGAAAAAACTCCCTAAATAATGTTTTCCAACTGTGAAGCCTTCCCCTCCCATAGAATAACAGTGGGTATTCCTTATTACATTTAGTAAGCTATAATTCCTTTTTAAGAGGAGTTTGATTTGTCATGCTTGATACCCATCAAATTGTAATTATAAACCCTCTTTAATGGGAAAGTCAGATTTTTCATTACAATTTTGTAATTACCACTTTTAGAGAGTTGCCATTTTCCTGCCCTTATCCCTATCTCACTATAGCCTGGCCTGGGTCACATGCCTGTGTGTAACTGACAGTTCGCCTTTGTGAATTCCTCTTAGATAGTCACACAATAGAGGACTTAGTTATGCCTGAATGGCCCATCAGCTGATAGGGTAGGGGATGGAGCTGAGCTCAGCTCCACCTACACTTTAATAGCTTGTGCTCTGCCTCCACACAAAAACAACCCTTTATTGTTTCTGCAGCCAGTTTGGAGCCAGGGCAGAGTAGTCAGCAAATTCCATACATTTCATAGAACCTTTCTAGAAGACTCTCCCACCTTTCTGAGGAATAGCAGCAGGATATTAAAATACTATCTTCAGACCCACTCTTCAGTTTACTACGAGACCTGTGGAAGGACTGTCTGAGGACTGACTGATGCTATGACCTGCTGTGCACTCTGTCAGACTGCTGCTATACCCAGAAGGACTGTCCTACTGCCTGGAGCAGCATGCCTTTAACCCTCAAAGGCCAGCCCTGCTGTTGAGCCCTGCAACTGCACCTACACTCAGGACTATCAGAAGTGACTCCAAGGACTGGTTTGCTGGCCTCCAGTTCAGAGACACATAAACATAACAGGCTCCCATCATCTTTAATGTGGACCTGAATCTAGCCTGAGTAAGTCCTGAACCCTCAAGAGGTGTTCGACCAGATCCAGACATTTAGTCATTGTGCTAATGTATCCAGATGACCATTTTCTAAAACTGAGAACTTAGACACAATTTGGTCAAAAAGTGCTCAGAGAACCAGGGAGAGACCGAGACCAACCTGCTCACCTATCGACCTGAGATGCATCACCAGTCAGTTTGACTTTCTGGCTTCTCCTGCTACCTTGTTCTACACAACAGCAAATTCATTACAGCAGTCTTTCACCAAAGCGATATTCAAACTTTGAGTTGTCTTCAGCTTCTGCCTTCTGACTCGTCCAGCTGAAGTTTTTTCGACTTTCATTTCGGTTACTAAGTCTGAACATCAAAATCTTCACTGCGGCTTCAACCCAAGGCCATCTGACAATGACGCTCTCTTCTCGGTCACTACCTGCAGCCTTGCCCTGCTGAACTTTAACTTCTCAGACATTTTCTAAGTCCAAAGGTAAGCGATGACCAGCCCCAATCCACTTCTTGTATTGTACTTGTATTCTATCCTGGTTGGCCATATTTTCTTACTTTGACCCAGCTACGTGCCCGTGGTTGGCGCTTTTATCTTTTAGGTGCTAGTGTTTGCCTTGAAATTTCAAGATTCATACTAGTTCTAATGATTGAATTTTTGATGTTTTGGTGTGAAATAATTTACTAAAATGTACTTTATTTTTCGAAATTGGTTTGGGATTTCTCTTGTGTAGTGTTTTTACTTTGTTACTGTTTGTGTTCTGCAAAAATGTTTTACACATTGCCTCTAAGTGACTGCTTCTTGGACAACTCTACCTAGGGTTAAGCACAGGTTAATTTAGTGGCTTATCCTGGCTCTCCCTGCAAAGGATTGTGGCTGTTATTTGACCAGGGCTCTCACCCCAGTCAATCAACAACTCAATTTCTCACAATGTTCACAACCACAAAGCAGTACTCCATGTCACATTTACATTAATAATACTGCCCTTAGGGCATAATGCCACTAATTGGACAAAGTATAACCTCTGGCACTTATATCTGAAATGGCACTAACCATGAACCTGTTAGCAATTTTTTATTTATCTGTCTGTTAAACAAAACTATCTCTAAATGTTGAAAGAAGGCTGCTGAGAGGTTGAGGAGGATCAGGACCACTGTTTCTCTTCAGTCAAGGTGGGCACTGATGTCGTCGTTGGCTGTGAAGAGGGCCTTTTCAGTGCTGTGTTTGGTGCAGGATTCCGAGTGGGAGATGTGAAGTAGATTGCAGTGTTTCAGGTGTTCCGTGAGTTGGTTGTTGATGGCTTTTTCAAGGACTGTGACAGGGAAGGGGAGCAGAGAGATGGGATGGAGTTCTTGAGTTTTCTGGGATCAGCAGATGGTTTCTTGAGGAGCGGTTTGACTTCAGCATGTTTCCATTCATCTGGGAAGGTGGCCATGGTGATGGCAGTGTTGAGGATGGTGTCAGTTTGTTGCTGATTGACATCCTTCCCAGGTTTAATATGTGGTGGGGACAGGGGTCCGTGGGTGGCCCTGAGTGGAAGGAGTTCATGATGGTAGTGGTGTTTTTGAGTGGTGAGCTGGTCCCTGGTGGTTAGCCGGTGGTCGGGGTTTGCATCTGCTTGATCAATGAAGCTAAAGATGTTGATGGCAGTGGGTTGGTGCTTGACGTTTTTGTAGATGTCAGAGATCCTGTCATGGAAGAAATCTGCGAATGTGTCACCGAGTTTCTGGGAAGGGTGAAGACTTTTTCGAAGGGGGTGGAAAACGCTCTGATGATATTGAAAAGTTCTTTGCTGTAAACGGAGCTGGCCTCAATGTGGTGGCAAAGACATTACTTTTCGTCCTTCTCAGAAGTTGATGGTAATGGTTGAGCGCTGTTTTGCAGGAGTTTCTGTCTGTTGTGTCCTTACTGGTATGCCACTTTGTCTCCAATTGATTGCAGTTGTATTTTGTAGCTCTTAGTTTTGTGGTGTACCAGCTGGCCTCTTTGGAGTCTCTCTTGAGTTTTCCAGGCTTGATGGGGGTAACTCTAATGGTGCAGTCAATGATCCAGGTGAGAGGTTCTTGACAGCCTGTTCTAGTTTGGTTGAGGAGTTCAGGTGGGAGGAGTTGAGGGTGTCAATCCACTGGCTCTCTGAAACTTTGTTCCAGCTTCAGTGAAGGGTGACAGGAGTTTTGGTGGTGGTGATGGGGAACCAGTGATGGTGCAGTGGATGCTTGCGTGGTCTGTCCAGGTGAGTTCGGTGATGTGGCCGTACTTGACTCTGTCGCTAGCCGTGAAGATGGGGTCAAGTGTGTGCCCTGCGATGTGCATATGTTTGGTGACTAGTTGAATGAGGCCATAGGTGATCATGCTTTCAAAGAAGTTGCAAGTGTTGGATTCATCAGTGTCGTCGAAGGGAAAGTTGAGGTCTTTGAGGGAGATGTTGTGGGTGGAGTCAATGGGGAGTGGGACGATAAAATCAAGAATGGCGTCACAGAATCTGGGGTGAGGTCTTGTAAGTCTGTAGGCGAGGGTGCCTCTGATGGTGGTTTTTGCCGTTGGTGTGGAGTTGGTTGGCGAGATTTTCCTTGATGGGGGTGACATAATCTGAGATATTTGTGCAGAGGACAGTTTCCTTGAGGATGATGGCAATTCTAGGTCTGTGTTTGTTGATGTGGTCTCGGTGTCTGATCTTGTAGCCATTGGGATTGCTGAGGCAATGTTGGGTGCAGATGCAGGGTAGAGCCAGGTCTGGGTGAGTAAGGTTACGTAGGGCGGAGAGGGGGGATGGTGTCCCGAATCTCGGTGGCATGCTTGTGGAGAGATGTTGAATTGAACAGGAGGCAGTGGAGATGTCTGAGTTGGTTGTGGTTGGCATGGCAGTGGTAGCTGTAGCTGTACCTGCATTTACTCTGGTGCAGCAGGTGAAGCGGCAGCGCAGGCACATGAACGGTCCTGCTGTGAATCAGAGTGAGGTGGGCAGCAGCTGTTGTAGAGGATTCCAGGGCTCATGGTGGTGTAGCTTCGGGTGATGGGAGTGCCAGGGTTCCTGATGCTGGACATTGTCTAGGTGTGGACGGGCTTGAATTTGGTGCACTGGTGGCGCACTTGTGGTTTTCGGCTACAGCCACCATTAACTAGGTCCTGTGTAGTGGGCATCATTTACAGGAGGTGGAAAGCAGGAGGAAGCGGGCAAAAAATGGCCCCAAAATTAACTGCAGCAGGGGAGTGGGGGTGGGAAAACAGCATGTCAGAAAACAACAATCACAGGCTAAGAGATAGTGCAATAAAACAGAACAACAGTAATGATTAGTACAATAACAAGGATGCAAAACAAAAGTTACACAGTGGCAGAGACAAAGGCTATGCAATACAAGCAAGTACGGTGATACAGACACCACAAATAAGAAACAAAACAACAAGGCTGGGAGCAAAAGCAGCAGCAGTGGAAGGGGACCTGCTTTTTTTCCTTTGCAGCTAGCTTGTCCTTGTCAGGGACAAACACACTCTTTTATTAAATTTTTCTGTACAGGTATCTCTCTTTTCCAATTTGTAGTTTGAAATTATTGTAACACTAAATTAATAACAAATATAACCCTTCTCATCCTTTTAGATCGTTTACTATATACTGTTACATCTGTGTTTAGAATCAAAATGCAGAATGTTACTTCTCCTCCATTTTTCTTGTCTTCTCCTGGTGAACCACCAATCCCTTGGAAAAAATCGAAAAATGTGTTTTCACATTATTTTCGTGTATGCGGAGTTTCGCTCAGTGCAGAAAGAAAAATGTCACTTCTTATGCACTGCCTAGGTCCAGAAGGACAAGAAATATTTCATCACCTTCCAGAATTACCTTTTCAAGATTCTGACAATCTAAGTGATTATGAGATTTGTCTTAAGAAACTTGATCTGCATTTCTTGTCAAGAGTTTCAACTGTTTTGGAAAGACACCATTTTGGCAAGCGCATGCAAAGATCAGGTGAGAACGCAGAAGAATATGTTACAGAATTGAGAAAACCAGTCTCTACATGTAATTTTGGGGCTAATAACGAGGAAAGGTTAAGAGACCAATTTATGTTAGGCTGTACCTTAGACAAAGTAAAAGAAGCGTGTTGGGATAAAGATAATCCATCTCTTTCTGATGTGATCTCAATAGCTAAATCATGTGAACACACTATAGCCGGTCCTTTCGATATAGTGTTTATTGAGAATGTTCCAGTACAAATTCTATTTGACTCAGGGGCTAAAATCACTTTAATTCCTAAAGTGGTCTATGATAAGCACTTGTTCAACAAAGCAGTATTGCATAAACCTGACATTAAAGCGGAGTGGAGGTAACCATCTTATTTTTATCCAGATGTTTGAGAGGGGCCGAATCCAATTATTCCGTTTTGGAAAGGGAAGCCTTGGGAGTATTTTGAGCCGTGATGAAACTTTGTAAATTCTTGTGGGGAAGCAATTTTAAAATTAGACAGACCATAAGTCACTTAAAGAGATATTTGAAAAGAAGGACTTAGACAACATATCTTCCAGATACGCAAATGAGTGGTCGTACATCAAGAATTTAACTTTCGCGTATAGTACGTCCCAGGTACTAAAAACAATATAGCTGACTGTTGCTCTCGCTTGATCATGAGAGAAGATGATAAAGTCACTTTCTTTGAAGATGATTCTAGTGAATTTGATTAATATGCTGTCTGCAGTATCAATGACAGCATAATAAAAGAATATGTTTGGAACAATGAACTTTCGAAGGATGAAAAGCTATAGTCTGTTCTGAGTTGCATCAAAAACAATTGGAACAAACAAGACAGGGTAAATGATGCTCAAGCGGGATTTTATTGTGTAAAAGATGAGCTATCATGCCAGAATGACACCTTGCTGAGGGGAACCATGTTGGTCTCTTCAACCAGCTTAAGGAACCAATTGATTGAATTTGCCCACTAGAGTCACCCGGGTATCTATAAGATGAAAGAAATACTAAGGCAAACATACTGGTGGCCAGGGATGGACATCTGTATTGATAGGTCTGTGAGAGAATGTGTTGAATGCAACAAATGTGCCAAGATTCTCAACCCATGACCTTAAGAGAGCTGCCCAAACTGGCGTGGGAAGAAGTTGCGATAGACATCAGGCATACTAGCGCAGACCAATGCATTATAGTACTTATAGATGTTTACTCTAGGTGGCCTGAAGTCAAAGTTACCAACTCTGCAGAGACAAGAGACGTGATAATGTTCTTAGAGGATATTTTTGTGGGAGAGGTTTTCCCAAACACTGAGTTATCGGGCAATGGGGTTCAATTCACATCAAAGGAAATGGACATGTACTTGTCTGATAAAGGTCTCAATCGCAAAAGGTCTGCGTTACACCATCCAGAAATGAATGGAGTTGTTGAAAGATTCAACAGGGCGCTCAAAGAAACCAGCTTTGCTACTCGGTTCAAGCTAACCTGGCTGATGAGGGCTGTTAGCCGAAAACCCATCCCATGATGCTTGTTTCCGGTCCAGGGAAGACATGGCTTGGCAGTTAGGGCTGAACTGTTCTCATGAGGCACAGGGTCAAGGCTGATTTGCGTATAGTTATGTCTGAACTGGGGTGGCAAAGTGAGCTAAAGAATGATGATGGATTCAACCTAGATCTGTGACTGGGGGTGAGTGTGTGAAAAGTTTCAATACTCCGTCCATCATATCCTGGTGTTAGCTTTGTTTGCCCTAAGTTGGCAGAGTATGGCCAGACGTGGGTTCCTTGCTCACTTTACTACTGGATTTAAGCCAGCCTGTCTGATGAGGGCTGTTAGCCCAAAACCGGTCCCAGGATGCTTGTTTCCAGTCCAGGGAAGACATGGCTTGGCAGTTCAGGCTGGACTGTTCCCATGAGGCACAGGATCAAGGCTGATTTGCACATAGGTATGTCTGAACTGGGTTGGCAAAGTGAGCTAAAGAATGATGATGGATTCAACCTAGATCTGTGACTGGGGGTGAGTGTTTGAAAAGTTTCAGCACTCCATCCATGTTTATGTTTATGTTTGTGCTATTTTTAAAGCGCGCAAATACCCGGGGGTGTCTCGGCGCTTGAATACAGAACCATCGCTGAGGAGATAAGTTATGCTGGGAAGAGCCATGTTTTTAATTTTTTCCTGAAACTGAGGAGGGTCGGGGCAGTTTTGATGTGGAGGGGCAGTGTGTTCCAAAGTTTGGATGATGAGATAGTGAAACACCTGTCACCCCAGTTGACCTTCTTTGTTCGAGGGACTTTTAGCAGATGTTCAGAGGAGGAGCGGAGTGTTCTTGAGTATTCGAGCGGGCAGAACGCTGCTCTAAGGAACTGTGGACCCACGTTGTTAACTGCTTTGTAGGTGATACACAGGGCCTTGAATACTGTTCGGCTCCTGATTGGTAGCCATTGAAACTGGCAGATGTGAGAGGAAATGGGGGTGAATTTGGGGACGTTTAAAAGGACTCTGGCCGCAGCATTCTGGACTAGTTGGAGTTGGTTAATGATTTTTTTCTGAGCATTCAAGAGAAGGGCATTACAGTAGTCAGTTTTGGAGAAGACCAAGGTACTAACCAGGGTTCTGCCGGCTGATGATGGAAGGTAGGGGAGCAGTTTTTTGATTCTTTTTAGGATGTAGAAGGATGACGAGACCACTGAATTGACATGGTGATGAAATGTCAATTTGTCATCAAAAATGGCTCCCAGGTTGCAGACCTTGGTAACCGGTTGCGGGGGTTCTCCTAACTCTGATGGCCACCAATGAGGGGACCAGATGGGGTCCAGCTTCCCGAATGTCATCACCTCTGTTTTGTCAGAGTTTAGTTTGAGACAATTAGATGACATCCAGGAGCTGATGGCCCTCATTGCAGTTTGAAAGTTTGCTGCCACTGATGTACCGTTACTATGTACAGAAAGCACAAGTTGGGTATCATCAGCGTAGGTTGTCAGGGCAATTCCGGGAGATTTTATTACTCTCGCTAAGTCCGAAACATAAATGTTGAATAGTGTCGGACTTAGCGAGGAGCCCTGTGGGACACCACAAGGAAGGGTGAAAGTCTGGGAAGTGAAGTGGGTCATTTTGACTGTTTGGGGGCGGTCAGCTAGGAAGGATGCGAGGAGGTCTTTCGCTTTGTTTTTGACTCCTAAGGCTGAGACACGGTCGATCAAGATGGTGTGATCGACCGTGTCGAAAGCCGCAGAAAGATCCAGTAGTATCAATACTGCGGCTCCTCCATTGTCCCGGGTCATTCTGATTTCATCTGCTGCTTTTAGAAGCGCGGTCTCGGTACCATGACCCTGTCTGAAACCGAATTGGGTCTCATCCAGTAAGTTATTTTTGTCAATGAAGTTGGATAGTTGCATGTTCATCGCTTTTTCAAAAATTTTTGCTGGAAAGGGGAGACAAGCGATGGGCCGATAACTAGCAGGGAGTAGGGGGTCGAGAGTGTTTTTTTTTATGAGCGGCTTGATGATGGCCTCCTTCCAGACTGCGGGGTAAATGCCCGTTGTGAACATGGCGTTGCAGATGGACGTCAAGACCGGGGAGATGGCTTCAGGGATCTGGTTAAGAATGGCAGGGGGACAAGGATCTAAAGGTGATCCTGATTTGGTGCCCAAGATGAGTCGATGGACTTGTTCCTCCGTGACAGCTTCGAAAAACGGGAGGCAGGGTGTGTTATTGTTGGAAGGAAGATTAGACGAGGTAGCAGAGGGGACAAGGGTGAAGGCTGAGAAAATGTCTGTGACTTTCTCTTCAAAGAAGTGTGCGAGAGAGTCGCAAAGGGATTGAGTTCCGTTGAAGCAAGGGGAAGGTGGGTTGCAAAGGTGAGTGACCACCTGAAACAATTCTTTGGATGAATTTTTTGCCTGGGTTATTTGAGAGGTGTAGTAGGATGATTTTTCAGTAACGATGAGATCTTTGTATATCGAGAGAGCGGTTTTGTAGTTAATTTTTTCCGATTCGTTGTAGTGGCGGCGCCAGCGTCTTTCAAGGTTTCTACAGTGTTGCCGCTGTAGTCGAAGGGATTCTGTGAACCAGGGGGCTGAAGGGGAAAGTCTAGTGCGATGGAAAGTTTTCGGAGGAGCTAGGGTGTGACAGGCCTTGTTTAGGCTGTGAAGGTAGTTGACCGAAGCCAGAGAGGGGTCCTGCTCTGTGGTGGTGATACTGTCGAGCAGTAGAGCAGAGAGGTGAAGAGGGTCAATATTTTTCCAGTTTCTGATGGTGATAGGAGAATGGGAAGAAGTGTGGGAAGGTAAGGTTGTCAGTTTTAGGGAAAAATGGACTGCTGAATGGTCCGTCCATATGAGGGGGGTCACATTTGACACCGCAATATGAGGGCTGCTGGTGAATAGCCCGTCAAGGGTATGACCAGCTTTATGGGTGGGCTGGGCGACAATTTGCTGTAGGCCAGCAGCTGCTAGATCAGTGGATAGCGCCATGGTGTCAGGGTCGGATGAGGCCTCAAGATGAAAAATAAAATCTCCCAATATGGTGAAATGTGTTGCGCCTGCAGAGGCCTCGATTAGGTGGTTGAGGTTGTTAAGAAATTTCGATCTTGGCCCCGGAGGGCGATAAATTAGGATGCCTATGAATGATTGGGTGTCGGAAATGCCAATGGAGAAAGAGGAAGCCTCGCAGTCGCTGTGGTTAGAGTCGGTAAACTTGACTTTGAAGTGGTTTTTGTATATAATGGCAATTCCTCCCCCCTTACGTTTTTTCCTGTCACGTCTGCAGACGCAGTAGTTCTCGGGAATAGCTGCTTTGAAGTCTGGGCCTGAAGAGTCATCGCCCCAAGTTTCGGTAGTGAATAAGAGGTCTACATTGTGTGACTCGATAACGTCCAGAATTTCAGTTTTATGTTTGGGGACTGAACGTACATTAATAAGTGCTGCTGAGACCGCGGGGGTGGGGGTAGAACAGTGCATGGGGCGGTGCAAGATGGACATTTGAAAGGACCTATATTGAGATCGGAGTGAAGTAGGTGCGGTAGGGGGTGCAGCACATCTGTTGAAAAGTTCAGATTACGAAGTTGTTCAGAAGTGTAGGTAAGGATAGAAGATTTAGGAAGTGAGTACAGCACGTCGATATCAGGGGGGCTGGCCTCTGGCCCGGTCTCGGCGCGGACGAGCGCAGACAAGCTTGCCTTAAGCGCGCCTTCGGCGCGCAATCGTCGCGCCCGCTGCGCTCGTCCGCTGCGCTTCCGGTGAACACACATGTTATATGGAGGAAGAAGGGGAGGAGGAAGAGTGGGCGTGTCATCTGGGCCCGGGATGGCAGCAGGAATTGATCAACACTCACCCGCGACAGCTAGTGATCAGCTGGGCGGGGTGTCAATGGGTGCAGAGTCAGGCTCTCGTGACGTGAGTAAGTTTGTTTAAAATCCCAAAATATTACACCAATATTAAAAAATGCAGGCTGTAGCAACTCCCGGCTTTTCGCCTCAGGAGCGGTTAAGTAAACGCTGTGCTCTCGATCAGCGCGCGTTTAAATGCCGAGGAAAGGGGGCGTGTCCGGCGCGAGTGGGCGTGTCAGCTGGGCCCGGGATGGCGGCAGGAATTGATTGAAACTCACCCGCGACAGCTAGTGATCAGCTGGGCGGGGTGTCAATGGGTACAGAGTCAGGCTCTCGTGACGTGAGTACGTTTGTTTAAAATCACAAAATATTACACTAATATTAAAAAATGCAGGCTGTAGCAACTCCCGGCTTATCGCCTCAGGAGCGGTTAAGTAAACGCTGTGCTCTCGATCAGCGCGCGTTTAAATGCCGAGGAAAGGGGGCGTGTCCGGCACGAGTGGGCGTGTCAGCTGGGCCCGGGATGGCGGCAGGAATTGATCGACACTCACCCGCGACAGCTAGTGATCAGCTGGGCGGGGTGTCAATGGGTGCAGAGTCAGGCTCTCGTGACGTGAGTAAGTTTGTTTAAAATCACAAAATATTACACCAATATTAAAAAATGCAGGCTGTAGCAACTCCCGGCTTTTCGCCTCAGGAGCGGTTCAGTAAAATCATCTCCTCAATCATCTCCTTGTGTATGCTTTGTTCACCCTAAGTTGGCAGGGTATGCCCAGGCGTGGGTCCCTTGCTCACTTTGCTACTGGATTCAAGCTAGCCTGGATGATGTGGTCTATTAGCCCGAAACCGGTCCCAGGGTGCTTGTTTCCCGTGCAGGGAAGACATGGCTTAGCGGTTCGGGCTGGACTGTTCCCATGAGGCACAGGGTCAAGGCTGATTTGATATGTACGAACTGGGGTGGCAAAGTGAGCTAAAGAATGATGATGGATTCAACCCAGATCAATGACTGGTGGTGTGTGTTTGAAAAGTTTCAGCATTCCGTCCATCATCTCCTTGTGTTTGCTTTGTTCACCCTGTTGTCAGGGTATGCCCAGACGTGGGTCCCTTTCCCACTTTGCTACTGGATTCAAGCTAGCCTGGCTGATGAGGGCTGTTAGCCCGAAACCAGTCCCAGGATGCTTGTTTCCGGCCCAGGGAAGACATGGCTTGGCAGTTAGGGCTGGACTGTTCCCATGAGGCACAGGGTCAAGGCTGATTTGCATATAGCTATGTCTGAACTGGGGTGGCAAAGTGACCTAAAGAATGATGATGGATTCAACCCAGATCTGTGACTGGGGGTGAGTATTTGAAACATTTCAGCACTCCATCCATCATCTCCTTGTGTATGCTTTGTTCACCCTAAGTTGGCAGGGTATGCCCAGGCGTGGGTCCCTTGCTCACTTTGCTACTGGATTCAAGCTAGCCTGGATGATGTGGGCTATTAGCCCGAAACCGGTCCCAGGATGCTTGTTTCCGGTGCAGGGAAGACATGGCTTAGCAGTTCGGGCTGGACTTTTCCCATGAGGCACAGGGTCAAGGCTGATTTGCTATGTATGAACTGGGGTGGCAAAGTGAGGTAAAGAATGATGATGGATTCAACCCAGATCTGTGACTGGGGGTGTGTATTTGAAAAGTTTCAGCATTTCGTCCATCATCTCCTTGTGTTTGCTTTGTTCACCCTAAGTTGTCAGGGTATGCCCAGACGTGGGTCCCTTTCTCACTTTGCTACTGGATTCAAGCTAGCCTGGCTGATGAGGGCTGTTAGCCCGAAACCAGTCCCAGGATGCTTGTTTCTGGCCCAGGGAAGACATGGCTTGGCAGTTAGGGCTGGACTGTTCCCATGAGGCACAGGGTCAAGGCTGATTTGCATATAGCTATGTCTGAACTGGGGTGGCAAAGTGACCTAAAGAATGATGATGGATTCAACCCTGATCTGTGACTGGAGGTGAGTATTTGAAATGTTTCAGCACTCCGTCCATCATCTCCTTGTGTTTGCAAAGAAACCATCCAGTGTGCTGTGTCTTACCAGAAGTGCTGGCAAGCTGAGGTTCTGAACAGAGTTAAGAGCTACAAATTCACCCCACATTCCATGATGGGTAGAACCCCTTTTGAACTATTCCGCAAAAGGAAGGCATCTACGATGTTGTGTCCCTCTTGGATCCTGAACAAATCCCATGACTTGAAGCTCGTTGAAAATGACCAAGAAAAATGTAAAAAAAGAATGTGTTAACAAAAAGTGTTTTGAATTTAGTAAAACAGTAAAAGAACCAATCATTAACAAAGGTGACTTAGTTAGGGTTAAGGGGCAGATGTATCATTACCATCATTTGCGATTCCCAAAAAGCGATTTTTTAGAAATCGCTATTTGGGAATTGCAAATTGGGATGTATGTAGAAATTCGCTATTTTTTAGCGATTTCTTAAAATTCCTTAATTGCGATTAGCAAATTGCTAATCGCAATTAAGGAATAATTTCCCATTCATTTCTATGGGCCAGGAGGCCCATAGGAATGAATGGGAAGTTATTCTCAATTTGCGATTCGCAATTTGCGAATCGCAAATTGAGAATAATTTCAAGGGTGCAGGGGTGTCCAAAGGACACTCTGTGGCACCCCTGAAATATGCATGGGTGCAAATGTGGTGCACATACATGCCCTAAGGGCATGTATGTGCGTCTCATGGCACTTTGAAAAATGCAAAAATGTGCATTTTTCAAGGAATTCGCAACTTTTGCGATTCCTTAAGGGCATGCTGCTATTTGTTTTTGCTACATACATTGCATTTAAGGAATTGCAAAATTTGCTATTCCTTAAATGCAATTGCAAAATAAGGAATCGCAAATTTTGCGATTCCTTATTTTGCACCAGATTTTGCTTCATACATTCCATTTAGCAAATTCGCATGCGCAAAGGCCGAATTCTGCGAATGCGAATTTGCTTGATACATCTGGCCCTAAATCTCCTTGCAAGGGTACTACTACTCATGGGTCTAAATACCTGTTGCCTAGGAGAGTGATTATGGTTTTTAAAAATGCTGTCAGAGCAAATGACCACAGGGTTTGGAATTTAAGCAGGGTCGCTAAACTCCATTGCCAACAACCCTCCATTGATGGTAAAGAGAACGACAATGAGGAACCCCTATCTTTGAAATGTCGTAGTGAAGCAAACAACTTTTAATCAGCTTTAATTTTTAACTTGTAATGACATATTTTGTGGCAATGGTTTTAAATAACTCTGCTAAATAAAATAAACTTGAAACTTGATGCAATTTGGTACTAGACATCCTACCAAGCCTAAAAATGTGCGTGATTGTGTATTATATTAAGCATCAATCACATGTAGAAATGTTATTGTGCATTAGTTGCACACTCATTTTTCTGGTTCTTGTTATGTGTTTTTTTTTATTATTGGAGCAAGATGTGTAGTATGCTGTACTTACTGATCCAAGCCATTATAAGACATCAAGTAGAATACTGTACACTTAATGTTCCAAGTGACATATTGTTGGTGTCATGACTTCTTGTCTGGAATGTTGACATTCAAGAAGTCAGCTATTGAATGTAGTGAATGTGTGTAAGTAAGCAGGCTGAGGTGTTAAGGATCTTCTTAATAAACACTACTTAAATGTATTCTTCTACCACCTTTTGGAGCGATCTTTACATGACACAAAAGCGAAAGATCAAAAGGGGAGATCTGTGCGTCGCTCTGGTAAAAATGATGAATGTGATGCACTTTAAGAGTAACTCTAAAAATTACTTCAAATCATGACTTTGTATTTAGTTCAGTTTTCTTATAGTTATTCAGTTTCTCACATGTAGTGACGGTCTAGTTACGCACGGCACGTCGGCGGACGTGACGTGCGGGCAGCCAGGATTGGCTGCGTAGGCAGGGGGCGTGGCAGGCGCGAGGAGCGCGAAAACGGAGGAGAGTGAGTTGGCGCCGGAGCAGAGGCTTGGCGCTCTTTGGGACATATAGTTAGATATATATATATGTAGAATAATAATAAAGAAGCAATCCACACAGAGCCTGGCTCCTGAGTCATCAATGAGTGTGCCTGCAACATTACAGTGGCGACGAAGGTGGGATTGAAGGCCCCCAGCAAGGCAGGACCACTGACTCGACCTGAGGCGACTAGCAAGCACCGGAGGCTCCAGGACCACCACACAAGGGACAGAGGAGCAGGATCACCCGGTGCCGGACAACAGGTACCCCAAAGAGCGTGGCAGAGCCCAGCACACAGGAGGGTGTGGCGCAGAGGAATGAAAAGGGGGGACAGGCCCCAGGAACCAAGCAATAAGGCAGGATAAGGGGCACCGGCCACGCAGCGAACAGCAGACCCAGGGAACACGCGCTGGAGGGCTCACAGGGAGCTGAGGGGGCCGACACAGACAGTCCCCGCACCCCAGCAAGCGAAGAAGAACAGGACGACACACCAGGGAGTCCCCGCAGCCAAGGAAGAACACCACCCGCAGAACAGAGAGAGAAGATGAGCGCGCAAGCAGGTTACGCGATAGCGCCGGTACAGTTCTTGCCCCGGCCAGGGGAACCCCTCATGAAATGGGAGGACTGGAGAGAGTACATAGATAATTTCATAGGTGTCCTGGAAGATGAGAACGATGAAGAGTTCAAACCTCAGAGGAAGAAGCGCATATTGCTACTGAACCTAGGCCCGGAAGGTCTCCGGATATACAAGAGCTTAGTTCCGAAACAGAGAACAACCACCGACGATGATGTGTACGCACAGGCGCTCGATGACCTCAATGAACATTTCAGGCCGGCAGTATGCGTGTCAGTGGACAGGTTTAATTTTCAACAGAGGAAGCAGAAGCAAGGAGAAACAGTGGAGGAGTACGTGGCAGCGCTGAAACGACTGGCAGCCACGTGCAAATACGCCAACTGGGAAGAAGAGTTCATCAAGGACCAGGTGGTTATGCACACTACGTGCACGACAGTGCAGGACAAGCTATGGGCGAGTGGGGACACCACACTGAAAGAGGTGCTAGTCATTGTAAAAAGAGCGGAGCTAGCTCGTCGATGCGCAGAAGTGACGAAGAAAGACATGGCGTCCAGCACGATGGTGAACAAGGTAGATAATGAAGGGCCTCGAAGAGAGTATCAGAACAGGAAACCAGCGGAAAGAGGGCCCAACAAGTGGCAAAGCAACGCAAACACGTCAGGGAAACAAGCAGGGAGCAACAAAAAGCCATGCTACAGGTGTGGGAACTGGTCGCATGAAGCACATGATCGGAAGTGCCCCGCATTTCGCGCCAAATGCGCGTACTGCGGAATAATTGGCCACTACGAGAAGGTCTGCAGGAAGAAAGCCTCCAAGAGCATGGTGAGGTGTGTGGACCAAAGCAATGATGATCCGGAAGACGATTCGGAAGCAGAAGAAGTCACGGTGATTTACATCGAGGACCAGGTCCTGAGTACAGACGGTAGAGCCCTGGACAGAGAAGGAAAACGTACGATGAAACCAGTTTTGGAAATGGCCATAGGCGGTGTCAAGATCAACGTGGTGGCCGACACGGGATCACCCTTCACCATCATCCAGAGAGCAGTGTGGGAGGAGAAATTTGCACCACGCCTCGGCCCGGAGCTGGAGAGATTAGACATCCGCCCAGTCACGTACAACGGGGACCGCATTCCCATGGCGGGGTTCAGACCCCTGACCTTCGAATTTCGAGGTCGGTCCGCACGATGCAAGCTCTACGTGTCGGAGAAGGGCCCGTCGGTCCTAGGATGGCTAGATCAAGGCGACCTAGGCATCAAACTAGATCCGGGAGGCAAGGAGCAAATACTCCTGACGGAGCAGGATACAGAGCCAAGTCTGGACAAATGGAGGAGCGAATACCCCAAAGTGTTTGGAGGCACCGTAGGGAAGCTGGAGAAATTCGCCCACAAAATCATTCTTAAGGAGGACGCCGTCCCGGTGGCCCACAAAGCAAGGAATATCCCGTTGGCAGTGAGAGATGCTGTAAAGGAAGAACTCCAAGACTTGGAGAAGAAGGGGATTATAGAACCCATCACGTGCGCAGAGTGGCTGGCGCCCTTGGTTGTGGTTAAGAAGCCCAACGGAAAGGTCCGGCTGTGTGTCGACCTGAGAGAATTGAATAAGAACATTGTGGTGGAAAGGTTCCCCTTGCCCAGAATAGAGGAGATGCTAGCCAGCACCAGAGGGATAAAGTGGTACTCGACCATAGACTTGACATCAGCGTACCACCAAATTGCCCTCCACCCAGACAGCCGCAGATTGACATCCTTTATCACCCCGTTTGGGTGCTATCAGTTCCGCCGGATGCCATTCGGCTTGGCTTCAGCAGCGGCGGTGTTCCAGAAGATGATGCACCAACTATTCAAGGACTTCACCGACGTCCAATACTTCCAGGATGACATCTTGGTGATGGGGAGAGACATCCCAGACCACGATGTGAAACTGGGAAAAGTGTTGAAGATCTTGGAAGACAAAGGACTCACGGCTGAATGGTCCAAATGCCGGATAGGGATGAACTCGGTAACCTACCTGGGGCACGAGATAGGGGTGCAAGGCGTAACCCCTAAAGCTGAAAATGTCAGAGCGATCTGTGAAGCACCGTCCCCCACCACCAAGGAAGAGGTCAGGTCATTCCTGGGAATGGCAGAGTACTACGGGAAATTCGTACAGCACTTCGCCTCAAAGACCCATCACATGAGGCAGCTCACCAAAGAAAATACGGAATTCAAGTGGTCAGAGCACACCCAACGGGAATTTGAGATCATCAAGAAGGAAGTGGCTGGGGCCATACCGCTTCAAGGATTCGACCCCCAATGCAAAACTGTCCTAACTACAGACGCCAGCGACAAGGGATTGCGCACTGTCCTCATGCAAGACCGAGGGCAAGGACAGTTGGAAACGATCAGCTTTGCTTCACGCACCCTTCAGCTTTGCTTCACGCACCCTGAGTGACACCGAAAAAAAATACAGTGTGATAGAGAAGGAGATGCTGGCGGTGGTGTGGGCCACCACGCGCTTCCGACAATTCCTGTGGGGCACCAGATTTCAATTGCGGACCGACCACAAACCACTACTGAGAGTGCTGACATCGAGTGGCCATGCAGAGGCAACGCCCAGGATATCAAAAATGTCGCTAAAACTCCTAGAGTTCAGGTATGACGTGGAACATATACCAGGCAGCAAAAACAAGGTTGCAGACTACCTGAGCCGAGCGGCAGCCATGGAACCAGGCGAGGAAGACAAGTCCGGCACAGAGGAATGGGTGGCATTAATGGAGGATCACGAAAAGGTCATCAGCCTTCAAGAATGGACACAGGCGTATGTAGAGGATGAGACGTTGGAAGAGGTGAAAACATACATTACCCAAGGTTGGCCGGACAAGAGACGGGTTCGGAAAGAACTCAATCCCTACTTTGAAGTGAGGGAGGAACTCTCCCTGGACAATCAAGGGACATTTGTATATAGAGGAGAGAAAGTCGTCCCTCCAATGAACATCATACCCAGACTGTTGGATATGCTGCATGAAGGGCACCTGGGCATTGGTAAGCTCAAACTGAGGTCCAAGCAGAACTATTGGTGGCCGGGAATGGACATACGAGCGGAACGGCATGTGAGAGAATGTGTTAGGTGCCAAGGCGCAGACAAGACACTCAAACCCCTGCGCCCAGCATTGGGTACATTTGAAACGCCAAGGAACCCCTGGGAAGAGCTATCAGTTGACATCTTAGGCCCAATCCTAGACATCCAAGGGGTCCAGAAGTATGTGTGTGTCCTTGTCGACAAATTCTCGAAATGGCCAGAAGTCAAGATAGAGGAAGCCATGGACACGGAAACAATTGTGAAGTTCCTGGCAGACACTTTTGTGAGGGAAGGCATACCCAAGTCCATCCTCAGTGATAATGGGCCCCAGTTCCGATCGGAGAAGTGGGACAACTTCATGAAAAGGAACGGCATCCAGGCGAAGCATACATCGATATACCACCCTGCAGGAAACGGCCAAGTAGAACGCTTCAACAGGGTGGTGATGGGGTCGATCCAAGCAGCCATCTCAGACAACAAAGACTGGGAGAAGGACATATGGCACATGTTATGGGCATACAGGATCACTCCCACTAGTACGGGATATAGCCCCTTCCAGCTGCTGCGTGGCCGGGAACCCTTCACTCAGGACAACCGGGTATGGAAAGAAAAGACGATAATAAGTGAATGGTCCCCTGCAGTGGTGCGGGCCAACATAGAGAAAGCCAAGGCAGTATACACCAGACATTACGACACACGGAGGAACGTGCGAGACACAGATCTTAAGGAAGGAGAGTGGGTGAGAGTAAAGCTGCCCACTCTGCAAAGAAAAGGAGAGAGCAAATACAGCAAGCCCTTGCAGGTGAAGGAAATTAAGGGCAGAGCGGCCAGGCTGAGTGACGGTAACATATGGTCACAAGACCGCATGGCCAGATGTAATAAGATCCTTGTTTGGGACTACGAAAGAGCAGGTGGAGAACCAGAAGGGAGTGAGAGTGAGAAACAGGAACATCAGGAGAATGAGATCGCACAGAGAGAAGGAGAGCAACGACAAGGAGAAGCAGAGAACAGCGAGCAGGAGATAAGAGCTGATGAGAATGGCGACGGCAGGAACAGACAAGGTGAAGAAGAGAACAACACCACCCCAAGAAGACAAACACGGAGCGGCAGAGTGGTGGTGAGGCCCACGAGGTTCAGAGACTATGATTTGAGCGACGGACTGTAAGTTAAAATGTTTGTGTGGAAAAAAGGGAGATATGTAGTGACGGTCTAGTTACGCACGGCACGTCGGCGGACGTGACGTGCGGGCAGCCAGGATTGGCTGCGTAGGCAGGGGGCGTGGCAGGCGCGAGGAGCGCGAAAACGGAGGAGAGTGAGTTGGCGCCGGAGCAGAGGCTCGGCGCTCTTTGGGACATATAGTTAGATATATATATATGTAGAATAATAATAAAGAAGCAATCCACACAGAGCCTGGCTCCTGAGTCATCAATGAGTGTGCCTGCAACATTACATCACACAGCTGTAATTTAGCGAGTATTTGTTTGCTTCCTCGTGAATAGCTTCATCTCACTCCAACAGCTGGAGATTATTAGAACCCATTCACTGCGATTTCATACAAACTGTAATGCACATGCATTATGATCCTCTGAATCCAGGTCAACGAGGACATTCCTACAGCATGCACAAATGAAGTGTTAGTTTAGGACAGCTGTTTTTCAATCTCGTGTGAGAATTCGGACGAGATTTTTAAATTCGTGTACTGTAACTATGAGGGAATCATTTTGCATGTTTCTTTCGAAAGCTAAACGAATGCCATTAGCATTAGCCCTTTGTTTTGTAACAGATGTATCTCAGACTGTAACATCTTCTAAAAGCTATTGGGGCATATTATCAAGGGGGTTTATCTCCGCTTTTTTGGCTTTAAAAGCCAAGAAAGCGGAGATAAAATGATCTCCCTATTACCTAGCTGTCGCTAACACCAGTTAGCGACAGCTAGTAGGAGATAGCGACTATCTTGGGCCCCACTTTGCATGTCAGTGATATTTATCACTAATGACATGCAAAGTGGGCGTGCCAAGATGTTAGCGACTGGAAACAGTCGCTAACATCGCTATCTCCTATTACCAACTTATGGAGATATTCGCGCTAAGCGCGAATATCTCCAAAAGCTAACACCTGCCCTGAGCAGTTCTTAGCCATGTTATCCAATGGGAGGTGGATAACATGGCTAAGAGCATTAGCTCGGTAATGCATGAATATCGCTGATTTTTCAGCGATATTCATGCATTGCGGCCGATTTTTATCGCATTTGCGATAAACCTTGGTAATACCAAGGTTTATTTGCGATACAAATCGCCACAGCTCAGCGGTAAATTTTTGTCTCTAACCAAGCAATAATATGCCCCATTATTCCTTGCCCCATTATTCCTTGCCCACAGTGTCATTATTTGAGTTACTGATAGGAATCGGAGCGATATATTTTATATTTAGTTGAAGAAATTATTTTGTAGCTGTCATTATTCAAGGTAACCAACTGGGTTTTAAATAATTAATCTTAGACTATTTAGAAGAGTTAGATATGATTAAAATGATATCACTGAATGCAATAGAGAATAAAAATAAAATATTTTTATTTGAAGATACAAAACACATATGTCATCGCCATGTTTACAACACAATATTTCCCACCTCTCGTGGTTACTTTTATAGCAATCCTGACATTCTCATCATGTCACCCCCGGGATGTCGCATCGTGTTTGTATTCTTGATAGCATTATTGTACCCCGGCGTAATTTTGACGGCGACAGGATAATTGCAACAAACACATTTCACAAGGTGTCCAGCGACCCCAGAATACACAAAGCTTCCCTGACTTTTAACTGAGGTGGTTCTTGGCATAATGGTGGGGTCGTGGGGATGCAAATCCTCTGGACTGAGGCAGCAACCAAAAAAGTCCCCCTCCCACCTTATACACTAATGGATTTAAGGACGTGGGACAAGAGGAATGGTTCGGTTGACCCGAGGGGGCACGACGGACGGTGCCTTTTAAAAGGACATTATAGTTGCACGTGCCACTAACTATCAAGTGATTTATGTACGGGGCACATAAATCATTCACTGTCGAATGGTCAGTTAATACAGTGGGACCAGACCAGAGGTGTAAGATGCATCTGCACAGAAACTTCTTCATTCTTATGGCCGCATCCTGTATGAACTGCCATCTGAGTAGTAAAGCTGCAGACCTATCCAGGTAAACAGCAAAGCAATAGTCAACAAGGTAAAGTTGAAATGCAATCGAAATTAAAAGTCTCTTAGAAAAAGAAAAGTAGATTGTTTTCGGGATTCGAAGTTGAAACAGCATGAGCTAACGTGGGAGAAAATATTCAGTTCTGAGACTAATTGACGCCTAAATATTTCTCACATGTGGCAGACCTGGAACGATCACCAAGGCAGGGAAACCATAAAAGCGTGTGCTGTAACTCGGTGGTAGGAAAGAGTAACAGTATCTCTGTTTTAGCTCACTGAGGCACGTCTAGGTGTATATACACATGTCTACTACGATAGGTAGTTATAAAATCTAGTGGTAGAAAAAATAAGTTCTTTAGTCACTGTCAACATTATTTGCATGCTATTTGCATTTTTAAGAAAGTGTAATGAAAAGAATGAACAAGATGCTCCACAGTAGAGGCATACAAGTTAAATTAGGTGGTGACGATTGAATACTGATTAGAAGATGGGGCAATGAAGGATAGGGTGGTAGTATCAATTATTCGATCCTCAAACTTGGAAAAACTTGTAAACATTCAGGTGCAGTGACCTGGACGCTGAGATCCACAGACTTAAATGGTAAAATTTGTTGATCAGTGCTCTTAAATGTTGTTAATACACCCAATAACACCGAAACACTATAATTTCATCGGCCACAGAGCTCATCCATGGTTGCAACCTTTACCTGCTGAATAAAAACCTAACAGCATCAGGTCTAGGACGTCAATATTTTCCACATATTTGTTCAATTAATTGTAAGAAGATCTCTCTAGTGGTTTAGATAGGTAGGAAAGCTGAGAGAGTGATTGTTGGAAAACAGTCATCTCTGAAGGGCCCCCGCTAAACGTTTTGCCTTCCTCCTCCTATTTGTTTGACCTTTTCAAACACAAACCCATGGCCTTGTTTGTCTTGCAGCATGTCTCCAATACACGCCTGGGGTGGGTGACAGCTATACTTTGTGCTTTCCTTCTAGAAAGCCACAAACACAAGAAGAGCGGCTGTGATACAGAAGTATTCTGCATTCTATAGCACATCCTGAGCAGGAACAGAGGGGGAGCTACACCTGAATAGGCAGTGTCCTGTTTTCCAGATAAAGTGCCTACTGAGTCTGGAGCCAAGGCTGAGAAGAAAGGGGAACCTGTGCACTTCAAGAGTCTGCTTTAAAGTCACCCCCACTTCAAACGTACAACTGGATATAAGTATTGGACCTTTGACCATTCCAAGACAAAACACTACTGGACCTGTAACGAACTCTGTGAGGAGTAAAGAATGCTGTATAACAAGGATTATAAATCTCACCCAAAGGGTCACAACGGAGCATACACTACCCAATTTAAATGTAATGTTCCAAATAAATCTCAACTCACACTGTGTACAAGGTAAAAGATGAAAATATGTAGGTGAATGTGGGACACTACTTATGTTTGGACGTGAACCCTCACTCACCCTGGGGTGACATGCTTCATCATAGGGTGCCCTCCGCACACTGGGGCCACAAGGTACCCAGTGTGGGCTATGACTATTCTGTGGAAAAGGAGCAGGGTTGTTCGATAGCACAAAAAGTACTACTACCTACGGGACAGAGTGCTAAAGAAAAAAGTGTTTTAAAACTGTCTCAATAAAGGCAAAAAACATTATTCCTTTGCCGTAAAGGATTGAGGTTAAAAGCATAGTGAAACAGGGATGTGGATGTTTACCCTGTATTAGGTCAACATGTTTCTGCCATGTATGACTGTAATGTTTCGTGCATTCTTCAGGGCCAAGATGATAAGTCACTCTGCTGTATATAAAACGTGCAAAAATATATTTATATATATATATCATATTCCTTCTATAATTCGGCCACACAAACACTTGATCAGCTGTACTTATAGCATTAAATTCTTGGGCGGGCCGGATGGCACTGTGAAAACAAAAAGGAAGAAATACAAAATGGATTGCATAGAAAGGTGTGCAACACCAGTGTCTAACACCACAACTGTCAAACACGTTTAGGGTGCTCCCAGTGAGCATCTACCTATACCTGCCAGAATTATATGGATAAGGTCCGACTCAACAGTCAACAGAATCACTCCACACGTAGAACTCTAAATAAGCATAAGCAAACAACTTATCACAAAAAGTAAAGATACAAAATAAAGCATCTCATTTCATGCATAGTGTGTAATCACCTTGTTATATGCTTAAGTAATATAATAGTGGGGTATGAAAAAGCGATAGAAAGAAGACAGGGAAAGCAATGCTCTCCAACAGGTTAACCCTTATGTAACAGCATAGACCCTCCTCTTCGTCAGTAATACCATAATTCTCTAAGATGTACCAAGTTTCGTGCCAGTGTGTTAGGCGTATTAAGGCCCTATTGTGTCCGGAGAGGCACCACCTAATTGCCATCATCACTCCCATTACATAGAGTAATATCTATTCTAATGGTTATTATTCATTACAACAATGTAGGTCCCAGATCGTGGCTACGGTCTGTATTGAGACAATACACTATTGGTATCCAATGTCATACCAGAATAATGGGTCTTGTCCAATCAGAACTGACCACCACGTAGTAGTAGCTGCTCTGTTCGTAAATAGTGTTAATATGTTGGAACACCTCCCCCGCAATATCGTGTGGGTCAAGGCAACAATGGCCAGGAAGCAATTAAATTCGAGGAATTGTTTCAATGTAAAAGTTAAACAGTCCCATTTCTAAAGAAAATTAGGTCTTTGGTATTACAGAAGGGGGAGCAGAGATTTATATGGCCTCTTCTGTACTACCGATTGCGCTGGCGCACATAAGGCGCCAACGCTTCCTCAAGAGGATGTTCCCTCATTTGCATGGGGATGTGCCCCATGCAAATGAAGGAATCTCTTTGCCTCTGCGCCTGAGCTGTATTACAGATACGGGCAATGAGAGAAAGAAGCTCTCAAGAGGTGCACTGACAGCACGCCACCTAAATGGTAGCGCACAGTCAGAGCGCCCCTGATCGCAGTCCTCTGGAGTGGGTGAAGGGGGTCCCATGGACCCCCCGGCATCCCCTTGCAGGTGGATGCATTCACTGACTGCACCTACCTTCAAGGGGATCTCTAAACCCCAGGATGCTGTCTGTAGTGTGAAAACACGGAGTGGCTTTTAAGTAGCTGCTCCGTTTTTCACATGAATGTGCTGCCCCCAGGGCATTCATCATAATGCAACGCATTTTCCTGGATTGTGCTGGGGCCACCTTTTAAAAGTTGCAGCCAGCGCAATCCAATAAAATGCACACCATCTGTAATATGGCCCTTGGTAGATGAGTAAATGGCCGAACAATATTGGCTTTATCTTAACTCGAAAAATGTCTGAAGAATGGCTGTTTGTTCAATAGCACCAGTGATTTTGTTAGTGTGTTGAGTTCATAGCTCAGTTACAGTTTAAAATATATATCTCAAGAGATTCTTGGCAGGGAATGGTTTCCAAGTAGAGAAGGATTTTGCTGAGCTGCTTTCTAACTTACGTTTATAGCTTTGTGGCCCTTGTATTTTGACTTTTCAGTTATGTTCCTTGTATCCCAGATGCTGCCTGGTGCAAAGCTGTTTTTCCGTTCCAGTGAAAGATACATTTTTAATCTTTCCAGGAACAGAATGTTTGCTTTAACTGAGCAATCAAATGATTAGTTTGTTGTACATCAAAAGCTGAAGATCAATCAATATGTTAGAGTTGAAATATTTCTAGATAGAAAGTGTAATGTTTTAGCCGCTGAACGTTAACAATGTGTCACTGTTATCTAAAAGGAATGTTGAAATGGTCTGTCTATTGGGAGACAGTGGATGCTTCATCTGAGCAACGTGGAGTGTTACAACAGATTATATATTTAAGGCGTGGCCTTTTACAATAGTGGGGATATCACGTGCAATTCGTCTTCCACACTCCAAACCCCCTTCCCAAAAAGAATCTCTACAAGGGAATGGTGTCCACTGCGTAGCTTTTATTACTTATGCACAACACCATCTTTATTTGATACCAAAACTTTCCACATTGATCATTTTATTACTCCACACATATGCATATTAAGGCGCTTCATACCAACGCGCCACAGGTTACCATGTATTTACAATTCAGCATTTCTTGGGGGGGCGAGTTGTACTAGCAGGACACAACCTAACCCCTTTTCCACTATTTCCATTTGAGGTAGTAACACCAACAGAGCCTCCAAGCACCGGCTACTAGGGTAGGGCCAGAGAAACCAGGACCACCAGCAGGACGGCCCTCTCTCCCACCAGCCCCAGAGCCCCAATGACAGCCTCCCTGCTGCAAGGTCATCCAGTTTCCGCCCAAAAAAAGTCCCCGGCATTTTTCCTCTTGTCCGGGACCCGCCACAGGGCAAGCAGCCAGCTGGCGCCCTTGCCCTCCCCCACCCCCAGCACTGTTTTGCCGTTAAGGCCCTACTACACCTTCCAGATGTAACGCAATGTCCCCCAGAAGGGTGTGCATAAACACTTCCAAACCAGCCCCGGACAAATGTATCTCCTCTGCCCGGTACCAATTAGAATCCAATGCCTGCAGCAGGCTATGCCTGATAACTCGTATCGGTGACCCTCGCAACAATTTTTCCACCTCACGATTCAATTTTTTCACTGATGTCTTCACTGCGGCTGAAGATGCATCACCCCCCAAGCTCTACGAGTGAGTAACTCTGACCAAAATATAGCAGTATCCGGTAAGACCCTCCGGATCCATGTGAATGTAGAAAACAGGGCCTCCTTCACTTCCCTTCTGCCCCCTGGGAACATGCTTTCCGCCCCCGTGTGAATCACCAACACATCCGGAATAGGCAAGCCTTTGTCCAACGCCCTTTGCAAATGGGCTGTGATGTCCTCCACCCGCTGTCCATCCATTCCCATCCAATTATGAACGACTCCTGCGTCCCTTTGTGTCCTCTCCTCCCCGGACTCGCAGAACCATTGCCCCTGCTCTGAGAATGTCCGCATCTCCACACCAAAATACTTGGGTCCCCTGACTTGCCACCACTGCATGCGAGACCAAAAGGAGAGAAAAAGAACAGAAAAAAAGGGGGTGCATAATTACCACGCAACCACTAACAACAGCCCCTTGACTAGACCAACTGCGGTCTGACATAATCCTCAAAACACGATGAACTCCACCTGCCCACCCTCTTAATTGCTTCCGATTAAATACCTAGTTTTGCTGCTGTAGTGGCCACCCCAATCAGAAATGAATGAGATGTAAAATGGGCAGTATCCGCACCCGAACATTGCAGTGCGCGTTTACATAATCGCGTGAACTGAAATCTCGTCAGGGGTATTCCATTTGCATGTATAAGAAGCCTATCATCTCCGCCCACCGGCCGCATCTGCAGAAATTCCGCCATCAGCAGCACTGGGCAATAACATGCCCCCTGAACAGTCCTTAGTTGTACCCAGACACCTTTCCTCAGTTGGTCCCTTTTCGACCTCCTCACTCTCACCTGCAGTAATTCACGGTCCACTATTACATCCTCCAACACCATTCCCCCGCTTCTGTCCTCCTTAGAACTCGGTACCAGCTCCAATATCCGGAAAGCCCCAAAAAAGGCTAACGCGTATGCTAATCTCAGCAATTGCAGCTCATAAGGAGACCTACACACCTGTGTTAGTACACCCAAGATATTCACCAACCTACCGGAGTCTATGGGTCTCCTGTTATCCCTCACCTTTGGAGACAGCCGTTCCCAACCTTTTAATACTCTTCTAACTCTGAGGTCTTTAGTGGGGTCTGGTACCCCTTTTATTCCCGCAAAGAAGGCAATTGCGGACAACTGCCTGCGGACCAAATTCCAGGACTTCCCATTTTCCTTCAGGCCACTATGAACAACAGCCTGTGTTGCAAATTCCTCTGACACCCCTTCTTTCTGCAGGACAGTTTTGTATACCTGCCACGCCTTCTCATACACACTCTTAGTCTTGGGTGCAACAGAAGCCGCTATGAGTTCAGAAGCAATAGGGCACCAAGCTTCCACAGGCTTTCCGGAAAGGCTGTCATCTGTACGTCTGCTTGTGGCCACCGTGCTCTGAATTCTGTCAACTTAAAACTAGACAGTGCATCAGCTACTGCATTATCTACCCCTGGTACATGTTTGGCAGTAAAACACACATTACGCCTGAGACAACCCCGCACCAACTCCTTCAGCAACCGGAGCACCCACGGACACTTTGCACTGTGACTGTTCACCGCCATGACCACCGACATACTGTCTGACCAAAACACAATTTGTTTGTTCTCTAGCACTGCCCCCCATATCTGAAGTGCAACTATTATGGGAAATAACTCCAGAAACGTGATATTCCGAACCAACCCTGACCTAACCCAATTCTCTGGCCAATGCTGCATACACCAACTTGATCCCAGCACTGCACCAACACCGACACTGCCCGCTGCATCAGTGTAAAGCTCTAACTCTCCATTGGCCTGTGCTGGCTGCTGCCATATCAGCGACCCATTGAAACACTGTAAAAAATCTCTCCATGTGACCAAATCGTCCTTCACTTCCGCTGATAGCCTAGTGTGATGGTGCTTCGCCCTCAAACCTGACATTGCCATGGCAATATTCCTCGAAAAGACCCTGCCCATTGGTATCACCCGCAATGCAAAATTCAGTTGGCCCACCTGCCATTGGTGTAGGGTAACCTTGCGTGCCCGCAAGCAGTCCTCCAAAGACATTTGAAAAGCTCTTATCTTTTCTTGTGGTAATCTGCACACTCCTTCGACTGTGTCTGTCTCAATCCCCAAGAAAATTAACCTTGTTGTTGGGCCCTCCATCTTTCCCTCAGCAAGGGGCACCCCCAATGCCTCCGCAATCCTCTGAAAACCCTCCAATGCTTCCTGACAGGCCGCCGAGCCCGGCGGCCCCATGAACAAAAAATCATCCAAATAATGCACCACCTCCTGCGTTCCCACCACCTCTCGCACTGTCCATTCCAGAAAGCGGCTAAAAGTCTCAAATACCGGGCAAGCCACTGAACACCCCATATGCATACATAGGTCCATAAAGAAATTGCCATTAAAAGTGAAACCTAGTAACCTAGTATCCTCCGGGTGCACCGGCAGGAGGCGGAATGCTGACTCAATATTTGATTTAGCCATCAGCGCTCCCCGACCTAACCTCTGTAGTTTTTGTATCGCCGCGTCAAAAGTAGTGTAGCGCACCGTACACAATTCTGGATCTAACCCCTCATTGACTGACTTGCCAGGTGGACTGGACAAATTATGTATGAGGTGATATTTCGCCACCTCCTTCTTCGGTACCAAGCCTAGTGGTGAACAGACTAAGTCTTGCCTCGGCAGATGTTGAAAAGGTCCAGCTACCCTTCCCAGCGCTACTTCCTTCATAATTTTTTCCCGGGCCACCCCTGGATTTATTAACACCGAAAGCTGATTGCGTGGTGGTGTTGCTGTGGGCAAGGCGGAAGATAGGATATGAAAACCGAATTTAAACCCTTGATACAAAAACTGAGCTTCCGACTGTCTCTCATATCTGGCCAGCAGGTGGGCTAGTACATGCAGGTGTATAGGGGTGGGCAAGCTCTCATTATGATTAGGTAGGGCGGCCCTTGGTTTGAGCATTAACAGGGGGTCGCTGCTCCTTGGGCTTTCCACCTTTTTTGTAGCATTTAACCTCCGGGTGGCCGAACACCCCACAGAAGGAGCAAATATGCTTGAATTTACATGCTGCTCCTCTATTGCATTCATTCTTGTTGAACTGCCAACATCATTGCTTCTTATCAACCGCTCCCTTGTCCCCCGGAAAGGAGTATGTGGGCTTGCTGACTGGTGTAGCTGAATAAAACTCCCCATACCATATATTAATCTCTCGCTGATCCCATGCTACTTCTGGTCTCACCGCTTTCAATTGCCTGAACTTTGTGTCATATTGTGGCCAGGCCGTCCCCTGAAATTCAGAAGCCGCCCCGTGGATCAGTGACATATAGCTTATCAACTGGCCCGCCAAAGTAGGAAAACGCTCCATCATAATTGCTGCATAAATCCCCAAACCAGTCACCCAGTTCTTTAATGACCATTCCACCCAAACCTTCTTCTGCTTCAATTCTCCATCCTTGCCCGTTTTGCTTTTCCCAGGGACCACCCCTGCATTGATCAAATCCAAAACATCCACAAACTCCCCCTTAAAGATCTTCTCCCTAGTCTCCGCAGGCACGTGCAAAGTTATACTCGCTGATGGTGACACTGCCAACGATGTGGAACCATATAACACCGGGCTGTGTGTTAGGGGGGTCTGAGCTGAAACCACCGTTGCCGTGGACCTCGCCGGTGCGACTGTCACTAGCCCAACCTCATACGCCCCTGCATTACCCCCTGGTCCTTGGGCCACTGTCGCCACTACCACAGGTGCTTGCAGCACTCCCCCAGACTGGACCCACACTTGAGCCACCCCCCCTTGTGTCGTGACCCCTGGCACTGTGGCGGGTATGGGATCTGTAGGGACCTGCGCGGCCCTCGTAAGGGACTGCCCGCCCACCGCCTGGCTTGCCTGCTCGCCAGCGCTAGCCCCTTGCCTTTTGTCCATGCATACCAGAGGTTGGCCCAACGCCAACACCTCACCTGTATTCTTCTTTCTCTGTTCCGGGCCCTGCCCGACCGTACCTAGATGCATGTCCTTGAAACAATTAGGCGTGCGCCGCATGCGCTTTGGCAAGGGAGGCTCCTGCTGCAAACGGGAACCGGCATCCTGTGACAGCGTCTTCAATGCCCAATCGAAGCCTCCTTTTTTGACAACCTCCCATAATGCCGCCAGTGACCGAAAAATCCTCCGCCGACGCCGGGGCCTCCTTACCCCCCCATTTCTGCTTTGGCGGCATCCTACCTACTAATGAAAATAAAAAGCAAATCAAATTCTGCCCCACTCCTTCCTAACTCTTCTTCTTTTTTTTTTTTTTATTATAGGCCTTGCACCAACGCGCATCCTTCACCATTTCTATGCCACGCTGCCCCCCCCCCCCCCCCCCCCCCCAGGAAAAGGCAGCTGTTAGTGCATGGCATGTACTTTAAGGTAACCCGGGGAGCAGCGTTATCGCGTTTTATGTAACGCATGTAATCCTTAGTTTTGCAACTGGTTGTTATGTAAAGCGCTCTGACACCTTCGGCAAAGTTTGCGCTATATAAAATCGCAATACAATAGCAGCGTTATCTAAAGCATATGGCTCTAAACATGGCAAGTGAAGAGCAAATGGAGCAAGTGTGCCCAAGTAAACAAAGATTGTGCCGCGAAGACACAGACCGCGCGCCGGCTGAGTTTGCGCTATATAAAATGCAATGAATAAATAGCAACGTTATCTAAAACATATGTCTATGCCAGCGGCAAATGTAGAGCCAATGGAGCAAGTGTGCCCGAGTAAACAACGATGTGCCGCGAAGACACAGACCGCGCGCCGGCTGGTGAGGGACAGAGAAGGAGGTAGGAAACACAGCCAATGGGTGGGAGAGCTGTTGAAAACAATGCCCGACCACATGCACAATGCAGGACCGCCGGAGAATTCCCTCCTAGTCTCCGTGTGCATCAATGTCCCTCCCCCCCGCGCCCCCTCTCCTCGGCATCAGCTTAATTCCCGACGCGCTCCAGCTTGTTTCCTCATAACTGCGATACATTTTAAAAAAGCTGCTCCCCACTGACCTGCTGCACTCTGCGCTTACGATCACGCTTAATGCCCTGCAAGGCGGCATGCTCCGTCCTCATCCCCCCTCCCTGTGCTACAAGATACTTACTTCGTCACCAATTGAGCTACGCTGGGAGGCCCGCCCGCCTCGGGCATCGGCACCAACGCTGCCCGGGCCGTTGATCACTGCAACTGCTCTGGCTGCGCCTTCCTGTCGACCCCCCGAAGCAAAACGGACAAAGAGGGCTACTCCCTCAAGACCAGCACCCTTATTGTCTTCGGGGAGGGATTGCAGAAGAACCTCCCTTTCGTCTCACATTACCTTGCGACCCTCCGCGTGACAAATCCTCCAGAAACGAAACTTTGCCTCAGGCCTGTGGTGTGGACACTACAAGGCCCGGAATGCCCACTAAAGGCCCCCCTCCCCTCGGCGCGGGGGGTGCCTCACATTCTTGGGATTACCATCTCCTAATATTAGTTAAAACATGGAAAACATTTCAAGGGATTCCGCAGATAATAATAAAGGTAGAATAATCAAAGGTAATATTCTTATCTCACATTAAGAGGACACAGGAATTTTCTGAGATGGTCTGAGGTAAATGGCCTGTTGTCAGTTTTAAGACAACCAAAGTCACATGTTATGTTATGTTATGTTAAAGAAATTTTTATAGCGCAGCTAACACCTGAAGGTTTCTTGGCGCTTGTGCTGAAGAGACAGAGAAAAGAAAGAAAAAGGTGAGGGTCAGGACTAATTGTAGGCCTCAGTGAACAGAAAAGTTTTGAGGAGAGATCTAAACCTAGAGGAGGAGGAAGTTGTTATATTCTAAGGGGCAGATTTATGAGAAGCTTGCAACACCATTGCACCACTAATTTAGACGCCACACAGCCAGTACTCCATATCTACAAGTCAATGCATGTGGTCAAAGGCGTCAATTTTTATTGGCCTGCATCAAAAAATATATGCGTCAACACAGGCTGTGCCACGCACAGAGTTAAATATGCAAGTTAGGCATTCCTGTTTAAATTCTAACGTAAAACTCATGTGGTGATATTTATGGTTTTGTCAATGTGTGAAGTATCATTGGCAAGCCACGCGCTGCACATGAAATGCCTCAAATTTTCTATGCAGGGGCTGCTCAGTCGTAGGAAATGGCGCAATGGCATATACCAACAAGCCACACAAAACAATTTGATAAGATCAATTATGCCAGGAGGTGCTCTTTCTGCAGCTAGGAGTTGCTAGGAGACAACACCATCACCATGAAGGCAGCACAGGAGAAGTGCAAATGTTTTTCACCAGCAGAATTCCCCCATTGACCTCAGGGAGAATGAGGTTATCAGGTATTACAGACTCAGAAGGAACACCGTAGGAGAACTGCTGCACAAGATAGCCCCAAGGCTATAACCACCAAATGCCAGGCCCATCAACAATCCTTCAATGGTCAAGCTAATGCCATTCCTCAACATGCTGGCATCTGGTTCCTTCCACATCCCAACAACCAGAGTGACAGGAATATCGCAGCCATCATTTTCTGCCTTCCTACCCTCTGTCCTGGATGCCATTATCCGCCTCAACCCCCAGTACCCGACTCAATATGTTACTGCTAAGAAGGCAAAATCTCACACATAGGCATACTATGACAAAAAATCACACAATAGAAAATATTAAACCTGTCTGGCAAGAAAAGAGAAGCAAGGAAAGTGAGCCTAATGTGTGATTTCCTGCATTGCACAGTTCCCTGACAATAGGCCGCAAGACACAACAACAACATATGGGCACCAAGCATGACTTCTATGCCATTGCAGAATTTTTGTATGTGTTAGGTACAATGGATTTCACACATGTGCTACTGGTTCCCCCGGCAGAAACATCATATCTGGACAGGCCGGAAGCATACCTACTCCATCAACGTCCAGGCCATTGTGGACCATCTGGGAATGTTCATCAATGTGCTAGCAAAATACCCTGGAGCTCGCATGATGCCTACATCTTCAGCACAGCCTAATCAATGAGCGCTTCCAGAGTGGGCGATATGGGAATGGCCTACTTGTTGGTAAGCAAATCTAAAGTACATACCAGACTTACTAACATTAAGGAATGTATGACATAATAGCCATCTCTGTGTTTGTCGACAGAGCTAGGACCACATGTATGAGGGGTGTGCCTCATATTTGCACTATGCATCATGGTCCATGTGTAATACAAACCCCTAAATCCGGCATAATAAGACATGCAAAGCCACTTTGTTTGCCTTTAAGTGGCATAGAGATCCAGAGCAATGCAATGCTGTGCAAAATGCAGTGTTGCATCACTGTGTGCAAGGGAGGAATTCCAAGGACTTTGGGTTGGTGTTTCCATGCAACTGCCATGATTATTGGGGCATGTCATGTATACCACACCAGGTAAACCTGGAAATGCGCGAAATCTATTAGTCTCCCCAGGTGATGTGCAACAAGGATAAATACCTTTAGTCATCCAATTCACTCCTGCATCCCTTCTGTGCTGCATACTGTGACACACATACATGGACGTCCAGGCCTGTAAGGGTTCATTATGTGCAGGAAGGTGACCCTTCCTGCACAAAGACAATCCTGCATGCATTGCAGGCATTCTAGCACCATGGTGCAGGTGTGCCAGTAGGTTTGCTAGGCAGCCCAGTGTGTGCCAGTGCTGGGTGAAAGGGCAGGAATGTGCTGTATGGCGCCGCGGCCAGGGCGACTGACGCTGGAATCTGGGGACCACGGTTCGATCCCCGGCTCCGGCGGCAGGTTAGCCCAGCACCATGTGACTCTGGGCAATAGCTCGCTTAATCTTCCCGACGGCCCCCAGCGCCTAGAGACCCTTACGGGTGATTGTGCGCTTTACAAATGTGGACTTTATGACCTGAATACTGTGCAGTGCTGCCCTTTCTCAGTGACACAGTCTAATGCAGATAGGTGACTTGCTGCACTGCAAGGTGCCATGTTCCCAAAATTTGGGACTTTGTGTTGTGTGCACATAGTGGGTCCAATGCACTGCAAAGTATAGACAATGATGTCCCACATTGACATGCACTCATTAATCGGTCAATGACTGGCTTCAGAACATCAGTGAGTAGTAATGTGTCATTTCAGTCTGTGTTAATGGATTGAAGCACATCAACTGAACTGTGTAACGAATCACAAATAAAACCATATGTCATTCCAGACAAGCTAACATGATTACAAAGGCAACACAAGAGATAAATGTGGGATGAGTGACTCTCAATGGCGTACGTACCCTGGATATCAGTCAAAGGTCAACAATTTCAGTGGTGTGGAAATAAATACTATGGGAATGAGTAAGTGAGTAAATACTTTTATGTTGATGAAAGTTTCAGAGCAGCACTGGAAGAAGTATATGGAAAGGCAATGTGTGGTATGCCATGTCAGTGTAGGCCTCAGACATTGCTAAATGTCAATACTGGATAGCATAGTGACACCAACAGTACAAAACACACATGTGTCTCAGCCATATTGACAGTCTAGAGGCATGCCTGAAATTCTGGGAAGTGGCCCGCTCTCTGGGGGCCATCAGAACGGTGGGGGCAGACCACAAGTCCCAGGACTCCTTGTGACTGGATCCACCTATGAACATTTTCTGCGCCTGGAGGCTCACCTGAAATACTGGGAAGCTGCATTGCTACGCGTGGCACATACGGGACATGCCTGGGTGAAGACCGGGCCAAGAGGGGGCCCATCTGCGCCCATCAGCGGCTGGAGGAGGCCAGGCTGGGCCTACCCTCTTGGGTCTTCGACAGGCTCCCACCCTATAAATTTTGTGTGGTCAGAGCAATACCAGCAACATATCGGGCAGCAAAAACCAAGAAGAAGAATCCTCAGTAAGTAGCTGTTTTACAGTGCTACACCCTGGTCCCATTTTCTCCCATTTTTGTGAAACATTGACTATGGGGAAAAGGAAAGTTATGCCTGCTATGACACCTGTGGGACCAAACCGTTCAACTTTTGACACATTTTTAGCAAAAGCAATGGGGGCTATCACAAAAGAAATTAACCGGTCTGAGAGGAGGCTATCTGTAGGTCCTGAAGGCTCACCCCGCCACTGCCCCTGGAAGCCCCTCACTCAGTGGTCCCAAATGATCAAGAGTCAGAAACAAAGGTATCACTGATAGGCCCACATGCCCTCACTCGTAATAGGGTCTTCAAGGCTCCCCGTTCTGGCCTCATTAACAGCATGGCCACTTTAGCCTCCACCGCTAGCACTGACCGGGTAATCTCTCTTTCCCCTAAACGGAAGCCTAAAGCCAAAAAGTGTGATGACCCGTAAGACACTCAGAAAGGGCCCGATGGTGATCATGCAAGAAACCCAATTGAGGATATGGAGGACTTTTGGGCTCTCTCAATGCAAAAACATCACAGACACAATTACCGGCCTAATGGCCCTTCTTTAGGAGAAAATTGCAAAAATGGTGGTGGATGAAAGAGATTTGCTCAATAGGTCTGAGAGAATTCTGTCTTCCATTAATTCTTCCTTGCCCCAGCAGACAAAAAGTACGACCACTGAACTATACCCTAATGATCACCCAGCACCAGAAAGCCCTGTATCTGTAAACTCGTGCTACCGGCAGCCACGAGTCAGAATGCCATCACGCAGCCCATTGATTCTCATTCCCGGGAGAAGGATTTATGCCATACTAGCCAGCATATCCTGTCATGCACCCCTGTTGTCACTGAGCATATTTCTCGCACTGTCATTAGTAGTCCCCTTCTACCAGTAATTATTCTTCCACCAGCTTGTTGTCCTTATACTTAAGTCTTGACAGGTGTCCCAGGGCTTACTTCCCCCAACCAGGAAACCAATGGCCAACTGATCAACAAGTCCTCCCAATGGTCAGAAAAAAACACACTAGATATAACACCTCAGAGCACAGGAACATTCTGATGGCCCAGAGGGTTTCTTGGATAGGGCCCTCCCAGAAATATTTTATGGGAGCTTGTATGATTGTTACCATCAGATATCCTAAAATTGTAGGAAACATCCAGAGGTGTTCTTCCCAGACTTACTGGTATTAAACTACTACTGCTGGGCTTCTTTTATACACCCTCGCAGAGCATTTCAAATGAGTGTCTGCTTCTTGCCAGCAGCGATACACTATGTGCCTGGGGTGGGTTTCAGGTATTTCCAAATTGTTACGTGCCCCTGGTGGACTTAAATGATTTGTATTGACTTCCAGAAAGTGAAAAAAGAAGCACCCTTCAGGGCTTTCTCACAGGGCCGCCCCTACAGGAAGTGGAAAATAGCAAGGTTTCACCCCGTTTAATTTCAGAGTACCAACTTAGTAGGTTACTTTCCTACGGGCCACAGAACCCTCTGCAGGCCCTATAATTCCCTTTTCAAGCCACAACTAGGGTACTGGGAAAGATTTTAGCCTTGTCTCATGGAATGTGGCAGCCTATCAGCAATGTTTTTATTAGGTCTCGCCTGTCGATGCGCATGCGCATCGAGCAAGCGAGAGTATTGGGACTTATCCACTCTTTATCCACACTGCAAGGAATCGTGGCGATTCCTTGCAGTGCCCGTGACTTTTAAGCTCAATGCGCATGCGCATTGAGCTTAAAAGCGCGTGCACGTCCGTCTTTGTTTACCCGCTCCGCCCCCTCCCCGCCGTCTCGCATTTCCCCTGCCGCATCAAAGGCTTTCACGGCCGGCCGGCCATGCTTTCAGTTTCACGACCGGCCGGCCGTGTCAATTACATTACAAAGCCCGCTCTCCCTGCTCCGCCCCCTGCTCATTCCCCCCTCCCTTCTCGCCCAGCCCTTTGATGCTCTGCTGTAGTTGCTGCCTCTAAACCTGTCGTCCCATCTTTCACCCTCTCGCTTCCCCCTTTCCTCTCCATTGACGATCTCCCTCATGTGTGAGTGCTACCTGAGCTTGTTTGTCTAGTGAGCATGGTTCCTTTGCTGAAATTGAAGGAGCGCCCTAGTTTGAACATAACACTTCAAAGTACTTGCGTTTCACCATTTTTTACGTGTTTGAAGCAAAGTCTGGGCGGCACTGCTAAATTCATAGGAGTAAATCTCACAAAGTCTGCCTGCGTGACTCAAACCCAATAGAAGAGGTGAAGTAACAATACCTGGCTTTTAGAAAAATCAATCCACTAATCAGCAAATGTGGCCGTCATTCCCAAATGCAGCCGCACGATCCATCATCGGAAACCGCGCCGCCTGCATCTCATAAGGACATTAGATGTGACAAATACACTAAAGGCCCCACTCAAATCACAGCCTCCTGCCAGCGCAATCTCCCGCACAATAATCTGTTTAAATTGGACAAAAACCTACTAGGTAAGAAGTGTTCAACTTTCCACTCTTTAGTAAAGCCACAGGAGGCGAGACGATTTAGACCCGTCAATCACGCTGTCCCAACAAGTGCAAGGCAGGAGCCGAGCGGAGAAATCATTGCAAAGAGGTATTCTGTGACAGCCTGCCACCAGGCTCCCCATTCTTACACATTCGCCTAGAATTCAGAACACAATAAATATGCTTTTTCATAAAGCAGAGTGGCCCCGATGACACAGATTAATGCCTTTATTGAATGACTTGATACACACTTGCTATTAAGTTACTTTGAATCCGGTATCGGCTGATAAACTGCAGCAGTGCCTGCCAATTACAGAACACCTACAGTCTGCAATTCATTTCTGCGGTCTTTTTTTTGGGACGTTCACGTGGCTGGAAGTTGGCTGCCTTTCGCGGTCACTTTCCCTAATGCTTCAAAGCGCGGCCCTGTGCTGGAGAACGGATGACGTCCTTGTGACCTTGGTAGAGGTCACATGGAGGTAGCCGCCTAGGTTTTATACTTTTTTAATCTCAGTGCATTATCACAGAAAATGCGTATGGCAATACAAGATAAATGCATCCTCAAATCACGTTATGACGTGTAAAGTCGCCAATACAGATTGTCAGGACCAAATAAATTTTTACAATTGCTTTAATGTGATTCTCCTCCCAGGACTATGAACCCTCAACCCCTCACTCACCCTCACTCACCCTCACTCACCCTCACTCACCCTTACTCACCCTCACTCACCCTCACTCCCTCACCCTCACTCCCTCACCCTTACTCCCTCACCCTCACTCCCTCACCCTCACCCCCTCACCCTCACTCCCTCACCCTCACTCCCTCACCCTCACTCCCTCACCCTCACTCCCTCACCCTCACTCCCTCACCCTCACTCCCTCACCCTCACTCCCTCACCCTCACTCCCTCACCCTCACTCCCTCACCCTCACCCTCACTCACCCTCACTCACCCTCACTCACCCTCACTCACCCTCACCCTCACTCACCCTCACCCTCACCCAGTGCAATAGTTCTCAGACCATTTCAGTTAGAGCTTTTAGAAATGTTTATGGCTTTTTTTTATTTGTAATACTTTAGCATTGGCTACAGGAAACAAAAATGCTAAACATTTACAAAAAAAACCCATAAACAATTCTAAAAGCACTAACTCTAATGGTGCGAGACCTATTGCATTTCCAATGCTTGTATGAAAGGTGGATATTGCTTATCAAGTCCTTTAATGCTATCTGTCCTCGGGAAACGTGGGAAGTCGAGAACAATTTCTTTCTTGAGGGGTTTAAAACCTTTTTCTGTCCGGCCGTGAGTTCCAGAGCAGGAAGAGCGAGCGGGTGCTTAATTATTTTTGTAGCTCTTGAACAGTGTGGGTCAGTACAGACAATAGTGGGACTCCAAAGTGTTTCAGGGCCTTAAATTAATAGTGGGGAGATCTCTCCGCTTGGTATCAATTAATTTTTATATTGCAAAAAAGGGGAAGCACGGGCCCTCAAATCTTTCAATCTTAAGTAGTTCTATTGACTCAAAAGGGGAGAGGGCCTCACCCAGGAGAGTCTTATCTTGGCAGGGGATTTTAATTGCCATTTATGCCCAAACTCATTAAACTCTTTGCCTAGTTACCAAACATACACGATCAACGAGGGCACCAACATGGAACATTCCCTAGAAGGCGCTGAACTGAGTAGTTTTTGAACATTCTTGAATTCACACCTTGATAAGATGACTAACTTGTTTAAGTCTTAAATCCCCCCAACATATAAAGGAAGGGGAAGTGTGAGAAATATTGATTTTATTTTTTGTTAAGGCCTTGTTGGTTTGGCCTTCATTTTCTTTTAATATCCTACACAGCCCATTCAGTGATCGCATACCCTTGCCTTAGTACTCGAAGGAACGGGGAATCAGGTGGAGCACCCCCACATATCATCAGGCACACTATCTTTAACCAACCAGGGGAGGTGTCAACAATGGACGCAGATAGACGCTATGTTTTTCAATCGTACCCTATTTAAAACTCAACAGATTAACCTGCTTAGACCCCTTAGCCCCTGGTAAAGAGACTTTAAACTCATGTATTTCCATCGCCCAGTTGGTCGCTGATTTGGTAATGAAGCCTATGGCTGGCCCTGCCCCATACCACCCAAAATGGTTTGGTACTGAGTGCTTATGGGCCCTTCACCTCATGAATAAAGCCCTGAAGCAGTCCTCCCAAGATAGAGTACAGGTGGCTAATTGTCATAATAATTGTAAGAGGGGGCTGAAAGAACAGAGGTGTCTCCTACAAAGACAGGCCTGGGAGGAATTAGCCCAAGCGAGTGAGATGCGGTCTAGGACACTGTTTGGCAGGTCATAAACAAACCCTGTTTTGAGGAGCCATCAAGGCCTGCGCTATGCCATCACATTACCCCAGAACAATGGGATGATCACTTTGAAAGGGTGTAGAATTTGGACACAGTGAAGGGCCCCCCACTGAGATAGAATCCTGGCTGATACATCAGTTACTTTCTCTCTGGAGGAAGTATGCATGAGCATTGAGGGAATAAGGTGCCTGGATCCAATGGGATCTCTCTGGGTTTCTTCCGGGACAACATAGAAGTGTGGGCTCCAGTTTCAACCAGAATGTTATACTTAGCAGCAAGGAAAGGGATGCCACCTTTTTGGTACATTGACACCATTATACCAATTTTCAAGAAGGGGGATAAGGATAACCCTTATTGCTATCATCCCATATCCCTCATTGATTCTACAGTTAAGGTACTGGGTCGGGTTCTACTGACTAGACTTTCTGCATGGGCTGACACAAACTGAATAATCTCTGAGGGGCAGTTCGGTTTCCGTGTGGGGAAATTAACCACCGACCAATGTCGTAACCTCTATTTATTAGTGTCCAAATACACGTTAGCTCAACCTGGTACCCTTTTTATAGGCTTCATGGACCTTACGTCTGCCTTCGACTGGGTGCACCTCAAAAAACTGTGGGATCTACTTAGTTCTCTGGGAGTCCATCCCGCACTCTGATTGCCCTCGAGTGGGCATGAAAGCATTGCCAGTCCTTTTATATGCTGATGATGCGAAACTGATGGCCCATACAGGAATGGGCCTCCAAGTCCTGATCAACAGGTTAGTCTACTTTATGGACAGGCTGGACCTGGCGGACAACTCCACAAAATCGTATATTTTGGAAGTTGGCCATTGGGCGACTTGGTCCAAAACCTTTATGGCAGGCACCCATACCTTAGTGAAGGTTCCACTTTCACCTACCTGGGAATTTTATTTGATACAAATCTTAATTGGAAACAACCGATGGAGGGAAAGTTGTGTGACATGCATAAAGCCATGGGAGCAATTGCCAACTATGCCCACAGATTGGGTTCTTGGCCCCCTGAGATGATCTTAAAGTTATACCAGTCTACAGGTATCTCTAAGGTCTTGTAATGTAGCGAGGTTTGGGGGTAAATAAAGGCCAATAATTTACATATCGCTCAAAATACGTTTTTTTAGATGAATTTTGAAGGTCCCACAAGGCACCCCCTCGTTTACCGTACGTGAACAAACAGGAGTTAATTACAGAGCAGATTTGGTGGCAGTGAAGCCCTTGTTGTGTTGGGTGAAGATATGATCTAGGGATGAGGCTGGTTCGATTATTTTAAAAGCTATGAAATGTAGACAATCCCGGGTTTCACTTATGTACTGGCTGCTATTGCCCAACGACCATACCCTTTTTGTTGTCACAAATTTCTTGAGGTCTGCTTTTAGATTAAGAAGCTCAAGATGTAATTGATGCCCGCTTGAACCTTGCAATTTTGCACATTACTTCTTTTAATGAATTATAACTGCAATGATGTTATTTTTGCAGTATGTTTTAATCTTTTATGGTTGTGTTAACTTCTGAACAATTATTTATTTATTTATTTAAATTACAGTCTACGTACACACATAGGTTTACAGGCGCATTGACTGATGTTACCAATCTGAGGGCTCATCTGTTCTGCTGAGTAAGTTGCCCAAATGAAAGCAAATGAGTCGAGCACTGAGAAACTTGTAAAGTCTAACACAATACTGGCAAACATGTCATACATCAGTCATCAACATAGAATAAAATACAATCTGGACAAGGTGCCACAGTGAACTCAGGATATCAATCACAGCATTCATATTTGCCAAAGACTTATATACACCGGAGATCGGCACCTACTATTTGTGGTATTAATCAAATATGGTCTGTTCTGGTTCAACAAAGTATAATTCGTTGCAACACTGATTTAAACACTATTCAATTAACCAAGTTCATTAAACTGGTTTCAGACTTGTCGTGTGTTGAAAAGTCTTTATTGATGGTATAAAAACTTGTTCACATCAACGTAGCCAATTTATTTACACTCTTTTCACAAGACTTCTTCAGGGCTACAAAGAAATACAAATAACATATATACAATTAAAATGATATACACATGACTACATTTTTTGTAAAAACCCAGTGCCAATTGATCAAACACTATACCACCCATCCATAAGTGCTTGTATTAAACATTATGCAAGCACTGCAAAAAATGCACTCTATGGTTCCCTCATTGTACAGGCACCATACTACTGAAACCCATTATACGTAAAAAGCACTATTCATTTACCAGGGATTCTTGTCACCCTACTTAATACAACAAATTGTCATTACAATTTATGATCATGTTAAAAAGTTTCAAATCCAATAGAAATGCCACTTCTTAATAGGCTAGAGAAAAATAGGGAAGAAAACAGAACATGGCAAACACATGAATACCCTTGGCTAATAATCACCTTTTCGTTTTGCAGATCTAGGGGAGTCTAAATATGCCATTCTGAAGGCCATTCTGAAGGCTACACCGTTTTAGAGACAATATTTTATTAAAAACAGAGCTTACCAGATATTGGGGAAGCAAAAGAAGTACCCCTTAATTGTGCTCCAACATTTTTACCTTTGTCTTTAATTGAGAAGTGTTTCTCAGAACAGCTGCTTGTATTGATTATTCAGAAAAATCCTGGTAACAATATGAAAAAGTCTTGTGTCATAAAACCATTCCTATACAGTAAAAATGTGCGCAAAACATCTACATACCACTGATTGTTCAGACATACCTTGGTCGCAAGAATGGAAGTCTTTGTTTCAAGACAAACAGCGTGCAATATCAGGGAATGTGTTTTTGTTTTTAGCCCATGTCGGTATTCATTTGCCACATCAATGAGGAACCCACAAACCCCTACAAGTTACAATCATACACATTCATGTGAAGACCAAAGTACTGTGTCCAGGTCTGTGGCAGACAGATACTTATAACAACATCAGTTTGTCCAACATAGAGATGCCCCACATCGCAATACCTACATATCAGTTCAAGTGCAATATGGTAAATTGCCTAATGAAAAGCATCAGCTGAAGGCTGACTAGAAATTGAACAACTATACATGTAACATGTTGGAAAAGCACCACATGCACATACCAAATTCCAATGTTAACAATTCTAAGGCTGTGTCATTTTCAAGTGGGCAGCAACAGCATCAGTCGTTCCACAAAGATATATGAATTTGTGTGTGTTAAACATGTTGGCACTATCACAGCATAACTAGGAATGACCAAAAGGCCGACAATCTGAGCAATATTCTGTCACTTTGCACATGCAGTGAGTTCACATAACATAGAGTACTAATGAACCTCTAAAAACACCTATCATAGTACTTTACCGGCCAAACAAGAATGTCTGCATGTAGAAGCGTCCAATGTATCAGGGCATGCACATCCATTGCTATGACACAGAGAATTGGAAGATACATGTGTACTACAATGGAAAAATGCATATGTAAGAAATATTGTCAAGTACTGTAATTGATGTGAATGAGCCATTCGGTACACTTAACTGGCATGTACAGGAATCTGGCTATAATAATCAGCATAGTCATTGCCAGTATTATTATTTTCCCATTCAGGCTGACCAAGAATGTGGTCTGCAGTCATGGGTTATGGCCCCAATTGCACATCCCCAGACTGTGCCAGGAAGGCAATACAACCAGGCACTGGCCAAGACCAGGATCATTTTGGAATGTACGTTTGGTGTGCGAAGTCCCGCTTCAGATACCTGGACATGTCAGGGGGAAGATTGCTAAACTTGGCCCCTATGGTGTGCATGAGTATCCTTGTATATGGCTTTCCACACAACATATGTGTACAGACAAATGTCCCATGGGACAGGAACCAACAGAGGAGGAGGAGGAGGATGAGGATGGAGGAGAGATCCAACACACAATAGCTGGTAGTAGGTGATGCAACCACCTTGTGCAGAATTCCTTGGCAGAAAATTCCATTTAATGGATGGACAAAATTTCAGATGTGACCTAAATTGTGCAAAATAGAAATAAATGTTTGTACTCTACCTGTGTTCAAAATGTTATGTCACAGTCACTCTAAACATCAACTCACATCTCCTCAACGTAAATTAGGCCTCAACATGTAACAATCATGTTATCATTGAGTAACATAGGGCCATAGCTCCCATTATTCAAACCACCTATACAGAAAAGCAATGTGATGCAGTGGACTGAATTAATGGAACAGGCCATGCATGCCCATATCCATTCCCAAATGGTAATTTTGTCCACACGCACATGAGTAGTGCAGAGCTGCAAAGCCAGTAGGCTTGCTGTATTCTGCTGCAGAAAAATGTGCTTCATTTGGCACTCAGTGATTGTTGGAACACAAGCCACCAAATATATTCATACCTGAGACAATCAACTCAGTGTAGCTAGTCTCACTGTTAGACGGAACGGGAGGGTCGGCCGAGGATAAGGGGAGAGGTCTCCGGGGAGATCCGTCTCCAGCAATCGTACAGACAAATAACTTCCCCCCCACTGACGTACACCACACAAGGATAAGGTTCAACTTTACTTTATAAGCAATTCTTTAAGTACGGTGAGGTGGTACAAGGAGGTCTGGACTCCGGGGTCCCCTCTATTCTAGTCTCTTGGTTGGGTAAGGGGGTAGCGGGACAGTCTCGTTACCACTCTGGGGGATGTGGTGGTAGATGAATTAGCTCACAATCCTCGAGCTCGGCGTTCTAGATGATCGGGCCGCGGCGGAGCCAGCAGGTCCCGGGATGGTTGAAGGTAGTGACGGTCCGCGGCGGAGCCAGCAGGTCCCGATGAAGATGGGTGCAGAGAGCCGCGGCAGCGCCAGCAGGCAGATCGGTAGTTCGCAAGGCAGGGCTACGGCAGCGCCAGTAGTCCGTCAAGGATGAGTTCTTCACTGCGTCTCTCGACTCCAGGATACAACTGCCTTCCTGCTCTGGAGCTGCGCCAGTTATAGGTCTGGCGCCCTTTGATGTCCGGACCCTCGCACTGGGAGGTCGGGAGGTCCGGGATGAGGGAGTCCAGACACCCAGCAGGGGGGTGGAGCCAGCGCCCGGGGGAGCTGGGGGCGATCGCCACCTGGCGGGGGAGAGCCATCGACACCTCTTTCTCCCATTGACCTGCCAAGTAGTCCGCTCACCTCCTGGGTGGATGGTGGTGCTGGGATGTCGGGGCCTGGCCAGGCCCAGGGTTAGGGTTGATCGGAGGCCACGCGGCCTCGTGGTGCCGTGTCCAAGATGGCGCCCAGGCCGGGCGAGAGGGCCGGTAGGGAATCGGGCCCACGATGTGGAGATGTTCAGGGGCCGGGGCCCTATAGGAGACGGGAAACGGGTTGTTGTTGCGTGTAATGCCTGAGGAGCGGGGCTCGGACCTGGTCGTGCGGGGAGGGAGCAAGCCTTACACGTGGCCTGTCCAACATGTGTCCCCCCCAGCTGAAGGCGGGGAGAGTCACCCATCCTCTTGGGGACTCTCCTCGTCGAGGCGGAAAAAGCGTGACAGGCCATCTGCGTTGGCGTGGTCTTGCCCGGGTCGATGTTCCACAGTGAAGTCCATCCCCTGCAGGGAGATGGACCAACGTAGTAGTTTCGGGTTTTCCCCCCGCATCTGCATTAGCCATTGCAGGGGTCGATGATCGGTCTGGACCCGGAAGTGGGTGCCGAAGAGATACGGCCGGAGCTTTTTGAGGGCCCACACCACGGCGAAGGCCTCCCTCTCGATGGTGCTCCAGCGTTGTTCTCGGGCCAGGAGCCGTCTGCTGATGAAAGCCACTGGCTGGTCAAGTCCTTCGGGGTTCAGCTGGGAAAGGACTGCCCCAACGCCATGGTCGGAGGCATCTGTTTGGACGATAAATTCCCGACTGTAGTCGGGGGCCTGGAGCACCGGGGCGGAGCACATGGCGGCCTTCAGCTTCTCGAAGGCCGCTTGACAGTCTGGGGTCCAGTTGACCTTCTTGGGTTGGTTTTTGGATGTGAGTTCCGTGAGGGGCCCTACCATGCTGCCATAGTCCCTCACGAACCGCCGGTAGTAGCCTGTGAGTCCCAAGAAGGCGCGGACCTCGGTCTGGGTGATGGGGGGCTGCCACGACTGGATGGCAGCGATCTTGAGTTGCAAAGGGGCCACCAGACCGCTTCCCACCTGGTGCCCGAGATAGGTCACGGACCCCTGGCCAATTTGGCATTTGCTGGCCTTGATCGTGAGGCCAGCTCGTTGGAGGGCCTGTAGCACCTCTAAGAGGTGGTGGAGGTGGTCGGACCAGTGGCGGCTGTACACAGCGATATCGTCCAGGTAGGCGGCGCTGAATTCTTCGAGTCCTGCCAGGACCTGGTTCACTAGCCGCTGAAATGTTGCTGGGGCATTCTTCATGCCGAATGGCATGACCTTGAAGTGATAGTGGCCATCAGGAGTGGAGAATGCAGATCGTTCTTGGGCCCGGGGTGTGAGACCAATCTGCCAGTAGCCCGCTGTCAGGTCGAAGATGCTGAGGTAGCGGGCAGCTCCCATGCGGTCGATTAGTTCATCTGCTCGGGGGATGGGGTGTGCGTCTGTTCTGGTGACCGCATTCAAGCCCCGGTAGTCGACGCAGAACCGAAGCTCCGGCGTGGCGCCGGGGGCGGCCGCTTTGGGGACCAGTACCACTGGGCTGGCCCAGGGGCTGTCTGAGGGCTCGATGACCCCGAGCGTGAGCATCTTGGCCACCTCCTCTTGGATGCAGGCCCGTACCCGATCTGGTACGCGGTAGGCCCGATGGCGGACAGGGGGACTGTCTCCAGTGTCCACGTCGTGTAAGCACCAGGGGGTGACCCCTGGGGTGAGGGAGAACAGGGTGGCGAACTGCAGCAGGAGGTCTCGGCAGCCTTGGCGCTGTTCCAGGGTGAGGGCCTCCGAGAGTCGGACCCCGTCCACGGAGCCGTCCTTCTCCCGAGACCGTAGGAGGTCAGGGAGGGGTTCGGAGTCCTCCTCGGTTCCATTGTCGGTTGCCATCAAGAGGCTGAGCTCTGAGCGTACAAAGTGGGGTTTAAGTCTATTAGCGTGGAGGACCCGGAGAGGGTTTCGTGAAGATTCCATATCGATGAGATAGGTGACAGGGCTCTTGCGCTCGATTACTTTGAAGGGCCCCGTCCATTTGTCTTGCAGGGCGCATGGTTCGGTGGGAGACATTACCCACACTTGTTGGCCGGGTTCAAATTCGATGGAGGATGCATTCTGATCGTACCACCTTTTCATGTCCTCCTGACTGGCCTCCAGGTTTGCTTTTGCCATCTCTCTGAACCGTCTGGTCTGGTTGCGGAGGGTTAGGAGGTACTTGAAAACATCTGGAGGGTTCTTTAGAGGGGGCATTTCCCAGCCCTCTTTGACTAGGCTGAGCGGCCCCCGCACCGGGTGCCCATACAAGAGTTCGAACGGGCTGAAGCCGAGGGACTTCTGGGGGACTTCTCGGTAGGCAAAGAGAAGGCACGGTAGTAGCACATCCCACTGGCGACGGAGGGGCTCTTCCAACCCCCCAATCATCCCTTTGAGCGTGCGGTTGAACCGCTCAACCAGTCCGTTTCCTTGAGGGTGATAGGGGGTCGTGAATCGGTAGGTGACCCCACACTGTTGCCAGAGGGACTTCATGTATTTTGAAATAAAGTTTGTGCCCCGGTCGCTGACGACTTCTCGGGGGAAGCCCACCCGGGAGAAGATCCCCATCAAGGCCCGGCCGACTACCGGGGCTGTCACAGTTCGCAGGGGAACAGCCTCGGGGTAGCGGGTGGCGTGGTCCACCAGTACTAGGATGAACCGATGTCCTTGTGCTGTACGGGGGTCCAGGGGTCCCACAATGTCTATCCCCACCCTCTCGAACGGGGTGGTGACCACTGGAAAAGGTTGCAGAGGTGCTTTAAGCTTGCGGCCGCTCTTCCCGCTGGCCTGGCACGTGGGGCAAGATCGGCAGTGTTGGAGTACGTCGTTCCTCATCTTGGGCCAGAAAAAGTGGGTCACCAGGTGACTGTAGGTTTTATCCTGACCCAGGTGGCCAGCCAGGGGGACATCGTGGGCCAGGTTTAGCAAGAAGTCTCTAAAGCGGAGGGGCACCACTAGTACTCGACTGGCCCCTAACTCTGCGATTCTCTGTTCGCTGTACAACAGGTCATTGTCCCAATAGACCCAATGGGTTCCGGAGGTATCCCCTGCACTCTGGGCGAGGGCTTGTTGGCGGAGTCCCTCGAGGGAGGGACAGGTCTTCTGCTCGTGGCGAAACTGTTCTTGGGTGGGCCCCCCCTCCTGACGCCACTGATCCAGGCCGGGAAGGTCCTGAGGCTGAACGAGCCCCTCGGGAGTTTGTTCTGGGGTGACGGCACGGTCGGTGTCTGGAGCGACCGGGGGAGGAGGTGCCGGCCATTCAGGTTCTTCGGGTCGGGGGATGGCACGGGCAGTCATGGACCGGGTCGTTACGCACGCCCAATCCGGGATGCCCAACATCCCTAGGTGCTCTCTCCTCTCTACGGCAGCCCACGGGGAACTCTCAAGATCATTTCCCAGGAGACAGTCTACGGGGGCATCATCTCGGACCGTCACTTCCAACATGCCGGAGACTCCTCCCCACTCGAAGGGGACGCAAGCCATCCGACATAGACTCTCCGAATTGTCGGCTGAACGGACAGGGCAGAGGACGTTCGGCAGAATCTGTTCTGGGGTCACCAGGTGACATCGGACGGCCGTTACACTGGCCCCGGTGTCACGTAGGGCTTCGGCCCGGCGTCCATTAATGTTCACCCATTGGCTGTACTTCCGGGTGTTGGCGGGTAGGGGGACCCGCGGGACCATGTCTCTTCCCCCTAGGCACGCTAGAACCATGGCGGCTGGTTCCCATTCCTGGCGTTCTTGCTCACATTCCTCATGTTCTTCGTAGATTTGTTCTTCCCCCAGGGCGGCGGCAGCCATCTGGCGGGGTCTCGGAGTCTGGCTCTGTGGACAATTCGGGTCGTTGGCGTAGTGGCCGACTCGCTGGCATCGGTGACACGTGACATTGGCTCTGTATCCCGGCCGCGCCGGGGTGTTGCCCCGGTTGACCGGGGGTGGGGTGCTGGTAGCGGGAGCGGCCGGGGCGTTGTCTCTCCCTCGTCCCTGGCCCCCTCCTCCTCCTCGGGGACGGTGCTGACCGTGGTTGTTCCGGTTCTGTTCATGGGGCCCAGTTCGGCCCACTCGGGTAATTTCCCACCGGTCAGCCTCGGCGGCAAGCTGTCGTGGATCAGTTAATTTACTGTCGAGGAGGTGCTGCCTGAGCTCGACGAAGCAGTTGTTCGATAGATGCTCCCATACCATGAGATTGAAGAGTTGCTCATAAGTCGTTACGTTGCTTCCCTTGATCCACCCCTCGAAGGCCCGGCTGAAATAGTTCACGTATTCCACCCAAGTTGTGCCCGGGATCCGAGTGCAGTTTCGGAACCTCTGGCGGTACATTTCGGGTGTGAGCCCATAGCGGGTGAGGAGGGTAGCTTTCATGTGGTCATAGGAGGTCATCAGATGGTCTGGGAGCTGTAGCAGGGCATTGCGGCCCTCATTGACGAACCTCCCCCATAGACCGGCTCCCCAGTCGCTTCGATCGATCCGGTGGGAGGTCATAGCGATCTCGTAGGCCTTGAACCATTGCTGTATGTCGTCCTCTCGGAAATATTCTCGAACGACATCCTTGGGGATGTGTACCTTCCTTTCTGTCACCCCCGGGGGGCGCGGTTGCTCGGGCACTCCTAATTCTTTGTTCTGCTTGCGTAAGTCTATCTCAGCTAGTTTGCGTTCGTGTTCGTACGCCAGTCTCTTCTCTTCAAGCTCTCTTTGTCTCTGTTTCTCTTCCCGTTCTTCTCGGAGCCGCAGATGTTCCAGATTTAGTTTTTGTTCGGCTAATTTGAGTTCGCCATCCATTTTGAGCCGGGCCATCTCTAGCTCATGTAGTCGGTTTCTTTCTCGTTCTTGGATCTCATCTTGCGAGAGACCCGTTCTTCGCTCCTCGGGAGCCGTGGTGTCTTTCTCTGCTGTTGCGAGATTTTGGTCCGGGGGTCTGACGGCCCCGGTTTCTGCCCATGACTCAATGGCGTGCTTGAAATCGTCTTAAGTATTCAGACCGGTGGTAGCGATACCTAGTTCAATGCAGAATTGTTTCAGCTTACGATGGCTGTATTCTTCCAATTTCTCCATCTGGAATTTTTCGGTGGATCCGCTTTCTTTGGTTGACATTGTGGTTTTGTCGTGGGGTGAGCTACTCTCTGTACGATTACGCGTTGATTCGGATCCCGTCGCTGGCCACCAATGTTAGACGGACCGGGAGGGTCGGCCGAGGATAAGGGGAGAGGTCTCCGGGGAGATCCGTCTCCAGCAATCGTACAGACAAATAACTTCCCCCCCACTGACGTACACCACACAAGGATAAGGTTCAACTTTACTTTATAAGCAATTCTTTAAGTACGGTGAGGTGGTACAAGGAGGTCTGGACTCCGGGGTCCCCTCTATTCTAGTCTCTTGGTTGGGTAAGGGGGTAGCGGGACAGTCTCGTTACCACTCTGGGGGATGTGGTGGTAGATGAATTAGCTCACAATCCTCGAGCTCGGCGTTCTAGATGATCGGGCCGCGGCGGAGCCAGCAGGTCCCGGGATGGTTGAAGGTAGTGACGGTCCGCGGCGGAGCCAGCAGGTCCCGATGAAGATGGGTGCAGAGAGCCGCGGCAGCGCCAGCAGGCAGATCGGTAGTTCGCAAGGCAGGGCTACGGCAGCGCCAGTAGTCCGTCAAGGATGAGTTCTTCACTGCGTCTCTCGACTCCAGGATACAACTGCCTTCCTGCTCTGGAGCTGCGCCAGTTATAGGTCTGGCGCCCTTTGATGTCCGGACCCTCGCACTGGGAGGTCGGGAGGTCCGGGATGAGGGAGTCCAGACACCCAGCAGGGGGGTGGAGCCAGCGCCCGGGGGAGCTGGGGGCGATCGGCACCTGGCGGGGGAGAGCCATCGACACCTCTTTCTCCCATTGACCTGCCAAGTAGTCCGCTCACCTCCTGGGTGGATGGTGGTGCCGGGATGTCGGGGCCTGGCCAGGCCCAGGGTTAGGGTTGATCGGAGGCCACGCGGCCTCGTGGTGCCGTGTCCAAGATGGCGCCCAGGCCGGGCGAGAGGGCCGGTAGGGAATCGGGCCCACGATGTGGAGATGTTCAGGGGCAGGGGCCCTATAGGAGACGGGAAACGGGTTGTTGTTGCGTGTAACGCCTGAGGAGCGGGGCTCGGGCCTGGTCGTGCGGGGAGGGAGCAAGCCTTACACGTGGCCTGTCCAACACTCACCAGTGTGGTACCATTCACAATGGCAGCACGTTTCAGGAGCAAATATAGTAGCACATACCTTCACAGATCATGAGTGACAGTTGTCATGGCAAAAGGCCAAGTATGATGTGTACAAGATGAAATTTTTTTTGTTGGAGAATGTACACATGCATGCATTGGAACCTCAATACACTACAGATGTGACTCAATTCCTGGCCTTATTGTAATACATACCACTTTAGTCCACAGTTGTCAGTATACACAACTCACAGGCCTCATACAGTTATAAGGTGAGAGTCAAAGTCCTGTAACACAGCAATATGAGAAGATGGTTATGCATTGTGGGTAATTACCCAGAGGAGTATGACAATGGAGATGTGTTGTGCATGCAACACAACACTAGAAGAATACAGCGATGTTAAGAGTGTGATATGTCCATCTGAAAAGTCTGACAAACCCGCATGGTTACACATACAAACACATTCATTCAACATGGTGTAATGGAGGAATGTGGATAAACACTTAGCTTTGCATGGCTAGAGTAGTTTACACCTACCCTGAGGGGACTAGTGCATAGTTGAGGGGTTCGCTAATCTTGTCTCTTCTCAAGGGGGAAATGGCATTTGAGTGGGTGCCATTACAGGAGGCCCACACAAAGACCGACCCTCAGAGTAGATGTACTGCACCTGCCTATAACATGAGTGAGACAAGGGATCATGTGTGATTGGCAGAATGATGTACATTGAACAAAAGTAGGGTATCTGCCCATGTGTCCCTGGTTCACTGTAGTGAGGCCTAATGGCTCACTCACCTATTCCAAAAGTCTGTTTCTGTGTGTCACACTCACCCCTGCACAACATTATGTCTGCTGAAACATGTGCGCATGATAACATGTGCGGAACACATGTGCCTGTGCAAGACATACACAACAGGAATCTTGCAATAAGAAGCAGTGCGCACATGCTGAGAGTGTGTGTGCTGAAACAATGTGTTCAACTTCAGACCTGCTAGCAGAGTGGAAAGGGAGTGTAGTTCCAAGCATTGTACAAGGACTGAGTGTGTGTGTCAAAAGTCATGAGGTTTTATGCCGTAATACCTATGTGGATCGCAGTACAGTCTCCATAATGTCCTGAGACTGTAAACAGAGAGGCATATAATGGGCATGGCCACACAGTGAAGCACAGATAGTCTCCCTACACCACAGCTATATTTAAAAGCAAATTGCAAGAAATGTACTATATATAAAAAAATACATTAACATCTTACAATTTCCACTGTGCCGGTGCTGTATTGCCTGCATAGTGCCAATGTAGGCACATTTGCACCATGGGGGAAGGATGCAACTCTTACATAAAGGAATGTATGTAAGCATGAAGGTTCTTCTTACTGCTGACCAATATATGCTTTGTACCACAGTGATCCATCTATGTGTGCTGCTGTAAAGAGGACACAAAAAAAATGAAGGAGCGAGCAGATGTTAAGGTCTAACTCCATGTAATGTCACTACTAGGAAGGTACTACTTACTGATGCATTTGCAGGTCTGGCTGGTGTCATTTGTAAATGCATGGGTTACTATCTGATGTGAATGGCAACCCATATGCAAAGGTCAAGGTACCTCTCTCTGGTACAGAGTAAAACAATGAAGTGAATTGCTATATATTGCGGCACTCATGATTAATGAAATTTGTTTTGGCTACTCAAGCTGCCCTTGTGATGCTCAAGTAATAAGAAACCAGATTTGCAAAATACATTTACCATGGTGAATTGTGCATGCGCCATGCACATTGTTTCAGATATATAGCCCTGACTGCAGATGTGTCTGTCCCATCAGATTACATGATGAAATTTGCCTAATTTAGTGTGCAAATAAATTGCTGCCGGACAATCACAGGTGCCAAATTGGTCTTATACCATATCTATCATATTCATCAACTAAAAGCTGGCTGCCACATACACTGTGGACTGGCTGCACCAAGCTGACTCTGTGCATCCGTAACACATCTTATGGCAGGAATCCTGCTAGATGGTCCGAATGTAGATATTGTGCATAATAGGAAATACAATAGCGTGGTCTGAATGTAGATATTGTGCATAATAGGAAATACAATAGCGTTGCACATCGGCATAGTAACGCTATATATTTGACATAAATCAACGCAGCTGCCTATGTTCACTCAAGCATACTACAAACCTCAAAAGGAAGAAATATTTTTGAATGTCTCTATACATTACAATAAATACTTGTTTAACTTTAAAACATTTTGTAACTCAATATGTCACCACTAACAAGCTAAAATCTCACACATAGGCACACTATGACCACTGAAAAAACACAAAACAGAACATATTAAACCTGTCTGTTAAGAAAAGAGGAGCATGGAAAATGAGACCAAGATGTGTTTTCCTGCATTGCTTATTTCTCTACAGTGTATTCCAGACAATAGGCCAGTTGCATGGGTCAGAACCCACGCATCAACCCATTTGCGCTGCGCTTTGCACCTGTTGCAGCGGTCGTAAACCGCTCATCGAGGCCAATGCATTGAAAACAATGCATAGGCACTAATGTGCTGTGCGTTAATCAAGCAATCGCAGTTTCTGTACCTATGCATCATAAAAAATGACTAATGTATTCAAAAAAGGGCTGGATACACCCACAAAGTGACACAATGGGTGAGGCAGGCTGCAAACTAGGAAGTGTGAAGTTACTTTCACTTTCTCTCTTACTCTCTGTTAGTCTGTGGTGGATGTTGGAGGTGTTTGGAGTGTGTGTGTGCACATTTCTAGTTATCTTTTCTTGTCAGTGTGCCTGTTGTCCCTATTTGGCTCTCTGTCATACCTATGTTTTCCTGTCACATTGTTTTGTATAAATATTTGTCATTGTGTTGTTGGGAGTTAGTCTTCTTGAGGTTTGATTGTTGGGGTAGTAATAGTTAGTAGGGGGGTTGTTTTGAGTTTAGTGAGTTTGAGAGGGATAGAGAAATGTCTGGAAATAATAGGAATTTTTCGGAGCCAGATTTGGAAGGTCTGATATGTCTCAAAGTGCATTATCTGCCAAGGATGCTGGCAGCTGGGAGCAGGGTGGACCAGGGCTACCCTCAAAGGATTGCTAGGAGCGTGGTACAGGCACCGTCAGCAGACTTTCAAGATATTGCGACCACCAAACAGATGAAACAGAGATAGGCTGATATCATTCAAGTCAAGTCAAATAGCTTTATTTCGATAACAAGTATCATAAAAGCATCAGACAAGCCTTCAGTACAAAAAGGAGAAAATACAGTTAATTAATAAAAATATAGCAGAACATGAATTAAGAACAATTGGAATATAAAACTGTTTTGTCATGGATTGAACATTTCATTTTTGTGATTAGTAGGATAAAAACGATAAAACATGGTTAAAATAAGGGTATTTGATGTTCCATATAGGGATCAGTGTATAACAATTCAGAGTACATTGGTCCTCCACTTTGGCTCAGCTGTGCATACTCGCGAGGGTTCTGGATCAAGGCCAGGTCACCCTTCGTGTAGCTCTGTGCCTAATTATCCAGGCACAGCCTAGAAACTTGGCAACTCCGCAAACAAAGAGGGTTCTGGGATCAGATTTTAATATACATAGAGGACCTTGATGATCGAGAGTGCCTAGTTGTTTTCAGATTGGCTCAAGCCACCTAGACCTAGCATTTGCTTACCCTGGGAAAGTGAACATAAGATGCGCAACACTCTCTTTAGAGGCCCCACAAGAAGGACATTCTTTAGTGGTCTGATGTGGGGGGCGTTACTTCGGGATGAATTAATGAACTGGAAGTGAGCCAAATCTGAACTGGGTATACAGTGCCCTGTCTCTTGGTATCTGAATTATATCCACATATGGTTCAAGGCTTCTAGATTGATTGTGCTGGAAGAATTCTTCTCTAAGCCTTCCCATGCTTGGATTATTGAGATCTCTGGCATCTATCCAGTCCCAATAGGTGTGTTTGAGTTCTGCCTTGCTCGGGGGGTTTTGAGTATCCCAGGATTCCTTAAGACCAATAGTTGTCATTAATGCCTTATCCTTGGAATTCCATGTAACCCCCTTGTTGGTGTCCAAACTCATTACTTCTGCAAATGCCTTTGCATAATTAGCGAGTTTGGGGTACTCCTAAGGCGAGCCCAAAAAAGCAATGGGCAAAGTTTCGCCATGTCTTTGAAATGGCACCTGCCCATATCGTATATCAAAGGAATAAGAGGGACGCCCTGGGGTAGCATGATCAGATCCCTAAAAAACTTGTGTTCTGACATGCTGATCTCTTCTAAATTATCGAAGCCCCAAAGCTCGGCTCCATAAAGAGCTGAGCTAACTGCCTTAGCACTGTATACAGCGAGTGCCGGGGCAACAGGTCTACTGAATGATGAGCGGTGTTCTTTGGTCAATGCCCCAGCAATGCGCTTGTGGTTCAAAAGCATTTTATCAAGATGAGGTCTTCACTGCATTTTTTCTGAAAGTCGTATCCCAAGATAATCAAAGTTGGTGACTCTCTCTAGGTGTGTCCCATCTAGAGTGATGTTATTTCTGAATGATTTGAGGGGATTGAATGTCATACATTTTGTCTTAGATGTGTTTATGACCAGCCCCCGTGTGTTGCAAAAGAGTTGGAATCTATTCAGTAGTTTTTGCAGGCCATCTGGGGTATTGGAGATCAGAAATGTGTCATCAGCAAAAAAGAAAGTTGGTACCTTGTTTCCTGTCAGGGCCGGGGCATCAGCTGGTGTTTCTTGCAAAAAGCTGACCACCCTGTTCACTTATAAGGAGAACAGGGTGGGTGCCATCACCCAGCCCTGTCAAACTCCCCTGTTTACTAGGATCTTTTCCTTAAGCTGTCCTTGGGACCCCCATCTCACCTGCGCATAATTACCCTCATGAAGCCTTATTAACAGGTTAAGGATTAGTGAGGGGATGCCCATGTCTCGCAATATTTCCCATTACCTTTTCATAGGGACCAGGTCAAAGGCAGTCTCAATAAAGGCGAGATAAAGACTGCCCTTTCCAATCACTACCACTTTCCAATAGATAAAGAGGAGAGCCTAAAGACCTGGTCCACCATTGCTGTGTTGGTCCGGAATCCCTCCTGGTATTGAGAGAGGTTGTCCTCCTCCTCAGCCCATGATTGTATTCTCTGCAATTTGACCCTGACAACTATATTCTGCATTGCATCAATCAAGCTGATTGGCCTATAGTTGGCAGGGTCCTCTCCAGCTCCCTTCTTAAAAATTGGGACTACCTCTGCACCCTTGCAAGATTCTGGAACTGGGCATCCCCTGGAGATAGAATTGATAAGAAGGAGGACATACTCAGCCCATTTTTTGCGATCTGCCATGAACAAGTCTCCAGGGAGGCCATCTGGGCCCGGGGCTTTAGCGGGGACTATCCTGCGTATAGCGGACTCAACTTTGATCAGAGTGAATGGGCCACTGTCGGCATCCCCAAGATAGGTCGGGGGATGGTGACATTGCCCATCCACACTCACATCATTGGACCCAGAGTAGAGTTCCCTAAAATGGTCGTACCAAGCCTGGGATGGGATGTGGTTGGAGATTTTGTCTACTTCCCCCTTGTTTGCCCATCTAACAAGCATCCAAAAGAGGTTGGTGTTCCTTGCTAGACAGGCATTTTTTTGATCTTGCCAGCGGGTTACCTCCCAATTTAGCTTTGCTTGGTGCAGGGCCTCTCTATAAACTTTCCTTGTGGCTTTAATAGCAGAGCCATTCTTAACTCTAATGGCTACTACCAAGGCCTTCCTCTTGAGTCTGCAGTCCTTGGTATACCATTATTGCCAACTCCTCAGGTGTGCGGCAGGCTTAATAGGCCTATTAGGTGCTTGGAAATGAGCGCTAATCTGTTCAATTGTGCACATATGTATAATGAGAGCAATAGTGGGCCCTACTGTTATACCTTCCCATAACTCTGTGGTGTTTTTATACAATACTTGCCTAACGGCCTCTAGCTTTGCATCTTGTTGAGCAACCTTGTGCCATTTTAGGGCTCTTCTGGAGTTTGAGGGGATCACTTCTTTAGTCACAGAATGCATGTGGGTGTTCGATGGAGAGCAAGGCAAGAAAGTGCCCATGAAAACTTCATGGACACACAGAGAGGGTTGTGATTGCTGTCAGTTGTGCTCCCAACCACCATGTCTGCAACATGCCCCCAAAGCCTAACATCTAGTAAGATGTAGTCAATACGAGAAGGGCAACTTGCTCTATTATAAGTGAAAGCCCCCTGGGCATCTGATTTGGTCCTGCCATTCGCTGCCCTCAAATCATATTCCATGGTGAGTGCGCTGAGTTGAATAGCTATCTGTGACCATCTTTTTACAGGGGGTATGGTTAACCAGGAAATGCCCCATTGTCTGTTGTCTTCCTCTATCCCTAGTATGTCCTCTGTGCTAAGAGGCTCAAAAGTGCAATTAAAGTCTCCTACGACCACAACTCTAGAATGGACAAGCAGCTTGACAAGCCTTGTTCAAGTAGAGTAATGATGGGTGAGGGTTTGCCCTTTACTGTCCCCCTTATATAAACCATAAAAAATCCATTGTTGGGCCCCCCCTTGGGCCCCCTTAATTGTAAGCCTCATGACATCTGGGCTCAAGCTTTGATGTTCAGAGATTCTGCAGTTTAGGGCAATATTAGACCATATAATCAGCCCTTCCGAAGGAGGACCCTTCCCTATGGTGGTAGCTGGTATATGATAGCAGCTATAGCCCGATTTCTTTAAAGGAACCAAGCTCCACGTTTCCTGGAAAGCGCAGATGTGGTAGCCCTCTACTAAATCATTCCAATGGGGTAATGATAATTTGCTACTAAGGCCAGCATCATTCCAAGAAATTATTTTTAGCTGATGGGGAAGGGCTCGGTCTTGACTTATCGCTGTAATGGGAATATGGGCTGGGGCTGATGACAAAGCAAGAGAAGCAAGAGAATCAGGTGCTGTTGTGGAATTAGCCACCTGAGCCCTAATAGTATCTGTTTAATTGGGGGTTTGAGCGGCAAAATCCTGACTAGCTAGCAATGGTTCCAGATCAAGGGAAGGGATTAGGGCGTTTGTAGAGCTGTGGTCAATAACTGAGGGAGTAACTTGTGGCAACTGCACTAAACGGGTCTCATTTTGTAGTCAATCAATAGATTCCAGTGAAGACGAGTCTCTTGGGGTCCCTGGTGAGTGCTTATCGTTTGAGCTTTCTGAAGGTGGTGCAGTTGGAAATCGCCTAAACTGTATTGTTGAAGGGTCTGGAGAGCAAGTGCAAAACTCAAGTAAGAGAAGATTTTCTGCCAGGTCTGCTTTAGTCAGGGTAAGCTTGATGCAGTCCAATGATTGTGTACGTTACGTGCATCTCCTAGCCCTGACCTGTCCTCTCGAATGAGTGAGCGGCAACCCCTAACATGACAAATCCAGTGTATCAACTTATTAACTAGTGAGTCCTCATTTTCATAACCACCCACAGCGTCTAGTTTTGGGACGTTAACTATGAAAACAATTTTTGCCTGTGGAGAGGGGGTGATCGGTGGATAATTCCTCCTTCGAGGATTTGCCACCATAGGACACATAGCTATTGGTGTACTTAGTTGGGTGGTGTAGTGTGCGGGGGATTGTGAAAAAAATGGATTCTGGGGATGGGGGTTTAGGGTAATGGCCTGTCCTGTAATGGAAGTTGGTGATACTTGTTTGTGCGTTATAAGGGGGAGCGCAAAGGATCTGTCGCCTATTTGGTTTCTTACTTCTTGAGTGGAGGGGGAAGTTTGCTGGGCCTGCGGGTGCTGTTTGACCGAGGGGGCATAAGGGCTGCTTGTACTTATGTGGTGTATTCCTTAAGGTTAGGAGTTTGACGTGGTAATGAGCTCCTCGATCTTATCTCTCAATACTCCAATATCCAGCCTGAGAGAACTAACAAGCTGGTGGAGGTCTTGCAATGATGGAATCACCTCTTCGCTACTCTTAATTTTGGTTGGTCGGCAATGGGAGCGGGATCTGAGCTGCCGAGGCATCAGGAATGTCTACCAAAACTGCAAACCTATTCGTGCAGGGAACGGGAAGACCAGGTTGACTTCCGCTAATTGTAATTGGGATGGTTGGAGCTTGAGGAAGTGTGACATGAGGAGAGGGTTCTATCGTCTGCACCTCGGTGGTTTCCAATGGTATTGCATTACTGTGTGTTGATATTCCTTTCCTGGAGTGCTTACAAAACATTGTAGGGATGGTGGATGGGTGTAATGCGCTGGCACTATGGGGTGATGGTTGAATGTTAGAATTAGGTGTTAGTGAACATGTATCTAGGATGTCTTCGCACTCATGAATAAGGGTGTCTATCCTATCCATCACACAGTTATTGGCGGCGCGTTTGTGTGTCTTGTTTGCCTTTTTACCCTTCCCTGCCCCCCATTCGGGCCATTGCTGGCCCCCACTCCATCCATCGATTTCCTTTTGCCCATTTTGTAGCCCCAGTTAAGTTAATGCGTCACCAAAATACAATACAATAGGTCCCTAGACTGTTTCTACCCACAATGTCCAAGGATAAGTGTTCAAATGGGGTCTGCTTTTCCTCCTAGGTCCCAGAACCCTGAACAAAGATTATAAAGTTAGATTCCTGATATGACCCTGCTTCGGTAAAGGTGGACCCAGATGGAAACAATGTCATGTAGCACGATACCTTATTGGATAGTAGACAGTGTGCGGCGCAGTCCAGCAGTTGGATGAAAGGGAGGTGGCCCTGCCCTGTCTCTTCCTGGCAATGACGGGCAAGGACGGGCCCACCCTTGGACCGGGCTTCGCATGCCTCTTACGCCGTGCGGGAACAGGCAGCTCTATAAGCACGATGGATAGCTCCTCCCCCTCACTTGCGGCACCTGTGGCGTGAGCAGAGGATGCTGGGACTAGTAATTCCTGTAGGGTGCCTCACAGAGCTGGCGGCACTGTTATAAGGAAACCATGGGACTCCGGTCCCATCAGAGCACAGTAGAATAGGCAGGATGTCCCCAGGCAGCGGCAAGATGATTCAGCAACTGATGCAGGCTACCACAGCGCGGGGGATTGGCAACGCTATAAGCATGATGGATAGCACCTCCCCCTCATTTGTGGCACCTGTGGTGGGAGCAGGGGATGCTGGGACTAGTAGTCCCTGTAGGGCGCATAACGGAGCTGGCGGCGCTGGGATAAGGAAACCCTGGGACTCCGGTCCCACCAGGGCGCTGTAGAATAGGCAGGATGTCCCCAGGCAGCGGCAAGATGCTTCGGCAACTGATGCAGGCTGATATCATTGCATGTGAGGCCGATGTCATTGACTTCCTTGGCCTAGAGATTGGTGGAGCCGTAGGTATTTATGTATGTTCCTTCTGCATTTTGTGGCATACTGTTATCAGTGATACCAAACATAAACGTGGACTATATATCTTTTGTGTATTTTTCCTATATTCAATTTTTTTCTTTTTTTTTTAAACCAAGAAAAAGAGATAGATACATCCGGCGCCATACATTCATAAACAATAACAAATTGGGCAGATACATTTGACAGGATAGATTTGTAGCGACAAAAGAGTCCTTGATGCGACTGCGTTAAAGTCCAAAACAGAGAGTGCAGCAATACAATCGAGAAATAGTTGAAGCACAAGCCATCTAATACCGCCCATACCATATAATCAGGATAATATAAGAAGCGTGGCCACCGAACATTGGAATTTAAAGAAAACAGGATATGTCACCAATTATACTAAAGAGGGAAAGACCAAGAAAAGCTAAGGAAAGAAGACCAAGAAAAAGAAACACAAAGAAAATAATAAACCCATCCCCCCACCCTGCACCCCTGCATATGGCTGTCGCCTAACCCCAACTAGCAGCGTGCCTGTCGCCCCAACTAACTAAGTTCCATAGATGGAAAAGAGAGAAAAACTGGGAGAGGGAATATCCGTATAGGCTCCCAGCCCCCTCCCCCTCCTACCAGAGACAGGCACCCCCTATAGTAAAAATACGAGTGTATCAGAAACAATGGTAGAAGAAAATTAGGGGGGGCCATAATACACCGCCCAGCCTCCCGTTAGTCCAACAGTTACAGATCGAAAACCCATTTGAGCCAAACCAACCGTACCGGTCAATCGATCTCAACCTTGACCCTTCCGAACCATCACGCGAACCCCTCCCAGCAAAACTAACTTGCCAACAATAGAAACAAAGAGGAAAAGGAAGCTAACAAAAATCAGTTCGTTACTACTCGTAGTCCGTGAGTCCACAAGAACTTCAGCAGCACAAAAAAGCTCCCTCCTGGATGGATAGTCCCAATGTAGTTTCCCCCACGATCGTACAGTCTCCAAGGAGGGAAAGGATGAAAACAAAGTGGAAGAACAGTCAACAATAAAAGTATCCGGGAGGGGAACGTCAATCGATACATCCAAAGCCAACGGTGAAGGAAGGCTTAGCGACACGCTCATGTTCTCGGGAATACAGTTCTCCAGAGCACCCACCGAGGTTTTCGGCACTTGTTTCCTCATGGGGTCCTCGCACAGAATCAAAATGGCCGTTGCTTGAACCGCAGCCGGCTGCAGTTCCTGCGGTAGGGCGGGGTCCGGTTCCACAAACATCATATCAGATAGGCCCGTATTCATTTTGTGTATCAGGGCATCCATATGCGAGTGAAATGCCCCGATCGCTGTCAATACTGACATCAGCAATGGCTCATGCTCCGTTCGGTCCATTATCTCTCGCCCGGTACCAATCATAATCACCTCCCCCGGTGAATCTGATACCTCTGGGGGAACAAACAAGATCACGAACGGGCAGCGTCGGAGGGTGACTGTTCGTCATGCGCGGCAATAAGCCGCCTGTCGACACCGCAAGCGAAGGCCCCGACCCACCGAACCCCGGCGGGGGCCAAAACCGGGTCCGCGGGAAGGGGACCTCCACCCACAGTCGATATCGTGCCAAGCCACTCGTCCCTCGATGTTAGGTAGTCAAACGATCGTCGACAAATCCAGACGAAAAAGAAAACTCCACTGCGGTAGACCGGACCCTACTTGAATCACTTAGCCGATGTTGTTGAACTGCAGCTACTCGAGGCCCCGGCTTCCCCTCTAGACTAGGCCATAAACTTAGACTCGACGCAACTCTGTCAAACAAGCCGATCAAAGTTTCAGGATTTCACCATCGGAGTGCGGAACAGTTCATCTACACGGTGGTGGGGCGTAAAAACAGGATAATGAACAGGATCATCTGGCAGGATACGGAGGTAGGCGGAGCCGGGAGCCAAAGCAGCCATCTTGTTTGCCAGCGTAGCTCCTCCCGTATTTTTCCTATATTGAAGTGTGCAAGATCTATATCTGGATAAATGTATCTAAGGAAATAATGGAAAATAAGGGAACTTTGTGTCCCTCAGAGTGTCTAATGAACAATGGTTCTTATGCACTCAGTTACACAAATTTAACCTATTCTTTTAGAAGTACAACATTCAGATACACACTTAGCGTGCAGTGCTGTTATGAGCCCTGCCCAGACCTGTGAATTACCTTGAGGAAAAGCTAGATCACCGAAGTGCACTAGACACAACACGCACTGCTGGTGCCCTAAGGCTTCTAGGTAAACAATGTCAGTCAAAAAAATACTCCAAACCAAACGAAACAATGCTAAAGAGACTCGAAACAATGCATTACTTAAACAGAGTTATTTAGTAAGTTGATTGTAGGCTGGTCATATTTTTTGCAAATGTTGTGTCACACTTGCATAGGGTAAGAAAATAGCGTTCTCATTAAGAGAGGATATTCATGACTGTAACGCATGGCCCACTGCATTTTGGTACCCTTCGTCTCGGGTAACTGTAAATTTTAAATGAAGAATCACTCATTACACATCGAAGGTTTCATCACAGGTTCAAACACAGACAACATGCAGTGAGAAAAACTAGGAGCGCACCCTATTGTTACAAAATGCTAAAGCCAAGGCATTATGTGCATTGCACTGCAATTTACCGAAACATCACAGACTGACGTGCTGTAGTCATCAATTATAAACATAAACATTCTAAAACATTGAATGAAAATATTTGCTCTTTGTGAAATTGGCCAATCTGCTCAATAAGGAATGGAATGAGGAAAAGTGAATGAAACCATGCACTAGTTCCAATGACACAAAACACGGCATGCCATAAACACCTGCTATAGTACATGAACAAGCAGTCATGCGTTAGATAGTGCTGTGAATTTGAAGTGTAAATTGAAAGATATTAGGAGAAATCAATCCCTGAGATAGACCATGAATAGAGTCTGACGCGTAAATCAAAAAATGGCACTGAAGTAAATGTGGACCGGGTTTGGGTGAATCCTCTGTCAACGGAGATAAACAGACAATGCTATAAAAAAGTGCAATAAATCAATAGTACCAGTACCCGGGTGATGTATCAAACAGAGAGCAAATACCTGTGAAATTCAACATTTGGCCATATCCTCAGGCTAGAACATCTCCTTTAATAGATGACTCTGTGAACCCAACACATGTGAATTAGGAAACAAATTACCATAACGATAGCAATCAGTGCTTGGGTAAAAGAAAAGTGGGATATACCTGTAGAATTTCAGGAATCCAGAGCATTTTGCATCAGTGTTGGCACCAAAATAGGGTGTTGTACCGTGAAGGGGAGTTTGGAAGGGACTAGGGCTTGGCACTTGCCAAGTCAACATGGCAGTAAAAACTGCAAGCAGACACTGCAGTGGCAGGTCTGGGAAGCATTTGCAAGGTTGCTCGTGTGGGTGCTGCAGGCCCACTAGCAAAATTAGATTTACAGGCCCCGGCATTCTCAGTGCACTTTACTCAGGACTTACCTGTAAATCAAATATGCCAAATCTTGGAAACACCAATCCATAATTCAAGTCAAAACCGGGAGGTCAGAAAGCAAAAAGACAGGGAAAATATGCCAAAAGATGCCAGGTCTAACAGGCTTTGAGAAATTGGGTGTGTAGTTGGTGGAGGTTTGCAATTAGGGACCACAATCCTAGTCAGGGAAAGATAGATATACAATTAAAATTAACCTGTACTCACCCTCTGGTAGCTTGGCACAGAGCAGGCAGGCTTAACTTAAGAGGCAATGTGTAAAGCATTTGTGCAACACACACACACACAGTAACACAATGAAAACACCACAAAAGGCTCCACACAGGTTTAGTAAATTGAGAATATTTATCTGAGTAAAACAAAACCAAAACAACAAAACTCCAAAAAGTAGAAGTCCAGATGTGAATTTTTAAGAATCGATCAAAAACAGTGCTTAGAAGTCAATAGCACCTAAAGATTACTTGGAGTCACATGAGGGCGGGGCAAATCCAAAGTTAAGGCTGACCGCAATGGAGGGCAGGCTGGCTACGGCTGACTACGAGACTCCTGCAGGTACTACTGAAAAAAGTGTCTTGGATGGAGCAAAGCACTGATGCTGAGGGTATGATGCATAAATCTTTTCCACGCAGTCGGGTCACTGCATGGTCTTGGAGCTCCGTTGAAATGAAGGCAATGCGTTGTCAACGAGCCTCGCACACCATGATCACTGAGACACGCAGGCTGTAGAACCGCTGTCTTGAAATAGACTCTGCGTTGGCATCGAAGGGTGATGCGTCTGTTCCAACCGGCGCAGTGGCGATGATGCGTCGGTTTTGTAGAAAATCAGCTGCAGAACCCTCTTCTGAGGCCCAGACTGTTGGGGGCTCCTCAGCCAAGAATTTGACTCACAGATGGCAGAGTCCAGCAGCACCAGCATTATTCCAGTAAGTTGTTTGTGTCCCTGATACTTCAGAGAACAGCAGGCAAGACAGCAAGCACTTGGAGTCACTCTGGGTTCAAGTGAGATGGGTCCAGTAATTGTTCTCAACAGGGCAGAGATTAGCAGACAGCAGGGCAGCTCAGCAAAGCATAGAAGCAGTTCATCAGAACAGTCAGTCAAAGCAAAGTGGCATTCCTTAGAGCACAGTGGTCTTTCTCCAGCAGACGTCTTCCCGGATTCAGTAGTGTACTCATTTGGTAGGGTCATAGCCCCAGAACTTATAGCAAATGTTCCTTTAATGAGGGGAAAGAGCTTCTAAGGAGCTCCTTGAAATGCACAGGTCTTCTTTCATCCCAGACCTGTCTGCCAGGCTATCTGTGGCAGATAATCAGTCCTTTGTGTAGGGATATGACACCGCCTATTCAGATGTAAGAGTGAGCTCCCTCTCCCCATTCCTGCCAAGGAAAGCTATCAAAATGCAGATGAATACAGTTGAGTCCTCTGTCACACCCACCCACGCTTCCTGTGTTTGCAGCTGTCTAGATGGAATGCACAAGGTTTACCTGTCACCCAGCCCAAATTTGTATCATAGACAGGCTGCAGGCACACAGAGCAAAGGTAAGAGCAACAAAATGTCCACTTTCTAAAAGTGACATTTTTAAAATAGTAATGCTGAATCAAACTTTTCCACTAAAAGCATTTATCCTTACCATTCCAAAGATTTAAAACATGATTTAGCTTCTCCTTTCTAATCAGTAATTACAGCCTAAAAGGTTATTAAGGAATTCCCACGGCTAACCTATGAGAGAAGTAGGCCTCACAGTAGTGAAAAGTGAATTAAGCTGTTTGTCACTACCAGGAGATGTAAAACTTAAAGGTACATGTCGTACCTTTTGTTTACACAGCCCCCTGTCATTAGGGATACCCACAGCCTATCTTAGGGATGACCACAATTGGAGATATGGCTTGGCAAGTGGTTTTTAAATGTCAATTTGAAGTGGAAGTAAGCTGCACACACAAGCACTGCAATGCCAAGCCTGAGAGAGGTATGAAAGTTTACTTGTGTGGGTGGCACAACTAGTGCTGCAGGCCCTAAAGTAGCATTAAGATTAGAGGTCCTGGGTATGTGGTATACAACGTTACAAGGGGCTTACATGTAAACTAAATATGCTAATCAGGTATTTACCAATGTCACCATGCTTTAGCAGAGAAGCACATGCATTCAGCACTGGTTGGCACTGGTGAAATGTTCAGAGTCATAATGCCAACAAAAAGATACAGCACCAAGTAGAGGTAAGCAGGCAAAACGTTGGAGAAGACCACCCTACTAATTACAGGACTAACACGGGCTCTCATGGCAGAGGAACAGATAGACCCTATGTATCCCTGTGTGCCTTTCAATTCCATTTATCTGCTGACACAGGACCCCAAATACCTATTACTTACATGTCATGCATACTGAAATCCATGGTGTTGCACTGAGCTTCTTCATCCTTGATTGGCAGAGGTGTGATGCTAAATCAGAAAGAGTCTGGTAATGAGTATCGGCATATTGTCAGTGCATAATTATAGTACATATAGTATATCTTCAATGTAAGCACTGGGGATATCATATGTGCATGATCACTTGGTCATGATCACTGAGCAAGATATATGTGAATGTGTGAAACTGTGTTAGTGGTTGACATGCCTCACAGGACCCATTTTGTACAGGTAAACATTTAGTAAAAACTAGTAGCCATTTTTACTGTGTGTCAGTCAAGTAACTGATGCTTATTGTCACACCATGACGTTCAATAGGTAAATGAGACTTTCTACATAAAAACCATGGTAGTTGATGTACATGATGTGTGGGTATGTTCAACCCGAGCATGTGACTGTGACTGTAGTGCTATTTTTTTGAGATGCTAAGAAGTGGCTTTTGTCTATAGACATCCACCCTGGTCTAGCTAGTCCTATCTACAACAGCCATGCAACGCCCTGGTTCATAGAAGTGCATTTATTTACATGTCTGTGAATAGATATTTACAAATTTGCAGCTCTTGGGGCAACAACCCCAACATTGTTCTAAACCAGAGGATGTCCAGGCAAAGACCATACGGATACATGTAATGTGTCATGTCGAGGCGAGGAGAATTCCAGTGAAAGGATGCCCAAATTGCCATTAAGGAAGTTAGACTTCATAAAAAGTCCACAAATGGATCAGATAAACAGGTGGGTGACTCAGGCACCTGGGAGCTCCTGCTAGAGTGCCCACAATGGTCTCCATCCCCAACTGCATCTCATCTACTAGCTACGGCTAGCCTCCTACCACTTGCCATTGGAGAACAACTTGGGGGTCCTCGAGTCTCAGAGCTGGGCTATGGCTGGCAGATGGGGCATATTCTGTTGTAGGCAGTTCCCCTGAAGACAGACCCACTGATGCTGTCAACCTTTCCCGTGACCGGAGAAGAATTTCAATGCAGTCCAGAAGTTGCTGGAAGGTGTCATCGTCCATGGGGATCAGGATGTCATTACCAACAGGTTGGTAATCCAGGACAGGCGGCTGGTCAGGAGGTGCTGTTTCTACCTCTGCAATTAAATTGAAATATGTTAATGGTGGTCTATGCTAGATGTTGACATGAGTAATTTGGCTGACAAGCAGACTTTATTCTCATTCACTTTCAGGTAAACATTCATGTGTAGGACATATGTCACTCATAGGAATTGAAGCCAAGTTGCACTTTAGTTGCCTTTCAGATCGCAATATCTTTAAACTGTTCACACAACCACTGTGTGACAAGGGCGGCTTTTTGTGTCATCTCATACAGTGCAACACAGTTACATAGTTTGCTGGCCAGCCTTGCCTGTGAGGGTACGTTGAGGTAAGGCCCACATATGCCTTGGTGATTAGCTTTCTTTTTCACAACGGCTATACTGATTAGAGTTTAACTTATTAGAAACACTACTGTGAACATCACACTACGTCACCAGGATGCTTGCATTCCTTCTATCCACTACTCAGGCCACACTCCTAGGACAGTGATGTAGCTTGGTCTTGTATTTGATTTGATCCTGCAGGCTGCCTTTAACACAGTACACCATGCCAGTCTGCTTTGTCATGCTGTCTTGCATACACATTGTGCATTCATGTGGCCAAGGGCTCATATTTAGCATGCTTCCACACAACTCTGCACAGCTAGCAACCTTGCTACACTGCAGGAGTGTGTAGGGGCATGAACCTACTATAGTTTGCTCACTTGGGTATACTTATATAATTTCATAACACACACACATTTGTCTCCATAGTTCAGAACAGTAGCCACTGTGCACCAACTGGCTTGGGGATAGGCCAGTCAAAGGTGGAAAATTGCTACCACTGACACTCTAACAATTCCTGCCCATTATTGTCGAAACCGATCTTTCTCAACCAGTCACTTCACTGTTCCCTGTTTCACATACTCCTGCTTTGGCATATGTGGCATAGTCAAACATTTGATTTACAACTCCCTTCTGACACCTGCTATATTTTCCACATTGGTAGTACACTACTGCTCACTTCTATGGCATTCCTTAACAGCTGCGATACAAATGTGATACTATCAGACACAGCACTGCATGACTATCACTCAAGCTACCTTGAAGTCCACATATCGCAACTCACTCCTTGGTATGCAATGGCCATTCAGACACAGTTCCAGATCAATGTGCTCTGCCACACTTACATTGCACTACACTACCAGGGGCCTACCAGGCACATACAACATCTATTCTGCCAACAAACACTCATGGTCCTCTGGTGTGAATCACTTGCATTCACCCCCACTTCCAGTATACATTTGTATATGAAAGGAGGTAGGTTGATCTCTGACATGGCGGTTGACACCTGTGTGCTCTTACCCAGCACATCGGTATAGCTCCATAAAAAGTAGTTTCATACTAGTGACTATACATGTGGCTGTTCGCAAGAACCTATTTGGTGATACTTCACACACTCGAAACCTGAACCCCATCTCAGAAGAGGAGTTAATCTTTGGGCAACCCCATTCCATTGCTTTACAGTCCATATTTGGCTGCATGGGCCCAAGTTAGACTCACTAGCCCCATGGTGCAAGCGGGTCTGCATTGTCACAGTCAGGTTGAGCAGGGTCACTTGTCCATGCATGACGTACAGCTCCAGTCCAGGTTTTTTCCTTTGTATTTTGGGATTATTAGCCCTTGTCACTCATGTTCTATATTCTACTACAATTCTCAGTATACAAAGGTGAACCTGGAATGGTGCTGCACATCACACATTGACTGGACATACTTGACTGAGCTAGATTGGACTGTACAACATGTCACTTGACAGTAAGACTTACAGTAATGTGATGGATGAATTAATAAGTGAAATATTCCTTTCTTTTTCCTTGCACACAGCACAGTGGAGTGCAGGAATGTAGATGACTGTGCTGCACAGCATGACATTACTAACTATACTGTCCCTTGTTGCCAATTACCCTGTAGATCTTCCTGGCCCTCTAAACCAGCACTGTCCTGTCCGGCAGCTCCTGCTACCAACTCCGCTGGGATGACTGAAGCGATCTACTCCTCCAAGGGGTCCAGCTCTTCCTGGTTCTCAGGTCCCCCACATCTGGTTCGCATGGCTGCCGTCAGGTTGCTGGCGACTTTCTCCTTAGTCCTGCACTTATAGTCATGCCAGCGCTTCTTGCACTCTGGTACTGTTCTTTTAGTTTGCACTCTACTGTTTATCTTTCACACTATGGACTGCCAAAAGTCTTCTTTTTTCCCTAATGGCAATTTTGAAGTGACAAAGAGTTAATGTTCATGCTTTGTCACCTGTTTTATTAAAATGTGTTTTTCCTCCTCACTAAAATTACTCTTCCTCTTTCCCCGGGGTTCTCTCTGGACATCCTGGCCGGTGTGGGGGTTGTTGAGGTTGCTGCCCTGATGGCTGCTGCCTGCTCCATGTCTCCCTTTTGATGTGTTGGATTTTTTTTTCAATGCATCACTTCTTAAGGTAATTTTGACGCATGACCCAATTCAATGCACATAAGCCTTGATTTACGACCCACAAATGAGTCATATTTCTCTGCTGCATCCAGGCCACGGATGGGTCAATATTTTTGACGCACCTTTGGTCTTTATGAAATGGTTCACCGTACTGTAAATATGGCACATCCATGTCATTAATAACTGTTGTACCAAAGCGTATCTTGTTCTGCATCAGTTCGCATTAATAAGCCCCAAAGAATATTTAACTAACATGATACGGCAGATAGTGATTTTCATGTTTCACCTACGGATAGCTTTACCTGTCTGGCAAGAGCTAACTACATATCCAACAACACACAAAATGTAAAAGACAACAATCAAGCAGAATGGATATAACAAACACATACAAAAAGGTGCTTTAGGCCTTCCCTCTTCAGCCAGTGTCCTGCTTGAAATAACCCCCTTGAGACATTACCCTTCTGGTTTGTCATTCACGTATTTGGACATGGCATTTCACAGATGGTGCACAGTCTTGACTATTACTGTTTCCATGGGTCAGGAGAAGAAAGTAGTGTATCAAAACTCCAGGTGTTTTTAGTATTTGGTCTCTTCACATGTACATAGCCAGACTGTCATCAATGATAAATCCATGTTAAAACAATGCTGCAACGCTTGTGTATTTGGCACTTATTTGTATTGCCCCTTGGAATTGCAAAAGCAAAAGGAACAAATGATGGACAGAATGATGAATAATGCAAACATTCACCCCAGTCCCAAAGATCTGGGTTCAATCAGTTGTTCTTTTGCTCACCACTCCACCCCAGTTTGGACCCAGCCATAGGCAAATCAGTCTTGACCCTGTTCCTAATGCAAACAGACCAGCCTAAACTGCCAAGCACGGTCCCCCTGGGCCCAGAAAAAAGTATTCTGGGACCAGTTTCGGGGCATAAGTCCTCATCAGACAGGCTACCTTGAATCCATTGGTGCAGTGAGCATGGGACCAACGTTTGGGCATACCCTTCCCACTTAGTGCGAAAAAAGCAAAAGGAACAAATGATGGACAGAATGCTAAACAATGGAAACAGTCACCCCAGCCACAAAGATCTGGGTTTTGTTGCTCGTTCTTTTGCCCACCACACCACCCAAGTTTGGATCCAGCCACATGCAAATCAGTCTTTACCCTGTTACTCACTGTAGGCAGTCCACCCAAAACTGCCAAGGCTGGACTCAAAACAATGTGAGCTAAAAACAATTATCTTAGGACTGGTTTGGGGACATCGCCCCTCATCAGCGAGGCTAGCTTGAATCCAGTGGTGCACTGAGCACGGGACCCATAGCCTACCTACTTAGAGCGACAAAAGCAAAAGGAACAAATGATGGACAAATGATGGACAGAATGCTGAACAATGCAAACATTCACCCCTAGTCTCAAAGATCTGGGTTTAATCCATCATTCTAAATTGGAATGGCATGGGGAGCAAAAATAAATGATGGATTTAGGCCAAGATCTCTGTACTGAGGTGAATGTTCAGTTGATCTTTTTGGATTTGTCACCCCGAGTGGGACAGGTATGCCCAGACGTGAATCCCATGTTCTCCATGCCAGTGAAGTCAAGCTAGACTGGCTGAGGAGGGGTGTAACCCAGAAACCGGTCTCAAGATCCATGTTTCCGGTCCAGGGCGGACCCGGCCTAACAGTTCGGGATGGACTGTTCCCATGTGGAACAGAGTCAAGACTGATTTGCATATGGCTGAATTTAAACTGGAATGGCATGGGGAGCCAAAAACGATGGATTTAGGCCTGGATATCTGTATTGGAATGAATATTTTACATTGTTCCACATTCTTTCCAACGAATTGTTCATTTTGCGTTGGTTTAATTGCAAGCCTTATGCCAGAGCAGAATGCGGGTAACCTAATGTGGTATGCACCAATCAGGTAATTGTGGGATCATGCTCAGCTTCACATACAGCACACACAGCAAAGCAATGTGCACTGCAACAACACTTGTCCTTTGAGTTCAGTTGCCCGTCCATTTAGGGGAACTGCTTTTATGGCACTCAGCACAAAGCAGGATCTGAGGAGTACTCTGGTGAGGTATAGCAGCACATTCCATCTGGAGGGCCCATGGAGGGGTTCTGAAATTATGGTGCTCATTGTCGGAGTAGGATCAGTGGTGTACTTTGTGCTGTGCATCATGCAAGCTGTACTGTAGTCACACTTCATATCATGTGGAAGGTCACAGGCACAACACTATGTGAGTGTTGACTCACAAAAAGCAGACACACAGCATGAGAGCCTGAACTAGGGTGGGGGCATACAGCTACCTACTTTTCCTCTACTTGATAAACCTGGATTATTGCCTTAGCCTTAATATTCTGCCAACATCTACAATCAATAAATCTTTGTTGTTTTGTTGTAAATAGATTCTTTCAAATATCTATTGGATTGCTGAAAGTAAAAAAGAGTGCTACAATGCGGTCAACACTTGTGGCATCATAATTCTACATGCCCGATTCATAGAACTAACTTAAGACAAAGGGGCATATGTAGGTAGGCTTTTGCGATTCGCAAACACCGTAATTCACAGAACTACTGGTGTTTGCGAACACAAAAGTGTGTGATGCTATGTAGGTAATAAATGTTCAATCGCAAATTTTGTGATTAGCAATTTTGCGAGTAATGGGTTCTGCGAATAAATATACGAATTCGCAAGCTGCGTATCAGTATTAGCGAAAATCGCAAATTCCGTCACGCAAAAAGCGAATTAGCAATTTCCAATGTAGGAAAAAATCGCAAATAGCGAATTTACGAAAATCGCAATTTTGCACTTCTCAATTACCACCAACTCTGGCCAGGTGGTAACCAGGAGCAACCTATTTAAAGTGGCCCATGATGCATCAGTGGCTTCTCACAATGGCTGGGCTTTATGTTATAGTCAGGAGGCTGCGCATCCGACAGGCTGAAGAGAGAAGGAGACGCCAGGAGAGGATCTACAGGACAAGCATCACCCTCTTCCAACGCACTGAGGACATCCATGTGCACTACAGGCTGCATCCAGAAAGTATCCTGGAGCTGATAGAGGAGCTGACACCCATGCAGGAGCACCCCACATACAGGGCCCACACCATTCCCACACACATACAGGTGTTGTGCTCACTGCACCTCCTAGCAACAGGGAGTTTCCAGGGGGTAATTACCGCAGTGGGAGGGGTGTCCCAGAGCGCACTTTTGCGTTTCTTCCATGCTTTCCTCAATGCTATGATGCAGAGGATGCATAACTACATCATATTTCCGGACACACAGCAGGAACTTGACCAAACCAAACAGGAATTTTATCAAATTGCCCAATTCCCCCACGTGATTGGCTGTGTAGATGGAACACATGTCGCACTGTCCCCATCACACAATGAGTATGTTTTTAGAAACAGAAAATCATACCATTCAATTAACATCCAGGTAGTTTGCAATGCCAAAAATCTCATCACCGATATTGTTTCAAAATTTCCAGGAAGCACTCATGATTTCTTCATTTTTAGACACTGTGCTTTACATTGCTGACTTACAAATGGCGATTTTGGAGAGGGATACCTGCTAGGTAATTTCATGGCACACAGAAGCAGTAGTATGAAATGTTTCAACTTGCAGCATCTCACTAAACATCACCATTCTTCTTCCACGCAGGAGACAGTGCATATGCTGTGCGTGACAACATTCTCACACCCTACCTAAATCCAACCACAGCTGCTGAGCGGAGATACAACACTGCCCACAGAGCCACAAGAGCCACCATCGAGAGAACCTTTGGAATCCTCAAAAGCCGTTTCCGCTGCCTCCACAAGAGTGGAGGCACTCTACAGTACAGTCCGGAGACATGTTGCAAGATAGTGGTGGCCTGTGCTATGCTACACAATATTGCCATCAAGAAGGGCACCCCAGTGGATCTGACTGACTCCGACACATCCGATGAGGAGGAACCAGCCCCCCAACGCAGACATGCAGGAGGAGCTGGGGCAGCTGCTGAGCGCATGAGACGTGATGACATCACACAGAACTACTTTTAGGTAAGAGAAAAAACCACAATGACCATGTTGTTGTTCAAAAATTGTTTACCTCCTTAAATGCAGGATATGCAATTTCACACAGTGCGACTGTAAGTCTGAAATTTGCACGTGTTCATGTCCTCACAGTGCCCAAATATCATTTACGTAAGTCCTCATGGGATGTGTTGCTTCACAACATACCATTGTCCATTCTACCCCTTCACCTACGGCATGAACGCCCTGATGCACCACCATCAGCCTTTTCAGTAGTTTTAGTGTTGTCCACACCTCTGCCCTGACAGCCACTCCTACGCCTTTCTGCTGGTATTGGTGGAGTAGGTGTGCTTCTTCTGGATTGGCCATCAGTGTCTATGCTACCTGGCATAACAATCCCCCCTGTAACAGCAGCCTGCAGATGATCAAGTGCATGGGTTACCTGCACCAGGCTCTTGGCAATGTCCTGACAGCAGTGTGCCATTTCATGTTGCATGCTCACAGTTCTTCTAGCAAGCATGGATATGGCTGTTGATTGGTGGCTCACAGCCCTTGCAAATTGGTCCAGCCGTGTGTTTAAGCGTCGTTGGTCCCTGCGCTGGGCCTGCCTAGAAATCCTTGCTTCATTTAGATTTGCCTCTGTTGCTGTTGCTATTGCTGTGATGCCAAGTCTCACCTCTGACATGTGTCGATTGTGTTGCGCCAGCTGACGCTGTATTGACGATATGCCTTTGCTTTGCAGGCGCTGCACACGTAACATTTGCCCCTCCAGCCCAGCAAAAACAGAATCAGTACCTGTTGAGGCACTGCAGGTGTTGGCCCGTGCCCTCTGTCTGGCTCCACTGCCAGTCGTGTTTGATGTGGGTATTTGGGATCTGCCCGGAGCTGTGCTTGGTGATGCATCAGCCTGTGTTTCATCTTCTGCATCTGTTTACCCAGATGGCATTTGTATCAATGCAGGTACTATTTTGCGCCGTTCGCTTGGCGCAGAAGGTGTGTCACGTGTGGCACCCTGGCTCTCCTGTCCTGCCTGGTCCTCTGCTGAAGCTGTCCCATCCACTGCTGCAACAGTGTCCTGTGTTGTTTGTCCATCTGCCAAAAAATAGCACACATGAGTTGTGTGTCAATAGAATTTCTTTTTCAATAAAGCTTTTGACAATACTATTTACATGCCTGCTTGTCTATTTTGTGTACTTTGCATATTGCTATTGGAACTGTTCCCTCTGTACCCTTTGTATGTGTATCTGCCCCTATTTACATTACATAGGACTACATTTCCCATTATGCCTCACTGGGTATTACTAAAAACATGGACCGGATTCCTATTCATGCATGTGGTTTTTGGGGTCTGGGTGGAATGGGAATGCATTGGATGATTTTGGCATGCATCTTACCTTCTGTGGTGTCTCTGGTTTCAGAGCTGTCCAGGTCGGCCACGCCTGTCACTGCCTCAGGCATGAGGGTTGTCTCCACCAACTCCTCCAGGGGCGTAGGTTCAGGTGTAGTGGAGCTCCCACCTCCAGTTGCTTTGGCTTCGGCCAATCTCATGACCACCCTCTCCTTGGACCTTTGTCTCATATCGTACCACCCCTTCCTGAGGTCCTCGGTAGTTCGATGGGTAACGCCAATTGCATTTACCTTTTCCTGTATGTCTGAGCATATTTTCCTTTTTCTGGCTTCAGGCACATGAAGTGAGGCTTTTCCAAACAGGAGGTCATGTTGCCTTACCACCTCCTCTGTTAATATCTCCAACTCCCTCAGAAAATTTCAGTTTCCTTTTTCTGCATTGCTCATCTGCCTGCTTCTCACCACCTTGCTTTTCAGCACCCTGTGATTAAATTTTTCTCAGATTGAAGTCAGAGCCAATTCCACACTCCCTCCTCTGTGTCAATCAGGTGCAGCATGGAGACTCACACTTCCTGGTTGTGATGTCATCATTCTGCACCTGAATTGCTCTTTCCCGTTTTTGCGATTCCTTATTAGCGAATTCGCTAATAAGGAATCGCTATTTGAGTAATTGCACAAATATTCTGCAATTTTTTGAGAATCGCTAATAAATAGCGATTTTTTACCTACATCCGATTTTGAAATTCTGAAAGTGCGATTCACCGAAAATCGCATTTTCAGAATCGCAAAACCGGATTTACCTACATATGCCCCAAAATCCTAAACTTACTACCATTTTGGTATTCACAGAAGACACTCACTCATTTCGGTATTCACAGAAGTTAAAAGTCCTAACTTTAGGACTCCTAAATGCCTTCTGTGAATACCGAAAGTCTAAAAGTTCGGATTTTTCTCAGTTTAGGAGTAGTAAAGTTAGGACTCCTAACTTTCAGACTCCTAAATGCCTTCTGTGAATACTGAAAGTCTTAAAGTTAGGATTTTTCTCAGTTTAGGAGTAGTAAAGTTAGGACTCCTATCTTTAGGATTCCGAAACTGAGAAAAATTCTAACTACTAACATTTAGAGTAACTTCACACGACGGCCATCTTAGAGTGGTGAAGTTACTCTAAATGTTAGTAGTTATTAATAACAGGTCATTGAACTGCTTGTGTTCAGAACCCGGTCAGGTGCTGTGACTGCTCTAAAATCACTGAGTTGTATTGTTGACAGTCAATTATATAAAATATATATATTATAAATTTTTATTGTGGGAGATTAGTCCTGACTTTATTGTTAGTGTTGGCAGTTGCACGGGTTCTCACTGAGCAAATTCTATGTACCGTGTTTACTGCAACATTATGCTATATGCCAGCTCTGCCATACCTTTTTATTTTTACAGGTGGCCATTTGTCCCTAGAAGGATTTCCCTAGCTGGACTTAACAAGTGGCAAGTATTACTTTGACACTTTCCACCATACAACTGTAGATAGCTCACACCATTTCACCTTTCACCCGGTCCTGAAGAATCGCCCCAGATCTCTCTTAGACTACCAGATGGCGAGAAACATGTTGACCACTAGGGAGTAGAGTAGAGGTTCCTGCACTTAAATCAGAGAACACATTTCCCTCCCTGTTATATTTTAACCTAGGTAAGGTACCTAATTGAATAAAGTATCACTAAGGAATCCTTAACCTATTTTTAACTCACTACACTGACATCTACATTAGACTAGGCCCCTCACCCCCACTGCACCCTTACGGCGGAACAAAAGATCTCCGAAAAAGAGCCCCTTTAAGGGTGCCCGTTGGGCATTGCAGCGCCAGCCCAACGAGGAGCAGGCTCAAATGATGAAGCATGACACCTAGCTTGCTGGGTGTGTGAGAGCCCTAGTTCCACAGGGAGGAATTCCCCTCCTCCTCCACTTGTTCTTTAGCCCCTGCACAGTCACCACCTTTCTGACACTCTCCGCTAGACAACTCCTTGCTAGCAGGAGCTCTGTGACGATTTTGTCACTTAGGAACTACTTACCCTTTCTATTGTTGATTGATGACTGGGCATGTATGCAGGACCTACACAAAAGCCCTCCCCTTAAAATAGAATCCTCCCTCCCTTTTTTGACAATGCTCTGATGACACAGGAATGTCAGTCAGCTGCTTCACTGTAAGTAATGTGTGGCCAACGGGCCTAGAAATAAACACTTGAGACTGTAGCTTAATTGTCAACAGTTGTGGTGCAGGTGGTCCTGAAAGACCCCGCCTGCTCGCACCACAATTTATGACTTGTGGCCCAAGTGGTATGCAGAACCACTCCACCAGACCCAAAGGGTGTGTAACATGTCTAGGACACCCCTGCTGCACATGGGTGTGTCCTTTAACTACGTCCCACAAAGTACTTCTCTGGTGGGACATTATAATCCTCCTTTATTTTAATATGAAGCAAATAAATGTAAGAACATGCAAAAAACAATAACAGACCCTCCCCTTATCATTGACATCCTTGGGCTCACCTCAGACCATAATGTGATTAATAAATTCTTCTTCAAACTGTAAACACCCATCGCCCATCACTATACTCCTATCTGTGTCTGGTGCTCAAACTAGAATGTGAGAATTCCAATACATGGACTCTTAAATGAGTGGAAGAAGCAGTTACATCTCAGCCCATACCCAGTGTGGGTGCTGGAATTCTCCACTTTGTCAGCCTGGGTTGCTTCACTGTTGGCCCTTGAAGAGGCAGTAGGGGTGGAGTCACTACTGCCCCACTCGCCAGTTCTGAAATATCAGGGGAGGAATCACCACTCACCAAGGCGTAGTCCTGGTTCATCCAAATTCCTTTCATGTCTTTCACGGTCAACACTAAGAGTGGCTTACAAATGAAATGCTTACAATGAGAAAGGTTTCTGCTGACTTGCTTCTCACCCTGGTCAAGGTCACTCTGGTACCCGGCATATGAGTGATCACCCAAGGGTGATGTTCGAAGGGAAGCTGGAATTTGCTTCCAGTGCACTGGTCCTTCACAAGCACCATGTCACTGACTCTCAGTTTGGACTCTCTAGCTCTTCTCCGCCAAATGGTCTGGTTGTAAGTAGACTGGTGTTTTTCCATTACTTGCTGATCATTGAGTGTGGTGGGGTCCATTCTAGATGGTGGGGCATAGTGTCCTGAATAACTCAACCAGGAGGAAGTGTCCAGTTGCGTGAGCTGTCATAGAATGTGGGATACAGTGATTCTCTTTTGAGAAGGAGTGATTGTCCTATTCAATTTGCTGTAGATTGACAAGGATATGATTTGTTATAACCACATAAGGGCATGAATTGGGAACATTTAAATAGGGTCCTAGACACTTTCACAACACCCACTCCATGTATAATGTCCATCATTACTAAATACTAAGCAATACTAAACATATAACGATGCATGTGTTTTCCAACCCACCCCAAAATACAAAAAATGCATTTTGAAATGGTATATACCCGAAAATGAGTATTATACAGGTATGTTTTGGAGAAAAATTGCTGAAAATATAACAAACGTCAAACTGAGCACATTCTCTCAGCCAGCGAACTAGGGCTAGAGAGGACTGACAGCCAGTGATAGAAGCAGCTAGCTGTGTACATTGTGAAGATGCATGGTTGTCGTAGGTTTCCATTGAGCCCACTGGCCATACCTGCAACCAAAAGACACTTTCAGTTGCTTTTGAATTTTGCAGAGTGAAATATATCCATTTAATTCTCTGCGGGCACCCAAAACCTATTTAAGATTAACCATGTCTGACGCCTCCATTCAGAGACCTAGAGGAACAAAGGTGTGGGCCAAGCCTTGGCAGGGATATGTTGTGGCATGAGTAAGACTCGTGAGAATTGCCATGTTTTGGGGAGCATTGTTAAAAATCTGACAAATGTCACGTTCAACAAATTCTCGTAGCAGGCCAACCATGCCAACAAGGGTCTTGTTCCTAACAATTGAGACCTTAAGAAGGATAAATGATGAAACTGTAGTGTAGTTCCTATATTCCCAATAGGCTCTGCGCATTGGAATAACATAAACGATAGTTTAGACGTAGGACTGAGGTTGACTAGGTCTCTATTGAATATGTTAGAATTAATTATGAATGCCAGCTAGCTCAGAGGTCACTAGAAACTTTCTCGAGTAAACAGGAAGGAGTTAACTTTCCTGAATAGACAAGAAGGGAATCGTTTCTGACAACCGCATAAACATGACAACTTTGCTCCCTCCAGAATAAGGAGTATATCTCCAGAGTCGCGGAAACAATAGATGGCTATTTCACTCAGTCAATCATGCATGCTTAGTTTCACCAGGAGTGCAGAGAAATAGAGAGACAGGCGTTTTCAATAAAAGTTGTTATTTATTGAGGAGTCCTCTTTCTCATGCATGAGAAGTGAATTGCCACAATTGCAATACTTGTCATAAAGTAAAGTGCGTACAGTAAAAAGAGTATTATGAAATATTACGGTAAAAGCATTTATATGATTTCTAAGCCATAAGATACTTAGAACGGATAAAATACATACAATGAAAAAAGTTGACTAAACGTACTCAACTGGTGTTTCTAAAATACGCCTACCCCGGTGTACCTAACCTAAGCCTAGTACGTGGGAAGGAGTAAGTGATATATAGTTTGAGTTAAGATAGGTTTTTGGCAAGAATCTGAATCAAGAATTCTCTAAGGATCTAATCAGCTCCGTACCTTGGTTTTAGAATGAAGGAGGTCTTGTATCTCTTTCTCAGGACTCGATCTCCCAGCAACCCGCAAGGGTGACTGGAAACACTGGAGCTGGATTTCTCGGCAGGAGAAAGCGTCTCTCTCAGTGCGTCAATGGGAGGGTCGGCCTCCTTCAGCACTCGCATCAGCTGGGCGTCGGGCAAGTAGATAGCCGATCTGCTCCAAACCACCAGGTGTTTGCTTAAGGCAAATGCTGGTATATTTATACCTGGAAGGTGCTGAGTTTGACGCAAGGTTGGACATAAGACGTCACTAAGAACTTACAGTTCTTTCAGGACTCCAGGAGTTCTTGGACAAATCAAAACAAAAGCAGGGGGAATTCTCGGGCTGCTGGAGGCTTGGTTTGTTTAAAGAACGCGTTGTACTTTCTAGGAGTCTAGGGGAGTAGCCTTGCCGTATTTGGACTGCATTGGCTATGACTAAATATGGATATGATTCTTATGCCTTTATAAGGATATGATTTGTTATACCCACATAAGGGCATGAATCGGGAATATTTAAATAGGGTCCTAGATACGTTCACAACACCCACTCCATGTATAATGTCCATCATTACTAAATACTAAGCAATACTAAACATATAACGATGCATGTGTTTTCCAACCCACCCCAAAATACAAACAATGCATTTGAAATGGTATATACACGAAAATGAGTATTATACTGTACGCTTTTAAGCAGTGGTATCATTCAGATGCCATATTGGAGCAGAAGGAACAAAAATAAAATTCCTGCTACGAGTCCCAAGATGAGAGGCAGGCCGCCGAACACAGAATGCACGAAATTCGGGAAGATGCCCAGAACTGTTTCAAAGGGTGCTAACAGTCCCGAAAAAATTGTCTTAAATAGATGTGCGATGCCACTGGTATCTGACATGTTTAAGATTTGGCTTAACATTTCTAAGAAATGCACGGGGCAATTTGTCGATAATAGGGTATGTATCTCTGCCGCTGTCCTTGCAACTTGCAGATCATACGTCTCTTTGGACGAGGTTAAAGGCACAGTTGTCTGTAAAATAATAGACTTCATTCTGCTTCAAGTATCAATTCGAATAGAATCGGGAATATTTAAATAGGGTCCTAGATACGTTCACAACACCCACTCCACGTATAATGTCCATCATTACTAAATACTAAGCAATACTAAACATATAACGATGCATGTGTTTTCCAACCCACCCCAAAATACAAACAATGCATTTGAAATGGTATATACACAAAAATGAGTATTATACTGTACGCTTTTAAGCAGTGGTATCATTCAGATAATACATATATAGTGCATTGAATTATCGACTGAATGACTTGCAAAAATTACATTTATGAAATGGCTCTTAATGCAGAAGAGAAAGTCGAGACCATTTCATCACAAATATATTCAAGACTGTACATGTGCTAGAGGCTAAGTCAAAATATTGTCTCTAGAGTCTCTAAAAATAGAAGTTCTGTTCTCTAAGAATAGTTCTACTTTAAGCAGAGTACCATGTGCCAAAAAAAGGTAAATATTTTAGGAACGGAAAAAGTTTTCGCTTTCAGGGGAAAAAAATAGTTTGAATGATATCAGAAGTGTTGTTGATCAAAAACTGAAGGCCGAATTCAGAGTTCAGGGAACGCTGTGTGCTCGCTGTTTCAAAAGTTATTCTCATTGTTAGGAGAGAACATTAAATCAGATAGGCTGGTGAAAAATTTGTCTACAACAGTAGGTGAAAGTGTGACCAAGTTTGAAAAAGCTGAAATAGTGCATATGTGAGAATCATTGCCATCATCGATGTCTAGATCAGCAATGTTCACAGAAGGTTGTACCTGTGTGCCGCTTTCATCTCGTACCTCACCGCCACCTAATCGTAATGGTGAAGTCTCAACGAATGCCGTCATCAGAATAGGTTGCCGCTGGGGACAACACGCTGCATGAGCCGTTACCGAACCAAGCAAAGTATCGATATCCATTGGTACTTCTGATGGTAGTGTAAGACAGACATCCAACACGCATTCTTCTCCGCATAGCAGACACCGTAGCACAGGTAAGATGCAATCTTGCCAGATTGGTCTGAATGAAAGAAACCAGGTAGTATTCAGATCTCTTAGCCGGGCAAATCCGAGGATTTTAGTGATCCGTTCTCGGTATCGTATAGCCAGGATCGTGTCTACTATTGTAGCCTGAGTTTTGTCTGTGACTTGACTTGCCATATCGGAGCAGAAGGAACAAAAATAAAATTCCTGCTACGAGTCCCAAGATGAGAGGCAGGCCGCCGAACACAGAATGCACGAAATTCGGGAAGATGCCCAGAACTGTTTCAAAGGGTGCTAACAGTCCCGAAAAAATTGTCTTAAATAGATGTGCGATGCCACTGGTATCTGACATGTTTAAGATTTGGCTTAACATTTCTAAGAAATGCACGGGGCAATTTGTCGATAATAGGGTATGTATCTCTGCCGCTGTCCTTGCAACTTGCAGATCATACGTCTCTTTGGACGAGGTTAAAGGCACAGTTGTCTGTAAAATAATAGACTTCATTCTGCTTCAAGTATCAATTCGAATAGAATCGGGAATATTTAAATAGGGTCCTAGATACGTTCACAACACCCACTCCACGTATAATGTCCATCATTACTAAATACTAAGCAATACTAAACATATAACGATGCATGTGTTTTCCAACCCACCCCAAAATACAAACTATGCATTTGAAATGGTATATACACGAAAACGAGTATTATACTGTACGCTTTTAAGCAGTGGTATCATTCAGATAATACATATATAGTGCATTGAATTATCGACTGAATGACTTGCAAAAATTACATTTATGAAATGGCTCTTAATACAGAAGAGAAGGTCGAGACCATTTCATCACAAATATATTCAAGACTGTACATGTGCTAGAGGCTAAGTCAAAATATTGTCTCTAGAGTCTCTAAAAATAGAAGTTCTGTTCTCTAAGAATAGTTCTACTTTAAGCAGAGTACCATGTGCCAAAAAAAGGTAAATATTTTGGGAACGGAAAAAAGTTTTCGCTTTCAGGGGAAAAAAATAGTTTGAATGATATCAGAAGTGTTGTTGATCAAAAACTGAAGGCCGAATTCAGAGTTCAGGGAACGCTGTGTGCTCGCTGTTTCAAAAGTTATTCTCGTTATTAGGAGAGAACATTAAATCAGATAGGCTGGTGAAAAATTTGTCTACAACAGTAGGTGAAAGTGTGACCAAGTTTGAAAAAGCTGAAATAGTGCATATGTGAGAATGATTGCCATCATCGATGTCTAGATCAGCAATGTTCACAGAAGGTTGTACCTGTGTGCCGCTTTCATCTCGTACCTCACTGCCACCTAATCGTAATGGTGAAGTCTCAACGAATGCCGTCATCAGAATAGGTAGCCGCTGGGGACAACACGCTGCATGAGCCGTTACCGAACCAAGCAAAGTATCGATATCCATTGGTACTTCTGATGGTAGTGTAAGACAGAGGTCCAACACGCATTCTTCTCCGCATAGCAGACACCGTAGCACAGGTAAGATGCAATCTTGCCAGATTGGTCTGAATGAAAGAAACCAGGTAGTATTCAGATCTCCTAGCCGGGCAAAGCCGAGGATTTTAGTGATCCGTTCTCGGTATCGTATAGCCAGGATCGTGTCTACTATTGTAGCCTGAGTTTTGTCTGTGACTTGACTTGCCATATCGGAGCAGAAGGAACAAAAATAAAATTCCTGCTACGAGTCTCAAGATGAGAGGCTGGCCGCCGAACACAGAATGCACGAAATTCGGGAAGATGCCCAGAACTGTTTCAAAGGGTGCTAACAGCCCCGAAAAAATTGTCTTAAATAGATGTGCGATGCCACTGGTATCTGACATGTTTAAGATTTGGCTTAACATTTCTAAGAAATGCACGGGGCAATTTGTCGATAATAGGGTATGTATCTCTGCCGCTGTCCTTGCAACTTGCAGATCATACGTCTCTTTGGACGAGGTTAAAGGCACAGTTGTCTGTAAAATAATAGACTTCATTCTGCTTAAAGTATCAATTCGAATAGAAGAGATATTCAGAGAAGGCCATTTTGCTGCCTCCTTGTCTGGTTTGCTGTTTGGATACAATACTGGCATACAGCAAATGACCCTGGAAGTAACGCTCACGAGATAGGCTATTCCTGGCACCATGCCACAACAGCTGTGGTCACTTATTATAACGTAGATGTCGTTGGAAAGCAGTCTGAAAAAAGGCAGGGGTGCCGTGCAGGTGACATGAAAGGTTATTTGATGAACCTTTGCAGGCTCCATGCAAGTTAATACCTTGACACAGAAGTGTACCGCTTACTGAATTTTTACAGTTGTCACCACTCAGAAATACCTCTTTTTAACCCCTTCACTATAACATCTATGTGTATAAGGTAAATTCCAGGTTGACTTGATGTATCCTTTACCCAACCTTTCATACAGGCCTGCTGGTATATACTTTTGGCAATATTGAAACTGAAAAGTTGTTATCGGAATTGTAATTGTACCATGTATTATCCATTCAATGACAGGTCTCTCTGACATTGTCAATGGTATTCTCTCTAATTTTTCAATGCTCAGCACCGTATAGTCTGCTCCTTTTTGTGCCAATGAGATTTGATTATCTATAAGGTTAAAGATAGAAAATAATGACGTTGTGTTGATTAGGCGCCATGGCACGTAGCCTGAACGGAGATTTTGTAACGTCCAGCCTAACTGCACAATAGAGCGTAATTGGGACTAGCCATGTTGTAACATTAGCATATCCTGTTCTATTATATCATAGAAGATGATACAATGCTGTCCAGTGAATAAATTCTGGAGGACAGAGTCGTTAACCCATTGTCCACTACAGACAGAGATTTTTCCAAATTAGTACGATCAATTTCTCGTATTTTTTCAGCAGTTTCAATTTGCGTCACTTTCCAAGCTTCGTTGTAAGCAGCGTATATACCGGCGTATAAGAAAGATTTTTGACGCTGTTTGCGAGGTCCCAATATGAAATCTCGCAAGTCAGCACCTTCTTTAAGTAAAGTCGAGTGTTTCTTAATTGCAGGCAGTGTGGATTTCTGTAGCCACTCAATGCATAGGTTTGCTACACTATATGTTGTTATTATCCCTGGATGTTGTCTCTGGGAATATCTTGGGTCTGGCCTGTTCTGTTTGAACCCCTGTGTTTTGTTCAGGAATCTATCTTGACAGTTATTAGTATCTATGGGCCAGATCAACCATTTATTCCAATCAGGATTAGTTCTGTTTTGGTGTAAAATATGGGATACGTCTATCTCCACATCTGTAGTGCTATTACTATCAGGTATGGGCTTTGAAATAGATGGTTTGTTTAAGTCTTTTATCTTGGCTAGGCCAAGACAGGTTGTTTGTTGAATGGTGTCATTCAGGAATATTATCTGTTCTGGGATCATGCAGGCTCTGAATAATGATTCTAAACCTTGTACCTGCCAGTCTTTTGTACCCCAGATGGTTTTTGTCTCAATGTTGTTTTTCCAAAATTCAAAACCAAATGTAGACAATTTTTCATAACATTTTTCAGAATAAATCAGTTTAGTGTTTGTCAGCATGTTTTTCATTCCTGTCTTATTTAACATTTAAAAAAAAAACTTTTCTGGATCAGTGTTGTTAAACCCTGAGAAGTATGGGAATTTTGCATAAAATGTGTTCGAGCTGCCTTTTGGCGGTGTTGGACAATGTTCCCATTGGTTATAAGTAAAAACATTTCTAGGATTAGCAGATTTATGCAAATAGTGAAGCCCATAATGATTAAAGCAATACATTTCTTCATAATTTGATGAACCCTGTAAATAATCATGTTCTGTAAATTTTGCTGACATTTCTAAATCTGACATCATATTATTAATATTTTCAAAGTCCCAATCATCAGAGAAAGTACTAGGTGATACAAAGTCACTTAAGGAAACCTTGAATTGATGTGGATATTTCAAGAGTTCAACCGGGCCATAGATTTCGTAATCAGTAGCATCCCATGTTATACCACCAGGTATAGGATTGGCTGTGATGTTCACTGATGACAGTTCTCTTTTTTCGATGTCTGAAGATCTGTTAGGCTTTAGGACCAAGTTGATGTTCTGGGAAAACCAAAGGAAATGATTGAATGAGCGTTGACAATACAAGCACTCACCCCAGTCAACTGATCTGGGTTTAATCCATCACCATTCTTTCGCCCACTCTGCCACCCCAGTTCAGACATGACCATATGCAAATCAGTCTGACCCTGTGCCTCATGGGAACAGTCCAGCCCGAACTGCCAAGCCATGCCTTCCCCGGACCGGAAACAAGCTACTGAGGACCAGTTTCTGGCATTTCAGCCTTCTTCAGCCCGGCTTGCTTGAATCCAGTGGCAAAGTGAGCAAGGGACTCACGTCTGAGCATACCCTGCCAACTTATGGCGAACAAAGAAAAACCAAAGGAATTGATGGACGGAGCATTGACAATACAAGCACTCACCCCAGTCAACTGCTCTGACGTGAGTCCCTTGCTCACTTTGCCACTGGATTCAAGCAAGCCGGGCTGAAGAAGGCTGAAATGCCCTCGGTAGCTTGTTTACGGTCCAGGGAAGGCATGGCTTGGCAGTTCGGGCTTGACTATTCCCATGATACACAGGGTCAGACTGATTTGCATATGGCCATGTCTGAACTGGGGTGGCAGAGTGGGCTAAAGAATGGTGATGGATTAAACCCAGATCAGTTGACTGGGGTGAGTGCTTGTATTGTCAACGCTCCGTCCATCATTTCCTTTGGTTTTTCTTTGTTCGCAATAAGTTGGCAGGGTATGCTCAGACGTGAGTCCCTTGCTCACTTTGCCACTCGATTCAAGCAAGCCGGGCTGAAGAAGGCTGAAATGCCAGAAACCGCTCCTCGGTAGCTTGTTTCCGGTCCAGGGAAGGCATGGCTTGGCAGTTCGGGCTGGACTGTTCCCATGAGGCACAGGGTAAGACTGATTTGCATATGGCCATGTCTGAACTGGGGTGGCAGAGTGGGCTAAAGAACGGTGATGGATTAAACCCAGATCAGTTGACTGGGGTGAGTGCTTGTATTGTCAACGCTCCGTCCATCATTTCCTTTGGTTTTTCTTTGTTCGCCATAAGTTGGCAGGGTATGCTCAGACGTGAGTCCCTTGCTCACTTTGCCACTGGATTCAAGCAAGCTGGGCTGCAGAAGGCTGAAATGCCAGAAACCGGTCCTCGGTAGCTTGTTTCCGGTCCAGGCAAGGCATGGCTTGACAGTTCGGAATGGACTGTTCCCATGAGGCACAGGGTCAGACTGATTTGCATTTAGCCATGTCTGAACTGGGGTGGCAGAGTGGGCTAAAGAACGGTGATGGATTAAACCCAGATCAGTTGACTGGGGGTGAGTGCTTGTATTGTCAACGCTCCGTCCATCATTTCCTTTGGTTTTTCTTTGTTCGCCATAAGTTGGCAGGGTATGCTCAGACGTGAGTCCCTTGCTCACTTTGCCACTGGATTCAAGCAAGCCAGGCTGAAGAAGGCTGAAATGCCAGAAACCGGTCCTCGGTAGCTTGTTTCCGGTCCAGGGAAGGCATGGCTTGGCAGTTCAAGCTGGACTGTTCCCATGAGGCACAGGGTCAGACTGATTTGCATTTGGCCATGTCTGAACTGGGGTGGCAGAGTGGGCTAAAGAACGGTGATGGATTAAACCCAGATCAGTTGACTGGGGGTGAGTGCTTGTATTGTCAACGCTCCTCCATCACTTCCTTTGGTTTTTCATAGAACAAGAAGGACCTTGCAGGCCCGGTGATTTTTTCCTCCAACCCACATATTATTAGCGACAGGGTGAATGTTATTGATGTTTTGAGGATCGAGTCCAAAGTGCCCATCACTTCGTCCCAGAAGGTTTTAATGTGAGGACAATCCAAAAACATGTGGAAGTCGGAGGCTGCAGGGTGGAGGCACTTGTTTCAACACTTTCCTGGTTGAAATTTGGATAACCTGAGGGGGGAAAGGTATGCACGGGTTAACGTAAACAGATGGTTGCATCTCAACCAAGCAGGCTTCACTGTTTTAAATAAGAGAGTGAATGATCTTGTCCATAAGTCCTCACACTGGACACCTAGGACCTCTCCCCTCAGTTCTTCCGGGAGAGTGAGCTCCCCGTCTACCTCCTCTAGAATAGACCAGTACCAAAATGCTACCTCTTTACCCCCCCCCCTTGCCTCTCTACCAGGTGTTGTTCCAAAGGGCTGCTCTTCCCAACTGGGGCCTTTTTCCTAGTCAACTCCCGGGACCAACTTACAAGTTATATATATTTAAATTTAGATAAGGCTGGGCCGACCCTCCCATACAAATCCTCCCATTTGACCAGTGATGGTTTTACTAGCAACTCACCCCATGTTAGAAATCCTGCCTCCTTTAAGGGGACTGCGAGCCTATCTTTTAAGCTCTGCGGAAGCCCTGGGGAGTCCCAGATTGGGGCAAACTCTGAATAGTAAGCTAACCCTACTCTTCTTTTAATTTGTACCCAAGCCTTCGCAACGGATAGTAGAGTCTTCAGCCTCACCTTCTTGAAATACCTCTGATCTCCGAATTTAAATAAAAAACCATCAAGTGGCAGATTCGTCCCGGTTAACATGGCTTTCAGCATGAACCCTTTTGCGGAACCAGATGGAGTTTTCAGCAGCATCCTTGAATGGGACATCAAGAATGCCCAGGCATAGTATTCTTAATCTGGCAGTGCGAGTCCTCCCATTTTCCCTCCTCCTCCTTAATTTCTTCCATGCCAACCTTGTTGCCTTGTAGCACCAGATAAAGGAGTTTATTTCCTGCTGACATTTATACAGTTGTTTTTAGTCAAAGGCTAATGGGATAGAGTTGAAAATGAATGTAAACTTAGGAAGAATAGACATTTTCACGAAGCTTATTCTCCCGACAACAGTCAAATGGAGAAAGGACCAAGATTTTAACAGCGTCCTGCATTCTCGAAAAACCCGGTCCAAGTTAGTGTGTGCCAGGGTATTGATGTCCTGAGTGATCCTAATTCCCAGGTATCGCATAGATGGAGTCACTGCAAGCTGGAGGTTGTCAATGTTCCAGGTCATGATCTCGGTTTTCCCCGCATTAATTTCATAACCTGATATGCGCCCGAATTCCTCCGCCCTTTTTACGACTGCCGGGAAGGCTTGAACTGGATCGATTGTATAGACCAGGATGTCATCAGCATAAAGTCCTACCCGCTTTTCCCAGCCTCCAAATTCAAATGGGGGGATGCTTTGATCCTCTCTCAGTAATTGCACAAAAGGTTCAATGTATAAATTGAATAAGAGCGGGGAGAGTGGGCAGCCCTGCCTCGTACCCTTCTTGATTTGGAAGGGTTCTGTGATGGCGCCATTGACCAGCAGTCTGGCTCTGGGGTCCCGATATAGGAGGTTAATAACTCGACAGCACCTATTTCAACACTGAAATTTTCTCATTACTGCTGCCAGATAGGGCCAATTGACCCTTTTGAATGCTTTAGTAGCATCCAAGGTCAAGGTAGCCAGGGGCGGATCAAAAGCTGAGGCGATATCTATTGCACCTACCAGGTCATGCGTGAGATCTGCCAACTGACGCCCCTGATGAATTCCTTCTGGTCTTGGTGGATAATTGAGCCTATCTCTCTCCCGAGCCGTGCCGACAAAATGGCTGCGAAGATCTTATAATCATCGTTTAGGAGACAGATAGGCCGATAGGATCCGCAATCAGTCGTGTCCTTACCAGGTTTGGGGATCAAGACGATAGTTGCTTCTTCCACGTCTCAGGAGGCGTCCCACCATTTACAAAGATATCATTAAAGAGGGCAGTCAGAGTTGGAATGATGACGGGACCCAGAACTCGGTATAGCTCCCCAGGCAGGCCATCTGGCCACGCAGCCTTTCCCCGCTTCAGTTTATTGATAGCCATATTAACTTCTGCTTCAGTTATTGCCTCGTCCAAGCCATTACTCTGCTCTAATGAGAGGGTAGGCAATCTAACTTTATCTAGCCACTGGTCCCTGGCCAATTTGTTCTCCTTAATCTCCTCTTTATAGATATTACGGAAGAAATCCTGAAAGGCACTTCCAATTCCTGGGTTTGGGGTCCTAGTTGTAGCTTCCCCCTCCACTTTTATTTCCCTGATGTATTTTTTGGCCTGGTCTGATTTAATTTTCCAGGCCAGAACCTTACCTGCTGCTTCACCATATTCGAAATGTGACAGCTTACTAGCCTCCCACTTCTTAGCCACCCTTTCTTGAAGTAGCTTTTCCAGGTTTGCTTTTAATTCCATCCGCCTATTCGAAACGGCTGATATTTCAATGCCGAAATCACATCCCGATCCAAAAGAGTCAATTCCCTTTCTATACTTGTGGTTGCTTCTCTATAAAACCTTCGCTCTATAAGAGGCGCGGTTGGTTATGCACCCTCTTCAGTAGGCTTTGAAAGCTTCCCACACGGTCACTATCTTGGCCGAATTTACATTGATTTCTAAAAAAGAGGCTGACTCTGCCATAAGAAAACCTGTCTTCTCTTCCTCCAGCAGGATCGTACGATCAAAAGACCAGGAAGAGTGGTTAGATTGCTGAAAAAGGATTAAAGTGAGAAGGATAGCTGAATGGTCAGACAAGTGCCAGGGAAGATAAGCTAGTTCCTTCAATGCGTCTTTGAGGCAGTAACTGAAGAGGGCGTAATCGATTCTTGATTTGGGCTTATACTTATGATTGTGGAAATAAACTCCCTCCACAAATCAGATAAACCCAGAGTTGTCATTATTGTTAATAGGGTTTGCCTGGATTTGGAGTGTTTAATTGCACGAGAATTGGGTGACTTACCCAACTTTGGGTTTAAGACAATGTTGAAGTCTCCCACCCATAATACCGGGTCTGGGGAAGAGATCAAATAGTTCTCGATCTTATTCAAATATGAGGGATCGTCATGGTTCGGGCCATAGTACCCCATCAAAGTGTATGGACAACCGTCTAACCGAATACTTGAAAGAAGCCATGTGCCACTATGGTCTTCCTTGTGATCTATAATTTGAACTTTAGCCTGCTTTTTGAAGATAACAAGGATTCCCCGTATGTTGGCATTATGGTCCGTGCATAAATATTTGTCAACCCACTCCAGCTTCTTCAACATATCAATGACCTCGATTTTGAATAAATGTGTCTCCTGGATGATGATGACCTGTGCGGGGGAGTCTCTCAAATATTGTAAAACTCTGTATCTCCTACTTCTCACAAGCAGGCCATTAACATTCCAGGATAAGAACTGCAACCCCATCATTCCCTATTTCTTCTCAGTTTCTCCCACCCAGCTGTAGGGACACCCTCTCGTCTGTATTTGCTGGACCATCTATTTCCCTGACTTGCCCTGTATAAGAGGCATTTAAAAAGATTATAGATCAAGACGTTTGGTTTGAGAACTGGCACATGAGGACCTTTTTACTTATTCCCCCCCTCCCCTCCCCCCCTCGGAAAACCCGCACCTACTAACACTGACCAGATGGATAGCCATCTTTGCGTCTATGGACTGACCCCCTCTTCTTGCCCTGCCAACCTTGTGTCTGAATAAGAAACGGCTAAACACAAGCACTCTTAACTAGAAAGTTGAATAAGGAGGCGTTAGTTTAACAAGATGGGGAGTCCCAGCACCCTCCCCTATTAGTGTCAGGATTCAACACATCGTGTATCCAACGTTTTGGACATAAACAAATATGTTTCTCTTTTCTTTTCTCTCCTTCCCCTTCCTCTCTCTTTTCTCCTCATTTTTAAAAAAATGTGTTTGTTTGAATTTTATAATTGCTTTTTTATTTATTTATATATATATTTTTTTTACTAGAGTCCAGAGCCCTCTCGTTTTGGATTTTCTTTTTTCCTTAGACAGGACATTCCAAGCTCTCTGCAGAAGGACCTTAATGACCCCCCCTTGAATGATCGCTCATAGATGCTAGTAGGGCGTCAGCCTCTAAAGGGGAGCGTATGTTGTGCATTTTGTTATTATACATCACCCTTAAGAAGGCCGGGAATCTCATCTGCACAGTAGCCCCTAAGGCACTAAACTTCTCCATTTTCTGGCCCAACTCCCACTGTCTATCTAATGTAGTTTTCGACAAGTCTGAGCGGACTTCAGAGGAAAAATCAGGGGCACTTAGCGACTTTGCTTTTAATGCGAGATTCAAAATTTTTTCTTTTATAGCGTAAGTAAGGAAATTTACTAGGATTTTCCTCTGCTTCACCCTCCCTGGGTTGAGGCAGACCGGGTCTCTGTGGATCCTCTGGATATCTTTCTCCAGCTCCTCTGATGTTTCTTCTAAGTTGAGGGCATTCTTCAATAATGACACCACATATGCCTTGATTTCGCCCCCCTCTTTCCCCTCTGGGATCTTTAAGAGTCTGAGGTTGTTCCTTCGTGAGTAATTCTCCAGGGGCTCAACCCTATCCTTAATTGCATCCCCTTCCCTCCGAAGGCCTTGGATTTTAATCTCTGCAGACTCCAAACTGGCTTTTACCTCCCCCACAGACCCTTCCAGACTCTCGGTTCTCTCAAAGAGGCCATCCACTTTTTTTTCCAGGATCTCACACGCCGCCCTAATCTCGGTCTGATTCATTTTAAACTCTGCAAAGCCGCTTTTTATCTCCTCCCTCATTGTCGTTAGAAGTGCCTCCACCAAATTCCTCTGGGTTTGTCTATCCCTTACCTCGCTCTCTCCATGAAAAGCGCGGGTACTCCCTCTAAGGAGTCCGCGCGCTGCCGCCCTGCAGCCCCGTTGAAGCTCCACGGCGGCTTCTCTCCACCGCGGGAGAGAGGCGGGGGCAGTGTCAGGCTCGGGCTCACGATGCACATCGGCGCTGGGCTGGTCCTGGTTGAGGCGAGCGGTTTCCTACACGCCGCTTCGAAGAGCTGCTTGCTGTTTACTTCTGCATCCGAAAGGGGAAAGCTCCGGGAGTGAGCTTCTGCGTTCAGCCTCTCGGAAATGCCCGGTGCATGATGTAAGAGACCCGGTACGGGGAAGCGATGAGAAGCCGCTTGTTATTCCAGGGTGGAGGAGAGGTCAGCTGGCGACGCGCGTACCTCCCTAACCAGCGGCCGCCATGTTTTCCTAGCTCGTAGACAGGTGTTTCTTGACGAACTGTTGCAATTTGGGTTTCAAGAGGCACAAGTTCCATGGCTTTGTTGCATAGTCCTTTGTTATTCAATGCAGGTTTATCAAAAGTGATTAGTCTCTCAGTTTGAACCTCTTGGATTGTAGCAAGGTTTGGTCTTCTGCTACTTCTAGGGAGTCCACTGGGCCTACTACTTATTATTGGCCACATGATTGTGGTTTTACCAGATCGATGGATACAACTCTGTTCTCCTTTTTACCAGCAAGGGGCGGTAGTACTACTGATCTTGTTCCGCTGACAGCTAAGAAAGGTACAGCTTTTCTGTAAGAAGGCCCAAATTCCTTCTTTACTGCAATCTTTTCTCTGACCAGATCCCCAATCTTTGGAATCCAGACAGGTCTAGCTGGGACAGGTGTTTTTTCTTCAGTAGCCGTTGGCTTTAGATTTGTGTTACTTAGACTTCTTCTTGTTTCATTTAAGTCCTGTAAAACAGCCAAACGATCTTTGATATCAAAAGTTTTTTGTTTCACCACTGAAGTCTGACAATCGAGATCATGAATGATCATTCTGGTACCAAACAAAAGTTTGTACGGAGTGATACCTCCTAGAGAATTTCTTGGCAGATTATTAAGACTACGTTGGACACTTATTAGATGTTTGACCCACCCGTCACCCGAACCTAATACCCTCGCTGTTATAGATTGCTTTATGCCACGTTTTTTTCTCTCCACTACCGCATTTCACTCGGGATGGAATGGACTAGAGTACCGCAATGCAATGCCCATGCTGGCCATGGCCTCCTTGTAAGCTCGAGAGCTGAACACAGGACCCTGATCAGAATGTAGCATGCCAATTGCGTATGTGCCGATACAGACTCGCAAATCTTTTAAAACAGTTTTGGTGTCAGACGAGCGCTGGAGCCATATCTAAATGAATCTTGTCTTAATAATTATGGGATCGCATTTTTCCGTCTGGATGTCTGCGTATAGGTAGCCTAATCCTGTCTAATAGAGGTGTCCGGGCAGGTGTCTGGTCCAGTTCACAACTGCGATCTCTATTGCAAGTCTCACAATTCATTGCAAAGTTATACATTTGCACGCTCATCCCCGGCCACCAGTATTCCAATTGTAATTCTATTAGAGATTTCAAGATCTCTTGGTGCCTCAGACCCATTCCCATGTGGGCTTCTTGAATCAAGTAAGCCCTCCGGTTCGTGTTTGGAATTACTCTGTCCCCCACTCCAGGGATTTGAGCAAAAGGAACGGAGTTTGCATCAATTATGTATGTATTATTGAGTGGATAGTTGAAAGGTAATGCTGCATAGTCGCCTTTTAATGAGGTTTTTACTGCCAGCATGGTTTCTCCATCTATTTATTTTTTAGAACGCTTTTTTGTACCTACGGAAGCCGGTTGAACAGCTGCGGCTTTGGCTCTGTTAGCCAATGAATTCCCTGCAACGTGAACGCCATCACGTTGATGACTCAGTGTATGTAGCACATGAGTCTTTCGTAGTTCTTTCTGTAAAAGAACTACTTGTTCCCATAGCTTTTTATGCTTTATTGTGGCACCTGTCTCATCTTTGTAACCGTTTTGAATCCAGGTCTGCATACAATTATTGTAAGACCGGACGCAGTAATGTGAATCGCACACTATAAGTGTGGGGAATTCGCGATCTGCATTTTCAAGCGCCATCTTTAAAGATCTTATTTCAGCTCGCTGAGCTGTACAGTTTCTGAGTGATTCAGTTTTGGTGATTATCGGTCTGAATTTACCTAAGCACCAGAGAACTTTGACAATCGTGCACGCTGCATTGTAATTTTGTTTTCCCACAACGTAGTGTTGTACAAATCTGTCCGTGAAGATTACACAGGTGTATTGTTCTAGAGGCACTATTTCGATCGGCAGAGGATATTCATATTCATATTCTAGATCTTCAAGTTTTTTCATTTTTGGGTCAAAAGCATGTTTCACGTCTATTGCAGATGTGAATCCGCATCTTCCTGGGATGACTCGGATTACAAGGTTGCGCTCGTTTGCGCGTGTTTGCAGTTTTGTTTTAGTTAACATGTCTGTTTGTAATGATCGTAAAATTTCTGTGTGCTTCTGAGTCCAATTAATTGGTATGAAATCAGGTTTTATTAATTCGTAGAGAGGTTTAACCCTCTCTGCATAATTTAGAATGTATGTTCTTCCGAAATTCAGGAAACCTAGAATTGATTGTAAGTTTTTCGGCGTTTTTGGAGCTTGGAGTACTGCACACTTCTCTAAGAAGTTGTCTGCTAGGCTTTTGCCTTCACTTTATAATTCATATCCTAAAAACAGGACAGTTAGGTGGGCAATTCGTGACTTTTTTAAAAGTTGAATTTGTACCCTTCAGCTGCGAACCCAAGTATTATGGTGTTCACTCTTTCAAGTGAGTCTCCAGGTCATCGTCTGTGATATAGATGTCATCAACATAAGATAATGCCTCATCATCATACATTTGTAGTAACTCTGTTACCCTGGCTGAGAATAATCCTGGGCTATTCTTGAATCCCTGTGGGAGACGACAAAATTGTTTTTGGGCCCCCATACTTGAGAATTGCTTTCTGGTGCAATGTTTTGACAGAAGAATCCATTTGAAACATCTAATGTTGTTTTGTATTTTTTGCGCACAATGTTATTCATTAGTGCTGCACTGTGTGAGTTTTGTACTGCAAATGTTTTGCAGCAGGAGTTTAGGTGTCTGTAGTCCAAAACTAGACGATATGAATCATCTGGTTTGGAGACAGGAAACAAAGGATTGTTCATTTGTGAGGTGCATGTTTCAATCACCCCCTGGTATTCAAGTTGATCTAAGATCTCCCTGACTTGTTTTTTAGCTTCTTGCTTAACTGGATACTGCCTTTGTGAAGTGGGTTGATTTCTTAACTGAATTTTATGATGAGGAGAATCCTCATCCCATCCTACATGATTTTTATATAATGCAGGGGATTGGGCTACTGTCCATTTCCTAGCATATGTATATTTTTTATGAATTGGAATTTGATTTGAGAAGGCAGGCATAATAATTTCTTCGCCATGTGGGCACTCCCTGACAAACTCTGGTGGCCAGTCTTTTTCTGCTAGAAGGATATCATAGCCTTTAGATAGGTTATCCCAAAAGAGACCCCTTATTTTCCTAGTTTTGTCCCCCTCTATACGTAATGTTATTTCGTATAATTTATGGGGCACGCTAACTCTGGTGTCTGCAGTTTACACTTGAATGTATTCATTCGTGTCCACTGTCTCCAGAAGATTCATCAGGATCTTGCGAGCTATGGTTACTTCTGCTGCGCTGTCTAGCATTGTCTGGCCCCATTCTCCGTTTTTCAGTTGTGTCCTCAGAATCCTCAGCATGTTTTATTTTAATACTAGCTACCTTCTTCTTTGGAAATTGTAATGTTTTACTTTGATGAGCAGGTTCCTTGTCTTTGGACTTGACGTGCTCTTCTTTATGTTCTGACCATTCTCTTCTTTCTGATTTCTGTGAGGAAGTCTGAAAAGATCGAGAGGGATGTGTATAAATATCTTAATATCTGTCAGGTTTTCTCAAATTGTCCCTATTTCTAAGGTTGTATCTTTTTTCAGAGGGCTTCCTGTGTGGAGACTTGCCTCCTCGTTCTGGAGATCTATCTCTCCGTTGAGGAAACCTTCCTCTGGACTGAAACTGTTTTTCTCTGGGAGTGGTTTGTTTATTACCCTCCCACCTCTTTTTTGGAGTATTGAGATTATTTTTAATAAAGGTTTTTTCAGGATTTTCAGTTAGTTGTGGTTTTAGTGGTTTCCCACCCAAACCATCTCTTCCTAGTTCTTCATAGGATTTTTCAATTATTCAGGCAAGTTCAAAAGGTTGATCTGCTATATCTGTTTCTTTCAATTTTTGGTGGCAGGTTGTACCGTCAATTGTCAATTAAACTAATTCTCTATATGCTTTTGTTAATTCTTTTAGCTTAACTAAGAGTTCTTGGTCTGACATTTTTTCAATGTCAGGATGTGGTGTATAGCTGGCTAGAACTGGCCATGTGGCTCCTGGTCTACCTAGCCTGGTGAAGTGATTTTGATGTTTTAGGGTGCCATTAAACCAGAGCAGGTGCTCTTGGTATGTTAGTGGAATTTCAACGTCCTCGAAAGGGACGTATTTCTCTGGAGATTCATCTATTTTGTAATAGTGAAAATCGTATGTTATTGGATTTGCTTCAGGAAAGTGTATCCAGGAATAGAATACCTCTGTCTGCCGATGTTCATGGGCCTCTACCACAAATATGACTGTACCACCTCTTGATGATACTCCATTTTCTATAAGTTTCATAGATATAATTTTCCTTACATTTACCGGAATGATTATAACATTTGGGTCTTCCTTTTTGTGACTTGTGTCATCCGCTAAAAGTTGAGCTGCTATTTTAGCTCTCTCCCTTTCGTCGTCACTTTCCGGCATTTTACTGACAGAAAGTTTTGCAGATCAAGTTTCAAGGAAACAAAGATTAGGTGCACAATATTTTGGAACACTGTATCCTTCAACGTTGACTAAACCAAAAACTAATACATAGGAACTCTTCCCACTAAGTTCCGGCGGATATTAACCTTTTACCCACTCCAGACGTCTATTGGAGTTTTTACGGGAAAAAGGGGTCTGTGTGAAAAGCACGACTGAGGTACTCTAGTATCTAGCGTTAAATTATCGCCTTACCAAACGTTGGGCGCCATGTAGTGTAGTTCCTATATTCCCAATAGGCTCTACACATTGGAATAACATAAACGATAGTTTAGAAGTAGGACTAAGGTCGACTAGGTCTCTATTGAATATGTTAGACTTAATTATGAATGCCAGCTAGCTCAGAGGTCACTAGAAACTTTCTCGACTAAACAGGAAGGAGTTAACTCTCCTGAATAGACAAGAAGGGATTAGTTTCTGACAACCGCATAAACATGACAACTTTGCTCCCTCCAGAATAAGGAGTATATCTCCAGAGTCGCGGAAACAATAGATGGCTATTTCACTCAGTCAATCGTGCATGCTTAGTTTCACCAGCTGTGCAGAGAAATAGAGAGACGGGCGTTTCCAATAAAAGTTATTTATTGAGCAGTCCTCTTTCTCATGCAAGAGAAGTAAATTGCCACAATTGCAATACTTGTCATAAAGTAAAGTGCGTACAGTAAAAAGAGTATATTACTGTAAAAGCATTTATATGGTTTCTAAGCCATAAGATACTTAAAACGGATAAAATACATACAATGATAAAAGTTCACTAAACGTACTCAACTGGTGTTTCTAAAATACGCCTACCCCGGTGTACCTAACCTAAGCCTAGTACGTGGGAAGGAGTAAGTGAGATATAGTTTGAGTTAAGATAGGTTTTTGCCAAGAATCTGAATCAAGAATTCTCTAAGGATCTAATCAGCTCCGTACCTTGGTTTTAGAATGAAGGAGGTCTTGTATCTCTTTCTCAGGACTCGATCTCACAGCAACCCGCAAGGGTGACTGGAAACACTGGAGCTGGATTTCTCGGCAGGAGAAAAGACAGTGTCTCTCTCAGTGCATCAATGGGAGAGTCGGCTTCCTTTGGCACTCGCATCAGCTGGGCGTCCGGCAAGTAGATAGCCGATCTTCTCCAAACCACAGTGTGCTTGCTTAAGGCAAATGCTGGTATATTTATACCTGGAAGGTGCCGAGTTTGACGTAAGGTTGGACATAAGACGTCACTAAGAACTTACAGTTCTTTCAGGACTCCAGGAGTTCTTGGACAAATCAAAACAAAAGCAGGGGGAATTCCCGGGCTGCTGGAGGCTTGGTTTATTTAAAGAAGGTGTTATACTTTCTAGGAGTCTAGGGGAGTAGCCTTGCCGTATTTTGACTGCATTGGCTATGACTAAATATGGATATGATTCTTATGCCTTTATAACGATATGATTTGTTATGATTTGTTATAACCACATAAGGGCATGAATCGGGAATATTGAAATAGGGTCCTAGATACGTTCACAACAAAACTAAATGTTTGTGGTAGATTTTTATATTGACCTGGAATGAGACAACCTATATATAGGTACAAGAAATAGACAGGTGAGGAGCCAAGATGGCGATCGGAACAGTCGCATGAACGCTTTGCTCTGAGGTCCCTTCCTCCCCGCTTGCCTATCCTGTCGATAATCCTGATCGAGGCTTTATGATTTCTGTTGTTAGAGAAAACGCTCACTTACCGTCTGCTTTTGGGGCTCCATCGTGCAGTGGCTCCTGAGATCTGCCCCCGTCTGCTTGCTGGCCTTCCCGGCCCTGACGCCGGGGCCTCGAGTGCAGCACCCGCCCGGCAGTGTTCGGATTGTTGGCGGCCCTGGTTCGGATGAGAAGCCTGTCGATGGGAGCCTGGGAGCCGCGAGCCGGGGGAGATGGAGCTGACCCACTCCCAATAGTGGATTGTCCCGTATACCCAAGCAGTTGGTGAGCCGGAGAGAAGCCGTGTTGCCCGGTTCCCCTTGGGTGTGACGCCCACTCATGTTAATAGTCCCGTCCGGGAACCGGTGCTTGGCTCCCGGAGAGCTGCGGGGAGCGCACCCGGTCTTCTGGTGACTCTCCTTTCCGTGCCGGGCGCCGACCGCCGCCGATTAGCTGTGAGACCTGTTGCCTCTGGCGGTCGGACTGGACTCGGAGGTGGAGGGGGAAGTGGCGAAGAACGAAGAGCTTAAGATGGCGGACGACCCCTTGGAGTGAATCCCTCCCGGAGACAGAGACACTGCTGCATTTGAGACCCCCGGACCTCGGTTACATGGGGCGGCGCTTACACGTAGTCATGTGCTGGTTGCACTGGTTACCCTGCGGACTGCTCTGCTTCGGAGGTCCCGGGACTTGGAGGTACGGATCGCTGCCATTGTCGTTGCGCCATTTTGTGGCGTAGTGGCCTCCCCCCGAGTTGGTGCCGTTGAATCTCCTCCAGTTGCTGTGCCGGGGTCCCGGGATGAATCTACGATTTTGGGGGAGCGAATGGATCTGGCGTCTGTGCTGCAATGCCTCCCACATCTTGTGTCTTCCTATCCGTGCTTGGCAGACCTGTCTTTGGACTTGGCCTCGCTGGTGATCGGCGTATTGTTGCACTCTGGCTGCCGCCATGTATCGCTGGCTGCTACTTGGTGGCTGGGACAATGTTGTGCGAAGGTGCCGCCTGCCTCACCTGGCTGGTGTGGCCTTTTTGTATCGTACTGTCTCCTGACTGCAGGGCTGTTTAGCAGTTCTACTATTCACAGAAGTGGCCAGGGGTGACCTCGCTTGGGTCCTGGCGGGACTTCTTCCTGGTTAATGGCGAATCCGGGACACGTCTTGTAGGACTGTTATTGATTGCAACCTGTGCGTTGGCTGTTCTCTGTATTTTCTCTGGCCTCGGTCTCTATGCTTTTAGTTGCGGGGATGGGGGGGACCGGGTGTTTACATCGCCGGCTCCTCTCCTCATTCTTTTTCGTTTTAGTCCTCTTCTTTTTCTTTTTATTTCCTTTCTTTCAGGTGACTCTGGGGCGACAGGCACGCTGTTAGTGGGGTAGGCCATAGCCATTACGGTGATGTAGGGTGGCGGGTGATGGGGGGGGGGTTTGTTATTTTAATTTGTTTTGTTCTATGGTCCCTTTCTTTCCCTATTTCCTCTAGGGGGTTGGCTATGTCTTCTTTTTCCGTTCTTTACCTATCCGGCGTCTGCACTTGCCTTTCTTACTGTCTGGTACGGGTGGGCTTTCTACGCGACATCTTGCTAAATTGCTTGCTATTGTTTGACCTTTATTCCTGGCCTGCCTTAGGCGGGCATTGGGTGTATTTGGCCCCGTTACTTATGATTGATTTCTGATTGCATGGAGGGGTATACCTCTCCCGTCTCTTTTTGTCTGATTGTGTTGTGTGATGCCTCTGTTGATATGGCCGCTGCCTCCTCTCAATATTATAAAAATGAAACCTCTTTTATCCTTGTGCTTTCCTGTGTTACGACCACGTCTTACGATTATAATGTGCTTCTTCCTTTTATCCTACACATCTAAACTGCGCTGTCTTGATCTCCTGATTTTGCGGCCGGCCCCTGTGGTTGTAGGCCCGCGCTTGTATTGCTCTGATTGATTTATTAAAGGTTTAAAAAAAAAAAAAAAAATGGACAGGTACACTAAACTATACATGTCACTTTTGATTGCTGTCATATTTTTCCAACTTTATCACCTGTGGGCACTCGAAACCCATTGTAAAATCACACTTGTCGGATGCCCTCACCCTGCAGAAACATTTAGGAACACACATGTGGGCTAAATAGTGGCAGTAATATGTTCATGTGTGAGGAACATTGGAAGAAATTACAATGATTTGGGAAACAATTGCTGAAAATCTGATAAAGGCAATGTTTAGCACATTCTTCTTGACTGCCAATGAAGGCAAGTGAGATCTGGCGTGAACCAGATACCTTAGATTCTAAAGAATTTGAAAGAGTATAGTTTTTCTACTTTCCTCAGTTTAATATTCACATCAACATAATAGTGCACTACATACAGTGATTCTTCCTCAATGTGGTAATGTGTCCCAGACTTACATAATGATTGTGCAGAAAAACATTGCCCTTGGAAAGCCCACAGATATTTGGCATTTCCAGCTCCTGACATCAGGGCAACATTTCTTCGGTTATTGTTCCTGGATTTATGTTTCTCTGTTTGAAACAAAATGGGATATTGCTATCCTATTTAATGTTATATTGAAAACTCATATTGACTGGCATGCTATGTAACTGCCTAAAGATAGAATAATTTTTAATACAGATAAATGATCATGTTTCTGTTTTGAATTTTCATATATTCTGAAATAACTTTATTCTAGAGTCATAAATCCAACAAACACCTAAAACATACACAACGAGATGTACTAGGCTAACTTAATTTCATTTTTTTCACAGTAAAATAAGGAAAATTGATAATACCAAATTTCGACAAGTAAAATCGGAACAACTGCTACGCATAGAAGATCATGACTTTGCAATGAGACCAGGATTTGGAGGTAAGTTGTACTCTTAAGTTGAGAACTTTGTAGTTGTCATCTTCCATATTTGTAGTTATTGTTCTTTTTATAATGTGGTGTTTTCATTGAATTTTAAAAAAGTACCATCACCCATTTCATTTTTTGGAATCTCAAATACAAACTTCATTTGAATGATACTCAGTACGTTTTTCACCAAAAGTTCACTTTGAGTATTTATTCTCCATCAGTTCAATCCCAGAGTAGAGTTTTTTTATTGGGGATCTGAATATTTCCGAGGCTGGAACAGATTGGAAGTATTGTGGTAAGTTTATTACATCTAACCGGGAGGGAGACAAACAGCTAACTCACATGAAATGCTTTGTTCTCGAGCCCGGGGATCGCGGCCCTCTTGAACACAGTGACATTCCACAAGATTATACCTAGTGGGAACACTACATATCTCATTCCTTTAACAAATTTAACAAAACAAAGAAAATAATAATTAGTAAACAGCAATGAAAAAAAATCATAAATAGCATTTGAAAAAAACATATTGCATTTGAAAATGTGTGAGAAACAGTAGTTCAAAAACAAAATGTGGACCATACACACAAGTACAAATTACATAACAAATTCATCAAACTTTTTTTGAGTTTTAATATCAGTACAATCCCTGAGGACTCAGGACTAGTTTCTCCAACACAAACCAGCTCTGGATTCTTGATCCAGTTCACCTTGTTCTTTCTGTTCTTTTCTCAATATTGTCTTTAGTATTTTCTTTCTATTCCACACATTTCTATCACTTAACAAGAGTGTATTTTTGTATACTTTATTCACCTGAAGTGGTTCTGAATACTTAGATTACCCTTTACTAATCATATGACTTTTCCATACCTAAACCCAATCACCACTCATATATTCACCACGTTGGCTGGGCTCACTCTCCACCACCACCTTTATTTACTCCACTCCTTTGAACAACAGCACCCCCTCATTGCTTCAAACAGAGATTTTCCAGTTACAGAGTGAAGTGTGTGGCAGTAAGACCACAACTATTTTCTCATCGCCACTTTCCAATATTCTCCTCCTGCCAAAGCCAGCTGTAATCCCTCTTTCAGTGTTCTGTTCCACATCTCCACAAGGCCACTGCTTTGAGTATAATACACAGAGGAACAAACTTTCTCTATGCCTTGCTGTAGAAGAAAATCTTTAATTCACTGAGAAAACAAATTGGACACCGTTATCACAATCCATAATTTCCGCCACTTGTACTCTTAAAAGCAGTTCCTTTAAAAACAGAATAACTGTCTTTGAAGTCACTTCTCCATTAATTTTTATTTCAGGCCACCTAGAGAAATAGTCAGTCAGAACAATGAATATTTGGGACTACCACCCAATGCATGTCATTTACCAGTAATATCAATTTCTATTTACTTCCAAGGACCATTTGATGTGTCAGACTCTACTGAAGGATAACTCACAGTTTTCTGGGATTTGTCTCTCCAAGCACATAGCACACCCACTCTGATGGTCCTCTCCACATCGTGATCTAAGCTGGGCCACCAATACTCTTCTCTTTCTGGCCTATTATTAGCACTCACGCCCTTGGTCCCACATGTGCCAATTTAACTATACTATCCCTTAATACTGAAGGTACTACTAGCAAATCACTCCTCAACAACACACCATTCACCACCACCAATGCCTGACTGCCCTGTGAAAACACTCTGCAGAAAAAAGGGCACACCCCTTGTTCCCCAAAGACATTGTCTCCTTTAATGGCATCCAACAATTCATCATGTGACACTCTGTCTTTAGTTGTAACACTCACTGCCGCCACCAACCAGTCCTCTTCTTCATTCAACACACCAGACACACCACACCGCCTGATGGCAATCGCGAGAAACAGTCAGCCAACACGTCTTTTTTCCAGGCAGATAATCCATGCAGAACTTATATTCGAAGTTTTTCATTAACCATTGTGTACATCTTGGAGATGCTCTCCTTCCCCCTTTTGTTGTGAATACTTTCATAAGTGATTGATGATCTGTTCTGACTGTAAAATTAGTTTCCGACAATTATGTTCTAAAATCATTGACTGTGCCCCACACAGCCATTGCCTCTCGTTCTATGGTGGAAGAGTTCTTCTCTGCATCCATTAATAGTTTAGAAGCATAGGCAGTTGTTACAACGACACCTTTTTTTCTTTGAACCCACTAAACTGGCATCAGTATTTACTGCAATAGGATCATTGGTGGCAAATGGTTTAAGTGCTGGGGCTGTGGCAATTTTCTTCTTCAAATCTTCAAACTTTTTCACAACTCTCAGACCAAACACATTTAACATTTTTGATCATGAGACCACGCATGTGTTTGGGCATATCAGCAAACATTGGTACAAAACAGCAATAATATTCGGCCAATCTTAAAATTTGCAATAACTGATCTTTACTTGTTGGAGACGGGCTTCCTCTATGGCAGACACTGGTTTCATTTTTAGAGCTATACCATCAGCAATTCCCCAAATACTCCACCTTCTTCACTTTGAACTTACATTTCTCCTTCCTGATGGTTAACCCGCTCTCTTGTAAAATTCTTAATACATCCCTCACATTTTCATCATGTTTTGCATCATTGTTGCCAAAGACTAAGATGTTGTCTTGAAACTATGTCACCATATGCATGTTCTTTAGTAGATGATGCATAGTACTCTGAAAAATGTCTGTTGCCAAAGCTAAACTAAAAGGCATACGTTAGTATCTAAATGTCCCTTAAGGAGTGACAAAAGACCTTTGATCACATGATAGTGGTAAACATTTAAAAAATGTTCGGAAGAGGATGCCTATTGACTCAAATGTCCACATTAAGATCCCTCAAGTCTACATACAACCTTATTAAAACCAATTTCTATGGCGCAACTAAGCCCAATGGGCGTCAAGGCGCATAACCAAACGGTACAAGCTGTTCAAAATACCACTATACAACTATACAGCTATTGTTATTATTATTATTATTATTATTATTATTATTATTATTATTATTATTAAAAGAGATTTGGTACCGCGCACATACACCAATTGGTTTCTTGGCGCTCGAGACCGGGTGGAGAAAAACAGTCGGGATCGGGCAGCTAACCATGTGCAAGACGGAACAGGTGGGTCTTCAATAAAGTGCGAAAGCAGCGATAGTCGGTGGATAGACGAATAAAAAGAGGAAGGGAATTCCAGGTAGCGGGAGCAAGAAAAGAGAAACAGGCACCCCCGTGTTTCTTGCGGTTGAACCTGGGAGTGATCAGAAGATTGTAGGCCGAAGATCTGAGGTTAAGGGAAGGAACATAAGCGTGCAAACAAGAGGAGATAAAGGCAGGGGCACAGGTAAACAGGGATTTAAAAATGGTGCAGGCCATCTTAAAGACACACCGTTGCGCAACTGGGAGCCAGTGTAAGGTCTTCAGCAGAGGGGTGACATGCTGATGTTTAGGCTGCTGAAAGATTAATCTGGCTGCCTGGTTCTGAACCAGTTGAAGTCGGGAGAGGTGACAGGCAGGAACCCCCACGTATAGACAGTTGGCATAGTCTAGACGTGAGGTGATGAGGGCCAGGATAACAAGAATAAGGGCCTCTTGGGATAAAAACCTGCGGATCTTCCCGATTCGGCGAAGATGATAAAAACATGCCGAGGTGACGGTGTTAATATGTGGCCGCATCGAGAGGTCACTAGAAATGGTAACCCCCAAGCTCTTCACAGTATTCACTGGACAAGGAGGGGAACCCAGAGCGGTAGGCCAAAAGTTGGGAGACCAGGGAGTGAGGGGGCCGCCGGTCACCACCAGCTCCGTTTTACTTGGATTGAGCTTTAATTGGCTAAGGTTCATCCACTCATAAATAAAGAGCATGGCATTTTGAAAATTGGAACAGGAGGAAGGGGAAGGATTAATAGGAAAAATAAGCTGCAGATCATCTGCGTAGTTGAAAGCAGAAACTGAAAACTGACGAAGAGAAACAAGGAGGGGCTGCATATAAAGGTTGAACAAAAGCGGGGACAGAGCAGAACCCTGGGGAACACCACAGGAGAGTGAAGATAGGGGGGCAGAGAAGGAGGAAAGGCGAACAGATTGAGAACGGGATTGGAGAAAGGATACCACCCATGACAGGGCCAGCCCAGAGATGCCAGCATTTCTGACACGGTCGACCAGGATTCCATGGTCGACCGTGTCAAATGCGGCTGAAAGATCTAGAAGTACAAGGGCCTGGGCCAAGTTCTTATCAGCTCCCTGTTTCAGCGTGTCCATGACTGCCACCACCACTGCCTACTGTGGGTAAGCTTTGACGAAACACCAGGTTTTGAGCGCCTTTTTAAAAGAGGAGAGAGAGGACTGTGTCTTAATATCTTGGGGGAGAGAGTTCCACAGCTTTGGTGCAACAATGGAAAATGCCCTATCTCCCCATCGTGCTCTTTTGGCTCGAGGGACGACCAACAGGTTCAGCTCAGCAGATCTAAGCGCTCTCCCTGGCTGGTAGGGAGTAAGCAAGGCGCTTAAGGGATGCGTAGATCTTTCTGACAGAGCTCTATAAACTAGGCAAAGAATTTTAAAAGAGATCCTCATTTGAATAGGGAGCCAATGAAGAGTCTTTCTGGCCATAGTGGCAGAGGAGGTATTGGGAAGTGCTAGAACAAAACGGGCCGCAGCATTTTGTACAATTTGTAGCCGCTGGGTGAGCCCCTTGTTGGCATCTGCATAGAGTGCGTTGCAGTAGTCCAACCTGGAGCCCACCAATGCCACTACTATCTGCTTCCGAGCTGGGAGAGAAAGATAGTGAAGAATTCTCCTGAGTATTTTTATAACTCCCCAGCAGGTAGCGACCGTGCGATTAACCTGTAGGGTCATAGACAGCGAGGTGTCGAAAATTACGCCGAGATTTCTGGCTGACTGGGAAGGAGAAGGACAGGTTCCCAGCGCAGACGGCCACCACTCAGTAGACCAGATATCCTGGTCCTTGCCAAAGACCAGGATCTCAGTTTTGTCGCCGTTCAACTTCAAAGAATTCTGAAGCATCCAGTCAGATACTGTCTGCATGCAGATTCTGAAGTTGGCGGCGGATGTAGAGACTGAGTGGGCTAGTGACACCATGATTTGAGTGTCATCGGCGTATGACACCACTTCCATCCCCTGAGATTTTACTAACCTCGCAAGGGGTGCAACATAAATGTTAAATAGGGTCGGACTGAGGGCCGACCCTTGAGGCACCCCACATTGCAGGGATTTAACAGGGGATAGAAATTCGCCGAGCTTGACTCTCTGCTCTCTATGTTGTAAAAAAGAGTGCAGAAGGTTAAGAGCCGCACCAGAGATCCCTGCCTCCCTCAACCGAGATGTTAAGATGGAAGGAGACAGGGTATCAAATGCTGCGGTAAGGTCCAGAAGGACCAACACCGTAGTGTGTCCGGCATCTACCTTCATACGGATGTTATTTACCACCATGGTCAATGCAGACTCCGTACTATGGACTTTGCGAAAGCCATGTTGGGATCCATCAAGATACCCAGATGAGTCAAGAAAAGTAGAAAGATGACGATTGAGGTGGGACTCAAGTATTTTTGCGGGAGCGGGTAACAGTGAAATAGGTCTAAAATTTTTCAACTGTTCCGGGTCCAGCGTGGGCTTCTTGAGTAATGGCTTCACTATCGCCCTCTTCCACAATAAAGGGAAGGTGCCTTGGGTGATAGATCCATTCATCACCTCTAGCAAAGGTGGCAACAAAGTGGCTCTGCAATCCTTCAGGATTTTCAGAGGACACGGATCCAGAGGGGATGAAGATTTAACCCTGTCGAGAAGAGTGTCAAGTTCATCCAAAGTAAGGGGCGGAAAGTCCGTTAGGGTGTTAGCATGGTCACTAGACCAGGCTTCCAAACTCTTCAAGATTTGGAAAGAGGAATCATCCATATTATTTCTTTGCGTTTCCAGAGCCAAATAGATATCATCAATCTTCTTATAGAAGAACTCTGATATGTCGTCGCAGAGCTCCTGTGAGCCTACCACTGGATCCGGCACCTGAAGGGTGCAAAGTGAGTCCACGATCTTAAATATCTCACTAGAGGAGGTAAGGGAAGTAGTGAGATTGGTAAAGTATTGCTGTTTTTCTCTGATAACCGAGGATTTGTAGTCAACTAGCAATTTCTTATGGAGTTCCCTATCCTGTGGGTCCCAGTTTTTTCTCCATTTCCTCTCTTGTCTTCTGCATCCCTGTCGCAGAAGTCTGAGAGATTCCGTATACCAAGGAGCAGTGGGTTTACGGCGCGCAGAGTATCTATAGGATAAAGGAGCTAGTTCGTCCACCGCCCTGGCGATCGAATCAAAGAATAATTCGGCTCCTCCATCCACATCCCCTGAGGCAGAATAGCTGTCATTATTTATAAATGGTGCAAAAGCATCATTCGTGATGTTTTTAAAGCTCCTCTTTGGGCCTCTAGTGAAGGTGCAAGGATCAGACTTTCCTTCCAGAGAGTAGGCCAACCGAAGAGGGATGGCAAGATGATCAGACCACACTAGGGACACCGGAGTGTCTACAGATAGTCTATCATCATTGGTAAAGACTCCGTCCAAAATGTGGCCCGCCCGATGTGTAGGAGTTTTTACAAGTTGGATACAGTCACAGGCTGCAAGCGCATCCACCAACCTGGTGGAGTCATGGTCCCCCAGATTATCCAAATGGAAATTAAAGTCCCCAAGAATGGCCAGGCGAGGGTTACCGAAGTAAGGTTCAAGGATTCTAAGAAGATTCTCAGTGAACGAGGCTCTGGAACCAGGGGGTCTATATAAAAGGATTCCAGAGAAGGAGACCGAAGGGGCACATAATATCGAGAAATGTAAGGCCTCAAAAGAATCCGAGACTGAAGACAGAGGTTTAATCGTACATTGCAAAGAAGTACTGCACAGAATGGCCAGTCCACCTCCTCTTCGTCTAGGTCTGTCATGTCGAAACAGGCTATACCCTTCAGGGATAGCCATTAAAAGATCGTGGCCAGAAGACTCAGAAGCCCAAGTTTCAGTAACAAACATCCACTCCGGTTTCCTATCTGTCACAAACTCATGGAAGGCGATATTGTTCTTAATGATGGACCTAGCATTGATCAAAAATCCCTTCTTTATTATTAAACTCTCAGAGGAGCTGGAGCTGCTCCTATGTGCTAATATAGGGAGCATAGGGGGTAGAACAGCAGAATCACATGTATGGCAACAAGAGGAATGCAAAATACCATCAGGAGAGAATTTATGGGTACAAGGTAGAATATCAGGCTTGAGGGCTAATAGCTCTGATACAGAATAATAGTGAGGTACCTTAGATCGAAGAGACGATGGTCCAGAGTCCAGCCCGTCCTCAGCGCGGACGGGCGCAGACGGGCTGGACTCTGGCGTGACTCCGGCGTGGCTGCGCCGGACACGCTGCGCGCACACGCTGCGCGTCATCCCAGTCGGTTTAAATATTGCTCTAGACAGTCCTCCTGACTGCTAGAGCGCGGGAGTGACCAGTGTTACCCTGCACTCACCTAAGATGGCGCTCACCAGATCCAGAGCGCGAGGGACCGGCCCGCCGAAGTAGCGGTGAGGATCCAATTATAGTGCAAGAGTGCGAGCGGGGGTTAAAAACAAGGGAAACAAGTGAGAAATGATTTTAAAATAAAAATAGCACAAAACGGGAATAATTAAAAACAAAGCGTTTCTGCAGGACAAGCCTAGCGATGTTAGCCTAGCTGTAGTAGCGATAGTAATGCAAGGAGAGCCTACCTCCTGTCCTACTTAAATATAAATCCCAGCGTCAATCTCTAGACAGTCCTCCTGACTGCTAGAGCGCGGGAGTGACCAGCGTTACCCTGCACTCACCTAAGATGGCGCTCACCAGATCCAGAGCGCGAGGGACCGGCCCGCCGAAGTAGCCGTGAGGATCCAATTATAGTGCAAGAGTGCGAGCGGGGGTTAAAAACAAGGGAAACAAGTGAGAAATGATTTTAAAATAAAAATAGCACAAAACGGGAATAATTAAAAACGAAGCGTTTCTGCAGGACAAGCCTAGCGATGTTAGCCTAGCTGTAGTAGCGATAGTAATCCAAGGAGAGCCTACCTACTGTCCTACTTAAATATAAATCCCAGCGTCAATCTCTAGACAGTCCTCCTGACTGCTAGAGCGCGGGAGTGACCAGCGTTACCCTGCACTCACCTAAGATGGCGCTCACCAGACCCAGAGCGCGAGGGACCGGCCCGCCGAAGTAGCGGTGAGGATCCAATTATAGTGCAAGAGTGCGAGCGGGGGTTAAAAACAAGGGAAACAAGTGAGAAATGATTTTAAAATAAAAATAGCACAAAACGGGAATAATTAAAAACGAAGCGTTTCTGCAGGACAAGCCTAGCGATGTTAGCCTAGCTGTAGTAGCGATAGTAATGCAAGGAGAGCCTACCTCCTGTCCTACTTAAATATAAATCCCAGCGTCAATCTCTAGACAGTCCTCCTGACTGCTAGAGCGCGGGAGTGACCAGCGTTACCCTGCACTCACCTAAGATGGCACTCACCAGATCCAGAGCGCGAGGGACCGGCCCGCCGAAGTAGCGGTGAGGATCCAATTATAGTGCAAGAGTGCGAGCGGGGGTTAAAAACAAGGGAAACAAGTGAGAAATGATTTTAAAATAAAAATAGCACAAAACGGGAATAATTAAAAACGAAGCGTTTCTGCAGGACAAGCCTAGCGCTGTTAGCGTAGCTGTAGTAGCGATAGTAACCTGATGTCACCATTACCTTTCTTTGCCATACCCAATGAATCGAGTACCTCTGATGATTCTATTTGTTCAAGCGTCCCACTCTCACATAACCTGCATAGTTCTTGATGCAGAGGTTCTCTCATCACCAAAGGTATACTCCTGGCTTTATGACCTACCGTAGTTACATCTTCGCTCAACACAATGTAATGCATAAATCCACTGAGAGTACCAAACTGTTCCTTAAAAACATCTGGGAACTCCGTAATGTATGGCACTCCTTCCCCGGCCCCCCAGCACTTGATAAGGATGATTAGGAACCAAACTAATTCCTGAGGTCCCTTTGCTGAGGCCAGCCTAGCAAACCTAAACACAAACCTTCCTTAGCAAAATACACTTTAGATGGCACCACCTTCTGCTGAAACTCTAGCTGGGCTTCAATGAAACCCACTAATTCAATGGGTTTATTATGAAAGGCAGTTAACCTCATGTCTGAATTTTTCCGAACATGCTAAGAAACGTCTTTTAAATATTCCTCCCCTATAAGAGTGTGCCTAGCTCCTGAGTCTACAGCTCTGTAAGTGTGAGACCTGCACTCCTTTTTGTAAATTGTAATCAAACGTTAAAACAAGTTTAAATAAATAAGGGAGCAACCCTGCTGAGGGTTTTGCCCAACACCCTATGTGAAAACTGCACTGTCGAGGCCTGGAAACATCCAGGTCTGCAAGGTGCTCAACCAAATGTCGCTAGGGTTTCAGTAACCATACCACATTATTTGAAAATATTTGCTCTCCAATTTTGTATTGAATATTTAATGTAACAAAGTAATCATTCAAATTCAAAAACTGACCTTAGATATCGGTCACAATTAACTAAGCAAAAATGTGAACATAAAATTGCTCAATAACATTCAAAGCATGTTAGAAACATAATCACATATTATGATCATGATTTAGGTTGTATCAAATCTCTCAACATAAAAGCCCAATGCATTTCAGGTTTCAATAAGCCCTTCTTCAGGGCTTAATGTAAAACTTTATGTTTCATATAGGTTTTCTTGACTTTTAGTTCCGTGGCTGGACGCTACAATATAAACAATTGAGAAAGTTGCTAACGATCTTAGTGCTGAATGTGTATGTATTTATATTCATTTGAATATGTAGAATTTGCACATATTTAATGGAGAAACAAAAGAGAGAAACGTCAGATAAAGGATAGTACTTTGGAGCCTGACCCGTGATTCGTGTGGTGCCGATAATTCACAGTTTTTCCCCGATGATGTTAAGACAAAATCTATTTCAAACGTAAACATCAGATAACCAAATGCAGTGCATCCCAGTGAATGTGAGGCGGTGTTCTATCATCAGACGTGCGCACAAAATAACCACAGTCGCCTACATCTGTACTGCATGCCGTGTCATGTGAAAAAAACAGCTTTACTTCTAAAATGCACTTACTGCGCCAGTAGATGATGAACTCTCTGGCTCTACAGTAAACGGTACGTGAATTCAGTCAATGCCATCCAGGCTTATGATTACGTCTCCCACTGTTATAGTCTGAACTCATGAGTCTTACCCGCTCCGTATATGTTTATTCGGTCAGCGTTGTTAATTCGAGCGGCAAACTCGTCTTGTAAACTGAAAATCAATAAAATATGAATATATCATACGTGTTTTACCGATTGCGTTTCCCATTACATGGATCAGAGGTTAATGAGTCTTACCCACTTCGTATTTTCATTAAGACACACATTCACTGGATGATGTCATCAGTGATGTCATCAGTGATATCATTTGAGATGTCATCAGTGATGTCATGAGTGATGTCACTGACCATGTCATGAGTGATGTAATATGTGATGTCATCAGCAGTGCATTATGGGCACGCGAGTTATAGTTAGCTGAACTAACTATAACGGGGGAATTTCAATGGTTTTGTATGAGTGAAATGTCCAGCTAACTATAACATGTGTGAAACCGCTGTACTCTAGTCAAGGAGCCAGAGAGTTTTAAATGAGGGTAGGAACCCATTCCCGTTTGTATGGCATCTGACGAAGACTTGAACGTCGAAATGCATTATGCCTGTTGATTTGCACGAAGTAAACCGATCTCTTCCATCATCCCCTCCGTGTCCTTTGGTTGCTTGAAATAGGAGCTGCCGTTTGAATTGATATATATATATATATAAATATTCAAAAACACCATTCCACCTGGGGCCAGCCGAACTCACGGCGGGTGCAACCGAGAACCGCTTTGTAAAACAGCAAAACACGGAGGTTCGGTGCACACACGGGGCATATGTAGGCTTTGTAGTATCCGCAGACGCGTTTCTGGCTTCTGCCTTCATCAGTGCGGAAAAGCCGTCGATGTAAAAGCACAGTCTTTTAAACAGTCCTGCCATTCGATAGGTGAATCCTTGGCCAATGAGAGGCCAGCAATGGGGCGTCTCCATTTCTGTTGTTTGTTGCCAATTGCAATGTTCATGGCACACCCATCGCTGAAATCAAATGACACCTGTAGTTACAGTGACTCTATGTCCCCTCGCCTGCTGCTGTACACCTGTGAGTATCCCACATATAGTGAAACACTCTCGCTTTGTATAAGCAACAACCTAACTTGGTTGACAGAATCTGTTAGCGGCGTTTCAGGCAGCCCAAAGTGAATTCAAAAACACCATTCCACCTGGGGCCAGCCGAACTCACGGCGGGTTCGAATTATAGTGCAAGTCAAAATATAGCCCAAAGAGAGGATATGGGGAGTGTCAACATAATTTCTTAGAATGTGGCTGGGTTGAAAAATAAATTAAGCTCAGACGACTGGGGTCTGTTCATGGATACACACGATATCTGCCTTATGCAGGAGACGTGGGCCATGGACGACTACCAGCGAAGTGGGTTTGCTACATTCAATGTCCCTGCATCAAAAGGGGGTAGAGGGAGACCCTCGGGGGGCTCAGTACATGGGTAGCGACTCTCCTTGGAGTCATGGCCCAGCAAGTATCATCTAATTCCCCAGACATTTTGTGTGTCCTAGTAACATCACGGGGGAATAAGCACTTGGCAATAATCAACATCTACTCCAGGCCAACGCAGGGTGGCCAGGAGTCCCTGGTCATTGAACAGCTAAGGGGATTCATTAAGTCCTTAGATCCAGAGGCTGGTATTATTATTGGGGGGATTTCAATTGCCAATTTGAACCCCTCAACAATTTAAATACCAAGGACCCCGACGAGGAAAGCTTATATTGGAACATTCCGGAGCCCGCAATTACTACTGTAAAAGCATGGACACCGTTGGCATTGCAAATTCTCTCCCTTTCACTGTCTCTATCAGTAAGGCCCTGTAATGGACGGCTAAAATCGGATAGGCCCGGAAATGTGACCTTTAATAGAGTGGGACAATCGTCGATCATTGACTATATTATGATCGAATGCAGGTCATGGGACAAAGTCCAGGACTTCAAGATCTATTTTCGGACGGACAGTGACCAGAACGCACTGGTCATGTCCTTGAAGCCTGAGAGTTGGGGTATGAGATATTCTACACCTGAGACCAACTCGCCCCGTATCCTCTACTTTTGCATAACAATAGGAGGAGAGTTAAATGGCCGCATATTGCAGGCTCCCCAACAAGGCAGTCGGAAATATACTGCCAAGTATTGCCCTACCTTAGCAAGATGGCTGATGTGGGACTTGAGGGGGCTGTAGTTGGAAGGGACAGTAGGCCGGTAGAAATTCACCAACAGTTAACCTCAATATTGTTAAAGGTCTTTTTTCCACCTCAGGTATTTAAGGAAAATCTCCCAAAGACCCACCCCTGGTACACCGCTGATTGCCGCAAAATTAAAGGAGAGCTGGTCAAAGCAGTCAAAGCAAAAGATAGACCCGAAATTAAGTTGTTAAGGGTGTTGTACAAGCATGTCCTAGAGGGGGAAAGAAAGACGTGGGAGGAGGGCCAATGGAAAGATCTGAGGGAGGCACTACAACGCTGAGATCTTAAATTGTTCTGGGCAATTGTTAGTTCGGAGGGCAGGGTTGTGCGACCCGCCGTATGTCCTAACATAGCCCCAACATTATGGGAAGAACATTTCAGTGGCCTTTACGCGCAACCGGGCACTGGCGCTTCCGGGTTGGAATCCCTGAGCCTCCTCCATGAGTATCGACTGGAGGGGGCCCAGGAGATATCGATCCGGGAGGTTGAGTCTGCCATTTCGAGGTTACAACCCAACAAAGCAGCAGGGCTTGACAAAATCCCTGGTGACCTGTTCCGGTCTGAACCTACAATTTGGGCCCCTTATCTCTGCATTTTATTCAATGCAATACTAATGGGTACAAGTCACCCCGAGACTTGGCGGGGGGCTGAGATAGTGCCCATCTTCAAAAAAGGTTGCCCTCTGCAACCCTCAAACTATAGGCCTATCAGCCTAATAGATATTCCGCAGAAATTCTTTGGGAGGATATTACTGGACAGGATCCAGCTATGGGAAGAGGAAAAGCAAATCTTAAGCAATCTACAAGCTGGCTTTAGATCCGGTATTTCCACCATTGACCAGATCTTCCGGTTGCAAGTCCTCTTCTGAAAAACAGTGAGTGTGGAGGGTGGGAGTCTTTACCTCACTTTTGTGGACTTACGGGCCACGTTCGATCTGGTACCCAGGGATAAGCTCTGGAAAGTCCTTCAGGATCTTGGAATGCCCAACTATCTATTGGATGCATTGATCAGGCTCCATTCATTTAACTTTGCTCAGGTCAGATGTGGAAAAACTGGAGAATTGTCAGCATGGTTCCTGGTGCAAAGGGGGGTACGCCAGAAGTGTGTGCTGGCTCCTACCCTCTTTTGCCTGTATATAAATGGGCTCGTCAAACATCTCTTAGCCATAAAGGACATGGATGCCCCAAAGTTATCTACTGGAAGAGTGCCCGCATTAATATTTGCGGACGACACTCTACTACTGTCACGAACAGCTACTGGCATCCAGCGTGCCCTTGATGGATTTGCTGATTTCTGCGCCTTGAGTGGACTGGAAATCAATTTGGCAAAAACCAAATATATGATTTTCAATCCACCCAGGCAAACCCGACCTAATCCTACTCTGAATGGCATACCTCTGGAGAGAGTTAAAACATTTGTCTACTTAGGTATTACTCTCAAGAAAGACCTGGGTTGGGATGCACAACTAACTAAATCCACTTTGAAATTAACACAGACTGTTGGTGGGTTAACAAAAAGGTTCAGAACATCTATATTCAAGCCGGCTGCCCCTATTACTGAGATATACACAGTCCAAGCTAGAGCTGCAGCACTATACGGGGCAGAACTATGGGGTCACTGTCGACCAAAAAGTTTGGTAAAGGCTGAAAACACATTTATGAGAGAGTTGTTTGCCCTACCTGTTAGCACCCCATTAGTCCCACTCAGATTTGACCTAGGTTTGCTACCGGTGGAAGAGGAGGCCGCCTTGAGACCTTTAACATACTGGAAAAGACTCTGGTCTGTCCAAGAGTTAGCCCCGTACCGTGCAGAGTTTAAGGAGGTTTGGGTGACCCTGAGTTTAAAGAAAGTGTCCTGGTTATCACACATTAAAGACCTCTGCGAACAACTTGGTCTTCCTGGTCTATTGGAATCTCCTGAGGTAGTCTCTCCTACTATAGCTAGACTTGACCTGGTAAGAAGGTTTAGGTCTAATAACTTGCTGGCACTTCACGCTAACATGGCAGCAGGGAGCTGACTGTTGAATTCCTCAATGTAAAAACGGAATATAAGAAGGAGGAATTCCTTGACAAGATCCGCCCAGTCCAAGCCAGAAAGCTGTACTTACAACTAAGAATGGGTAGTTTGCCACTAAGGTCACTGACTTGTAGATGGGATGTGAATAAAAGTCTACAGTGCCCGGCGTGTGAAGATCCCATAGAAAATGAAACCATGTATTCTTCTTTTGCCCAGCGTATGTGTTGCCCCAAATTAGGTGGATTAAACCCATTTGTAGGAACCTGGGCTTTCGTGAATGTGAACCCGCGCTTAGAATTCTTAAATATGACACCCACCCACCGATTGTTTTTGCTGTGTCCCGTTTTTTAAACAGTATGTGGATCAAGCGTAGAACTTTTATAATGATTTAATTTTAGAACCCAGTACTCTTTTAACAATATTGATGAATCCCTGATAACTACTTAGTCGGTTTAATTCTTATTTTTAATCATGATCAAGTTTTACTGTAAATTATGTGTATATATATGAATTATGTTCTTAACTTATGTACTAAAAGTATTTTATTGTTCACTTTTATTATGATATGTTCTTTTATGACCCACAGTGGTCGAAATAAAGTTATCAATGATGATGAGGACCTAGTTTCCATAGGAAATCCACAACATTCTATTTGGAATAACTTTGGCGCCGGTGGACAAATCTTCGTGAGTTTCTCAAAGAAAATGGCCTGCTCGGTCCCGCTCCTTTCCTGAAAGTTTGGGGGTGATTCGTCAGGTGGGGGCCGAGAAAAAAGGGGGGTCCCAAACGTGTTTTCCCCATGCAATTTTCCATAGGGACATTTAGCCAGGGCTACAGCCGAACGGCTGAACGGAATTACATGAAATTACACGAAATTTGGCAGAAAGGTAGAGTTCTGTTTGCAGATTGTGCTGTTTGTTAAATGGTGTAAATCCATTCAGTAGTTTCTGAGAAAATTGCAAGTAAAATCATAGCGATATCTAGTGACAGAGTTCAGCACGTGTACGGAAATCTGTTCAATTACGAGCGCGAACTGCATGCTGATTGGCTGTGAACTGTCTGTCAACACTCCAAACCAGGAAGTGTTGGAGGCCATCTTGTGCCTTGCTAGAACCGAGTCACAAGAAAACAGTAAAACAAAGTTGGGAAATAAGGGAAGGGGTAGGCTAGAAACATTCTGACCCTCTAGGCTTGCTCAGGGGGTCGTACATGGATCTATTTTTTATTTTTATTTTTTTAAGGAAAATCGTGGCGTACGCGTATGGAAATATGTACAATTACGTGCAAGAGCTGCATGCTGATTGGCTGTCAATACTCCAAACCAGGAAGTGTTGGCAGCCATCTTGTTTGTCGGGAGAGCAGAGTCACAAGAAAACAGTAAAACAAAGTTGAGAAATAAGGAAAGAGGGCAGGGTAGAAACATTCTGACCCTATAGTCTTGTTCAGGGGGTTGTACATGGATCTTTAGGCTCAATTTTTATTTTTTTTTAAATAAAAAAGGGCGAGGTACTCGTGCAGTACTTGTACAGGGTGGAAAAGGTGAAAATGAAACGAGTAGTCCGTTTTATTCATTAGGTTCCGGGGGGCAAATTACGGGGGCAATTTTTTTGAATAATGGGGGCTTGTAAGGTGCCCCGGGCACTGGGGAACGGCAATCCTCTGGTTTTATTTTTTAGTATGCGGGGGGGTTTCGGTCCTACTCCCCGCAGTCTCGGTGAGCGGCACCCCTCGGGTTTTAAAAAAATATATATATGTTTAGAGCTCTCTCTCTCTCTTTCCCCGTACACGTCACGGGGAACGCCACCTTTCTGGGGTTGTGATTTGTAAAATGACCTTCCAGCTCCGGGTACCTGCATTGTCTGGAGATTTTTATTAATGTTGGGAGGGTGGGCTTGATAAAACGTCCTTGTTAATTCCCATAGAAGCCTATGTTCTGGTGTTAACATGGGCTTCTATGGGAAATAACAAGGCCGTATTATCAATTTCATTATTGAGGTTTTATCGTCAGTTTCCTGCCAATAAAACTGCGATAATTTTAACACCGGTCCTTGATAATATGCACCTAAGTTTACTCGTCAAAAAAAGAGCAATGGGCCATATTATCAACAAAAGGCGATTCATTATGGTCGCTTTTATCGGCAGGAAACTGGCGATAAAGCGGCGATAATGGGCTTGATAATATGCCCTTGTGAATAACCATAGCAGCCCAGGTTAACATCAGAACCTGGGCTGCTATGGAAATTTACAAGCGCCTATGTTTTTTTATTAATGTTGGGAGGGTGGGCTTGATAATACGTCCTTGTTAATTCCCATAGCAGTCTATGTTCTGGTGTTAACATGGGCTTCTATGGGAAATAACAATGCCGTATTATCAAGCTAATTATCGCCTTTTTTCGGCAGTTTCCTGCCAATAAAACTGCGATAATTTTATCACCGGTCCTTGATAATATGCACCTAAGTTTACTGGTCAAAAAAAGAGCAATGGGCAATATTATCAACAAAAGGCAATACATTATCGTCGTTTTTATCGGCAGGAAACTGCTGATAAAGTGGCGATAATGGGCTTGATAATATGCCCTTGTGAATTAACACAAGAACCTGGGCTGCTATGGGAAGTTACAAGGGCCTATTATCAAGCACATTATCTCCGTTTTATCGGCAATTTCCTGTCGATAAAAGCGGCGATAATGTATCTGCTTTTGTTGATAATATGCTCCTTCATTTTTATGATAGTATGTAAAGCTTTCCTTTTTTTTGTGTAGCAGTTGTACTCTTTACGTATGCGCAGCGTCGTTTCGAAGCCCACGTTTTCTTTTTCTTCAAGTTCAACAAGCAAACCTTTCTTTATTTCAGGTAGTAAATCTGTCGCTTTCTTTTCCCGGTTCGTGTGTGTCATCCGCTGCTGTACTTTTGTACAGTATTAATAATCATATTTTTTCTATATTTATTTGAAAGGTAGTGCCGAGGCGCCAAACGTTGATTACGTATTCCGTCCACCGCCATTTTAGTAGTTTTTCACCGTTGTTTTTATTATATCTATTAGTTAGAACTCAGTAGTTTTCAATCCTAGCCTTGAATATCTTACTATAGTATTTCAACATTATTTTTATTGTGGACCGTCATACCCCTCCCCCACAAAATAAAAGAAGTATGTAGATTTTTTTATTAACTTTTATTAAACAATAAATATAAACGAAACTCAATTATAACTATATTAGAACTAGAAAAATAACTTTAACAAACAATGTTATAAACAAATTGTGAAATGAATTCCAAAAGGTGTCCGATTGGTAATCTGCAAAAGAAAAAAGGAAATTAGAGTTTAGAATTATGTAGATGTGAGTAAATGAGCTGAAGCATTATGGGGCATATTATCAAGAACAGCGATAAAATTATCGCCGTTTTAGCGGTAGGAAACTGCAGCTAAAGCGGCGATAATGGGCTTCATAATATGCTCTTGTGAATTCCCATAGCAGCCCAGGTTATGGTGTTAACCTGGGCTACTATGGGAATTCACAAGGGCATATTATCAAGCCAATTATCGCTGCTTTAGCTGCACTTTCCTGCCGCTGAAACCGCGATAATTTTATCGCCGTTCTTGATAATATGCCCCTACAAGTTTTGGTAACTCTACGGTTTTACGTGTGCAGTGTGACTTGTACATTCCAGTTCTGTTATAGTGCCGCGTTCAAGTGGTGTCTATATGGAAGTGCCTATTGCGTTACTGACGCCCGTTATGCCGACTTATTTCTAATGCATTGCTATGAAGGCTTTGTAGATCTAGGCCTCTGTGCTTACCGTTGTATAAACCTTGCGGCTAAACATTTCAGGCAGTTGGTGTCACAACTTGTTTTCAACAATTCTTATACACGTCCAAGCAGACAGCAGTGTCTAAGTTTAAGAGAGAAAGAGAAATGATGTCACAGAGAGTGAGAGAGAGAAAGAGAGAGAAAGCAACATTAAAACTGTGTCGCAGAGTCTGGAGTTGAGATGTTTTCTTGAAAAGTCAGACGTAGATTTACTAGCTCCTTGCATCACTTTACCCATGTTAAAAGTGACTCAGTAGTGTGCGACCCCACCTCCATTTGTAATGTTAAAGCTCCCTTGAGCAGTTGGCTGACGAGCCTGGGACCCCGCACCTGCGTGCCTGAGTGGTACTAAACCTGGCAGATATTTGGCAGCCACCGGCAACCCCAGAACATGGCCTATCCCTGCTGACGAGGGGTGATACACCGAAACCCGTGTCCAGGGATGGCGAAGACAGCGAAGATAGCAGAGAATCGAAAGAAGATGCATCGCGGAACACGTAACTACATTAACCATAGTCCTTAGGGGCGATACCGCCGGTGTGTGAGTAGTGTGCGACCCCACCCCCATTTGTAATGTTAAAGCTCCCTTGAGCAGTTGGCTGACGAGCCTGGGACCCCGCACCTGCGCGCCTGAGTGGTACTAAACCTGGCAGATATTTGGCAGCCACAGGCAACCCCAGAACACGGCCTATCCCTGCTGACGAGGGGTGATACCCCGAAACACGTGTCCAGGGATGGCGAAGACAGCAAAGATAGCAGAGAATCGAAAGAAGATGCATCGCGGAACACGTAACTACATTAACCATAGTCCTTAGGGGTGATACCGCCGGTGTGTGAGTAGTGTGTGACCCCACCCCCATTTGTAATGTTAAAGCTCTCTTGAGCAGTTGGCTGACGAGCCTGGGACCCTGCACCTGCACGCCTGAGTGGTACTAAACCTGGCAGATATTTGGCAGCCACCGACAACCCTAGAACACGGCCTATCCCTGCTGACGAGGGGTAATACCCCGAAACACGTGTCCAGGGATGGCGAAGACAGTGAAGATAGCAGAGAATCGAAAGAAGATGCATCGCGGAACACGAAACCACATTAACCATAGTCCTAAGGGGCCATACCGCCGATGTGTGAGTAGTGTGCGACTTCACCCCCATTTGTAATGTTAAAGCTCCCTTGAGCAGTTGGCTGACGAGCCTGGGACCCGGCACCTGCGCGCATGAGTGGTACTAAACCTGGCAGATATTTGGCAGCCACCGGCAAACCCAGAACACGGCCTATCCCTGCTGACGAGGGGTGATACCCCAAAACACGTGTCCAGGGATGGCGAAGACAGCGAAGATAGCAGAGAATCGAAAGAAGATGCATCGCGGAACACGTAACTACATTAACCACAGTCCTTAGGGGTAATACCGCCGGTGTGTGAGTAGTGTGCGACCCCACCCCCATTTGTAATGTTAAAGCTCCCTTTAGCAGTTGACTGACGAGCCTGGGACCCCGCACCTGCGGGCCTGAGTGGTACTAAACCTGGCAGATATTTGGCAGCCACCGGCAACCCTAGAACACGGCCTATCCCTGCTGACGAGGGGTGATACCCCGAAACACGTGTCCAGGGATGGCGAAGACAGCGAAGATAGCAGAGAATCGAAAGAAGATGCATTGCGGAACACGTAACTACATTAACCGTAGTCCTTAGGGGCGATACCGCCGGTATGTGAGTAGTGTGCGACCCCACCCCCATTTGTAATGTTAAAGCTCCCTTGAGTAGTTGGCTGACGAGCCTGGGACCCCGCACCTGCGCGCCTGAGTGGTACTAAACCTGGCAGATATTTGGCAGTCACCGGCAACCCCAGAACACGGCCTATCCCTGCTGAGAAGGGGTGATACCCAGAAACACGTGTTCAGGGATGGCAAAGACAGCGAAGATAGCAGAGAATCGAAAGAAGATGCATCGCGAAACACGTAACTACATTAACCATAGTCCTTAGGGGCGATACCGCCGGTGTGTGAGTGGTGTGCGACCCCACCCCCATTTGTAAGGAAACTGCAGCTAAAGCGGCGATAATGGGCTTGATAATATGCTCTTGTGAATTCCCATAGCAGCCCAGGTTCTGGTGTTAACCTGGGCTACTATGAGAATTCACAAGGGCATATTATCAAGCCAATTATCGCCGCTTTAGCTGCACTTTCCTGCCGCTGAAACTGCGATAATTTCATCGCCGTTCTTGATAATATGCCCCTACAAGTTTTGGTAACTCTACGGTTTTAAGTGTGCAGTGTGCTTGTACATTCCAGTTCTGTTATAGTGCCGCGTTCAAGTGGTGTCTATATGGAAGGGCCTATTGCGTTACTGACGCCCATTATGCCGACTTATTTCTAATGCATTGCTATGAAGGCTTTGTAGATCTAGGCCTCTGTGCTTACCGTTGTATAAACCTTGCGGCTAAACATTGCAGGCAGTTGGTGTCACAACTTGTTTTCAACAATTCTTATACACGTCCAAGCAGACAGCAGTGTCTAAGTTTAAGAGAGAAAGAGAAATGATGTCACAGAGAGTGAGAGAGAGAAAGAGAGAGAAAACAACATTAAAACTGTGTCGCAGAGTCTGGAGTTGAGATGTTTTCTTGAAAAGTCAGATGTAGATTTACTAGCTCCTTGCATCACCTTACCCATGTTAAAAGTGACTCAAAAGTGGCGTAATAAGATTGTGGATCTGTTTGTCAGACTGTTGTAACCTATCTGTTGTCACTGCTCGGAGATAATTATAGATTTTACGGAGAAGCTGCTGTACACTACGTACTCTGGGCCATAATATCAAGCCTGGGCGACAAAATTATCGCCACTTTATGGGAAGGAAAGTGTCGCTAAAGTGGCGATAATGGGTTTGATAATATGCTCTATGGAATTCAAATCGAAGTTCATGTTAGATGTCTTTCACATCTAACATGAGCTTCGATTGGAATTCCATAGAGCATATTATCAAACCCATTATCACCACTTTAGCGGCACTTTGCTGCCGATAAAGTGGCGATAATTTTGTTGCCAAGGCTTGATAATATGGCCCTCTCTCCTTTCACAAATAAAGGTTACACTACAGTTTTATGAGTGCAGTGTACCTTGTACATTTCACTTGTTATAGTGCCGCGTTCAAGTGGTGTCTATATGGAAGTGCCTACTGCGTTACTGACGCCCGTTATGCCGACTTATTTCTAATGCATTGCTATGAAGAATTTGTAGATCTAGGCCTCTGTGCTTACCGTTGTATAAACCTTGCGACTAAACACATAAGAAAGTGGAGTTCACAACTTGATTTGAACAAATCTTCTACACGTCTAATCAGACAGCAGTATCTATAAGTTTAAGAGAGAAAGAGAAATTATGTCACAGAGAGTGAGAGAGAGAAAGAGAGAGAAAACAACATTAAAACTGTGTGGCAGAGTCTGGAGTTGAGATGTTTTCTTGAAAAGTTAGACCTAGATTTACTAGCTCCTTGCATCACTTTACCCATGCTAAAAGTGACTCAAAAGTGGCGTAATAAGGTTGTGGATCTGTTTGTCAGACTGTTGTAACCTATCTGTTATCACTGCTCGGAGGTAATTATAGATTTTACAGAGAAGTTGCTGTACACTACGCACTCTGGGCCATAATATCAAGCCTGGGCGACAAAATTATTGCCACTTTATCGGCAGGAAAGTGTCGCTAAAGTGGCGATAATGGGTTTGATAATATGCTCTATGGAAATCCAATCGAAGCTCATGTTAGATGTCCTTCACATCTAACATGAGCTTCGATTGGAATTGCATAGAGCATATGATCAAACCCATTATCGCCACCTTAGCGGTACTTTGCTGACGATAAAGTGGCGATAATTTTGTCACCAAGGCTTGATAATATGGCCCTCTCTCGTTTCACAAATAAAGCTAACACTACAGTTTTACGAGTGCAGTATACCTGGTACATTTCAGTTGTTATAGTGCCGCGTTCAAGTGGTGTCTCTATGGAAGTGCCTACTGCGTTACTGACGCCCGTTATGCCGACTTAACTCTAATGCATTGCTATGAAGGTTTTGTAGATCTAGGCTGCTGTGCTTACCTTGTATAAACAGTGCGGCCACCGGAGTTCACCACTCAACTTGCACTCTGCTTCTATACGTCAAAGTATATTCAAAACGTTGGAGACAATTCCATTGCTGTTGCTCGATAGGCCGTGGTTGCTTCTGAACGATGTTTGGTGAAGGAAACAAAAGGATATTTTGATTAGTCATCATAAACTGAGTTGCGTAACTACTATCAAAAGTGAATTTTAATGTGGGTTCTTAATATTCCGTAGTTAGACTGTTGCAGCTTCAGCAAACAAAGGAAGATCAATAACTTAATACAGGCCTGGGACGGCCTCGTGGCGCAGAAAAAGAAATACTATCATGGATGCACAATTAATAATAATAGAGGCCTAAGCACGTGGCGTAGTACAAAAATACGACACAGAAATGTATGCACGCACAATTTTTTAAATTAGAGGTGTATAGGACCTTGTGACTTATAAAGAAATATTTCAATTATGTAAGCACAATTTAAAACCATTGAGGGGTAGGAAAGCCATATGAAGGAGAAAATAATAGCATTATGCATATACAATTTACAGTGGAGGCTGATGTTGTGACGTCTTCTCTTACCTTTGCTTCTGTTGTCTTTTGTCGTGTCTTCAAAGGCTGCGGTTTAGCTGAGTCTGGGGTGCTTTCGACAGCCTGTCTGTCACCGCAGCACAGGCAGGCAAAAGAGAGTGTGCTCACGTCAGTCCCCGCATTATATGGGAACCGCGGGGGCTGACCAAACCAAGCCCAGGGCCATCATTGGTAGCGTTTTCGCGGTCTGCAAGAATGATGGCCCTGGGGGACATCCCATTGGGTAATGTATTGGTTTCCAGGCTTAGTGATAGCAAGCATGCTAGGTGGTGGCATGTGGGTAGTGTGGGCGGGCGTGCACCTCGCATGTGCAAGTATGAGTGTGTGCACTAACAATTAACAACAGAGAGAGATGGGGCGGTGTTATAATGTGCTCAGAGGCAGGCCCAGAATCGGATCTGCTATGAGTGACCACTTCTAATCATTCTCCTTAGCGCGCCCTCAGCTCTGATTTGACACTGAGAGGGTGATCGCACCATAGTTTGTACTGCTTATCCTACTCAGCGTGTACCCGCGCATACGGTACGAATATGCTTTGACGTTACGCGTCGCATTAAAGCTTCCGTGTGATGTCATGTACGGCGTTCTGTACGCGAAAGGGGGCGATGTTTCTACTTAGTTTAAAACATTTATTTATGTATTTAATGTACATACTAAGGGCAGACATTTGGGATAACTATGAATTTTTTTAATACTTGTAATAATCATATATTGCTTTTAAAAACAATTACACAAATCGCGGTAGAACATTATGTGTTCTGGTATCGAAATAGCTGCGTAAGCGCATCATAAGCATACGCAAGGGCATGTGACTTTAAAAGTAGAGATTTGATTGGTTCATAACTTTTCCTATTGCGACTGTTGAAAGTTCCGTCCATTATAATTATTCGACTTTGAGTTTCTAAGAAGAAGCATTTCTTCTGAGAATCTTCTCAAATAGAAGGAAGATCACAATAATAGGAGCAATGGCGTCATCTTCCAGCAGTTCTTCAGAGGGAGATTTCATTCCTGAAGAACGTCCAAGGAAGAGGAAAGAAGCTCTAATTTGGAAGTTTTTTACTTTTCCTGAAGGACAAAAAAAGGTTAATGCTCCAAAAGTAACCTGTAAAATTTGCCAAACAACTCTTTCAAGGGGTGGTCCATCTAAAAAATACTCCTTTGGCACAGCAAATATGGTGCGACACGTAAAGAACTTGCACCCCAAGAATTTTGCTCGAGCTGCAAGACGGAGGTTGCACGAGAATCCACCTGCTGCTACTCCAAGCACATCAACTGCGGCAACAGCATTTTCAGCAAGCAGTCCACACACACATATTGATTCTGACTTTGCTAAAATTCTATGAATTTATTGCGATAAACTTTTGTGTTATGGGGAACAGTCTATAGACTTGATGAAACGCAGGATGCAGGATCATTGCTGTCCTCGACATTAGTTTTTTTTTTTTCATTCTTTTGTTCCGCTTGGAATTTGTTGAGAAAACACACAAAAAACTACAAAACTAAAAAAACTAAAAAAATCAGTTCTTTTTAGAACTACCTTCCCTGGTCAAAGAAATAACTATGGGCCAGATGTAGGTAAAATTATTTTACCACCTCTTAAATACCGAATCATACCGATTCGGTATTTAAGAAGTGGTAAAATATAAGTACCGAGATGTAGGTAAATACAGATGTGCATTTACCGAATCGGTAAAATTCGGTATTTACCGATTCGGTAAATACCGACCGGTAAATGCCCATTCATTCCTATGGGCTTTGAAGCCCATAGGAATGATTGGGCATTTACCGGTCGGTATTTACCGAATCGGTAAATACCGAATTTCACAAGGGTGCAGGGGGTGTCACTTTGACACCCTCTAGCACCCCCAAAACGGGTTCAGGTGCCATGTAGCAGGCTTACCTGCCCTAAGGGCAGGTCTGCCTGTCATATGGCATAGGTGTGCATGCACACATGTGCATGCACACCTGAATCGGTATTTTACCATCAACTTGTATTTGATGGTAAAATACCGATTTTGTAGGGCTTGTGGGACTCAGAAGAGTCCCACCTACATCTCGATTTTACCGATTCTGTAAATATACCGGTCGGTAAATTTACCGACCGGTATATTTACAGATTCGGTAAAATTACCGAAATGGCCTGTTTTCAGGCACCTACATCTCAAAAGCCAAATACCGGTCGGTAACGGCCGAATTCGGCCGTTACCGACCGGTATTTGGCTACCTACATCTGGCCCCAGATTTCTATGTTAGTGTGTAAAAGTTCGTCACAATGAATGTGTAGTTCATAAATGAATGAATGAATATCTTACTAGTGTATGGAGAATGTAAAAGTGCAGAACTATAAAGAAGTGCTACAGCATAAATCTATAAGGTGTTTATCTATAGTATACTGTAGTATGTCCGAAGCACTTGAATGTAACATATGTACATAAATATGTTACAAGTCTATGCTTCAATTTGTGCTGCTGGTGAAACTGCCTGGGTGAATTTGTATGTGTTAGGGGCGGATTTACAATCCCCTTGTGCTTCTTTTACACAGCTGTTGCTTCACTTTTGTGACACAGCGTTGGTGCAAAAGATGTGCCATGGTGTGTGCTACTAACAATGTGACGCATCTGGAGGGTGTATTACATTGTAAAGCGCTGTGCCAAAAGAGGCTTTCTTGTGCAGAAAGGAGTGCAGCAACGCCTCCTAAAAGTGACTGAGTGAAATGTATAACATTTCATTCAGTCACTTTTGAGCTTATGGTGCGTCAAAACCTTGCACATGCTTGAAGCAGGTGTAAGGATTGATAAAGCATTGTGAGCATAGCGCCCCAAGAGCATTGGTGGAGCTGCGTTATACTGGCAACCGACGTCAAGCAATTATTAATCCAAAAATTCCTTTGCAATTTAGTTTTGTTAATATTTTATAATAAGAATATGAAATATAATCTAAACAATAAAATAAATATAAATATTTATATTAAAAATATAAGAAATTAGTATAAAAAGAAAGACATAATAATTAATACATTTATAACTTATCATTTACAAAACCTTTGAAATTCACTGAAAAAAACATAGGTTTCACACACGTTATGGTTAGGAATTAGCATTTAAAAAACCTTGCAAATTCATTGAAAAAACCATAGGTTTCACACACGTTATAGTTAGGAATTAGCATTTAAAAAAGCTTAGAAATTCATTGAAAAAACCATAGATTTCACACGTTACAGTTAGCTAAACATTTCTCTCATACAAAACCTTTGAAATTCCTTCGTTATAGTTAGCTCAGCTAACTATAACTTGCGTGCCCGCAAAGCACTGCTGATGACGTCACATATTACATCACTCATGATATGGTCAGTGACATCACTCATGACATCACTGATGCCATCTCAAATGACATCCCTGATGACATCACTGATGGCATCATCCTTGTGGCAGACCTCCTCTCACTGTAATATAACCTTTGATACACACGATCAAAAATAGAAACTAAAATTTTCAAAAAAATGGAGATACCAATTCCAGTTAGAATAACCTATTCAGTAATTCCAAAATCTACATACACATCCACTCATTCACCAACAATTCTATATAGTCACTCATACATGTACTCACTTATCATATGTACTCATACACCTATACATCCTGCTATACACCGACACTCATCTATAGAGTTACTCACACACATACTCACACATGCAAATAAACTATCAAATATCCATTTCCTTGCATATACAGCTATACACCCACCACTACACTAACTTCTACAGATTCGTACACATACTTACTCTCTTAACCAATCACTTATAGAAACTCATACTTATTTATACAGGAAGTCTTAGAATCACTCGCTCTGACATATACTCACTTATATACATCAATACTCACATATACTAGTTTAAAACATATGTAGTTATTCATAAAGATACTATTGTGACAGTCATTCACTCACTAACACACCCATACACACACTCATCCACCCATACAGTCCTGCACACATGCTGTCTTCAAAACACATACAAACAGTGAATCAGTCATTCATGCATCTGTGCGCTAAGTAATACTCCCCACCGAACCTTACAGACACTCATTTTGGTACTCAAAAAGCAACTAATAACCCATACACACACAGATGTAGCTACTCACCAACCCATGCAGCCACTTATATACAAAGTGAGACACTGATACAGATATTTAAATATTTAAAGATTACTCGCTTATACACCTATTCACTTAAATATTCTTAATAAGTCAGTTATACAATCAATTTAACAACAAAATCCATTTAGATACTTATTTACCCATTTATTCTTCCATCGACGTTTAGATATACATATATAAAAAATATTTATTTTTCAGAAAGACACACATTCACTGGATGATGTCATCAGTGATGTCATCAGGGATGTCATTTGAGATGTCATCAGTTATATCATGAGTGATGTCACTGACCATGTCATGAGTGATGTAATATGTGACATCATCAGCAGTGCATTGCGGGCGCGGAAGTTATAGTTAGCTGAGGTTTTGTATGAGAGAAATGTTTAGCTAACTATAACGTGTGAAACCTATCGTTTTTTCAATGAATTTCTAAGCTTTTTTAAATGCTAATTCCTAACTATAACGTGTGTGAAACCTATGGTTTTTTCAATGAATTTGCAAGGTTTTTTAAATGCTAATTCCTAACTATAACGTGTGTGAAACCTATGGTTTTTTCAGTTAATATATATACATTGCCAGCGCTGCAACTTGAATAAAAGCGAATCCATTTTACTGAACTGTGTGCGGCTCATCCCTCTCTCTTGAGTAGAGAGAACTTGTTTAATATAAATATATATATATATATATATATATATATATATATATATATATATATATATATATATATATATATATATATATATATTAGCAGAACAACTCAGCAGAACCCCACGGAGTAACCACAGCACAGAGAATGTCCACAGCACGGCTGTTTTCCTTCAAGGTAATTTTATTTTCCTTCTCTCACACCATATATATATATTGCACAACAAGGCTCCGGTTTACGGACCTCTGGTGCTCTGTTTCCGGTGCGTAGCTCGTTGACAGAGCCACGTCGATTTGTATTACACAACCCTCCTTCGTCAGGAAGAATTAGCACGCACTAACAGGGTCCAAAAATGTCCCACAATTTCTTTACTTGCAGTAAGGCTTCTGGTTCTATAGCAAAGTATTTGCTTTGGAACCACAAGCATGGCCTCCCCTGTATGGACCTAGTACATAATAGGGCAGGGGGATTAAAACTTTCTCTAACTAAGAGTTGCAGAAGGAGGCAAGAGAAGTGCAGAAAGAAGCAACACAGGTGTTGAAAGAGGCAAGGGGGTGCAGAAAAAAAGCAAGTGAAGTGCTAAAAGAGGCAAGTGAAGTGTAGAATAAAGCAAGGGCAGTGCAGAAAGAACTGAATGAGATGTAAAAAGAGGCAAAAAGGGTGCCAAAAGGGGTAGGAGAGGTACAGAAAGTGGCAAGAGATAGACAGAAAGAGGCAGGTGGGGTGCAGAAAGAAGGAAGAGAAGTGTAGAAATAGGCAAGAGAATTATTGCTGAAGGAAGCAAGAAAGGTGTAGGAAGAAGCAAGAGAAATGCAGAAAGAGGCAAGTAAGGTACAGATAGAAGCAAGAGAAGTTCAGAAAGAACCAACAGAGGTGCAGAAATAGGGAAGAGGGGTGGAGAGAGAGGCAAGAGGGGTATAGAAAAGGATATGATCGGTGGACAAACTGGAAAGAGAGGTACAGAAAAAGGAAGGAGGGGTGTAGAAAATAGGAAGAGAAGGGCAGAAAAAGCCAAGAAGAGTGCAGAAAAAGGCAACAGAGGTACATAAAGAGACAACAGGGGTGCAGAAAGAAGCAAGACAGGTGCAGAAAGAAGAATGGAAAGTACAGAATGAAGCAACAGGGGTGCAGAAAGAGGCAAGAGAAGTGTAGAAACAGGCAAGGGAAGTGCACAAAGAGGTAGGAGAATTGCTTAAAGAAGCAACACAGGTGTAGAAAAAAGCAAGAAAAGAGCAGAAAGTGGCAAGTGAGGAGCAAAAACAGGCAGGAAAGGTACAGAAAGAGGGAGGACGAGTGCGGAAAGAGACAACGGGGTGCAGAAAGAAGCAAATGAGGTGCAGAAAGAGGCAACAGACATGCATAAAGAGGGAAGAGGGGTGGAGAGAGAGGCAAGAGGGGTGTAGAAAAGGATATGATCGGTGAACAAAGAGGCAAGAGAGGTACAGAAAAAGGAAGGAGGGGTGTAGAAAGAAGGAAGAGAAGGGCAGAAAAGCCAAGAAAAGTGCAGAAAGAGGCAAAAGAGGTACATAAAGAGACAACAGGGATGCAGAAAAAAGCAAGACAGGTGAAGAAAGAAGCATGGAAAGTTCAGAATAAAGTAACAGAAGTGCAGAAACAGGCAAGAGAAGTGCACAAAGAGGCAAGAGAATTGCTGAAAGAAGCAACAGAGGTATATAAAGAAGCTAGAGAAGTGCAGAAAGAGGCAAGTGAGAAGCAAAAACAGGCAGGAAAGGTACAGAAAGAGGGAAGGCGAGTGCAGAAAGAGACAACAGGGGTGCAGAAAGAAGCAAATGAGGTGCAGAAAGAGGGAAGAGAGGTGCAGGTGAAAAAAGTGCATGCCATTGGTTAAGTTTAGAAATGTGGGCACAGGATTCACTGCAGTCCCAGAAAATAAGCACATATTGAAAGAGCTGGAAATGCATAACGTGGCACTGGGCGAGGCACGCAGCCGAGGTTTTGTATCTGTGCTCCGACTGAGAGAGAGAGGGGGGCCTGCTAAGCAGTTATTGTGAAAGTAGCCCATTGTGCACATATTTCACATTATTATTGGGCATGTATGAAAATAATACCACATGGATGTGGTTATTAAATATATAGCGAGTGCTCTTTTTTAGTTTACTTTGCCTTATGTTACATGGCGCCTTGACACTTCAATAGGACAGCTCCATCACATGATTGCATGTCATTGAGATTGAAATATGCACTCTTGATGCAACCTGAAGATGAGAAAATCACTCATACCACATTTTAAAATTGTGCATTTTTTTGTGATATAATTAGGGCCTAATTTGAGCCGTGGTATATGTAATAGACAGAATGCAGCTGGCTGAGGCTGCAAATTAATGATTACGTCATGTGTGCGTTTGGCTCTTGGCTTCGTGATGTGATTGGCACCTGATCAGGTTGTAGTTTGTTGGTGTTGATCTTGTGTAAATCAGTGATTTGGCTTGTGTTCATGCTACTCAGTCAGGTCTTGCTCTGCATGCACCGTGAAGCAGGCAAGCGCTTGGTTCCGGAGTGTCACTAGTGCATCAGGAGGGTGATACCCCGGTGTGCGTGGGTGCAGTGGCTTTTTCCACACACCTCCACAGTGGCTCCGAAAAGTATGAAAGGATGTGGAGCCTCCTACCTTCTTATTTGCGCAAAAAGTTACAGGCCAGGCTAATCGAGTAGCCTCAAGAGGCCCTGGAGTGCTTAGACTCCCACCTACTCAGCATCAGGTTTCCCTTGGCTGCTAGTGCGCTACAAGTTTGCATAACATATTGTTACAGACAGTCCCTCTCGTGTCTCACAGCCTCTCTCCTGACATGGGGCTACAGTCCCTCTAGGGCTTCCAGAGGCTTACTCCAGACACCGGTAAGTTCCTCTCGGTTTTTAGAGGCTCTCTCCTGACACAGGGCCACAGTCCCTGTGAGGGGGCAGAGACCCTTTTGGCTCTTAGAGTCTCTCTACAGGTACAGGCCAAGGCCCCCTGGGGCTCCCAGGGGATCTCTTTAGACAGGGCAACAGTCCCTCAGTTGTCTCACAGGCTTTGTCTTGACACAGGGCCACAGTCCCTCTCGGGCTCCCAGTGGCTCTCTCTAGACACAGGTCACAGTCCTTCTAGTTTCTCAGAGGTTCTCTCCTGTCACAGGACTACGGGCCCTGTTGGGGTCTCAGAGGCTATTTCCAGACACAGGGCCACAGTCCCTCTTGAGCTCTTAGAGTGTCTCTCCTGGTATAGGGCCACAGTCCCTCTCTGGCTATCAGAGACTCTCTTTAGACACAGGGCCATGGTCCCAGTCGGGCTCTCAGATGCCGGGCCTCTCCAGACAGGGTCACAGTCCCTCTCGGGCTCCCAGAGCCTCTCTGTAGACATAGGGCCACAGTACCTATCCAGCTCTCAGGGACTCTCTTCAGACACGGGGCCACAGTCCATTTCGGGCTCTCAGAGGCTCTCTTCTGACAGAGGGCCACAGTCCCTCCCTGGCTACACATAGGCTCTCTTCAGTCCCTTTTGGGGTCTCCGGGGGGCTCTTCTGACACAGGGACATTGAGGGCTTCTACTTCCCAGCTGGGGAGAGGCAGGTGTGCATTGGTGCAGCAACCAGCGGAGTCCATGCGTCCCTGCCAGGGGCGTAACACAGGCCCCCATAGCCCACGCGTTATGGGGGGCACCAAGCTTTAGGGTTTCTCCTTGGCACACAGATCTGCGGCGTACCACAGGGATCATCTCTCAGCCCGACCCTGTTCCACATCCACATGGCCCCCTTGAACAAGTAGCCCACCAGCACGACCTCAACATCATCATCTCCTACGCGGACGACACCCAGCTAATCCTCTCCCTCACCAAGGACCCACACACCGCCAAAACCAACCTCCACGAGGCAATGAAGGCCATCGCCGAGTGGATGAGGAGCACCCGTCTGAAACTGAACTCGGACAAGACGGCGGTCCTCATCCTCGGCCCCACCCCCTCTGCCCTGAACGCCTCCTGGTGGCCAACCACACTGGAAACAGCACCGACACCTATGGACCACGCACGCAACCTAGGAATCATCCTCGACTCCTCCCTCTCTATGTCGAAGCAGGTCAACGCCGTCTCCTCCTCCTGCTACAACACCCTCCGCATGCTCCGCAGGATCTACAAGTGGATCCCGACCGAAACAAGAAGAATGGTGACCCAGGCCCTCATCAGCAGCAGGCTAGACTACAGCAACGCATTTTATGCAGGAATTCCTTCCAAACACCCATGAGGACTGCAATGCATCCAAAACACGTCCTCCCAACTGATCCTTAACATCCCCCATCGCAGCCACATCACCCCCCAACTGAGAGACCTACACTGGCTCCCTGTCAGCAAGAGGCTCACCTTCAAGCTCCTCACCCACGCACACAAAGCACTCCACAACACCGGACCAGCCTACCTAAACAGCAGACTCAGCTTCTAGACCCCCACCTGCCAGCTCCGCTCCACCAGCCTCGCCCTGGCCTCCATCCCCCGCATCCAACAAATGACCTCCGGTGGCAGTTCCTTCTCCTTCCTCGCCGCCAAGACCTGGAACACCCTCCCTACCCACCTGCGACAAACCCAAGACCTGCTCACCTTCAGAAGACTCCTCAAGACCTGGCCCTTCGAGCAGTAGCAGCACCTACTCCCCTCAGCGCCTTTAGACCCTCGCGGGTAAGATGCACACTTTACTCGTGATTGATTGATTGATTGATAGTACATTCGCTGACAGTAGGGTCCATCTGGGATGCAGTTTTTAGCTACGCTTGCTGCTTTGCCACATAAATTAAATGGTGCTTATGCGCTGCTTATAGGCAGAGTGGAGATGCAGGGGCTTTAAGAAGGGGTGAAAGCACAACAAAGCCTCATTAACAATTAAATGGTCTTTTAAAGACCTATGAAGTACTCGGGTGCGGCTGTGTGTGTGCCCGGGAATCTGGGTATCCAGAGGCTGGCAGTGTGTTTAAGAAGGAAGGAGGGATCGCCATCTGTCTTAGGAAAGAAGGGGCAGTGGTCGTTGAATGTTTAAGGGATGCACAGGGCATAGTCTCCTTTTGAGACTCTAGCAGTTAGTCACTGTGCCTAGCGGTCAGTTACTGTGCAAAGGTAGCATGCGGTAGGGACCGCCTGTTGGCAACTGAGGGGTGCGTTTGAATAAAAGCCAGAGGGACTGACATCGCTGATCCCTGGGCCCTCTTTCAGAAGGCAACTCAAAGTCAGAGGAAAATGATGTGAACTGTGGGATTAGGAGAGAGAAGCAGCAGTGAAGACTAAAGTGAGACAAAAGGCAGGAAGCCACAATATTTTGAATAAAGAAGGGTGGGTGAGGGAAGGAAATGGAAGACAAGGCAAGGCAAGCTGAATGAAGAGGAAATGTGCTTAAGACTAGGCAAGCTGGATCAGGCAGTAGTGCCTCGAAGGCAGGGCTAGCTGAGTATGTTAGAAACGTAGAGGGTGGAGCTGAAAAAAGAGGGCAGGAAGGGGTGCTGACAGAACTACCACAGTAAGGCTGGCAGCTGCAAAGATGCAGAGTGTGTCAGAGGTCACTGGGCAAAAGGCCTGGAGGCTTAAAGTCCTTGAAAACTTTCTCTTCATGAGACCAGTGGCAGTGTGTGTGTCTTCCAGCCTTTGGGCAATAGCAGCAGCTTTGCCCCTGACCAGCTAGTGTGCTAGCACGGCTAGCCAACATAGAGCCTTGGACAGGGAAGCAGGGCCTTCCAGGCTGCAGGATTATGATTTGTGAAGCTAAACCTGGCACTTACTGTTTAGCATATTTACCCCCTTTATTCTGGGAACTGTGGTTTTTGGGAACAAGAATAAAAAATGTGATCCTTATTGGCAGGTAGAAACAGTAGATACAGAGATAGTTGAAGGGCCACTTATGGTGAACTTTGTCTGCAGCAGGATTTAGAAACATGAAATGAACATTTATAGTTACTTGTTAAGCCTGGGGGAAATGAAATAAGGACTCCTTCCTTGTGTTGAAAATGTATTGTTTCACTGTTAATGCACATTTCTGTTTACCCCACATGCGTTGTTCTCAAAGCTGCAGTTATTTTACTGACACTGTTCTCAAAGCTGCTTCCCAGACAGAGTTTACAGTTGAGTCAAATACAAAACACTTTGCATCTTGTTTTAAGGCCCCATATATTGAACCTTAAATGCCGTTCGAATGAGACATGTGAAACATAAATATGAATTGTACAGAGTTACTTTTGATGTCTTGCCTTTAATATGAAGTGATTGTCCTAAAGCACAACTTTTAAAAGAAGCGTGTACATGGAGACCTGTTTGTTTTGCATGTAACCCTGATTTTGGATCCACAAAGCATTGTATCCTAGGAGGTAGAAGAAACATTGTTAATAAAATAGTGTTTGTGTTGTCCGTTAGATAAGCTATGCAGGTCTCCCACACAGCCCCCTCCAGGTGGGCACTCCGACAACTCTCACTCACGGGGGTGTGGGCACTCCTTTCCCCTTTGTTTCCACTCTTCGTAGTACGGGACCCAGGGCCCCTCTGCTCAATTGCACAGGCCAAGGCTGAGGCCAATCACCACCGTCGAGTGTCAGCTTCAGGTCCAGCAAGGCCACACGGACAGTTTTATTTATTTATTTGAATAGTTTTATATATCGCTGGCTAGACCCGTAGGTATCAGAGCGCTTTACATGAGGATCATTGCGTTACAAGTTACAAAATACATCAGTTCCCAGAGCACATTAAAACATAGGCAAAAAATAATAATGTTACAATAATTCGTTGAAGGGAGGGGGAGGAAGGAGAAACGGCCGAGAGATGGGGAGTGCCCAATGTCCGGCTGGGTAGGTGACGGCCGAAGGGGAAAACCAGGGCCAATCTCCTCTATAGCTGTCTAGCAGCTCCACTGGGCATCAGCCATGTTGCTCAGGTCTCAGCAGTCTGGGATAACAAGAAAAACAATTTTTCATGGTTACATTAGTTACAGTTGCATAGTCAAGCACAAAGGAACAAGTCCCCAATAGATGAATAGAGGAATGGGGGAGGGGTATGGAAACAGGAGGCTGGGAAGCATACTTACATCAATTACAGACTTCAAGTAAAGACATAGGGGAAAACAGAAACATGAGATGCGGGGGAGTGAAGGGACAACAACGGGGCGACGAGGAAATGAACGTCAGATGTCAGGCTGGGTAGGTGATGTCCTAGAGGGTAAACCAGTGCCAAACTCCTCTATAGCTGCATAGGACAGCTCCACCGGGCATTGGCCAAGGTTGCTCGGGCTCCGCTGTAAGTACAAAGCAGTTATGGTATCCGCCCAGGGCGCATCGTCAGAGATCCATCGAAAGGCACCGGTCCTGGTGTTACTGGGAAGTGCCATCCTCTACGTTCTCCAGCTTGCCCCAAGGACAATAACGGTGAGAGAAGAGGTGGAAGGAACAGGTTTGGGCTGCATGTTGTTTGGTTTAGGCTCTTTGTCTGACATAGTTTTTGCAGGAGGAAGGCTTTAAGACAGCGCTGAGTAGATGTCAGCTTTGGAGAGAGTAAATGCTAGGAATATAAACCACATCGCCGGAAGTAGGATGGTCCGTCTGGAGTAGGGCTGAGATTGGAAAAGTTCAAAGTTACAGTGTAAAGTAACTGCGCAGCACCTATTACAAAACAGTAGAAAGTAGATATCAGTGCTAGATTGCTGTGGCTACCAGGTGGAACGGGTAGAGAAACTTCCGGATCCAGCAAGCCAAACAAGCATGGACATGTAGGTCTGTATGGGACAGGAGCCCAGATCACATCGCATCGTGTGTGGACATCATTATTGGGTCAGGCCGAGCCCTCCAGTCTCCCGAGTTTGGACCATAAACATTTTCTTGTCTCCACTTTCCAATAAAGATAAAAGTTTAAACAACGGGTATTTTTACAGTAATTTTCTGCTAATAGCATGTTGATCATCATGTATTTGAGAGTGTTTTTATAAGTGAACAAACTGCAATGTTTCGCATTATAAATATGTTCACAGTGGTCAAGTTGCAATGGGCTTTGTCTAGCCTTTCCTAGAATGTTAACCTTTGGGTTTTGGCAAACAATGTAAGTTATTTTAGTAATTTAGTAATTATTTGTTCATCTCCTAGCCAGAATCCCCTTGTTTTACCAACTACCTGAATCGCCTATCTGCACATTATTGCATATGTTCTGAAGCCTGTTCTACCAACTACCTGTATCGCCTACCTGCACATTATTGTATATGTTTGGAAGTGCTCTGATACCCTCGGGTCCAGCCAGCGCTATATAAAACTCCAAAAATAAACATTCGGTGCTGCTGGCTGAAAAGCAAGGGCTGGCTAAAGGTGACAATGGTGCCAACTGCCAACTGTGTATGATAATATAAAAAAACAGAAAAACAAACGTCATCATCAATTGTTCTCAAATGTTTGCACACCATCTATAGTTTTTCACACTTGTTGGCCTCTTTGCTTTACGGTGTATCATTAGATTCACATATAACATTTAATATCAGAAAAGTTAACACAGAACATTGTTTTTAAGACTGTTGTTTTCAAATGGCCCTGTATCCTGCGACCCCACAAATAAATATTTTGCATGCTTTATTTTGCAATGTTTATATTATATGGTAATTGGAAAAACGCTACTAAATATCAGTTTTGTCTATATTTGTTACATGTTGTGCCTTCAAATCCCCACTGCAATTATTCAGCTTACTTGCAATATTTAACATTTTATGTGACAAAAATATGGTTATCGTTTGAGGATCAGAACCAATTTGTTTATCCACACATGCCCTTGTGAGGGAAGCACTACCAAGTGGTTTAACACCATACATAATTACCACTGTATAGGTTCGGCCCCACTTTCCATTAAAACAACATTTTGTGATTTGCATATAACCTTTCTCCCCGTGGACAGATCTGCACAAAATTCGACAGTATACTACATATATAAGCATAAACATAAGGAACATTAAAAACAAGACCCCATACAACTTCTAGGTTTAGCAACCACTTTTTATTTCTCTTCATTGCACAAGTGGATAGGTCACAATTCCTTATTCCAAACACATGATGTGAGGAGAGAATTACATTCTTAACATACCTCCTCCCTTACCTTAGCATCCCCCTCTCTCCCACCTCCTATTCTCAGCCCTCACTACCCTCCTGTCTCCCCCACTGTCTTCAGCCTGCACTCACTCTTCTACTCACCGGCACCGTCTCCCACTGAAGTCACTACCTATGCTTCCCACCCACCGCCTGACTCACCTACATCACCCACACCCCTCGCCAGCAAACACGTGCACACATTGAATACCATCCCACTCTTTAGCACCGCGGAACCCCTCAACAACGCCAGTATACCCCCCCGATACCCTGCCTGCTCTCCAGCTCAGTACTCAATCACTCACCAACGGCTCTCTCCACCAACACCTTCCCCAATGACCCTCCTGACCTGACTTTATCCACCCTCCAACAAGTCAAAGAGGAAATCTTACAAATCAAAAAAGACGTCCACGCAATCAAAGACCTTCTCTCCTCACAGCCCAGTCTACCTCCCACCATCCCACTACCCTACAAACGACGCACCCTCCCTACATACCCTCGCCCCCGACGACACCAGCAATGGCCTACTATCCCCGTTCGCAATAATTCCCACCGCCCCCGTCGTGTTCTCAACCCCTTGTCGGACCGCGACCTATGCTCTCTCCTACGCTCTTATGGCCCAGGTCCGGTAAAAGACTTTTCCAACTCACACATCCCCATACCCACAATTCTTACAAACCCTCTGAGGCTCCCAACACTCAACAACAGAGGCTCCGTCCCTAACAACCTCAGAAAAGTTCCCCTCACACTAGAAAGCTCGACCACCCTACTCTCTCCCAAACTCAAATGCATCCTACTAAACTGCAGATCGGCCCAGAGACATTCCTCCGACATCGCGGATCTCGTCTCAGATAGGGATCTGGACCTAGCCATTCTAACGGAAACGTGGCTCACTGAAGCCTCTACCCCGATTATGGACATACTAGTCCCCCCCAATTATCACATCATTAGGCTGGACAGGTCTCCTGGCAAGACGGGCGGGGGAATTGCATGCATCTTTAGGAGCAACCTCTCCGTTACTCAAGTCACCTCCCCTTCCCTTTCCTCCTGTGAACTCCTCTGCCTCCACATCACCAATGAGGGCAAACAAGTCTGTGCTTTACATCTCATCTATCACCCGCCTGGTGACAATCTCATATTCACCCAACAATTCATGGACCTGATCACTTCCAATGCCGGTCGGCAGACCACTCAAGTCTACCTGGGTGACTTCAATCTCCACTGGAACGATCAGAAAGACACCGTGGTGAATAGTCTCAAAACTTTCCTCAATGCGCTTGACCTCACCCAATTATGCGATAAACCAACACACGACAAAGGCGCGATACTCGATCTCATCATTGCCAAAGAGAACGCTATTCAACTGGAGGCGATTCTACCCTGCGATTGGTCAGATCACCACATTATCACCTTCTTTATCAACGAAAAAGTGAAACCTAACCCTACTCAACCAATCAAATCCAAAACATGGAAAAGGGATTTGAAGAATCTTAACCCCTCTACCCTACCTCCCCACATCGGCAACCTCCTCCTTCCCCCTTCAGGTGCCTCAGATGCTCAATCACTGACTGACCACTACCTTGACTCTATGAATACAATAGTCAATGAAGTCGCCCCTCTGCAACTGAAGAGAGTCTCCACCAAAATTTCTAACCCCTTGTATGATGACAGACTCAATGACGAAAGGCGTAATATGCGAATGGCAGAGCGCACCTGGAGATCGGACCCTTCAGCACTGCATCTCAAAAAGCTTAAGAACAAGAGAAATGCCTACTTTAGGAAAATAAAGCGCACAAAGTCGGACTTCTTCAGCCGCCAGTTGGACCAAGCGAAGAACAGGCCAAGAAAACTGTTCGAGCTAATCAAGACCCAAACAAAGGCACAACCCACACAATCAAACAGCACAACAAATAACACCCCACACTGTGAAGCCTTCTCTGCTTTCTTTAAACTAAAGACTGACAACGTAAGAAATGACCTCATCATGGATGTAAGCCGATACCCCAACCACACCAGAATGGCAGACACTCAACCTAAAAACAAGGCATCCTGGCAGTACTTCGATACCTATTCGGAAGAAGCAATACACAAACTGCTCTGCACCCTGAAGCCCTCTAAACACCTCACAGACCCTCTACCTGCTAATGCTGTAAAAGACTTTATCCCCTTGCTCCTCCCTCTCTGGACCAAGATCATCAACAGCTCTTTGCAACAAGGCCACATTCCAGACTCCCTTAAGGTGGGGCAAGTCACGCCTATACTCAAGAAACCTACAGCTGATCCGTCTGACCTAAACAACTATCGGCCCATCACCAATATCCCCACCCTGGCCAAACTGCTGGAGAAATGTGTCCAACTCCAACTAACAAAACACATTGATCAATTTGACCTCCTCAACCCTCATCAATCAGGCTTCAGAGCGAAACATAGCACGGAAACAGCTATGACACACATAATTGATGACGCCCTCCAAATTCTGGATCGCAATGAGTCCTGCCTCCTCATCCTTCTTGACCTCTCGTCAGCATTTGACACGGTCAAACATGAGAACTTGCTGGAGCTGCTAAGTACTCGAATGGGGCTATCGGGAACTGTTCTCAAGTGGTTTTCGTCCTTCCTTCACAACCGGTCTCAGAGGTTCAAGATCGACAATGTGCTATCTACACCTGTGCCTGCAGATCTAGGTGTTCCACAAGGATCCACCCTCTCCCCTACACTGTTCAACCTCGTTATGGAACCGCTCGCCACCTTGCTTCAAGCATCCAATGTTCAATTCCATATGTACGCCGATGACACACAACTCTATCTAAAGTTACAATCCCCGGAAGATATCAAACATCTGAATTCCACGCTTATTAACACCCAATCTTGGCTGGCCGATAATCACCTCAAACTAAATGCTCTGAAAACTGAGTTCCTACTCATCTCACCCCCGGCGAAAATCTCCACCACCCAAACCTGGCTCAACAACCTAACAGCACTCAATGTCCAACCTACCATCGTGGACTCGGCGAAATCCCTAGGCATCACACTCGACGCCAAGCTCAACATGCAGCAGCACGTCAGCAAAGCCACAAAAGCAGCTAATTTCCAAATTAACACGCTGAGGAAAATTAAACCCTTCCTCCCGGCCAAAGACTTCCAAACTGCTGTACAAGCTTTAGTCATCCCTCGAATAGACTACGGAATTGCGGCCCTCAGCGGTCTCCCGCTATCCACAACAGCACCCTTAAGAGCCTCCCTGAACGCTGCCGCGAGACTCATTACTGGCTCTAGAAAGCATTCGCACATATCCCCAGACTTAAAGTCTCTAAAATGGCTGCCTTTTGAAGCCAGAATACAGCTAAAAATTGCAGTTATGACACACGCGGCCGTGCACCACAAGGCACCCAACTACCTCGCTCAAAAGCTGTCTATATCAGGAGGTTCGAGATCCAATAGGAGTACAAAAAATCTACTCCTGAAACCTCGTAGATTCCGGAAAGCGAAAACTTACAAGCACTCCTTCTCAGGAATGGCACCCAGGATCTGGAATGCGCTCCCTACTGAAACCAGGCTGATCTCCTCCACGGCACTCTTCAAGAAAGAGGTGAAAACCATCCTTCTGGCCAAGATCTCCTGATCGTTATAGATGTTGGTTCAGAGACTCTGCATTGCTTTGTATCACTGCTCACCCTATCCCTTGGCACTACACTCTACTTGTTGGGGGCACTACTACGCTACTCTCTTACTACCGACCAAGATATGATACACGTTGGTTTACTGATCCACCTGAACACCTCTGTAGTGGGATCAATGACTTGTGCTGTCCTATATTACTTCCTTACCTGATTGTATACGGATTGGTTTTATGTATGTTTTTTATTATCCATGTTATTACCATGTTATTGACTTTTATACTGTTCCCATTATCTCTGTTGACTCCTACTGCCCCTACCCTGTCTTTGTGAAGCGCTCTGATATCTGTAAGGATCCTGTTCGCGCTATATAAAACTTTGAATAAATAAATAAATAAATAAACATTCATACGAGCTTCGTTGGTATCTCTTGATTTTTTTTTAAAACATGTTTTACAGGTAACGTTAAAGGGTTAAAGGGATAGTTAACATGCTGGATTATTATAAAGTAAATGGAATATTAGGGAGAAATATATATATTTGATTGGGCATGCTTATATCCCATTTTGGATGATGTATATTAATGCACAATACAGTTAATACATGGTTCACAACTCCATTTTAAGACGGGGGCTTCCATATCTCAGGCCTAGTAGGATACAGAGGGTTTCATATTATTGATGATGCGCTACAGGCCCTTGACCAAAATCAAGCATGCTTATTGGTTCTCCTTGACCTGTCTTCGGCATTTGACACGGTAAACCATGAAGCATTACTGACCAGGCTACGGGACAGGATGGGATTGTCGGGAATTGTGCTGAAATGGTTCGAATGCTTTTTACAGAACAGAACGCAGCGCTTCCTGGTTAACCAATCAATCTCACTTCCATGCCCTATCTCAATAGGAGTCCCTCAAGGATCGACACCATCCCCAGATCTTTTTAACCTATATGTCGAACCACTCACAGAAATTCTCCAAAAGTCTCAATTATCCTATCACATGTATGCTGACGACACGCAAATATACTTAAAGATCGCATCCCTAAAAGACTTGGAACTAATGAATGAGACACTAAAAATGGCACTTCAATGGTTAACTACAAACCATCTGAAGCTGAACGCACATAAAACAGAGTTCCTACTAATCTCACCACCAAGGAACAATACAGAAATAAAGGAATGGACGAAATTCGTGACTGCGCTAAACTGCACCCCAACCCTGGTCAACTCAGCTAAATCACTAGGAATCACCTTAGACGAGAATCTAGACATGAAAGCCCACATTAACTCAATGGCGAAAAGTGCCCGCTTTCACTTGAACTACTTAAGAAAATTGAAACCTTTCATCTCAGAGGCGGACCTCAAACTGGCAATCCAATCCTTAGTTATCTCGAGGATTGAATATGGCTGCACCACCTTAGCGGGCTTACCAAAAATGTCTACGGCACCACTAAAAGCCTGCCTTAACGCTGCGGCTAGACTTATCACCGGAACCAGGAAATATGATCATATATCCCCGCACCTGAAAGCATTAAACTGGCTACCTTATGAAGCCAGAATCCAAATGAAGATAGCATGTATCACACACAGAGCGCTACACGACAACACCCCAAGGTATCTAGCCAAGAAAATTCAACTGTCCGGTGGCAACCGACCAGTTAGGAGTGCTAAGGAGCTGCTGCTACGGCCAGCCATCTTCCGAAAGAAAAAAACCTATGACAGAGCGTTCTCAGGAGCTGCCCCCAGAATATGGAACTCACTCCCTCCAAATATCAGGAAGATCCAGAATCTGGTAACATTCAAGCGGGAAGTGAAGAGCCTGCTGATGAATAGATACATTACGTAGTGAAGATCACTGTTCACGGTTCTGATATACTACTGCCCTAGTACAGTACTTGTATGGCACGAATAAGGGAAGCATAACCAATACTATAAAGAACACGTATTCTATGATATGAGAACAATCTAAAGGCCACCACTAATGGTTATTTTGACTGAACGTGAGAACAACACCATATGCGAACATATACCTAGCTACCTCATATTTGTTATATATACCTGTTTTTGTTATAAGTTTTAACCATAGCATATTTTAACGCGAACGTCACATGTGTTACGAATATATAGGTGTTGTACTTTAACTGTTTTTATATATGTTAACCTTCTACCTCTCCTATGTTAAGCGCTCTGATACCCACGGGTCTTGTTCGCGCTATACAAAACTTTATAATAAATAAGTAAATAAATAAATAAATTTCATATTGTTGTACATATGTTTAAAATTGTTTCGTTTGTTTTATGCATGTTTTAACCTGATTATATTAGATTGGTCTGCATCAATTGTATATTGAAGATTTCCAGACTATTTTCCTGAAAGGGGTTAGCAAAATATAGCACTGAAGCGTGTTGAGGAATACTGAGAACTTTCTCCTCTCCTCAAATTATCCATTTAGAGTTAGTAAATGTGACCTATCCAATTGTTTAATAGTGAGAAGAGGTTGCTAAACATATAAGTTGTATGGTGTTTTGTTTAATAGTCCATAATTATGTGTATATGTAATGTCATTTTTAGTTACGGTATTACATTTCATATTTTGTATGTGTTATGCTAGTTTGTCTTTTGCACAGTAGTCTGATTTTATTATCTATGTAGTTTTATTCGATATAAGCGGAGCTTTGTTTTTTGCCTCAAAATATAGGCATAGCATGTTAACTACTCACTCGGAAAATCAGATTCCAGGTTAAAACTGATTTTGTAAACTTCCGAAGGACTGTTTGAAACAGTCAGATTTGACCTACAATAATCACCTAGGATGGGCCTTCACACGATTCCATGTATATGTATGCTGTACAAGTTGTACTTTTCTGCCAATTGAATCCATACTAATATAATAAAGAAGGAGCCCAACCCTTTGAGGCGGGTAATCTCAGGAACCACAGCACCAATCACAACACCCAATACAGCGTTGGAAAGGGCAGTTGCAGCAGAAGGACATAGGCTATGCAGACGCCCACCATATACATTTAAAAGGTAAAAGAAACGTGCCAGCAAAGTAGTCCCTTGTGGGCGTGTCTGCGTTGTGCTGTGGGCGTGTGCTGGGGGTGTGACAAACACTGGGGGCGTGTGGTACGTTCCGCCTTTCATGCCATGTCTCATATCGTGTGCTAATCCCACCCTGCTCCCTTCAAATACCCCTGCATCCCATAATCATAACCCACCCTTACTCCTTAAAAGACCCCAACACCCTTAAACACTAACCCATCTTCACCCTATAAATATACCCTGTACCCCAAAACCCAAACCTATCCCTAAACCCTAAAAATACACCTGCGTCCCAAAACCCAAACCTAGCCCTGAACCCTATAAATACCCCTGTACCTCAAAACCTATACCTACCCCTGAACCCTAAAAATACCCCTGTACCCCAAAACCCAAACCTAGCCCTGAACCCTAAAAATACCACTGTATCCCAAAACCCAAACCTACCCCTGAACCGTAAAATACCCCTGTACCCCAAAACCCAAACCTAGCCCTGAACCCTTAAAATACCCCTGTACCCCAAAACCCAAACCTACCCCTGAACCCTAAAAATACCCCTGTACCCTAAAACCCAAACCTAGCCCTGAACCCTAAAAATAACCCTGTACTCCAAAAGTCAAACCTACCCCTGAACCCTAAAATACCCCTGTACCCCAAAACCCAAACCTAGCCCTGAACCCTAAAAATACCACAGACACCCCAAAAAACAAACCTAGCCCTGAACCCTTAAAATATCCCTGTACCCCAAAACCCAAACCTACCCCTGACCCCTAAAAATACCCCTATACCCCAAAGCCCAAACCTAGCCCTGAACCCTAAAAATACCCCTGTACCCCAAAACCCAGACCTATCCCTAAACCCTAAAACTACCCCTGTACCCCATAACCCAAAACTATCTCTGAACCCTTAAAATACCCAAACATCCCAAAACATAAACCTCAGTACCCCGAAACATATACCCCTATACCCATACTTACCTTATCCAAACATTTTAAAAAAACATGCTTTTACCATTCATGCATTTGCAACGAATTTCGTTGTAAATGTATGCGTGGTAAAAGCATATAAAATGTAATGCCATGCGTTATAATGGCATTGCGGAGTCATGGTACTTTCGTATTGCTTTCTTAATGAAAGTATGCAGAGTGATGGTATGCGGAAAGAAAGTTGCGGAATAATGTGTGTTTACCCCCCCCGGTAAGTACATTGGTGGCACGGCGGCCCACATTTCCAGCAACATACTCATATTTTTTCACCACCCATTTGAAAAATGCACAGGTCTTTCTCATTGATGGCCAGCACAGACAATCACTTTTAGACACACCTCCCGCCACAAGTTCTAGAATTGCAAACTTTAGAGCTGGGGAGCTACGTTCGAATCTCTGCACGCCCTTGCGAATTGAAGCACTCCTGAACCCAACAGCGGCACTGTGAAAGCTACAGCGGCATTTTTAAGGACCCAGCCTACCTCTCGCCGCACCCGCTCCGCGGGTGCCGCATCGTTTGTCTGGACACCGGGGCACAGCCAGGGGAGACTGCAGCAGGTTTACCGGGTGAGTGCGGTCAGCGGGGCTGCGAGCGTGCAGGGGACTCCATTTCCCAGGAGTCCCTGCTAGACCATCTGCTAACTTCCGGTCCGCTCTCCCCGCTGCCGCCCCCCGCCCCCCCTGCAGTATTTAAGACTCTTCTACCCCTCCACCTGTGGGACGCCCTTGCGAATTGAAGCACTCCTGAACCCAACAGCGGCACTGTGAAAGCTACAGCGGCATTTTTAAGGACCCAGCCTACCTCTCGCCGCACCCGCTCCGCGGGTGCCGCATCGTTTGTCTGGACACCGGGGCACAGCCAGGGGAGACTGCAGCAGGTTTACCGGGTGAGTGCGGTCAGCGGGGCTGCGAGCGTGCAGGGGACTCCATTTCCCAGGAGTCCCTGCTAGACCATCTGCCAACTTCCGGTCCGCTCTCCCCGCTGCCGCCCCCCGCCCCCCTGCAGTATTTAAGACTCTTCTACTCCTCCACCTGTGGGACGCCCTTGCGAATTGAAGCACTCCTGAACCCAACAGCGGCACTGTGAAAGCTACAGCGGCATTTTTAAGGACCCAGCCTACCTCTCGCCGCACCCGCTCCGCGGGTGCCGCATCGTTTGTCTGGACACCGGGGCACAGCCAGGGGAGACTGCAGCAGGTTTACCGGGTGAGTGCGGTCAGCGGGGCTGCGAGCGTGCAGGGGACTCCATTTCCCAGGAGTCCCTGCTAGACCATCTGCTAACTTCCGGTCCGCTCTCCCCGCTGCCGCCCCCCGCCCCCCTGCAGTATTTAAGACTCTTCTACTCCTCCACCTGTGGGACGCCCTTGCGAATTGAAGCACTCCTGAACCCAACAGCGGCACTGTGAAAGCTACAGCGGCATTTTTAAGGACCCAGCCTACCTCTCGCCGCACCCGCTCCGCGGGTGCCGCATCGTTTGTCTGGACACCGGGGCACAGCCAGGGGAGACTGCAGCAGGTTTACCGGGTGAGTGCGGTCAGCGGGGCTGCGAGCGTGCAGGGGACTCCATTTCCCAGGAGTCCCTGCTAGACCATCTGCCAACTTCCGGTCCGCTCTCCCCGCTGCCCCGCCCCCTATTTCAGTCGGCCACTTATTTATTGCCCCAACACTCCCGCAGCGCGGGACGCAGCCCGGGCGAAGACAGGGCAAAGACTGGGCCGTTTGAGGCCGTTCGAGGTCTACGAGGGCTGGGCTGGGCCACCTCCCTTTGGTCTTAGTCTCATTTTTATAATTTTTTTATATAGGGTGGCACATATTACAGTTTTATTGTTGTGTGTATATCTATTTATTGATTTGTACTCTGTAATATGTGTTCACGGGGTAGCCGGAGTAAAACCCTTATGGCTGCTAGTAACTCTAATAGGTCCATAGATGATTTCCTAGTCAAAACCAATTTGGCTATTGATGAGGAAATCAGCAAAATGCAGCATAAGGTCTCTCTAGAACTTGATGCTGCACGCAGGCTGTCCGCGCACATTGCCAATTCCAAAAAATCTTCTCTGGGGAATATTGCATCTGCCCGCACCCCCGATCGTTCTGCCAACCCACGACCCCTGCTAACATCGGTTGTAGTACACCCCGTTCCCCCCATTATCCCTTTGCACTCCCCTCTAACTTCCCAACCTAACTCAGTACAACAAAATATTGGCTCCGTCCCTCTGTTTAGTATTGCTGGCCCCTTTTCACTTCCCAAAGCAAGACAGGCACCTAGCCTTTGTAGTGCCAAAAAAGAAATGCCTTGCGAGAACCTTACTTGCTAGGAAAAAAGCTAGAATAGCAAGGCTAAAGTTTTTTAACAGTAGGCGGGCCATGGGGTCTCTTGTGGTGAAAGATGTTAATCCCAAACCAACACAAAATGTTTGTAATGGGGAAGTTACCTCTGAAATAGCGAGTATGGTGGAAGACGATATACTTATTATCTCTACTAGCCAGAATAACATGAACACCTCGGAGGGTCGGGCTAGCGGTCCCGAGCAGGTCAAGGAGGGTGATAGCGAATTCCTCCAATTAGTCTGGGGAACGCTAAAACAGCTACTTTCCCCCCTAGAACTAAGGCTCTCCCGTATAGAGAATAATCTCCTTGAGATGGATAAGACCATAGTTACTTTGGCTAGTTTGAGCCTTAAGGAAATGGATGCTAGGCATTTATGTACGACCGCACCCACACCACAGCCCTTAGAAATAGAACCTGCTCATCCACCCCCACAACCAGCCCTAACCATTCCTGAGACTCTACCTATTTCTAAACCTATCCCAAAACCCCGCACTACCACTGCAAAAACTACTGTACCTACCCCTAGCCCAGCGGTACCTAAACTCTTCCATCCGCATAAAGCAGCATGTAGGCTGAATACCGATACTAGGGCACCAACCAACCATACCCCTAGGCTGCCCTTGACGCGTAATCCAACACGTCAGGTTAGTCGCCATAATTTTCGCGGAGGGTTTATTGACCTTCCGCCAGAAGCAGGGTCGTATGTTATTATACTAGCCGGTGTTCCAGAGTTGGGTCAAGAATCCCAGGAGAATGACCTTTCTTTAAAAAACAAAGTCATTCACTGGCTGAATTCCAATAAACAGCTCCCCGATCATCTAAGAAGTAGTGTACTTATGGTCCGGAGAGTTCCTTGGATTGGCCGCACCCATAAGTCGATAGCTGGTGACTGTGTAGTGGTTTCATTTTCTGATCCCCACACCGCCCAGTATCTTTGTGCATGGCCATCTTTTGAGGCTAATTCCACAATAGTAGTGAGGCCCCTTACCTTTTTCTATCCTCCTAGGCAACAACTAGCGAGTGAGGGGCCATGGACCACTGTTAGGAATGTTAGTCGCCCGACCCATAGTTTTGTTGGTCAAAATCAACCTAATTGGTGGCAAGGGTTTCCAACCTCCAATAGGTTTGGATGTTTGGAGGAGGTGGATTGACTTGCGAGGTCTGGACATACACCGCCTCCTAGGTTTACTCTCCACCAACGGAGACCTCCATCTCCAAACCTATCCAATGTTGGGTCATCGTTATCTAATAACCCGGGCAAAATTTTAGACCCATTATTCACTCCTGCTCTGGCCAATAATGAAGTTAAGGGTGTGTCACTGCTACCATGTGCACTGACTAGGGATTGCCCATTAAGAATAATTTCCTGGAATATCGCAGGACTACGGGGACGCCTGGAGAATGACGATTGGGTCAAATTTATTGACTCATATGATATTGTCATCCTCCAGGAAACCTGGTCAACTATCCCATTGTATAGGTTGGGTTACCTGAACTTCTCTAAACCAGCAATTAAGAGCCCCAAGGGTAGGGCCTCTGGTGGTCTTACTATTTGGATAAAAAATAACTCGGGCTTTCATGGTAGGGAAACACTGGTGGCGTGTGTGGACCTTCTATGTATTAGATTGACCAAACCTAATACCACTGATATCCTTTTAGTTGATGTCTATGCTCGTGGTCATCAGGGTGGGAAAAAACAAGCTGTCCTGGACGATCTGGATCTTCTATTCAAGAATCATGGGACTGACCAGATCGTAATAGTAGCAGGAGACCTGAACACCCCCATTGAGCCCATCTCCACTTTGGCAGAGGATGTGGGATCTGAGGAGGACATCGTTTGGGCAATTCCCCCACTTACTATTGTAAAGGGTGTCAGGGGCACTGAGGCAGCCTTACATTGGCTGGGCTTTTGCTTAGAATGGGGCCTTAGGGCCACCAATGGGCGTACACGTTCCGATCGCCTTGGGTCCAACACTTTCGACAACGGTTTGTCTTCAAGCCGTATCGATTATATACTAATTAACATACAGTATTGGTCCATTGTACAAGATATGGTGATAGAGTCTCGCCCAGAGAGCGACCATAATCCCCTTTCACTTGAGGTTTTGGTCCAAGGTATGGGGGCACCTGTTAGGAGCACTAATAGCTTAACATCTGATGTTATTTTGTGCGATAACAGGCGCCGTGTGAAATGGCATAGGGTGTTGGAGGATCCTATACTTATTTCATTGATTGAGGAAGAGGTACGGGACGTGTGGAATAGAATGCTTCTGCCATCTTCTGCTGGTAACTCAGACTCCATAATTACCAATCTTCATGAGGAGTGTTTTTTGACCCTTAGGAACCTTCTCACGAAACCATCTAGGTCTGCTAACACCAGAGTATACAAAAAATGGTATAATAAGAAATGTAGAGCCGCCCATAGTAACTTACTAGCTGCCGTAAAGGCCAGGAACCTTGATGCCATAAGGATAGCAAGGCAATGTTATAAGCGCACCATCCAGGCTGCTAAGCGAGAGTGGGATGACTCCTTTTGGCTTGACCTCCTTGGTGCATGTGATTCCCCTAACCCAACTGATTTTTGGCTGATTATAAGGAGGGGAAAAGATCCTGCTGCCCAGATTCCGGTAAACCATGTTTCTGCTCAATCGTGGGTTGATTTTTATACCGCTCAATTTAATGACCCAAATGTTGCGGAGGTATTGCCGACAAAACCCGCTCTACCACCCCAACTATCACTGACAGGAGATAGACTCTTGTTTTCGGAATCTGACACTGCACTTGCTCTCGAGTCAGTCCAGTCGGGTAAAGCTCCTGGTATTGACGCTATCCCTGCTGACCTTTTTAAACTTAAACCTGACCTATGGATCCCTTATATCACCCTACTGGCAAATAACATAGCCTCAGGGGCCGAGATTCCTCGTTCATGGAAGGGGGCAGAAATTCTGCCAGTACATAAGAAGGGTGACCGCTCCCTCCCCAATAACTATCGGCCCATTAGTTTGATCGACTCAGTCCAGAAAATCGTGTCGAGAATGATCTTGGCAAGAGTTCTGGACTGGATCGATTCAAATAATGTACTTTCCCCTATGCAGGCGGGTTTTAGGTTTGGGACTAGTACTGTGGACCAAGTTTTTCGGTTTACACTACTTTTTTGGAAGGTGGTCCGGTTGGGCGGAGGTATGTTATTTGCCGCATTCGTCGATCTTAAGTCGGCCTTTGACTTAGTGCCAAGGAAAAAGCTGTGGGAGGATCTTAGTCGCATGGGTTTTCCGCCTGAGCTTTTGATTTTAGTCCAGCGACTCCATGAGGATAACTATGCCCAGGTTAGGTGGGGTAGCCAGGGGCAGGTGACCAAACAATTTCCAGTACAACGAGGGGTGCGTCAAGGCTGTGTCCTTGCCCCCACGTTGTTTCTTCTATTTATTAATCAGGTCACACAATTTTTTCTTAACACCCAGTCGGATGCTCCTAAGTTGGGTGGCCGAAAGTACCCCATGCTAATCTTTGCAGACGACACCCTTCTGCTCTCTAAGACCAGAGCCGGGCTTCAGGTAGCCCTGAATAGATTTTCTGAGTTCTGCACTTCGAACGACTTGCAAATAAACGCAGACAAAACCAAATTTATGGTTTTTTGCAAGAAAAATCCCCCTAAGTGCACAGTTTCCTTAAATGGAGTCCCTATTGAGCAGGTTAGGACCATGACTTATCTTGGAGTGACCCTAGATCACCGTCTCACTTGGAACCCCCAAGTGGAAACGTCCAAACTTAAATTTAATAGGTTGGCTGGCAGTTTGATTCTTGAACAGAGGAATTCGTTAACTAGGTGCGTTACCCCTGTTCTAAAAATTTATGACGCGAAAGTTGTCTCTGCCACCCTTTACGGAGCCGAAGTCTGGGGTCATAAGAATCTTTCCAGTTTGGTAACTGCCCAGAACAGGTTTTTACGGAATCTGGTTAGCCTCCCCCAGTCTACCCCTACCAAACCCCTACTGTTGGACCTTGGCTGCAGACCAATCGACGAGATGGCCCAGTACCGTCTGGTGGCCTTTTGGCGCCGTCTCTGGTCCACTCCCGAGCTTGGTCTGTTTACCCAAGAGATGGAGGAAGTAAAACTCATGTGGGGGGCACACAAAATACAATGGTTTGGGGTAGTGAAAAACACATTGAACCTGATGGGCCTTCCGGACCTCTGGTCTAATCCAGGGGGGTCCAGATTTCCGTCTAAACTTGAGTTTAAGGCGCTCTTCTGGGCCTGGAGAAAATCCATTCTTGTTAACCAATCATGTGACGTTAATTTAACTGGCTCTTTTTTAGTGCACAAGGCTGTCCCTTCGTTAGAACAGTACTGGGACCTAATTACAAGTGTATTGGATCGAAAACTATACCATCAGTTTCGAATTGGCACTTTGCCCATTAACACTTTTAGAGCAAAATGGGACAAGTCTGTAGGTAACAATTGCCCCTGGTGCCTTGACCAGGAAGAAAGTGTTGGACACTTCTTCTTTGGTTGTCCTACCTATGGAGCACCAAGAAGTAAGTGGTTAAGACCGATTTGCTTGACCCTTAATAGTGGTGGCTATCAAGATGCACTTCTGAAACTTCGTACTATTAGATCTGAAACCGTAGTGGTATGTGTTGCCAAATTTTTGAAATGGGCTTGGCTGATTCGATCCAAAAAATTGGGTATCCCCGTATGTTGAAAGCCCTCATTTAGTTACACATAGTATCCTGTATGTTTTCTTAGCGGTATCTATCTATGTGCATTTAATTTGCGTCCCATCTGTCTTATTATACACAGTTGTGAAGTATTTTTTATTGTTCCTAGGAATGAAATGTGTATATTATTATCTTATTGTATAATGCTTTTTAATATGTATGTATGATTGTACACTGTCTTTTATGAATCTTTTATTCGAAATAAAGACTTATCGAATCGAATCGAATCTCTGCATCAGCTCACCATTCTGTGATTCCAGGCAAATCGCTTTGTCTCCCCGTGCCTACCACAAATGAATGTGTTCTCCTGTAATGTAAATTGTGCTCATGCCATTTTGTCGAGTTCGCGCTATATAATATTGCAAGGAAAAATAAAGTAGGGAAACTCGAGTTCAAACACTATTGAACGCGCACTCTTAAGTGCATCAGCAGTGCACTCTGAATCGGAGCGTTTCACAGGCCTGTCACAGATAAGAAATGCTATCTAAACGAAATCCTACAAAACAATATACTACTGGCCGGCAGCAATTCATACCCGGACAACGTCGGGACGGGCTGCTAGTACATGAATAAAGCAAGTACACGTTTTGCCTGCTTTACCAAGGTTCTTTCAGGGGTGCAGTTTTATGTCCACCGAAATGACAGGGTAGGGCAGCAAGTTAACAAGGAACGAGATGAACATCAGTTCTGCCTGCACTGTGACAGGCCACCTAGGAGAGGTTTACACTATGCCGTGGTGTACTCGTGAATACACAGTCCAATGAAACTCACGCAGATGCTTATGGGCGTTTCCAGCTGTGGGTGGGGATTCCCATTGTAAAATTCTGGTCCTTATTCTCGCAACACAGACAGACAAACGACTGGAAACAATCCTAACCCATGTTACAAGGACATGACAGTTCGTAATAAACATAGAACACCGTTTTTGAGCTCATTCCTTACAATCCCTACTTTTTGCCCCGGTAATACGATTGTGTGCATAGAACACAATTCACCTTCCTCCACATCCCACTCACCCCCACCGGCCGACCTTGCATTTATCAGCCGCGATTTAGCAGGTAAACCTTCCTTCTCAAAAGTGACCTGAATCAAAATGATTTTTTCAACCAACAGATATATCTTGCCGAGCACAAATTAAACACACAACTTGTATTACACTATATATGAATTAGATGTCAAAGTCTAATAATTACTAATCAATCTATATGACACTTAGTCCAGAGTTATTCTCAATTTGAGTCCAGATTTATTCTCAATTCAGAGTTTCTCAATTCACAATAGTCTATAAATTCAGAACAGTCTTGCGAATGAAGTATCCAATTCAAATCCTCACAAATATTCTTGTATATGAATCAATTCCAAATCAAAATTATCACAACGTAGTTCATGAATAAATCAACCAAATGGATCAGCCAACACGTGTTTCGTTGTAACAACAACTTCCTCAGGGCTGTAATCCAAAGAAACAAAGTATAAGCTAAAGAAATAATTATAATTTACAGTCTTTTTATGGAAGATTTTATATATACATTCTAACACCTCCTAAGTGTAAGTGAAGCACAAAGTTACCAATACATTAGTGCAACAAAATTAAACTTCAGTGTGGATCCCAGTGTCATAAATTAAAACACGTCGCAAACAATAGGGTCTATTGCCTTTCAACACTTCTCTACGTTTCCATCAGTTAACAGTATTCTACAGAGATTCATCTCTTCAGTAATGCCGAGTTGTGAAAGGGTATGGGGAAGCCTTCAACTCCGACCTGGCTATCCTCTCCATTTCGAACTGTATTTGATAATCATTTCTAAGGCACACAAGTATAAAAATTACCTTTCAGTAAGGTGTAGTGTCCATAAACAAAAGACTAGTCTTCCACGACTTTGATAACAGTATGTGGTATAAATTTTCTTCCAAATCCTAAAAGTAGTAAACAACCTTGTCAGCTTTACCCTATCTCTAATCTCTAATGTTAGGGACATATTATTGTCACGTAAGTTGCTTACCAATCAAAATTGTAAATCTTTATATTTGTTATATTCTTAGATAGGGTAACTTGTAGTCAGCACGACTTAAATTTCATTGTTTCTTATCTTTTGCTCGTTCTGAAAGATATGGTTTACATGAATCTGAATTAAAAGATGTTCACCATCATATTAGTGTAATAACAGTTGTCTTAGAAGTTATAACTAAATAAATGCTCACCCAAGTATAAACGTGGTGTTCTTAAACTACTTCAATCATGTTAGGCGATCAAAATTGTAAATCTTCATATTTGTTATATTCTTAGATAGGGTAACTTGTAGTCAGCACGACTTAAATTTCAATGTTTCTTATCTTTTGCTCGTTCTGAAAGATATGGTTTACATGAATCTGAATTAAAAGATGTTCACCATCGTGTTAGTGTAATGACAGTTATCTTAGAAGTTATAACTAAATAAAGGCTCACCCAAGTATAAACGTGGTATTCTTAAACTACTTCAATCTTGTTAGGCGATCATTTTCAGTTCTGTAATTCCAAGTTAAGTTATAAAGGTTATTACTCGGTTACTGCCTCATTATCTCTATATACACTTATGGTTGGTTTTAAAGTGAAAGTTACGCTTACCTAGTTCGAGTTACTATCTCCTCCAACTTCGTATTCTGTATTGCCGGCGTTCTACACGGACGCCATCTTGAGTATGGTTTTAATCAGTTACTACTACGTTTGATTCTTGCGGCGGCCATGTTAGATAAACTCCAATTCTAAGTTTGCGTGTTAAATCTAACAACGATCAAACTATATAAGCTTACTATCTAAATATTGTTACCGCATATCTGCAGATATTTGTAAGAAGAGTATTTAATTCAATTTTTTATTTCTCGCATTTGCGTGTTCATTTTAACGGCGGCCATATTGTGTAAACTGGTTATCTCAATAGTATCACAGTGTAGTGTTACTACTGGCGGACATCTTATGTAAGAAGTGCCGACTTGTCAAAAAATTCATAATCATAACCTTTATATTTTTAAAGGAATAACAACAGATTTAGAGTGTACTTGTCTCTGTGCCTTCTATATTATATTCAAATATTATCTTAAGTTCTCATTGGCGATGACCACCTACGTCAGAGTTGTCCGCGCCCCATAACATTTCACAATTTAATTTACAGATATAATACATTGAATCTGAAAAAATATAATAACAGAAGAGGGCTTAGTAGAGCAAATGCAGAAGTTATTATCACATTTCATTAGAAGCAATTCATAAATACCATGATCTAATTTACAATTCATTACATGTACTCTAATTAGCATTTACTTATTGTTCTCCTAAGTAATATTGAAGCTCTGAGTCAATATTCAACCCGTCTTCCACTGCTCTAAGGACCAAAATCCATCTTGCCTCTTTTCTTCTAAGTTTCAGTAACCTATTTCCTCCTCGTCTATCTAATGTTACATGTTCTATACCATGGTATAGAAATTTGTGTTTTTCTGTATCATTTCCATTCTGTATTAGATGTGAGGAAATAGGGTACCTAGTATCCCCATTCTTAAGTGCCCTGTAGTGCTCAATCATACGTTCCTTAAGTTTTCTCACTGTGCTGCCCACGTAAATTTTACCACATAAACAGGCAATAACATAAATAACATATGAAGTTTCACAATTAATGAATGAATCAATATGGAATGTTCCAGTATTATTGTAATTGAATGTTGTTATTTTCTTCATCGCCCATCTACATGAGCTACAATTACCACAATGATAAAAGCCCTTAGGGCATGATCGGAGCCAATCACTTTGACTTGTCGATATTGGTAGTTTTGGGTAACTCGGACTCACAATATTAGGTAAAGATCTACCTTTTCGGTAAGCAATGCTTGGGCGTTCTGTTAGAAAAGGTTTCAAATCTTTGTCTGTAGTTAACATTTGCCAGTATTTATGCATAATACTAAAAAGTTTATGACTTCCTGTCCCAAAGTTGGTAACCATACGAATTTTTTGTCTATCTTTAGAAACCTCTAATTTGTTTTTAGGTTTCAAAGTATCATTTCTTTTCAGATTCTTAACTTTGAGGGCAGCAGCAGAGATTACAGTATTAGTGTATCCTCTATTTTTGAATCTCATCATCATATTTTTAACATTAGACTGAAAGTCCTCATCTTTAGAGCAGTTTCTTCTTGCTCGAACCATTTCCCCATAGGGGATTGGAGTAATTTGGCTTTTGGGATGGCAACTATCTGCTCTAAGTAAAGCATTACAACTGGTCTCTTTGCGAAACATTCGACTTTCTAGTTTATGATTATCTACATAGAGTTCAATATCCAAAAAAGTCAGTTTCTCTTTACTATAATGGGTAGTAAATGACATGTTCATGTCATTCGCATTCAGGTATCTAAAAAACTGGTCTAGTTCATCTGTTGTACCTCTCCAAAATAATAAACAATCGTCAATGAACCTACCCCAGTAGTATATATGGTCGATCCATCGGCTGCCCTTTGGGCCCCAAATAAGCTCCGCCTCCAGTCTCCCCATAAAGAGGTTCGCGAAGGACGGAGCAAATTTAGAACCCATCGCAGTCCCGATCTTTTGTTTAAACCAGGTAGATTCGAACAAAAAATAATTATTTTCAAGCACTATTTTGGTCATTTCTAATAGCATGCTTGTATGGTTCAAAAATTCCACTGGTCTATTACTCAGAAAAGTCTCAATAGCTCTTATTCCTTTTTCATGTTCGATATTAGAATAGAGAGATACAACATCTAAGGTTGCTAAAATCATGTCATTCTCCCATTTTATGTCATTCATGATGTTCAAAATATGTTTCGTGTCTTCAATATGAGATGGTAGGTTTTGTACATATGGTCTTAGGTATGAGTCTATAAACTGTGAAAGTTTTTCTGTTGGCCCTCCTATGCCCGAAATTATCGGTCTTCCTGGGGGTTTATCTCTGTTTTTGTGTATCTTTGGCAGACAATACATGCAAGGGGCTTTCGGGGAGTCAATCTTCAAAAATGTATATTCCTCATGATCTAAAAGACATTCATCATACCATCCTTTCAATCTCATATTTATTTGATTTTTAATCATTTCTAAAGGATTAGAGTCAATCTTCTCATAATATCTACCATCTCTTAGTTGTGATAAAACCTCTTCATTATAATCTTGTCGATTCATAACAACAATGTTGCCTCCTTTATCAGCTCTACGAATCATAAGTTGTGGGTGATTTGTAAGTTCTCGTAACGCTTCCCTTTCCTCTATTTTAAGGTTGTCAGGATAGTGTTTTTTATGGTGATGTTCCCTTCTAATCACATTGTCTATCTCTAAATTTACAGATCTGTAAAAGGCATCTATCACATTACCTGATGTTAACTGGGGTGTCCATTTAGATTTTTCTTTAAAACCACTTTTGGATGATAAGCCTGGATTAATTTCTAGATCTTGTAATAGAGAGTGCATAGTAATAGGATCTTCTTCTGACTCCGTTAGCGATAGTAAAAGTTTTGTATCTTGCAAATCTTGAATAGTAAAATCGCTAAAAACTGGTCTGTTCAAAGTTTTAACCACAGTCTCATCCTTATTAGAGAAGAATTTTTTTAATTTAAGCAGCCGAACAAATTTATACAGATCAATCTTAATATTGTACCAGTCTATATTCTTCGTAGGACAAAATCCAAAACCTTTTCTAAGAACACTATTCATACTTTCTGACAACTCTATAGAGGAAAGGTTAATTACCTCAATTTCACTGGTCTCTGTAGTCATTTCCTCCATGATCTCAGTCTTTCTTTCATCCCCGGGGTTGTCTCTTCTGCGTTTACCCCGTTTCCCCCTTCTTGTCTTCCTGTTTGATTGGTACCAAATCTCTCTCCTATATTTCGATTGCTCTTTCTGATTCTTTGAACTTCCACTAAAAAATTCTTTGTGGAAGAAAGAGTTTCTCCAGTAGGTGCAATGGGAGCTTCAGTATTATCATCATTCGTGGATAGACTACTATTAGATGTATTTATTGCAGAACTTAAGGGAGTAGTGTTTCTCGATTTCCCTTGCCCTTTAGGGAACAAATGGTCAAATTTACGGGCAAAAGTAAATACCCTTCCTGCTTGATAATCTTGTTCATCTCGTTTTATTTTACGAGCTTTCCTTCTTTTTATATCTGCTTGTATATTTGCAAGTATCTCATCAAGTTCATTATAATTTTTTATGGTTGCTTCAGGAAGGTTTAGTAATTTGATTTCATCCTCAACAGTTTGTATCTCTATCAATAGTTTCGCAATTTTGCGTTCCGCGTTATCTATTAGAATTCTAATTAAGTTACTTGAACTAGTTGTAAGTTCATGCTCCCATTTATCAAGTAGATCAGGTTCTAAGTCTTCATAGGCTGGTAAAATAGATGATCTTAATCCTCTTGGAATTCGGTTCAGGGTGAGATATTGCTTGAGTGTTATTGCATCCCACCATTTATTAAGTTCCGCTATTTTTAATCTTTCTAATTTTACAAATTTGGCTCTAAGACCCTCTTGTCTGTTATGTGGAGTAGAGGCTACCGCTACATTTATAGAGGAGCCTATGCTTAAATTTTTGAAAAGATCCTGTGCTTCTTGTTCACGATTCATATTTACTTTTTCGCCACTTGCGGCAGCCCTACCAAATTTCAAAAGGTTAAGTTTAGGTAACAGGTAAATGGGCGCTCTACATATAATTTTGGCTATATCAAATTCTTATATTTATCTTTTTCTTTTTATGCTACTAGGCAAGAATAGGGAGGTTACCTAACTCCCTAGCAAATCTCCTAATTCAAGGGGATTACAAAAAACAGATATATCTTGCCGAGCACAAATTAAACACACAACTTGTATTACACTATATATGAATTAGATGTCAAAGTCTAATAATTACTAATCAATCTATATGACACTTAGTCCAGAGTTATTCTCAATTTGAGTCCAGATTTATTCTCAATTCAGAGTTTCTCAATTCACAATAGTCTATAAATTCAGAACAGTCTTGCGAATGAAGTATCCAATTCAAATCCTCACAAATATTCTTGTATATGAATCAATTCCAAATCAAAATTATCACAACGTAGTTCATGAATAAATCAACCAAATGGATCAGCCAACACGTGTTTCGTTGTAACAACAACTTCCTCAGGGCTGTAATCCAAAGAAACAAAGTATAAGCTAAAGAAATAATTATAATTTACAGTCTTTTTATGGAAGATTTTATATATACATTCTAACACCTCCTAAGTGTAAGTGAAGCACAAAGTTACCAATACATTAGTGCAACAAAATTAAACTTCAGTGTGGATCCCAGTGTCATAAATTAAAACACGTCGCAAACAATAGGGTCTATTGCCTTTCAACACTTCTCTACGTTTCCATCAGTTAACAGTATTCTACAGAGATTCATCTCTTCAGTAATGCCGAGTTGTGAAAGGGTATGGGGAAGCCTTCAACTCCGACCTGGCTATCCTCTCCATTTCGAACTGTATTTGATAATCATTTCTAAGGCACACAAGTATAAAAATTACCTTTCAGTAAGGTGTAGTGTCCATAAACAAAAGACTAGTCTTCCACGACTTTGATAACAGTATGTGGTATAAATTTTCTTCCAAATCCTAAAAGTAGTAAACAACCTTGTCAGCTTTACCCTATCTCTAATCTCTAATGTTAGGGACATATTATTGTCACGTAAGTTGCTTACCAATCAAAATTGTAAATCTTTATATTTGTTATATTCTTAGATAGGGTAACTTGTAGTCAGCACGACTTAAATTTCATTGTTTCTTATCTTTTGCTCGTTCTGAAAGATATGGTTTACATGAATCTGAATTAAAAGATGTTCACCATCATATTAGTGTAATAACAGTTGTCTTAGAAGTTATAACTAAATAAATGCTCACCCAAGTATAAACGTGGTGTTCTTAAACTACTTCAATCATGTTAGGCGATCAAAATTGTAAATCTTCATATTTGTTATATTCTTAGATAGGGTAACTTGTAGTCAGCACGACTTAAATTTCAATGTTTCTTATCTTTTGCTCGTTCTGAAAGATATGGTTTACATGAATCTGAATTAAAAGATGTTCACCATCGTGTTAGTGTAATGACAGTTATCTTAGAAGTTATAACTAAATAAAGGCTCACCCAAGTATAAACGTGGTATTCTTAAACTACTTCAATCTTGTTAGGCGATCATTTTCAGTTCTGTAATTCCAAGTTAAGTTATAAAGGTTATTACTCGGTTACTGCCTCATTATCTCTATATACACTTATGGTTGGTTTTAAAGTGAAAGTTACGCTTACCTAGTTCGAGTTACTATCTCCTCCAACTTCGTATTCTGTATTGCCGGCGTTCTACACGGACGCCATCTTGAGTATGGTTTTAATCAGTTACTACTACGTTTGATTCTTGCGGCGGCCATGTTAGATAAACTCCAATTCTAAGTTTGCGTGTTAAATCTAACAACGATCAAACTATATAAGCTTACTATCTAAATATTGTTACCGCATATCTGCAGATATTTGTAAGAAGAGTATTTAATTCAATTTTTTATTTCTCGCATTTGCGTGTTCATTTTAACGGCGGCCATATTGTGTAAACTGGTTATCTCAATAGTATCACAGTGTAGTGTTACTACTGGCGGACATCTTATGTAAGAAGTGCCGACTTGTCAAAAAATTCATAATCATAACCTTTATATTTTTAAAGGAATAACAACAGATTTAGAGTGTACTTGTCTCTGTGCCTTCTATATTATATTCAAATATTATCTTAAGTTCTCATTGGCGATGACCACCTACGTCAGAGTTGTCCGCGCCCCATAACATTTCACAATTTAATTTACAGATATAATACATTGAATCTGAAAAAATATAATAACAGAAGAGGGCTTAGTAGAGCAAATGCAGAAGTTATTATCACATTTCATTAGAAGCAATTCATAAATACCATGATCTAATTTACAATTCATTACATGTACTCTAATTAGCATTTACTTATTGTTCTCCTAAGTAATATTGAAGCTCTGAGTCAATATTCAACCCGTCTTCCACTGCTCTAAGGACCAAAATCCATCTTGCCTCTTTTCTTCTAAGTTTCAGTAACCTATTTCCTCCTCGTCTATCTAATGTTACATGTTCTATACCATGGTATAGAAATTTGTGTTTTTCTGTATCATTTCCATTCTGTATTAGATGTGAGGAAATAGGGTACCTAGTATCCCCATTCTTAAGTGCCCTGTAGTGCTCAATCATACGTTCCTTAAGTTTTCTCACTGTGCTGCCCACGTAAATTTTACCACATAAACAGGCAATAACATAAATAACATATGAAGTTTCACAATTAATGAATGAATCAATATGGAATGTTCCAGTATTATTGTAATTGAATGTTGTTATTTTCTTCATCGCCCATCTACATGAGCTACAATTACCACAATGATAAAAGCCCTTAGGGCATGATCGGAGCCAATCACTTTGACTTGTCGATATTGGTAGTTTTGGGTAACTCGGACTCACAATATTAGCTAAAGATCTACCTTTTCGGTAAGCAATGCTTGGGCGTTCTGTTAGAAAAGGTTTCAAATCTTTGTCTGTAGTTAACATTTGCCAGTATTTATGCATAATACTAAAAAGTTTATGACTTCCTGTCCCAAAGTTGGTAACCATACGAATTTTTTGTCTATCTTTAGAAACCTCTAATTTGTTTTTAGGTTTCAAAGTATCATTTCTTTTCAGATTCTTAACTTTGAGGGCAGCAGCAGAGATTACAGTATTAGTGTATCCTCTATTTTTGAATCTCATCATCATATTTTTAACATTAGACTGAAAGTCCTCATCTTTAGAGCAGTTTCTTCTTGCTCGAACCATTTCCCCATAGGGGATTGGAGTAATTTGGCTTTTGGGATGGCAACTATCTGCTCTAAGTAAAGCATTACAACTGGTCTCTTTGCGAAACATTCGACTTTCTAGTTTATGATTATCTACATAGAGTTCAATATCCAAAAAAGTCAGTTTCTCTTTACTATAATGGGTAGTAAATGACATGTTCATGTCATTCGCATTCAGGTATCTAAAAAACTGGTCTAGTTCATCTGTTGTACCTCTCCAAAATAATAAACAATCGTCAATGAACCTACCCCAGTAGTATATATGGTCGATCCATCGGCTGCCCTTTGGGCCCCAAATAAGCTCCGCCTCCAGTCTCCCCATAAAGAGGTTCGCGAAGGACGGAGCAAATTTAGAACCCATCGTAGTCCCGATCTTTTGTTTAAACCAGGTAGATTCGAACAAAAAATAATTATTTTCAAGCACTATTTTGGTCATTTCTAATAGCATGCTTGTATGGTTCAAAAATTCCACTGGTCTATTACTCAGAAAAGTCTCAATAGCTCTTATTCCTTTTTCATGTTCGATATTAGAATAGAGAGATACAACATCTAAGGTTGCTAAAATCATGTCATTCTCCCATTTTATGTCATTCATGATGTTCAAAATATGTTTCGTGTCTTCAATATGAGATGGTAGGTTTTGTACATATGGTCTTAGGTATGAGTCTATAAACTGTGAAAGTTTTTCTGTTGGCCCTCCTATGCCCGAAATTATCGGTCTTCCTGGGGGTTTATCTCTGTTTTTGTGTATCTTTGGCAGACAATACATGCAAGGGGCTTTCGGGGAGTCAATCTTCAAAAATGTATATTCCTCATGATCTAAAAGACATTCATCATACCATCCTTTCAATCTCATATTTATTTGATTTTTAATCATTTCTAAAGGATTAGAGTCAATCTTCTCATAATATCTACCATCTCTTAGTTGTGATAAAACCTCTTCATTATAATCTTGTCGATAAAAAGACTGTAAATTATAATTATTTCTTTAGCTTATACTTTGTTTCTTTGGATTACAGCCCTGAGGAAGTTGTTGTTACAACGAAACACGTGTTGGCTGATCCATTTGGTTGATTTATTCATGAACTACGTTGTGATAATTTTGATTTGGAATTGATTCATATACAAGAATATTTGTGAGGATTTGAATTGGATACTTCATTCGCAAGACTGTTCTGAATTTATAGACTATTGTGAATTGAGAAACTCTGAATTGAGAATAAATCTGGACTCAAATTGAGAATAACTCTGGACTAAGTGTCATATAGATTGATTAGTAATTATTAGACTTTGACATCTAATTCATATATAGTGTAATACAAGTTGTGTGTTTAATTTGTGCTCGGCAAGATATATCTGTTTTTTGTAATCCCCTTGAATTAGGAGATTTGCTAGGGAGTTAGGTAACCTCCCTATTCTTGCCTAGTAGCATAAAAAGAAAAAGATAAATATAAGAATTTGATATAGCCAAAATTATATGTAGAGCGCCCATTTACCTGTTACCTAAACTTAACCTTTTGATTTTTTCAACCAACCTGTCCAGGCCGAGAATTAGAGCAGTAAATAAACTGGGTCAAACCATTACTTGAGCACTCGTTTTTTTGCCAGATCCTATATGGCTACCTAGAGAGAGACTAGACGTGATCCCTTCTGCCAAAACACCAACTTCAGTTTCAGAGATTGAAAGCTGGCCATTCCACGCAGTATAACACAAAACTACCTAACACGATTCGAAAACTGAGAAGCCTCGAAAATAGTCTTGAGACCTGAACATTTAAAAGACATTTCAAAATATAACATTTATGTATGTATTTATTATTGCAGTTTTATATAGCGTGAAAACTGCCACTGGGCTGCACTCCCGATGCGGGAGGGCCCTCCTGCCCTCTCCCACACTGGCTCACCAGGGTTCTTAAGGGTCACCAGACTTGTTCTCTGTGCTGACTGTGCTAGCGATTGGCTTCCCCGGCCCCGATAGCTCGCCCCGTTCCGATTCCTTACCCGTCATCGGTCGTTGTTTCGCCATCTCAGGGCGCTCAATGTGTCTGTACCTCTGCCTTAGGATCTCCGCTCCAGTTGTAGCAGCACTGTGACCTCAGGCTGACTCGCAAGGCCTCACCTGCATCCCAATTGATTAGTCTGCAGGGAGGCACCCGTCCTTGTCGTGGGGCTCAGTAACCTTAGGGCCCCTTGTCTCCTGTTGCGGGCCTCTCTCAGTTTGGGTCTCCACCGCTTCAATATGCCGGGTCTACAGGCATTCCGGAACTACCTGTGTGCCCCCTTGGCATGCACCCAGGTCCCGGCTCCCACTGATTTAATCGGATAATCGGCAGGCCGGCACGGTGCTACGAGCTCACATGTCGGCCATTCCTCAGCACCGTTGAGTTAACACCCCGCGCTGTGCCCCAGCTCCCTGCCACAGAGGCAGACAAGCATTCAGAGGTGAGAAAATTGTGCCATACTTTAAAACGGGCTCTGAGGAAATGCAGGAATACAGAGGCAGACACTCACTGAGATGTTAGGATGGTACTATGTATTGTTCCCATTTTAGGTGCACGAGTAGATATATATATTTTTCTCTTACCTTTTTATTTCTCCCTTGTCAGGAGCACAAGATGGCTGCCAACACTTCCTGGTTTGAAGTGTTGGCAGCCAATCAGAGGCAAGCTCGTACTTGTGTGGTTAGGCCCTGCCCAGATATCAAAAGTTTTCTTTTATTTATTATTCCTTAGCAACTACTGAATAGATGTACACCATTTAACAAAAAGGACTCTTTCTGAACCAAGGGCTACCTTTTTGCCAAATTTGGTGTTATTCCGTTCAACAGTTCGGGCGGTAGCTTTGTCTAAAGTTTCCTTTGGAAATTAACATGGGGAAAACAAATTTTGGGACCCCCTTTTTTTCTAAGGCCCCGCTTGGCAAATCACCCCAAAACTTTCAAGGCAGGAGCTGACCGGAGCTGATCGCTGGTTTTGAAAATTTTGCAAAGATTCTTCAACCAACGCCAAAGTTATTGGGAAAAGAAAAAACGCTTTTCCTATGGAAACTAGGTCCTAACTTTAACTACCTACTGGCGACCGCGGTGGTTTCGGATGCATTGCAGCGCGAGCTCCAGTGTCGCCTACAAGATGCCCCAGTTTCTACAACCAGGCTCTGGTTCACTGGTCTCTACTTCGGTGGACTTTTGATTTGGATCCGGGTTACCGGAATTACCAGAGCCCACCTACTAGCCCGGGAAGAGATGGGGCGGTGCTGAGGCCATTTGACTTCACATCGGGCGAGGCATGATTTCCATCCTTGCCCCCGCCTAATGGATCCCCCGGATATGGAGGTTGAAACGGTTGGGGACTGGAGGAGACATCGCATTCCAGTGGCATCAGCACTTGGGGGTTCCTTACCAACGTAGCACCAATCCGCCCTGCGCAGCATCCACCAGACAAGACTTAGAACATTGCATGCTGGGACTGGTAGGCGCAGTACATGAAGCGACCTGCTAGGGATACATGCGATTGGTATCTACCTTTTGGGGGCGGAGCAGCGCACTACAAATCAGGAGGGGGCAAGATATTTTATCTTTGATACTCTCCCGCTACCTGATTCACACACACCCCTGGCGCTGAGGAAGGCTACAGAAACGCCGAAATGCATTCGCCGAAAGCGGGTGGTGCAGAATTACCTCAACTTGTGCCATGGAATAAAGGTGCTTCCACTTGCTCCCCTGTTGTGGCCTCTTTGCTTTCGTCTTCGGAGGAGGTGGTTTCTGATGCACTGCAGCGGGAGCTCCAGTGTCGCACACAAGAGGCCCCCGTTTCTACAAGCAGGCTCTGGTTCACTGGTCTCTACTTCGGTGGACTTTTGTTTTGGATCCGGGTTACCGGAATTACCAGAGCCCACCTACTAGCCCGGGAAGAGATGGGGCGGTGCTGAGGCCATTTAACTTCACATCGGGCGAGGCATGATTTCCATCCTTGCCCCCGCCTAATGGATCCCCGGGATATGGAGGTTGAAACGGTTGGGGACTGGAGGAGACATCGCATTCCAGTGGCATCAGGACTTGGGGGTTCCTTACCAACGTAGCGCCAATCCGCCCTGCGCAGCATCCACCAGACAAGACTTAGAACATTGCAGGCTGGGACTGGTAGGCGCAGTACATGAAGCGACCTGCTAGGGATACATGCAATTGGTATCTACCTTTTGGGGGCGGAGCAGCGCACTACAAATCAGGAAGGGGCAAGATATTTTATCTTTGATACTCGTCCGCTACCTGATTCACACACACCCCTGGCGCTGAGGAAGGCTACAGAAACGCCGAAATGCATTCGCCGAAAGCGGGTGGTGCAGTATTACCTTAACTTGTGCCATGGAATAAAGGTGCTTCCACTTGCTCCCCTGTTGTGGCCTCTTCGTTTTTGTCTTCGGAGGAGGTGGTTTCGGATGCATTGCAGCGCGAGCTCCAGTGTCGCACACAAGAGGCCCCCGTTTCTACAAGCAGGCTCTGGTTCACTGGTCTCTACTTCGGTGGACTTTTTTTTGGATCCGGGTTACCGGAATTACCAGAGCCCACCTACTAGCCCGGGAAGAGATGGGGCGGTGCTGAGGCCATTTGACTTCACATCGGGCGAGGCATGATTTCCATCCTTGCCCCGCCTAAAGGATCCCCGGGATATGGAGGTTGAAACGGTTGGGGACTGGAGGAGACATCGCATTCCAGTGGCATTAGGACTTGGGGGTTCCTTACCAACGTAGCACCAATCCGCCTTGCGCAGCATCCACCAGACAAGACTAAGAACATTGCATGCTGGGACTGGTAGGCGCAGTACATGAAGCGTTCTGCTAGGGATACATGCGATAGGTATCTACCTTTTGGGGGCGGAGCAGCGCACTACAAATTAGGAGGGGGCAAGATACTTTATCCTTGATGCTCGCCTGCTACCTGATTCACACACACCCCTGGCACTGAGGAAGGCTACAGAAATGCTGAAATGCATTCGCCGTAAAGCGGGTGGTGCAGAATTACCTTAACTTGTGCCATGGAATAAAGGTGCTTCCACTTGCTCCCCTGTTGTGGCCTCTTCACTCTCGTCTTCGGAGCAGGTGGTTTCAGATGCATTGCAGCGCGAGCTCCAGTGTCGCGCACAAGAGGCCCCCGTTTCTACAAGCAGGCTCTGGTTCACTGGTCTCTACTTCGGTGGACTTTTGTTTTGGATCCGGGTTACCGGAATTACCAGAGCCCACCTACTAGCCCGGGAAGAGATGGGGCGGTGCTGAGGCCATTTGACTTCACATCCGGCGAGGCATGATTTCCATCCTTGCCCCCGCCTAATGGATCCCCGGGATATGGAGTTTGAAACGGTTGGGGACTGGAGGAGACATCGCATTCCAGTGGCATCAGGACTTGGGGGTTCCTTACCAATGTAGCGCCAATCCGCCCTGCGCAGCATCCACCCGACAAGACTTAGAACATTGCATGCTGGGACTGGTAGGTGCAGTACATGAAGCGACCTGCTAGGGATACATGCAATTGGTATCTACATTTTGGGGGGGAGCAGTGCACTACAAATCAGGAGGGGGCAAGATACTTTATCTTTGATCCTCGCCCGCTACCTGATTCACACACACACCCCTGGCGCTGAGGAAGGCTACAGAAACGCCGAAATGCATGCGCCGAAAGCGGGTGGTGCAGAATTACCTTAACTTGTGCCATGGAATAAAGGTGCTTCCACTTGCTCCCCTGTTGTAGCCTCTTCACTTTCGTCTTCGGAGGAGGTGGTTTCGGATGCATTGCAGCGTGAGCTCCAATGTCACGCACAAGAGGCCCCCCTTTCTACAAGCAGGCTCTGGTTCACTGGTCTCTACTTCGGTGGACTTTTGTTTTGGATCCGGGTTACCGGAATTACCAGAGCCCACCTACTAGCCCGGGAAGAGATGGGGCGGTGCTGAGACCATTTCACTTCACATCAGGCGAGGCATGATTTCCATCCTTGCCCCCGCCTAATGGATTCCCGGGATATGGAGGTTGAAACGGTTGGGGACTGGAGGAGACATCGCATTCCAGTGGCATCAGGACTTGGGGGTTCCTTACCAACGTAGCGCCAATCCGCCCTGCGCAGCATCCACCAGACAAGACTAAGAACATTGCATTCTGGGACTGGTAGGCGACGTACATGAAGCGACCTGCTAGGGAAACATGCAATTGGTATCTACATTTTGGGGGCGGAGAAGCGCACTACAAATCAGGAGGGGGCAAGATACTTTATCTTTGATACTCGCCCGCTACCTGATTCACACACACCCCTGGCGCTGAGGAAGGCTACAGAAACGCAGAAATGCATTCGCCGAAAGCGGGTGGTGCAGAATTACCTTAACTTGTGCCATGGAATAAAGGTGCTTCCACTTGCTCCCCTGTTGTAGCATCTTCACTTTCGTCTTCGGAGGAGGTGGTTTCGGATGCATTGCAGAGCGAGCTCCAGTGTCGCGCACAAGAGGCCCCCGTTTCTACAAGCAGGCTCTGGTTCACTGGTCTCTACTTCGGTGGAATTTTGTTTTGGATCCGGGTTACCGGAATTACCAGAGCCCCCCTACTAGCCCGGGAAGAGATGGGGCGGTGCTGAGGCCATTTGACTTCACATCAGGCAAGGCATTATTTCCATCCTTGCCCCCGCCTAATGGATCCCCGGGATATGGAGGTTGAAACGGTTGGAGACTGGAGGAGACATCGCATTCCAGTGGCATCAGGACTTGGGGGTTCCTTACCAACGTAGCGCCAATCCGCCATGCGCAGAATCCACCAGACAAGACTAAGAACATTGCATTCTGGGACTGGTAGGCGACGTACATGAAGCGACCTGCTAGGGAAACATGCAATTGGTATCTACATTTTGGGGGCGGAGAAGCGCACTACAAATCAGGAGGGGGCAAGATACTTTATCTTTGATACTCGCCCGCTACCTGATTCACACACACCCCTGGCGCTGAGGAAGGCTACAGAAACGCAGAAATGCATTCGCCGAAAGCGGGTGGTGCAGAATTACCTTAACTTGTGCCATGGAATAAAGGTGCTTCCACTTGCTCCCCTGTTGTAGCATCTTCACTTTCGTCTTCGGAGGAGGTGGTTTCGGATGCATTGCAGAGCGAGCTCCAGTGTCGCGCACAAGAGGCCCCCGTTTCTACAAGCAGGCTCTGGTTCACTGGTCTCTACTTCGGTGGAATTTTGTTTTGGATCCGGGTTACCGGAATTACCAGAGCCCCCCTACTAGCCCGGGAAGAGATGGGGCGGTGCTGAGGCCATTTGACTTCACATCAGGCAAGGCATTATTTCCATCCTTGCCCCCGCCTAATGGATCCCCGGGATATGGAGGTTGAAACGGTTGGAGACTGGAGGAGACATCGCATTCCAGTGGCATCAGGACTTGGGGGTTCCTTACCAACGTAGCGCCAATCCGCCATGCGCAGAATCCACCAGACAAGACTAAGAACATTGCATGCTGGGACTGGTAGGCGCAGTACATGAAGCGACCTGCTAGGGATACATGCGATTGGTATCTACCTTTTGGGGTCGGAGCAGCGCACTGCAAATCAGGAGGGGGCAAGATACTTTATCTTTGATACTCGCCCTCTACCTGATTCACACACACCCCTGGCGCTGAGGAAGGCTACAGAAACACCGAAATGCATTCGCCGAAAGCGGGTGCTTCCACTTGCTCCCCTGTTGTGGCCTTTTCACTTTTATCTTCGGAGGAGGTGGTTTTGGATGCATTGCTGCGCGAGCTCCAGTGTCGCGCACAAGAGGCCCCCGTTTCTACAAGCAGGCTCTGGTTCACTGGTCTCTACTTCGGTGGACTTTTGTTTTGGATCCGGGTTACCGGAATTACCAGAGCCCACCTACTAGCCCGGGAAGAGATGGGGCGGTGCTGAGGCCATTTGACTTCACATCGAGCGAGGCATGATTTCCATCCTTACCCAAGCCTAATGGACCCCCGGGATATGGAGGTTGAAACTGTTGGGGACTGGAGGAGACATCGCATTCCAGTGGCATCAGGACTTGGGGGTTCCTTACCAACGTAGCGCCAATCCGCCCTGCGCAGCATCCACCAGACAAGACTAAGAACATTGCATGCTGGGACTGGTAGGCGCAGTACATGAAGCGACCTGCTAGGGATACATGCGATTGGTATCTACCTTTTGGGGGCGGAGCAGCGCACTACAAATCAGGAGGGGGCAAGATACTTTAACTTTGATACTCGCCCGCTACCTGATTCACACACACCCCTGGCGCTGAGGACCTGATTCACACACACCCCTGGCGCTGAGGAAGGCTACAAAAAAGCCGAAATGCATTCGCCGAAATCGGGTGGTGCAGAATTACCTTAACTTGTGCCATGGAATAAAGGTGCTTCCACTTGCTCCCCTGTTGTGACCTCTTCACCTTCGTCTTCGGAGGAGGTGGTTTCGAACATATATATATATATATATCCATACTAATATAATAAAGAAGGAGCCCAAACCTTTGAGGCGGGTAATCTCAGGAACCACAGCATCAATCATAACACCCAATACAGCGTTAAAAGGGCAGTTGCAGCAGAAGGACATAGGCTATGCAGACGCCCACCATATACATTTTAAAAGGTAAAAGAACCGTGCCAGCAAAGTAGTCCCTTGTGGGCGTGTCTGCGTTGTGCTGTGGGCATGTGCTGGGGGTGTGACAAACGCTGGGGGCGTGTGGTACGTTCCGCCCTTCATGCCATGTCTCATATCGTGTGCTAATCCCACCCTGCTCCCTTCATATACCCCTGCATCCCATAATCATAACCCACCCTTACTCCTTAAAATACCCCAACACCCTTAAACTCTAACCCATCTTAACCCTATAAATATACCCTGTACCCCAAAACCCAAACCTATCCCTAAACCCTAAAAATACCCCTGCGCCCCAAAACCCAAACCTAGCCCTGAACCCTATAAATACCCCTGTACCTCAAAATCCAAACCTACCCCTGAACCCTAAAAATACCCCTGTACTCCAAAACCCAAACCTAGCCCTGAACCCTAAAAATACCACTGTATCCCAAAACCCAAACCTACCCCTGAACCGTAAAATACCCCTGTACCCCAAAACCCAAACCTAGCCCTGAACCCTTAAAATACCCCTGTACCACAAAACCCAAACCTACCCCTGAACCCTAAAAATACCCCTGTACCCTAAAACCCAAACCTAGCCCTGAACCCAAAAGTAACCCTGTACCCCAAAACCCAAACCTACCCCTGAACCCTAAAATACCCCTGTACCCCAAAACCCAAACCTAGCCCTAAACCCTAAATCTACCCCTGTACCCCATAACCCAAAACTATATCTGAACCCTTAAAACACCCAAACAACCCAAAACATAAACCTCAGTACCCCAAAACATATACCCCTATACCCATACTTACCTTATCCAAACATTTTAAAAAAAACATGCTTTTACCATTCATGCATTTGCAACGAATTTCGTTGTAAATGTATGCGTGGTAAAAGCATACAAAATGTAATGCCATGCGTTATAATGGCATTGCGGAGTCATGGTACTTTCGTAATGCTTTCTTAATGCACTTGATAAGCTTTATTCGATACAAAATTATCACAAAAGCATTGCGAAATACAAATATATAGCCACAGTTAAAAGGGAGCACAGTGCACATATCAAAGGTTAGTCCATTAGGTCCAATAACATCAACATAAAATATACAATTTAAAATAATTTCATACATGAGTATTAATCACCATTTCATATAATCGGGAGGCGACACCCTCTTGTTGCCCCCTACATTGTACTATTAAGTCAGGTCAGTCATTCGTCCCAAATCCTCCATTTGGGGGCCTGCCGGGCACTTGCCTGCCGCCTTTAGTCTAAGTAGCCAGGCCCACCCCAGATATTTTGCCAGACCACAGATCTGTGTCAATGAGGAGGTATCTGTTTTCATAATGCGTAGGGCAGCCACATGGCTCATGAGGCCTAAGGTTTTGCAGACTGCCTGAAGCCACTTTTCTCTGGCCTTTGTGTAAGCGGGGCATGCCAAGAAAAAATGGGCAATGGACTCATCAGAATGGCCACAGCTAGGGCAGGGTGCAGGAACCGAGTGCAACCCTTTCCATTAGGATATCACTGAATTAACCGGTAGGGTGCCAAATCTCAGCTTCATGTACAAGGTCCTGTCCCTAGGGACCTGTATAAAGTCGAGATAGGGCTCTAATCTGCGGATGCTTTTAAATTCAAAGAATCCCTCCGTGAGTTTCCCTGCCTGCTGACATGATAACTCACGTTTCGACACCCAATCCCAATATGCCCGCTTCAAGTCCAGCTTGGAAGGGGGAATCTGGGTCGCCCATGCCTCGCTTAGGCCAATGAGGCCCAAAAGATGCTTCAAATCAACCAGCCATTTTATCCTGCCTCCCTTGTCTGCCGCCACTAATTCATCAAACCCCGCGGCATACCTGCAGAGCTCCTCCGTCCTTTTGAGGCGGGCCCAGAAAAGCAAAGGACGAAGCCTGGCAATGTCCTGGATGTGTCTTCTACCAGTGTCGTAAAACAAGGGCTTCATAGGGGTGGAGGTGGGAAGTGATACAAGGTTTCTTAAAAATCTATTCTCTGACCTGGTTAATTCGGTGACATTCTCCATACCCCAAAGCTCTGCCCCATAGAGGGCCGAGGGTAGAGCTTTCCCATCATAAATTGCTAGTGCAGGTGCAACCGGTCTACTAACCGAAAGATACTGTTCTCTGGCAATTGCGCCAGACACCCGCTTATAATTTAAAAGCATTTTGTCTATGTGCAAGGACCACTTCATATTTTTTTGAAACTCTGATCCCCAGGTAGTCAAAAGACTCAACCATCTCTAGTGGGACTTCGTTTAGGCTGATGTTGTTCCTAAAGCGTTTTGAGGGGTTAATAGTCATCAGCTTAGTTTTGCTAGTGTTGATGGTTAGCCCCTGTTCTTTACAAAATGGGTCAAAATTCTTCAGTAATTTCTGTAGGCCACCTGGGGACTTGGAGATTAGGAGAGTGTCATCGCCAAAGAGGAGGGTAGGTGTCTTCTCTCCTGCCAGCACTGGAGCATCAGTTGGCTCCTTGTTGAGGTGGGCCACCACCCCATTAATAAATATTGAAAATAGGGTGGGGGCCAGCACACAACCTTGGCGTACCCCCCTCTCTACCGCGATTCTCTCTGTCAGCTCCCCTTGGGCCCCAGACCTGATTCTAGCATAGTTATCAATGTGCATCCTTTGTATAAAATATAGAATGTAAGATGGCATACCCAGGTGTCCTAGTACCTGCCAGAGCTTGCCCCGGGAGACCAGGTCGAAAGCAGTCTTCAGATCTATGAAAGCCAGGTACAAGCTCCCTTTTCCCAAAAGGACTGACTTCCAATAGATCATGAAGAATCTGAGGACCTGGTCCATTGTTCCCACCTTTTGCCGAAACCCTGCTTGGAAGTGTAATAGGATGTTGCCATCCTCCAGCCAGGTTCTAATCCTCAGGAGAAGAACCCTGCCAACAACCTTCTGATTCACGTCTATAAGGCTGATTGGCCGGTAGTTGGCAGGGTCTTCTCTATTCCCCTTTTTAAATATTGTAACCACCTCGGCTCCTTTCCAGGAGTCCGAGATGGCAAACCCTCTAACTATAAAATTCATGATATGGAGAATGAGTTTGGCCCAAGGCATGGGATCATGTAGGAGCAGGTCTCCAGGCTGTCCATCTGGGCATGCTGCCTTCCCTGGAGAGATGCTATAAATTGCTTGCTCCACTTCCAGGAGGTCGAACCTGTCTGATGTTCCGTTTGCTTCCCAGGTGACCAGACTGGTCTCTGTGGGAAGAGGCTTGGATGACACTTCCCCCAAATATAAATTGGCAAAGTGGTTTTGCCACTGTGCGCAAGTAATATGATTAGACATGGGGTCCGTTAATATCCTGTCTTTACGATTGATGAAATCCCAGAATACTACGGGGTCTCTCTGTGTGGCAGCTGCCTTAAATTCCTGCCAATGCGCCTCCTCCCAACCCCTTTTAGCCTCCACCAGTGCCCTTGCATACTCTTTCCTGGCAATTCTGACAGCAGCTGGGTCTTTCAGCCTGATACTACGTGCGATGGCCGCCCTTTTGTCTCCGCAATATCTAGTGTACCAGGGATTGCAAGACTTTGTATGGTCATGTTTTCTGGCTGTTTTGCCTTCAGTGATAAAAAACGAACTCAGCTTATCTATTGCCGTTTGATAAAAACTCTTCAAGTTAAAATCATTAGATTCCCCCAGGCCATTATACAATGCCATTAACTCACTACTTTTAGCCACAACTTCCTCCCTCACACTTGCTAATAGCCCTTCCTGATGTGAGACTTTATTCCACTTGAGACGTCTTTTGCAGTTTGATGGTATTACCTCTCTGCTTCCCATATCAGGGTGGTTGAGTTTCTTGGTCCCCCCCCGCTGCAAAATATTATTCATTTGGAGGCAGAGTGGGTTGTGGTCACTATCAAGTGTGGGCACAATTTCCATATCGATCAGATCCTGCCATAACCGAACATCCAAAAGGATGTAATCTATCCTAGAAGAGGACCCCACTCTGTTAAAGTTAAATGCTCCATTTTGGTCAGAGCGCGATCTACCATTACCAGCTCTCAGGTCGTATTCCAGGTTGAGAGCGTTAATTTGTATCGCGCGCTGTGACCATTTCTTAATTGGGTCTAGGTTGAGGGGCGGAATGCCCCATTTGCCGTCCTCTTCAATGATTCCTGCTTGATCACCCGAACTCAGAGGTTCGAAGGTTACATTAAAGTCCCCAGCTACAATGATGTTTGTTGGGGGCAATATGGTTACTAAGCTTTTCTCAAGAATGGAAATGACAGGAGAAGTTTGGGCACCAGGTGACCCTCTGGCATAGACATTAAATAGCTCAAGTGACTGGCCCTTGCCTTGCCCTTTGATGGTCAAATGTAGTAAATCAGGAGAAGTGCCAGTGTGTGGGGTGACCACCCAATTGAGGCCAGTTCTTATCCAAATTTGTAGGCCTCCCGACGGACGGCCTTTGCCTGAGCTAATAGCAGGGATACAGTAGGATGTGTAACCTGATTTGTGGAGTGGAGCTAAGCTCCATGTCTCCTGGAATATGCATACTGCGAATTTATCCACGAAGTCATGCCATTCCGGGAGTATCAGTTTCTTCTCTAACCCTGCTACATTCCATGGCAAAATATTAATGCTTGCTACATTAGTTCTATTTGTCGTTAGGTCGCCCTTTAGGTTGGAAGAACCCTGTCCTACCTGGGGGCATTCTACAGCAGGACAGTGGCCCACAGCAATGCCCTGGCTGTCTGGTAATGCTGAAGCACTTTCATCTCTTGGGTTCGAAGATGTTGTCAATTCAAAGCTGGCCTCCCCATCCCGGGACACTAGTCAGTCAACCCTATTCAGACCTGACCCCCCCTCCTTATTCCCTAGGACCTTTCTTCCCATGCAGCTGGCTTCCACCCAGAGAGGCATATGTCTAATTTGGATAGATGAGTAATCAGGGGCAGAGGTGCGGAACTCCAGTGAGATTAAATTATCAGCTAAGACAGTATCTTTGAGCCTCAACTCGATACAATCTCTGTCTGAGTTATACAGTGTCATTCGCATTGCACCTTCAATATCCTCGCGAATGATCGATCTGCATCCTCTTACGTGTCTGAGCCAATGTATAACCTTATTGCGCAGTGAGTCACTCGATCGTAGCTCTGGCTACCTGAGGTTTTAGGAACCTTTACCATATACACTGTCGCCCTACCCTCTTTTGTTAAGCCCATGCGTGGATCTTTGGTTGCTTGACTGGTAGGCCTCAAGTTATTAGGGATTTGTTGTCCCCCAATTACCACAGAGTTGTTAGGTATGGTGACAGTGGATCTTCCCGCCCTGACCTCAGAAACAATTGGTGCCGGTGTTGTCCTAATATCTTTTAGCCTCTGTGATATGGAGTCGCCAGCCCCCGACTATTATTAATTGCGGGCTTGTTGGCTAGAACATCTTTATAGGAGGGAGGCGCCAGGGGAGAGGAGTGGGCTGGCGTGCTGGGTGCAGCTGCCGTAGTGCCCCCCCTGGGATTCAGCGTCGCTACCAGCTTCTTTAAACCTTCTACCTCTTTTTGGAGAAATTCTACTATCTTCCATAGCCCTCGGTTTGACTCCCTGCAGCCACATCTATTGGCTGTGGGATCAGAGCATAGTTCAGTGCAGCTTTGCCCCTCCATGAATGTAGAACCCTCCGTCATATGCTCAAGAGTCGCAAATCTATTGACACAGGGGATGGGGAGACCCTTGTCAGTTTCTTGCGTGTCAGTGTTGGTCAATGGCATAGGTGAGGGCATAGGGGCCTTGTAAGTAATTGCAATATCGACCAAAGGTGCACTATGGACGATAGGGTGAGTTGTTAATGGGGCCTTTTTCTGAAACATCGAGGGGATTACATGCTGTTGGCTATTTGCAGCTGCGTTTTTTAGTTGGGGTAAATTAGTGCTATCTGCTGGGCCAACCTTTTGAGCCCCAGCTATCTCCTCACACTCTGAAACTAGAATCTCAATTCTATCTAGAACGCAGTTGCTTGCAGAATGTATGCTTTTTTTAACCCTTTTCCCTTTCTTGTTTGCCAACTGCCCCCCCCCCCCCCCTTCAGTGGTCTTCCTTTTGCCCATTAGCGATCTCTATAGTTAGTCAATCAATGTCCCAAATGTCCAAGGTCCGTGAAGAAAATAGGCTTGAGTGGGTATAAATAGCAGCTGGGCCAGTCCAACTTCCAGGTAGTGGTCAAGAGGTCATTAAATAAACTGAAAACGAACAGTACAGTACCTCGTCAAGATGACTCGTTAGAGGAATGGCCCAGCCCAGCCCGGCGCCGCCCGCGCGCGTCCCGCGACGCGGGGGCTCTTGCTGGTATAAGAGCACCTCCGGGGGCGGAACAGGGCGTGCACGACTTCCTCTGGCAAGGGCCGCTGGGGGATGTAGTCCCCGGTCCGCCGCGATGTTGGGCGGCAGAAGCGGCAGATGACAAGCAGACAGGAAAGCCTGTGCGGGCAACAGGGATGGCGCGGGAAGGCTACGACGCTCCTCGATGCTCCTCGACTCCCCTCGCAAAGCCCAGGTCAGTGGATCTGCCTGCTCACACCGAAATGGCTTCGCTCCCTCCACTCCTTTTTAGAAAGGTGCCAAATCCTTTCCAGTTCAGTTTTTTCCAATCCTCAAATGGTCTAACAGACCAAGCACTTCCAGAGATTCAGCAAATCAATATACAGTGTGGTGCTCCTGTCTCCTTTTTTTCCTTTTTCCTCCCTTGCTCCAGATGCCTCGTTTCTAGCGTGTGTCAATTGCTCATTCGACTAGCCTGCAGAGCGCCAAAAATACCAAACATGCCCAGAACAAAGGTAGCCTGTGGCACGCACAATGCAGCGCCTCCTCCCTTTTACTCCACTCGCTTCTGCACCAAAAGATACACACCAAGGTGGCGTGCGAGACAGCAGAATGCCGAGAACGAGCAGAATCGGGAACCTGTTCGCTGCAACGCACCAGACGGCAAGGCAGTCTTCGCAGGGGCACACTGAGCGGTGAATTCTACACCCGCGTCCTGGGGAAGCTCAGGCATGCGAGATCCGAGAGCGTGAAGACAGCAGCAACGGTCCACAAACGCCTTCCGCCATCGAAGACCACGTGTGTGGGAGGGGCAGCAGCACGACCTGTGGGAGGGAAGTATGCAGAGTGATGGTATGCGGAAAGAAAGTTGCAGAATAATGGGTGTTTACCCTCCCCCGGTAAGTACATTGGTGGCACGGCGGCCCACATTTCCAGCAACATACTCATATTTTTTCACCACCCATTTGAAAAATGCACAGGTCTTTCTCATTGATGGCCAGCACAGACAATCACTTTTAGACACACCTCCCGCCACAAGTTCTAGAATTGCAAACTTTAGAGCTGGGGAGCTACGTTCGAATCTCTGCATCAGCTCAACATTCTGTGATTCCAGGCAAATCGCTTTGTCTCCCCGTGCCTACCACAAATGAATGTGTTCTCCTGTAATGTAAATTGTGCACATGCCATTTTGTCGAGTTCGCGCTATATAATATTGCAAGGAAAAATAAAGTAGGGAAACTCGAGTTCACACACTACTGAACGCGCACTCTTAAGTGCATCAGCAGTGCACTCTGAATCGGAGCGTTTCACAGGCCTGTCACGGATAAGAAATGCTATCTAAATGAAATCCTACAAAACAATATACTACTGCCCGGCAGCAATTCATACCCGGACAACGTCGGGACGGGCTGCTAGTACATGAATAAAACAAGTACACGTTTTGCCTGCTTTACCAAGGTTCTTTCAGGGGTGCAGTTTTATGTCCACCCAAATGACAGGGTAGGGCAGTAAGTTAACAAGGAACGAGATGAACATCAGTTCTGCCTGCACTGTGACAGGCCACCTAGGAGAGGTTTACACTATGCCGTGGTGTACTCGTGAATACACAGTCCAATGAAACTCACGCAGATGCTTATGGGCGTTTCCAGCTGTGGGTGGGCTCCCATTGTAAAATTCTGGTCCTTATTCGCGCAACACAGACAGACAAACGACTGGAAACAATCCTAACCCATGTTACAAGGACATGACAGTTCGTAATAAACATAGAACACCGTTTTTGAGCTCATTCCTTACAATCCCTACTTTTTGCCACTGTAATACGATTGTGTGCATAGAACACAATTCACCTTCCTCCACATCCCACTCACCCCCACCGGCCGACCTTGCATTTATCAGCCGCGATTTAGCAGGTAAACCTTCCTTCTCAAAAGTGACCTGCCTCAAAATGATTTTTTCAACCAACCTGTCCAGGCCGAGAATTAGAGAAGTAAATAAACTGGGTCAAACCATTACTTGAGCACTCGTTTTCTTGCCAGATCCTATATGGCTACCTAGAGAGAGACTAGATGTGATCCCTTCTGCCAAAACACCAACTTCAGTTTCAGAGATTGAAAGCTGGCCATTCCACGCAGTATAACACAAAACTACCTAACACGATCAGAAAACTGAGAAGCCTCGAAAGTAGTCTCGAGACCTAAACATTTAAAAGACATTTCAAAATATAACATTTATGTATGTATTTATTATTGCAGTTTTATATAGGGTGAAAACTGCCACTGGGCTGCACTCCCGATGCGGGAGGGCCCTCCTGCCCTCTCCCACACTGGCTCACCAGGGTTCTTCAGGGTCACCAGACTTGTTCTCTGTGCTGACTGTGCTAGCGATTGGCTTCCCCGGCCCCGATAGCTCGCCCCGTTCTGATTCCTTACCCGTCATCGGTCGTTGTTTCGCCGTCTCAGGGCGCTGAAGGTGTGTGTACCTCTGCCTTAGGATCTCCGCTCCAGTTGTAGCAGCACTGTGACCTCAGGCTGACTCGCAAGGCCTCACCTGCATTCCAATTGATTAGTCTGCAGGGAGGCACCCGTCCTTGACGTGGGGCTCAGTAACCTTAGGGCCCCTTGTCTCCTGTTGCGGGCCTCTCTCAGTTTGGGTCTCCACCGCTTCAATATGCCGGGTCTACAGGCATTCCGGAACTACCTGTGTGCCCCCTTGGCATGCACCCAGGTCCCGGCTCCCACTGATTTAATCGGATAATCGGCAGGCCGGCACGGTGCTACGAGCTCACACGTCGGCCATTCCTCAGCACCGTTGAGTTAACACCCCGCGCTGTGCCCTAGCTCCCTGCAACAGAGGCAGACAAGCATTCAGAGGTGAGGAAATTGTGCCATACTTTAAAACGGGCTCTGAGGAAATGCCGGAATACAGAGGCAGACACTCACTGAGATGTTAGGATGGTACTATGTATTGTTCCCATTTTAGGTGCACGAGTAGATATATATATTTTTCTCTTACCTTTTTATTTTTCCCTTGTCAGAAGCACAAGATGGCTGCCAACACTTCCTGGTTTGAAGTGTTGGCAGCCAATCATAGGCAAGCTCGTACTTGTGTGGTTAAGCCCTGCCCAGATATCAAAAGTTTTCTTTTCTTTATTATTCCTTAGCAACTACTGAATAGATTTACACCATTTAACAAAAAGGACTCTTTCTGAACCAGGGGCTACCTTTTTGCCATATTTGGTGTTATTCCGTTCAACAGTTCGGGCGGTAGCTTTGTCTAAAGTTTCCTTTGGAAATTAACATGGGGAAAACAAATTTTGGGACCCCCTTTTTTTCTAAGGCCCCCGCTTGGCAAATCACCCCAAAACTTTCAAGGCAGGAGCTGACCGGAGCTGATCGCTGGTTTTGAAAATTTTGCAAAGATTCTTCAACCAGCGCCAAAGTTATTGGGAAAAGAAAAAACACTTTTCCTATGGAAACTAGGGGCCCGATGTAGGTAAATCCCATTTACCGATTTTGAAATACCGAATCCTACCGATTCGGTATTCCAAAATCGGTAAATGGGATGTAGGTCCCAACATCTGGATTCGTTACCGAATCCTTAACAATTCTTAAATTACAGATTCGGTAAATACCGAATCGGTAATGCCCATTCATTCCTATGGGCTTTGAAGCCCATAGGAATGATTAGGCATTACCGAATCGGTATTTACCGAATCGGTAATTTAAGAATTCACAAGGGTGCAGGGGGTGTCACTTTGACACCCTCTAGCACCCCCAAAACGGGCATGTGTGCAATGTGGCACACAGACATGCCCTAAGGGCACGTCTGTCTGTCACATGGCACATGTGTACATGCACAGATGTGCATGTACACAGGAATCGGTTTTTTACCATGGATTTGTATTCCATGGTAAAATACCGATTCTGTAGGCCATGTGCTGATGGAACATTGGCTACCTACATTGCATTTTCGGTAGTTCTACCGAATCGTTATCATTACAGAATCGGTAAATATTACCGATTAGGTAACTTTACCGATTCGGAAATGATAACGATTCGGTAAAATTACCGAAAATGTGCCCCTACATCTCGATAGCCCTTTACCGATCGGAAACGGCCGAAAATCGGTATTTTCGGCCGATTCCGATCGGTAAAGGGCTACCTACATCGGGCCCTAGGTCCTAACTTTAACTACCTACTGGCGACCGCGGTGGTTTCGGATGCATTGCAGCGCGAGCTCCAGTGTCGCGTACAAGATGACCCAGTTTCTACAACCAGGCTCTGGTTCACTGGTCTCTACTTCGGTGGACTTTTGTTTTGGACCTGGGTTACTGGAATTACCAGAGCCCACCTACTAGCCCGGGAAGAGATGGGGCGGTGCTGAGGCCATTTGACTTCACATCAGGCGAGGCATGATTTCCATCCTTGCCCCCGCCTAATGGATCCCCCGGATATGGAGGTTGAAACGGTTGGGGACTGGAGGAGACATCGCATTCCAGTGGCATCAGGACTTGGGGGTTCCTTACCAACGTAGCGCCAATCCGCCCTGCGCAGCATCCACCAGACAAGACTTAGAACATTGCATGCTGGGACTGGTAGGCGCAGTACATGAAGCGACCTGCTAGGGATACATGCGATTGGTATCTACCTTTTGGGGGCAGAGCAGCGCACTACAAATCAGGAGGGGGCAAGATATTTTATCTTTGATACTCTCCCGTTACCTGATTCACACACACCCCTGGCGCTGAGGAAGGCTACAGAAACGCCGAAATGCATTCGCCGAAAGCGGGTGGTGCAGAATTACCTCAACTTGTGCCATGGAATAAAGGTGCTTCCACTTGCTCCCCTGTTGTGGCCTCTTCGCTTTTGTCTTCGGAGGAGGTGGTTTCGAATGCACTGCAGCGCGAGCTCCAGTGTCGCACACAAGAGGACCCCGTTTCTACAAGCAGGCTCTGGTTCACTGGTCTCTACTTCAGTGGACTTTTGTTTTGGATCCGGGTTACCGAAATTACCAGAGCCCACCTACTAACCCGGGAAGAGATGGGGCGGTGCTGAGGCCATTTGACTTCACATCGGGCGAGGCATGATTTCCATCCTTGCCCCCGCCTAATGGATCCCCGGGATATGGAGGTTGAAACGGTTGGGGACTGGAGGAGACATCGCATTCCAGTGGCATCAGGACTTGGGGGCTCCTTACCAACGTAGCGCCAATCCGCCCTGCACAGCATCCACCAGACAAGACTTAGAACATTGCATGCTGGGACTGGTAGGTGCAGTACATGAAGCGACCTGCTAGGCATGCATGCGATTGGTGTCTACCTTTTGGGGGCGGAGCAGCGCACTACAAATCAGGAGGGGGCAAGATATTTTATCTTTGATACTCGCCCGCTACCTGATTCACACACACCCCTGGCGCTGAGGAATGCTACAGAAACGCCGAAATGCATTCGCCGAAAGCGGGTGGTGCAGAATTACCTTAACTTGTGCCATGGAATAAAGGTACTTCCACTTGCTCCCCTGTTGTGGCCTCTTCGTTTTTGTCTTCGGAGGAGGTGGTTTCGGATGCATTGCAGCGCGAGCTCCAGTGTCGCACACAAGAGGCCCCCGTTTATACAAGCAGGCTCCGGTTCACTGGTCTCTACTTCGGTGGACTTTTGTTTTGGATCCGGGTTACCGGAATTACCAGAGCCCACCTACTAGCCCGGGAAGAGATGGGGCGGTGCTGAGGCCATTTGACTTCACATCGGGCGAGGCATGATTTCCATCCTTGCCCCGCCTAAAGGATCCCCGGGATATGGAGGTTGAAACGGTTGGGGACTGGAGGAGACATCGCATTCCAGTGGCATTAGGACTTGGGGGTTCTTTACCAACGTAGCACCAATCCGCCTTGCGCAGCATCCACCAGACAAGACTTAGAACATTGCATGCTGGGACTGGTAGGCGCAGTACATGAAGCGACCTGCTAGGGATACATGCAATAGGTATCTACCTTTTGGGGGCGGAGCAGCGCACTACAAATCAGGAGGGGGCAAGATACTTTATCTTTGATACTCGCCCGCTACCTGATTCACACACACCCCTGGCACTGAGGAAGGCTACAGAAATGCTGAAATGCATTCGCAGTAAAGCGGGCGGTGCAGGATTACCTTAACTTGTGCCATGGAATAAAGGTGCTTCCACTTGCTCCCCTGTTGTGGCCTCTTCACTTTCGTCTTCGGAGGAGGTGGTTTCGGATGCATTCCAGCGCGAGCTCCAGTGTCGCGCACAAGAGGCCCCCGTTTCTACAAGCAGGCTCTGGTTCACTGGTCTCTACTTCGGTGGACTTTTGTTTTGGATCCGGGTTACCGGAATTACCAGAACCCACCTACTAGCCCGGGAAGAGATGGGGCGGTGCTGAGGCCATTTGACTTCACATCCGGCGAGGTATGATTTCCATCCTTGCCGCCGCCTAATGGATCCCCGGGATATGGAGGTTGAAATGGTTGGGGACTGGAGGAGACATCGCATTCCAGTGGCATCAGGATTTGGGGGTTCCTTACCAACGTAGCGCCAATCCGCCCTGCGCAGCATCCACCCGACAAGACTAAGAACATTGCATGCTGGGACTGGTAGGTGCAGTACATGAAGCGACCTGCTAGGGATACATGCGATTGGTATATACATTTTGGGGGGAGCAGTGCACTACAAATCAGGAGGGGGAAAAATACTTTATCTTTGATACTCGCCCGCTACGCGTGTTAAATCTGGCTCCCCCTACGACTGCTGTCCACCCTCTGTCTTACAGAACATCTGCCTCAACCTACCTGATTGCATCCTTACCCTGCGGAATGGTTCACTCAGCTGTGGTATCGTTCCTAGCTCTTTCAAAGAGGCAATCCTAGTGCCCCTTCTCAAAAAACCTGGCGCCGACCCTGCGGAACCATCCACTCATCGCCCCATCTCCCTTCTTCCCTACTTCTCCAAACTAATGGAGGCCCATGTCACCCGATGCCTGTCTAACTTCATCGAATCCTCCTGCCACCTTGAGCCCAATCAAGCTGGCTTCAGACCTGCCCACTCTACTGAGGCCGTCATTTTGGCAGTTCTGGATACGCTTAGGAGTAATGCGGACGCAGGGACCCCCCAAGCCCTCGTGCTCCTGGACCTATCGGCCGCATTCGACACGGTGGACCACAACATCCTTCTCCACCGTGTCGGACAGGCGGGCATCCAGGGCACTGCCCTTAAATGGGTAGAGTCCTTCTTGACCGGAAGAACACAGGCCGTCCGCCTGGGCCCCTATACTGGAACCAAAACCCCCACGACCTGCGGAGTCCCTCAGGGCTCGTCCCTCTCCCCACTCCTATTCAACCTATACCTCCGGCCCTTGATCCACTCACTTCAGAAATGGGACATCAACGTCTATAACTACGCCGACGATCTACAGATTGTCCTTCCTCTTAATTCACCCCACGCTATCAATACTTTTCACTCTGTCATGATCCACATCCAACAATGGATGAACTTGAATCAACTAAGGCTAAATCCCGGGAAAACCGAGCTCCTTCTCCCCGGACTTAGCCATGCCCACTGGGGTCCACAGTTCTGGCCCTCTGAGCTAGCCCCCCCCAATCCCGGTTAAATCAGTGAAGAGCTTGGGTGTGATTATCGACACCGAACTATCCCTCAAAGCTCAAGTGGGCGCGGTTATCTCATCCTGCATGTACCAGCTCCGGAAGATCCGCAAATTTCGTCATCTACTTCCGCCCGCCGCACTCACACAGGTTGTCATTTCTCTAGTACTCTCCCGCTTGGACTTCTCCAACTCCCTTTATCATGGTCTCCCACAATCTCTACTGCACCGTCTCCAGGTTGTTCAGAACCAAGCGGCCCGTCTCATTGATAACACACCTAGATGGCAATCGGCAAAACCTCTACTTCACAGCCTGCATTGGCTACCAATCGGTCAAAGGGCAGCTTTTAAGGTGGCCTGTCTCACTTTCAAGGCCCTTCACGGCACCGGCCCTGCATTCCTCAAATCCCTCATCACCCCTTATCGACCTACGCGCAACCTCCGATCAGTCCACCTTCAGCTGCTAGTCACCCCCAAAGCCAAAACCATGAAATTCGGTGGTCGTCGTTTCTCCCACCTCGCTCCCGTCCTCTGGAATCTCCTCCCTCTTTCTATCAAATCCAGCCCCTCCCTCCTGCAATTCAGAAAATCTCTCAAAACTCACCTCTTCCCACCCCTTGGTTAATAACAGCGTTCACTCATCTTTCCCACTCACTCACTCAGTCTTAAAGCGCCATGAAGCCTCGGTGTTAGCGCGCTTTACAAATGACACTTAACATAACATAACATAACATCTACCTTTTGGGGGCGGAGCAGCGCACTACAAATCAGGAGGGGGCAAGATACTTTATCTTTGATACTCGCCCGCTACCTGATTCACACACACCCCTGGCGCTGAGGAAGGCTACAAAAACGCCGAAATGCATTCGCCGAAAGCGGGTGGTGTAGAATTACCTTAACTTGTGCCATGGAATAAAGGTGCTTCCACTTGCTCCCCTGTTGTGACCTCTTCACTTTCGTCTTCGGAGGAGGTGGTTTCGGATATATATATATATATCCATACTAATATAATAAAGAAGGAGCCCAAACCTTTGAGGCGGGTAATCTCAGGAACCACAGCAGCAATCACAACACCCAATACAGCGTTGGAAAGGGCAGTTGCAGCAGAAGGACATAGGCTATGCAGACGCCCACCATATACATTTTAAAAGGTAAAAGAACCGTGCCAGCAAAGTAGTCCCTTGTGGGCGTGTCTGCGTTGTGCTGTGGGCATGTGCTGGGGGTGTGACAAACGCTGGGGGCGTGTGGTACGTTCCGCCCTTCATGCCATGTCTCATATCGTGTGCTAATCCCACCCTGCTCCCTTCAAATACCCCTGCATCCCATAATCATAGCCCACCCTTACTCCTTAAAATACCCCAACACCCTTAAACACTAACCCATCTTAACCCTATAAATATACCCTGTACCCCAAAACCCAAACCTATCCCTAAACCCTAAAAATACCCCTGCGCCCCAAAACCCAAACCTAGCCCTGAACCCTATAAATACCCCTGTACCTCAAAACCCAAATCTACCCCTGAACCCTAAAAATACCCCTGTACCCCAAAACCCAAACCTAGCCCTGAACCCTAAAATTACCACTGTATCCCAAAACCCAAACCTACCCCTGAACCGTAAAATACCCCTGTACCCCAAAACCCAAACCTAGCCCTGAACCCTTAAAATACCGCTGTACCACAAAACACAAACCTACCCCTGAACCCTAAAAATACCCCTGTACCCTAAAACCCAAACCTAGCCCTTAACCCAAAAATAACCCTGTACCCCAAAACCCAGACCTACCCCTGAACCATAAAATACCCCTGTACCCCAAAACCCAAACCTAGCCCTGAACCCTAAAAATACCCCAGCACCCCAAAACCCAAACCTAGCCCTGAACCCTTAAAATACCCCTGTACCCCAAAACCCAGACCTATCCCTAAACCCTAAAACTACCCCTGTACCCCATAACCCAAAACTATATCTTAACCCTTAAAATACCCAGACATCCCAAAACATAAACCTCAGTACCCCAAAACATATACCCCTATACCCATACTTACCTTATCCAAACATTTAAAAAAAAACATGCTTTTACCATTCATGCATTTGCAACGAATTTCGTTGTAAATGTATGCGTGGTAAAAGCATACAAAATGTAATGCCATGCGTTATAATGGCATTGCGGAGTCATGGTACTTTCGTAATGCTTTCTTAATACACTCGATAAGCTTTATTCGATAAAAAATTATCATAAAAGCATTGCGAAATACAAATATATAGCCACAGTTAAAACCACAGTTAAAAGGGAGCACAGTGCACATATCAAAGGTTAGTCCATTAGGTCCAATAACATCAACATAAAATGTACAATTTAAAATAATTTCATACATGAGTATTAATCACCATTTCATATAATCGGGAGGCGACACCCTCTTGTTGCCCCCTACATTGTACTATTAAGTCAGGTCAGTCATTCGTCCCAAATCCTCCATTTGGGGGCCTGCCGGGCACTTGCCTGCCGCCTTCAGTCTAAGTAGCCAGGCCCACCCCAGATATTTTGCCAGACCACTGATCAGTGTCAACGAGGAGGTATCTGTTTTCATAATGCGTAGGGCAGCCACATGGCTCATGAGGCCTAAGGTTTTGCAGACTGGCTTAAGCCACTTTTCTCTGGCCTTTGTGTAAGCGGGGCATGCCAAGAGAAAATGGGCAATGGACTCATCAGAATGGCCACAGCTAGGGCAGGGTGCAGGAACCGAGTGCAACCCCTTCCATGAGGATATCACTGAATTAACCGGTAGGGTGCCAAATCTCAGCTTCAGGTACAAGGTCCTGTCCCTAGGGACCTGTATAAAGTCGAGATAGGGCTCTAATCTGCGGATGCTTTTAAATTCAAAGAATCCCTCCGTGAGTTTCCCTGCCTGCTGACATGATAACTCACGTTTCGACACCCAATCCCAATATGCCCGCTTCAAGTCCAGCTTGGAAGGGGGAATCTGGGTCGCCCATGCCTCGCTTAGGCCAATGAGGCCCAAAAGATGCTTCAAATCAACCAGCCATGTTATCCTGCCTCCCTTGTCTGCCGCCACTAATTCATCAAACCCCGTGGCATACCTGCAGAGCTCCTCCGTCCTTTTGAGGCGGGCCCAGAAAAGCAAAGGACGAAGCCTGGCAATGTCCTGGATGTGTCTTCTACCAGTGTCGTAAAACAAGGGCTTCATAGGGGTGGAGGTGGGAAGTGATACAAGGTTTCTTAAAAATCTATTCTCTGACCTGGTTAATTCGGTGACATTCTCCATACCCCAAAGCTCTGCCCCATAGAGGGCCGAGGGTAGAGCTTTCCCATCATAAATTGCTAGTGCAGGTGCAACCGGTCTACTAACCGAAAGATACTGTTCTCTGGCAATTGCGCCAGACACCCGCTTATGATTTAAAAGCATTTTGTCTATGTGCAAGGACCACTTCATATTTTTTGAAACTCTGATCCCCAGGTAGTCAAAAGACTCAACCATCTCTAGTGGGACTTCGTTTAGGCTGATGTTGTTCCTAAAGCGTTTTGAGGGGTTAATAGTCATCAGCTTAGTTTTGCTAGTGTTGATGGTTAGCCCCTGTTCTTTACAAAATGAGTCAAAATTCTTCAGTAATTTCTGTAGGCCACCTGGGGACTTGGAGATTAGGAGAGTGTCATCGGCAAAGAGGAGGGTAGGTGTCTTCTCTCCTGCCAGCACTGGAGCATCAGTTGGCTCCTTGTTGAGGTGGGCCGCCACCCCATTAATAAATATTGAAAATAGGGTGGGGGCCAGCACACAACCTTGGCGTACCCCCCTCCCTACCGCGATACTCTCTGTCAGCTCCCCTTGGGCCCCAGACCTGATTCTAGCATAGTTATCAATGTGCATCCTTTGTATAAAATCTAGAATGTAAGATGGCATACCCAGATGTCCAAGTACCTGCCAGAGCTTGCCCCGGGGGACCAGGTTGAAAGCAGTCTTCAGATCTATGAAAGCCAGGTACAAGCTCCCTTTTCCCAAAAGCGACATAAATTCATACAAGAGAATATCCTTGGATCCAACCAAACGCCTAATCAATGAGATTTCCAAGAAAGTAGATGAGGCGAAAAAAAAAAAGTGGATCACTGATCATGAGGCCTCCTATCTAATAGTCAACACTCCCATAACACCCTATTTTTATGTACTCCCCAAGATACATAAAGTTACCAGACCACCACCAGGGAGACCCATTGTCTCCGGGTTAGGTTCTCTTCTGGAACCTTTGTCAACATTTGTGGACTCTTTTCTTCGCCCGTTGGTATCACAAATGCCGACCTTTGTTCAAGATACGAAACATCTACTCACTGAGTTACAAGAACTACCCTTTGATCCCCTCACTGAGTGGCTGGTATCATTTGATGTGGAGGCATTATATACGTGTATTCCCCAAGAAGAGACTCTGACCACCATTAGAGCTATGCTTGAGGCTTTGGTATGGGACAGTATAACACCAATCGATTTTGTTATGTTCTGCGCAAGGAAGGTCCTAAAAGAAAACTTCTTCAAGTTCGAAGACCAAATGTACCTGCAAATCTCCGGGACGTGCATGGGCAGTGTTTGTGCCCCGAGTCTGGCCAATTTGTATGTTCACAAAGTCGAACAAGAGACCATACTCGCCCACAGCAACCCATTCCTCGGCAATCTATGTATCTGGAAAAGATACATAGATGACATTTTTGCCATCTGGAGAGGCGACGAAGACTCACTTAAACAGTTCCATTTCTGGCTTAACCAACAGGACGAATTCCTTAGGTTTACCATGGAATGCTCAAGAGAGAAACTACCCTTTCTAGATGTATTGATTACACCAAAAAACGGAGGACTCATCACAGAACTATACAAGAAACCGACCTCATGCAACTCCCTGTTACCGTTCCACAGTTACCACCCACGAGCTTTTCGTGAAAACCTGCCCTTCGGGCAGTTCTTACGCATCAGAAGGAACTGTACGGAACTAGTGAAATATGAAGAACACGCAAACAACCTGAAACGAGATCTCAAAGAGAAGGAATATCCCGCACATCTTATTCGTACCTCCAAAAAAAGAGCGGCTAACAACAATAGAGAAGCACTATTGGAAAAAAGCCCCGCTAAAGTTACGAACCAAAGGATTACGTTTGTCAACACCTTTTCAAGCTTCTCCAACTCAGTAAAGAAGAGTATTAACAAGCATTGGGGAGTTCTTAATCTAACAAACAACACTTTGGAAAGACCCTTATTTGCCTACAAACGGAGTGCTAATTTAAAGGACAAGTTAGTCCATACACGACCTCATGGCCAGCAGAACTCCGGGGTCCAGACCACGTTGTGGAACATGCCGCAAGTGATAGGCCACTACCCGTGTGGCACTTGCACGGTGTGCCCTCAAACTGAAAGAACTCTAGAGATAGAGATAGGCACATCTCGGCCATGGAAAATCAACAAGCACACCAATTGTAATAGTGACCGGTTCATTTACTTAATATGGTGCCCATGTTCTCTCCGTTATGTAGGCATGACGACGAGAAAAATTAAGACACGCATTCAAGAACATAAGAGCACCATCAGATGTGGCAAACGTTCTACTAAACTCACCAATCACTTTCTAGACAAAGGACACTTAGACACAGATCTACGGTGGGTGGTATTAGAGAAACCTTGGATTCCACCCCAGCTAAGTGATCCCACGCAATATCTGTTCAGGAAGGAACAACAATGGGTGTACAGACATGGGACAGAAACGCAGGGGCTTAACGATGATATTCCCTGGTTGTCCATCTAACAGTAAACCCTTGTTGTATTCTAAGGTGGGCACTTTTGTTAGAATTTAGCCAGGACTCAGTTACTATCTTGTAGTATCACAGTAATAGTGAATACTCCACACTCTCTTCCCCCCGTTTTTGTCTGCACTTAGTGAGCACTGAGTTCCTATTAATTAACTAACTCGGTGATTCCATCCTCAGGTCGGTTAAAAAAGCTTCTCCTCTGACCCTTTGATTGAACAGCTTGGCTTTTAATGACTCTTGGCTGAGTAGTCAAGAACACAGAATCGTGTATTTCTGTGTTAATGTTATTTGCTATTTCACAATACTGTAGGAATAACGAATATTCTCTGCCTTTCCATTTTTCCAGACACACAAGGGAGATGGCAAATAACTCGAAAGTACTAGTATCAACATTTGCCTTGATGCACAGCGTTTCTCTGCTTATGCGCTGTGTTTTCCAATTGAAGCGCTAACGTGACAATCTTCAGCGCATGCGCATAGGAGTAGTGTTCCTCGCCGAGAGCCGCTCCACGCATGCGCGAGTAAATAGCGTATAGTGCACTGTTCTAAACAGCGGAATACAGGCAAATACAGGCAAATCCCCGGCCTACTTAGGACAGTAAAGACCCGTGACGCTCCGGTCTTTGAACAAACGAGCAACACTATTTAAAAGAGAGTCGGCCTGCCAGTCGGTACCTCCCGGGACTTGCTCTCGAAGGTGACGAGGTACCGACGGACAGGTAAGGCCACTGCTAACTCTTGTTTTTTGCTCTTGTTTTTCTGTAACTATAGAGGGGGTAAACTTTATCTAGCATAGCGTTATACCCATAAGAACAAGCTCAATTCATATGCTGACACTGGGTGTGTGTTTATTGACCGCAGAAACTGCCTAGTCAGTACTATTCCCTTTATAAGCCTTTATAAACTTTTCTGCATATTGTTTCATAACGTTAAGGAACCTTTGAGGCGGCGCCCCTGGTCACAGAGTTGGGTGGTGTCTCAGGTCTCTTCATTTTTCGAGTGTGTCTCATCAGGAGTTTTTTTAAGACACCCATGTCAAACTGAATGAATGTATATATTGACATAGAGAAGTGTACTGTTCCTTTGACACTTATACACATTTCCCCCGCAGAGCGGGGCCTCCCTCCAGAGCAGTTCGCCAGGTAGAGGTGAGGCAGGAATATCCTACTGTTGAGGGTAAGTCCTTGATACTTCAAATTGCTCTTATAAGTATGACACTTGTGATTTACTGACAAGTGTTCCCAAAATGATCAATTTTCACAGTAGTTTTCAAGTGTGTCTCTTCTCCCTCCCACAATGTGTTTATTGTTTACAGATACCTGGGTATGACCTGACTGAAAAGACAAGCAGGAATACCGGTTCTGTATACATTTTGTTTATTATTCTATGTTTATTTGTACACCAAACAGTGCAGCAGCATCATCACTAATGCAATCTGGTCCTGAAGAAAGCCATTGATACATGGGTAGTGATCTAGAGGCTGAAACATGTCGACCACCGAGTGACAGTGGTTCTAAATCCATACCACTGTGCTGTTACCTTTCTTTTAATCCTGTCAAGTACAACACACTATTAAAGCATTGCTCTGTGATTGCACCTAGGCAGTTTTAACTTCACCACTTAGTGTATATATCTTTTCACAGCGCTGCACACCTCACTACACACTCCAGCTCCATTGGGATTAACATCCTAGTCCTTAATAGTGAAAACATCTCTGAGCTACTTCCCTAAATCCATCAGAAGTAGCAGCTCCCAATGCAGACCAGGTCTGTACATTGGTAAGGATAACCCCAATGATGAAGCATGTCACCTTCGGGTGAGTGAGGGATCTTATCCTTAAGGGATGTCTTGCCTTCCTTTTTGTTTTTGTTTTTATTAATTCTTCACTTGTGGGTACTTGGAGTGACACACCTATTGTGCCTTTGACATTTCTTTAGACTATAGGTATATATTGTATTGGTACAAGCTCCCTTTTCCCAAAAGGACTGACTTCCAATAGATCATGAAGAATCTGAGGACCTGGTCCATTGTTCCCACCTTTTTCCGAAACCCTGCTTGGAAGTGTGATAGGATGTTGCCATCCTCCAGCCAGGTTCTAATCCTCAGAAGAAGAACCCTGCCAACAACCTTCTGAATCATGTCTATAAGGCTGATTGACCGGTAGTTGGCAGGGTCTTCTCTATTCCCCTTTTTAAATATTGGAACCACCTCGGCTCCTTTCCAGGAGTCCGGGATGGCAAACCCTCTAACTATCAAATTCATGATATGGAGAATGAGTTTGGCCCAAGGCATGGGATCATGTAGGAGCAGGTCTCCAGGCAGTCCATCTGGGCCTGCTGCCTTCCCTGGAGAGATGCTATAAATTGCTTGCTCTACTTCCAGGAGGTCGAACCTGTCTGATGTTCCGTTTGCTTCCCAGCTGACCAGACTGGTCTCTGTGGGAAGAGGCTTGGATGACACTTCCCCCAAATATAAATTGGCAAAGTAGTTCTGCCACTGTGCGCAAGTAATATGATTAGACATGGGGTTCGTTAATATCCTGTCTTTACGATTGATTAAATCCCAGAATACTACGGGGTCTATCTGTGTGGCAGCTGCCTTTAATTCCTGCCAATGCGCCTCCTCCCAACCCCTTTTAGCCTCCACCAGTGCCCTTGCATACTCTTTCCTGGCAATTCTGACAGCAGCTGGGTCTTTCAGCCTGATACTACGTGCGATGGCCGCCCTTTTGTCTCCGCAATCCCTAGTGTACCAGGGATTGCAAGACTTTGTATGGTCATGTTTTCTGGCTGGTTTGCCTTCAGTGATAAAAAATGAACTCAGCTTATCTATTGCCGTTTGATAAAAACTCTTCAAGTTAAAATCATTAGATTCCTCCAGGCCATTATACAATGCCATTAACTCACTACTTTTAGCCACAACTTCCTCCCTCACACTTGCTAATAGCCCTTCCTGATGTGAGACTTTATTCCACTTGAGACGTCTTTTGCAGTTTGATGGTATTACCTCTCTGCTTCCCATAGCAGGGCGGTTGAGTATCTTGGTCCCCCCCCGCTGCAAAATATTATTCATTTGGAGGCAGAGTGGGTTGTGGTCACTATCAAGTGTGGGCACATTTTCCATATCGATCAGATCCTGCCATAACCGAACATCCAAAAGGATGTAATCTATCCTAGAAGAGGACCCCACTCTGTTAAAGGTAAATGCTCCATTTTGGTCAGAGCGCGATCTACCATTAACAGCTCTCAGGTCGTATTCCAGGTTGAGAGCGTTAATTTGTATCGCGCGCTGTGACCATTTCTTAATTGGGTCTAGGTTGAGGTGCGGAATGCCCCATTTGCCGTCCTCTTCAATGATTCCTGCTTGATCACCCGAACTCAGAGGTTCGAAGGTTACATTAAAGTCCCCAGCTACAATGATGTTTGTTGGGGGCAATATGGTTTCTAAGCTTTTCTCAAGAATGGAAATGACAGGAGAAGTTTGGGCACCAGGTGACCCTCTGGCATAGACATTAAATAGCTCAAGTGACTGGCCCTTGCCTTGCCCTTTGATGGTCAAATGTAGTAAATCAGGAGAAGTGCCAGTGTGTGGGGTGACCACCCAATTGAGGCCAGTTCTTATCCAAATTTGTAGGCCTCCCAACGGACGGCCTTTGCCTGAGCTAATAGCAGGGATACAGTAGGATGTGTAACCTGATTTGTGGAGTGGAGCTAAGCTCCATGTCTCCTGGAATATACATACTTCGAATTTATCCACAAAGTCATGCCATTCCGGGAGTATCAGTTTCTTCTCTAACCCTGCTACATTCCATGACAAAATATTCCTGCTTGCTACATTAGTTCTATTTGTCGTTAGGTCACCCTTTAGGTTGGAAGAACCCTGTCCTACCTGGGGGCATTCTACAGCAGGACAATGGCCCGCAGCAATGCCCTGGCTGTCTGGTAATGCTGAAGCACTTTCATCTCTTGGGTTCTAAGATGTTGCCAATTCAAAGCTGGCCTCCCCATCCCGGGACACTAGTCAGTCAACCCTATTCAGACCTGACCCCCCCTCCTTATTCCCTAGGACCTTTCTTCCCATGCAGCTGGCTTCCACCCAGAGAGGCATATGTCTAATTTGGATAGATGAGTGATCAGGGGCAGAGGTGTGGAACTCCAGTGAGATTAAATTATCAGCTAAGACAGTATCTTTGAGCCTCACCTCGATACAATCTCTGTCTGAGTTATACAGTGTCATTCGCCTTGCACCCTCAATATCCTCGCGAATGATCGATCTGCATCCTCTTACGTGTATGAGCCAATGTATAACCTTATTGCGCAGTGAGTCACTCGATTCGTAGCTCTGGCTACCTGAGGTTTTAGGAACCTTTACCATATACACTGTCGCCCAACCCTCTTTTGTTAAGCCCATGCGTGGATCTTTGGTTGCTTGACTGGTAGGCCTCAAGTTATTAGGGATTTGTCGTCCCCCAATTACCACAGAGTTGTTATGTATGGTGACAGTGGATCTTCCCGCCCTGACCTCAGAAACAATTGGTGTGGGTGTTGTCCTAATATCTTTTAGCCTCTGTGAGATGGAGTCGTCAGCCCCCGACTAGTATTAATTGCGGGCTTGTTGGCTAGAACATCTTTATAGGAGGGAGGCACCAGGGGAGAGGAGTGGGCTGGCGTGCTGGGTGCAGCTGCCGTAGGGCCCCCCTTGGGATTCAGCGTCGCTACCAGCTTCTTTAAACCGTCTACCTCTTTTTGGAGAAATTCTATTAACTTCCATAGCCCTCGGTTTGACTCCCTGCAGCCACATCTATTGGCTGTGGGATCAGAGCATAGTTCAGTGCAGCTTTGCCCCTCCATGAATGTAGAACCCTCCGTCATATGCTCAAGAATCGCAAATCTATTGACACAGGGGATGGGGAGACCCTTGTCAGTTTCTTGCGTGCCAGTGTTGGTCAATGGCATAGGTGAGGGCATAGGGGCCTTGTAAGTAATTGCAGTATCAATATCGATCAAAGGTGCACTATGGACGATAGGGTGAGTTGTTAATGGGGCCTTTTTCTGAAACATCGAGGGGATTACATGCTGTTGGCTATTTGCAGCTGCGTTTTTTAGTTGGGGTAAATTAGTGCTATCTGCTGGGCCAACCTTTTGAGCCCCAGCTATCTCCTCACACTCTGAAACTAGAATCTCAATTCTATCTAGAACGCAGTTGCTTGCGGCATGTATGCTTTTTTAACCCTTTTCCCTTTCTTGTTTGCCAACTGCCCCCCCCCCCCCCCTTCGGTGGTCTTCCTTTTGCCCATTAGCGGTCTCTATAGTTAGTCAATCAATGTCCCAAATGTCCAATGTCCGTGAAGAAAATAGGCTTGAGTGGGTATAAATAACAGCTGGGCCAGTCCAACTTCCAGGTAGTGGTCAAGAGGTCATTAAATAAACTGAAAACGAACAGTACAGTACCTCGTCAAGATGACTCGTTAGAGGAATGGCCCAGCCCAGCCCGGCGCCGCCCGCGCGCGTCCCACGACGCGGGGGCTCTTGCTGGTATAAGAGCACCTCCGGGGGCGGAACAGGGCGTGCGCGACTTCCTCTGGCAAGGGCCGCTGGGGGATGTAGTCCCCGGTCCGCCGCGATGTTGGGCGGCAGAAGCGGCAGATGACAAGCCTGTGCGGGCAACAGGGATGGCGCGGGAAGGCTACGACGCTCCTCGATGCTCCTCGACTCCCCTCGCAAAGCCCAGGTCAGTGGATCTGCCTGCTCACACTGAAATGGCTTCGCTCCCTCCACTCCTTTTTAGCAAGGTGCCAAATCCTTTCCAGTTCAGTTCTTTCCAATCCTCAAATGGTCTAACAGACCAAGCACTTCCAGAGATTCAGCAAATCAATATACAGTGTGGTGCTCCTGTCTTCTTTTTTTCCTTTTTCCTCCCTTGCTCCAGATGCCTCGTTTCTAGCGTGTGTCAATTGCTCATTCGACTAGCCTGCAGAGCGCCAAAAATACCAAACATGCCCAGAACAAAGGTAGCCTGTTGCACGCACAATGCAGAGCCTCCTCCCTTTTACTCCACTCGCTTCTGCACCAAAAGATACACACCAAGGTGGGGTACGAGACAGCAGAATGCCGAGAACGAGCAGAATCGGGAACCTGTTCGCTGCAACGCACCAGACGGGAAGGCAGTCTTCGCAGGGGCACACTGAGCGGTGAATTCTACACCTGCGTCCTGGGGAAGCTCAGGCATGCGAGATCCGAGAGCGTGAAGACAGCAGCAACGGTCCACAAACGCCTTCCGCCATCGAAGACCTCGTGTGTGGGAGGGGCAGCAGCACGGCCTGTGGGAGGGAAGTATGCAGAGTGATGGTATGCGGAAAGAAAGTTGCGGAATAATGGGTGTTTACCCTCCCTTGGTAAGTACATTGGTGGCACGGCGGCCCACATTTCCAGCAACATACTCATATTTTTTCACCACCCATTTAAAAAATGCACAGGTCTCTCTCATTGATGGCCAGCACCGACAATCACTTTTAGACACACCTCCCGCCACAAGTTCTAGAATTGCAAACTTTAGAGCTGGGGAGCTACGTTCGAATCTCGGCATCAGCTCAACATTCTGTGATTCCAGGCAAATCGCTTTGTCTCCCCGTGCCTACCACAAATGAATGTGTTCTCCTGTAATGTAAATTGTGCTCATGCCATTTTGTCGAGTTCGCGCTATATAATATTGCAAGGAAAAATAAAGTAGGGAAACTCGAGTTCACACACTACTGAACGCGCACTCTTAAGTGCATCAGTAGTGCACTCTGAATCGGAGCGTTTCACAGGCCTGTCACAGATAAGAAATGCTATCTAAACGAAATCCTACAAAACAATATACTACTGGCCGGCAGCAATTCATACCCGGACAATGTCGGGACGGGCTGCTAGTACATGAATAAAACAAGTACACGTTTTGCCTGCTTTACCAAGGTTCTTTCAGGGGTGCAGTTTAATGTCCACCGAAATGACAGGGTAGTTAGCAGCAAGTTAACAAGGAACGAGATGAACATCAGTTCTGCCTGCACTGTGACAGGCCACCTAGGAGAGGTTTACACTATGACGTGGCGTACTCGTGAATACACAGTCCAATGAAACTCACGCAGATGCTTATGGGCGTTTCCAGCTGTGGGTGGGCTCCCATTGTAAAATTCTGGTACTTATTCTCGCAACACAGACAGACAAACGACTGGAAACAATCCTAACCCATGTTACAAGGACATGACAGTTCGTAATAAACATAGAACACCGTTTTTGAGCTCATTCCGTACAATCCCTACTTTTTGCCACTGTAATACGATTGTGTGCATAGAACACAATTCACCTTCCTCCACATCCCACTCACCCCCACCGGCCGACCTTGCATTTATCAGCAGCGATTTAGCAGGTAAACCTTCCTTCTCAAAAGTGACCTGCCTCAAAATGATTTTTTCAACCAACCTGTCCAGGCCGAGAATTAGAGCAGTAAATAAACTGGGTCAAACCATTACTTGAGCACTTGTTTTTTTGCCAGATCCTATATGGCTACCTAGAGAGAGACTAGATGTGATCCCTTCTGCCAAAACACCAACTTCAGTTTCAGAGATTGAAAGCTGGCCATTCCACGCAGTATAACACAAAACTACCTAACACGATCAGAAAACTGAGAAGCCTCGAAAGTAGTCTTGAGACCTGAACATTTAAAAGACATTTCAAAATATAACATTTATGTATGTATTTATTATTGCAGTTTTATATAGCGTGAAAACTGCCACTGGGCTGCACTCCCGATGCGGGAGGGCCCTCCTGCCCTCTCCCACACTGGCTCACCAGGGTTCTTAAGGGTCACCAGACTTGTTCTCTGTGCTGACTGTGCTAGCGATTGGCTTCCCCGGCCCCGATAGCTCGCCCCGTTCCGATTCCTTACCCGTCATCGGTCGTTGTTTCGCCATCTCAGGGCGCTCAATGTGTCTGTACCTCTGCCTTAGGATCTCCGCTCCAGTTGTAGCAGCACTGCGACCTCAGGCTGACTCGCAAGGCCTCACCTGCATCCCAATTGATTAGTGTGCAGGGAGGCACCCGTCCTTGACGTGGGGCTCAGTAACCTTAGGGCCCCTTGTCTCTGTTGCGGGCCTCTCTCAGTTTGGGTCTCCACCGCTTCAATATGCCGGGTCTACAGGCATTCCGGGAACTACCTGTGTGCCCCCTTGGCATGCACCCAGGTCCCGGCTCCCACTGATTTAATCGGATAATCGGCAGGCCGGCACGGTGCTGTTGTGTCCTTCAGAAGGGTTGGACCAACTTAGCTAATCGGCACTAGGCCTAACACGTGGCCCTAGGAATAAAGGATTCAGACACGGGAAATAACTTGCTGGCTCTCCGTGCGCCCGTCTCAGAATAGCGTACGTGCGTGCGGAGCCTTTCTTTATTATAGGCGGTCACATGACTTCAACACTGCACGCCCCTTACGCCAGGGGCGGATCATGGGCCCCGAACATAACATTCCTCCTAAAACAAGAAAAACTCAAAACTGACTTCACAAACCGCTGCAACCCTGCAGTCTCGATGGATAGTCTATTGTACTAATTTTCATAGACTTCGAATTCACTTTCCAAAACCACTAACAACAAGTATGACACATTACTGGACATTGTATTCAACACTGATACATAGAACAGTCTTACGTGAGGTAATCGCGTAGTCGACAGGAAGGCGTCGGGTTTCGTCTCAGCCTTTGATCCACGCCCCTCTGGCTTGAACAGTCTATCTCTGGGGCGGAGCTGGTCTCAGGCGCCTCCATGTTGGGCTCCTCCGGATCTGACACCCCCTCCTGGGCCTCCGCGCTGCCTTCCGTCTCCTTGATCACCGCCCTCGGAGTGTTACTCTGGGTGACCTCGAGACTAGGCGTCGGCTCCCTTCCTGGCAAGTCCTGTGCAGTTTCGGTTTCTGTTGCCAGAGTTGGTGAATCCGATGCTCTCAAACCCCCATGAAAATGTTTAAAGTGCGACACATTCCTGGTTACAGTCTCTCTTCCTCGGACCACAGTGATGCGGGTTCCTTTCACACCAACCACTCGCCAAGGTCTTCTTTCATAGTTCAAACGGAATTTTCCACTTGTCACTCTGTTACGGAGAAGTACCACATCTCCTCTGCTGAATTGTGTCACCATGGCTCTTCTCTTTTGACTAATTTTAGCAAAAGCAGTCTTTCGTTTGCGGGCAATTGTTTCTTCATTCGCGGGTGCTGGGACCCATTGGGGATGGTGAGGAATGGAATCAGGTATAATCCGTCCCATCAAAAGATGCGCCGGAGCTATCCCTGTGGTTGAATGTGGGGTTTGTCGGTAGCTGCGGAGAAAAGTGAAAATGGCCATTTCCACGGACTGCCCTTTGTCATGAGCAATGCGAATCACTTTATTGAGAGTCCTCATGAAACGTTCCGCTTCCCCATTAGCTTGTGGCCATCGGGGAGTGATGCGTCGATGCCGAATGCCCAGAGATGATAGATAGGTGGCCAATTCCTGTCCTTGAAATGGGGGTCCATTGTCTGTGCGGATTTCACACATAGCCCCATGTGTGGCAATAATCTTCTCTACTTTTGGGATTACACACTCGGCACTGGTGCTGGCTATTATTTCCACTTCCGGATACTTGGAATGGTCATCAATCATGACCAGCGTGTACTTTCCATCCGGAAGACTGCCAAAGTCCATGCTGACCTTCTCCCATGGCTGTTGGGGACGAGGTTCCACGGCAATCGGGGCTTCACGAGGAGCTTCCCCAGTCACCTGACACGCAGCACATGTCCTTACCACCTGCTCCACCATGTCATCCATCAGGGGAAACCACACCTTTGTCCGTAAGCGTGCCTTGGTTTTAACTATCCCTTGGTGACCTACATGCGCTAACTGTATTACTTGATCAGTGAGGGCTGAAGGTATTACCAAGCGATGCCCCCGCAGCAGGCATCCGGCCTCATCCTCATTGAGCTCCTCCCGGACATGATACAGGCTTTCCATTATTTTCTGGGCTTCGGACGTGAGCACCTTCCACCCCTCCTTGGCCCGATTCCAGTTAGTCGTGTGAACAAGTTCTTTGGCCCTCTGAAGGCAGGCGTCCTGTGCTGTGGCACTCACAATGTCACTGAGAGAGATGGGACGAGGGCAAGATCGCGCCACCACCCACCTGACATAGGCCTCCGTTTCTTCAGCTTCCTCCATCTCCTCGGCCGTGGCTGGTCTGGGATGACGTGACAGATAGTCTGCCGGGTTCTTAGCTCCGGGCTGATACTCGATTGTACAGTTGTACTCCTGCAGTTGAAGCAGCCACTTCTCTATGCGAGGCGGGGGTTTAGATGAGGTTCCCGCAAACAAAGACAGCAAGGGCTTGTGATCAGTCACCACAGTGAATGGTTTGCTATAGATGTAGAGGTGAAAGTGTCGGCACCCCCAATGAATGGCAATTGCTTCTTTCTCAATCTGCGAGTACCTTTGTTCCGTGTCCGTAAGAGATCTGCTCGCAAAAGCAACAGGCGTCCAGTCGATGTCGTCTCTCTTCCTTTGCATGAGAACCGCTCCCAGTCCAGCAGGCCCCGCATCCACAGCAATGAGCGTGAAGTTGCGTGGGTCAAAGAAGGCGAGAGTGGTGTTGTTGGACAGAGACTCTTTGATGTCTCGGAAAGCTTTTTCTTGCTCAGGTCCCCAGTGCCAGGGAGTGGAGTCTTTGGTGAGGTCCCGCAAGGGGAGCGTGAGATTAGCCAAGTCTCTGATGAACCGGCCACAATAGTTGACCATGCCCAGGAAGCTCCGGACTTCAGTGACGGTCTGCGGGGGTGGCGCATCTTTAATGTCTTTTACTTTATCCGGATCCGGGTTGACACCCTCAGCCGAGAAGACGTATCCAAAAAACCCTATCCGGTCCCGCAGGAATTCACACTTTTCTCGGTGGAGCGTCAGTCCTGCGTCTTTGAGTCTTCGAAATACTTGGGCCAGCCTTTGATTGTGCTCCGGGATGGTGCGGGCATGTATCATTATGTCATCACTGACATTTATCACTCCCGGTATACCAGCGATCAGCTCCTGGATGACATTCTGGAATACCTCCGCGGCGCTGGAAATTCCGAAACTGAGGCGAGTGTATCGTCGAAGGCCGATGTGGGTGGAGAAAGTAGTGATGTTGCGCGACTCCATATCCAACACCAACTGGTGATACCCTGATCGCAAGTCCAGCTTGGAGAACCACCGGGCACCTGCCATCTCTCCGATGAGGTCATCTATAGTGGGCGTGATGTGGCGCTCCCGTTTTATGGCAGCATTCGGGAGGCGCATGTCCACGCAGATCCTGACCGCTCCGGGTTGCTTCGGTTTCCGAGTGACCACGATGGGCGAGACCCATGGGGTGGGACCCGAAACCTTTTCGATTATGCCCGCCGCTGCCAGTTTGTGGAGTTCCTCTTCCACCAACGGCCGTAGATGGAACGCAATGCGGCGGTGTCGCAGAGCCACCGGCTGTACCGTTGGATCTATGTGCAGATGAATTTCTCGTCCTTTGAACTTGCCAATGCCCTCAAAGAGATCCGGGTATTCCATGAGGAGATGTTGAACGGATTCCTCATGGACCCCAAAGGCAAATGTCACCACACCCAGGTCTTCAGCCGCTCTGCAACTCAGCAGCATACCTTGGCCTTCCTCTGACACGAAGACGTTGGTTTTGATTGTCTTGTTCCCATGGCGGATCACCGCTTTGAATTTCCCTCGAATCTCGAGAGGGGTGTCTTGCCCATACGCGAAGACGGTGATGGGGGTGGGACGCAGCGCCGGAGGCGTGGTCATGGTCCTGTAGAGGGAAACACTCATGAGGTTTATGGACGCGCCCGTATCCACCACTGCTATTAGATCTTGGTCCGCTACCTGTATGGCGCATTGAGGCAGTGGCCTGGTACGGCGGGCAGCGGTACCGATCATGTGTACCTTGTGCACCGACCGTTCCTCCTCCTCATCGTCATCCATATCACTGTGACTCTGTTCCCCCTCCATTATGGCCTGCACAGCGGGGCGTGGTTTACGGAATTTCTTCGACCGGCACACCTTCTCAAAGTGATTCTGCCTGCCACATCCCGAACACCGCTTGCCCCATGCTGGGCATTCTGCCATCTGGTGTCGCGGACCTCCACAATAACCACATGACTGTCCCGACGCTCCACCCTGAGTGGGCGGTCTCTTGGGCCACTTAGTGGGCGTGTGCGTCTGTATTTTGTTAACCGGTTCCACTTTGACCGATGCCTGCAAAGCAGCTTCCATGTGCGCAGCCCTAGCTTTGGAGAGTTCTTTCGTGCGGCCAAGAGTTAGGATGTCCATCAGCGGCTTGCCAGACTCCTCTAGAATCCGTTCCCTCAGTTTGGCCGACGCACATCCCTGTATAATTTGTCCCCGAATTTCCTCGGTGGTATCTTGAAACCCACACGTGAGCGCCAACCTTTTGAGCCTGGTGTGATATGTGTCCAGCGACTCCTCGGGCAACTGGCGCGCTTGTCTGAACACAAATCGTTCATAATCTTGATTGGCCATGGGCTCAAAATGGGCATTGAGGGCATTAATCAGCGTGTGATGAGTTCTGGGGGTCGCCTCCGGGAGGGTCAGAGCAATGGAATGGATGTCCTTGCCGCCGAGATGTAACACCATGGCCCGTTTCTGTTCCTTGTGCGTCTTCGTAGCTTCGAAGAATACTAGGAGTCTATCCACCCACTCCTTCCATTTGGGAGCGAGCGCTGAGGGCGCACCCTCCACCACAAAGGGTTCAATGGGCGGAATCGTCGCCATCCTCCCAGTCGCGCCGGATCAGGCACTTCGCACGACCACCTGATGCGTGGGCTGAAGCGGGGCACCGCCCGGAGCACCGTGCAGATGTGAGCTGTACGGCAGTAGGGTCGGAGTCACCTACTCGATGTCCATGCACCAGGCCGCTCCTCCCGGCGGTCTGCGCGGGGGTGGGGTACGCCGCACGGCACGAGCACCACGAGCCGAGGAACAGGCTCGCGGCCGCCACACGGGGAGGGAGGCAAGTACCCTCACCCAGCGAGGATTCAGCAGCCACCCTCGTCGCCAATTGTTGTGTCCTTCAGAAGGGTTGGACCAACTTAGCTAATCGGCACTAGGCCTAACACGTGGCCCTAGGAATAAAGGATTCAGACACGGGAAATAACTTGCTGGCTCTCCGTGCGCCCGTCTCAGAATAGCGTACGTGCGTGCGGAGCCTTTCTTTATTATAGGCGGTCACATGACTTCAACACTGCACGCCCCTTACGCCAGGGGCGGATCATGGGCCCCGAACATAACAGGTGCTACGAGCTCACACGTCGGCCATTCCTCAGCACCGTTGAGTTAACACCCCGCGCTGTGCCCCAGCTCCCTGCCACAGAGGCAGACAAGCATTCAGAGGTGAGGAAATGTTGCCATGCTTTAAAACGGGCTCTGAGGAAATGCAGGAATACAGAGGCAGACACTCACTGAGATGTTAGGATGGTACTATGTATTGTTCCCATTTTAGGTGCACAAGTAGATATATATATTTTTCTCTTACCTTTTTATTTCTCCCTTGTCAGAAGCACAAGATGGCTGCCAACACTTCCTGGTTTGAAGTGTTGGCAGCCAATCAGAGGCAAGCTCGTACTTGTGTGGTTAGGCCCTGCCCAGATATCAAAAGTTTTCTTTTCTTTATTATTCCTTAGCAACTACTGAATAGATTTACACCATTTAACAAAAAGGACTCTTTCTGAACCAAGGGCTACCTTTTTGCCAAATTTGGTGTTATTCCGTTCAACAGTTCAGGCGGTAGCTTTGTCTAAAGTTTCCTTTGGAAATGAACATGGGGAAAACAAATGTTGGGACCCCCTTTTTTTCTAAGGCCCCCGCTTGGCAAATCACCCCAAAACTTTCGAGGCACGAGCTGACCGGAGCTGATCACTGGTTTTGAAAATTTTGCAAAGATTCTTCAACCAGCGGCAAAGTTATTGGGAAAAGAAAAAACGATTTTCCTATGAAAACTAGGTCCTAACTTTAACTACCTACTGGCGACCGCGGTGGTTTCGGGTGCATTGCAGCGGGAGCTCCAGTGTCGCGTACAAGATGCCCCCGTTTCTACAAGCAGGCTCTGGTTCACTGGTCTCTACTTTGGTGGACTTTTGTTTTGGATCGGGTTACCGGAATTACCAGAGCCCACCTACTAGCCTGAGAAGAGATGGGGCGGTGCTGAGGCCATTTGACTTCACATCGGGCGAGGCATGATTTCCATCCTTGCCCCCGCCTAATGGATCCCCGGGATATGGAGGTTGAAACGGTTGGGGACTTGAGGAGACATCGCATTCCAGTGGCATCAGGACTTGGGGGTTCCTTACCAACGTAGCGCCAATCCGCCCTGCGCAGCATCCACCAGACAAGACTTAGAACATTGCATGCTGGGCCTGGTAGGCGCAGTACATGAAGCGACCTGCTAGGGATACATGCGATTGGTATCTACCTTTTGGGGGCGGAGCAGCGCACTACAAATCAGGAGGGGGCAAGATATTTTATCTTTGATACTCGCCCGCTACCTGATTCACACACACCCCTGGCGCTGAGGAAGGCTACAGAAACGCCGAAATGCATTCGCCGAAAGCGGGTGGTGCAGAATTACCATAACTTGTGCCATGGAATAAAGGTGCTTCCACTTGCTCCCCTGTTGTGGCCTCTTCGTTTTTGTCTTCGGAGGAGGTGGTTTCGGATGCATTGCAGCGCGAGCTCCAGTGTCGCACACAAGAGGCCCCCGTTTCTACAAGCAGGCTCTGGTTCACTGGTCTCTACTTCGGTTGACTTTTGTTTTGGATCCGGGTTACCGGAATTACCAGAGCCCACCTACTAGCCCGGGAAGAGATGGGGCGGTGCTGAGGCCATTTGACTTCACATCGGGCGAGGCATGGTTTCCATCCTTGCCCCGCCTAAAGGATCCCCGGGTTATGGAGGTTGAAACCATTGGGGACTGGAGGAGACATCGCATTCCAGTGGCATTAGGACTTGGGGGTTCCTTACCAACATAGCGCCAATCCGCCCTGCGCAGCATCCACCAGACAAGACTTAGAACATTGCATGCTGGGCCTGGTAGGCGCAGTACATGAAGCGACCTGCTAGGGATACATGCGATTGGTATCCACCTTTTGGGGGCGGAGCAGCGCACTACAAATCAGGAGGGGGCAAGATATTTTATCTTTGATACTCGCCCGCTACCTGATTCACACACACCCCTGGCGCTGAGGAAGGCGACAGAAACGCCGAAATGCATTCGCCGAAAGCGGGTGGTGCAGAATTACCTTAACTTGTGCCATGGAATAAAGGTGCTTCCACTTGCTCCCCTGTTGTGGCCTCTTCGTTTTTGTCTTCGGAGGAGGTAGTTTCGTATGCATTGCAGCGCGAGCTCCAGTGTCGCACACAAGAGGCCCCCCTTTCTACAAGCAGGCTCTGGTTCACTGGTCTCTACTTCGGTGGACTTTTGTTTTGGATCCGGGTTACCGGAATTACCAGAGCCCACCTACTAGCCCGGGAAGAGATGGGGCGGTGCTGAGGCCATTTGACTTCACATCGGGCGAGGCATGATTTCCATCCTTGCCCCGCCTAAAGGATCCCCGGGTTATGGAGGTTGAAACGGTTGGGGACTGGAGGAGACATCGCATTCCAGTGGCATTAGGACTTGGGAGTTCCTTACCAACGTAGCACCAATCCGCCTTGCGCAGCATCCACCAGACAAGACTAAGAACATTGCATGCTGGGACTGGTAGGCGCAGTAAATGAAGCGACCTGCTAGGGATACATGCGATAGGTATCTACCTTTTGGGGGCGGAGCAGCGCACTACAAATCAGGAGGGGGCAAGATACTTTATCTTTGATACTCGCCCGCTACCTGATTCACACACACCCCTGGCACTGAGGAAGGCTACAGAAATGCTGAATTGCATTCGCCGTAAAGCGGGTGGTGCAGAATTACCTTAACTTGTGCCATGGAATAAAGGTGCTTCCACTTGCTCCCCTGTTGTGGCCTCCTCACTTTCGTCTTCGGAGGAGGTGGTTTCGGATGCATTGCAGCGCGAGCTCCAGTGTCGCGCACAAGAGGCCCCCGTTTCTACAAGCAGGCTCTGGTTCACAGGTCTCTACTTTGGTGGACTTTTGTTTTGGATCCTGGTTACCGGAATTACCAGAGCCCACCTACTAGCCCAGGAAGAGATGGGGCGGTGCTGAGGCCATTTGACTTCACATCCGGCGAGGCATGATTTCCATCCTTGCCCCCGCCTAATGGATCCCCAGGATATGGAGGTTGAAACGGTTGGGGACTGGAGGAGACATCGCATTCCAGTGGCATCAGTACTTGGGGGTTCCTTACCAACGTAGCGCCAATCCGCCCTGCGCAGCATCCACCCGACAAGACTAAGCACATTGCATGCTGAGACTGGTAGGTGCAGTACATGAAGCTACCTGCTAGGGATACATGTGATTGATATCTACATTTTGGGGGGGAGCAGTGCACTACAAATCAGGAGGGGGCAAGATACTTTATCTTTGATACTCGCCCGCTACCTGATTCACACACACCCCTGGCGCTGAGGAAGGCTACAGAAACGTCGAAATGCATGTGCCGAAAAAGGGTGGTGCGGAATTACCTTAACTTGTGCCATGGAATAAAGGTGCTTCCACTTGCTCCCCTGTTGCAGCCTCTTCACTTTCGTCTTCGGAGGAGGTGATTTCGGATGCATTGCAGCGCGAGCTCCAGTGTCGCACACAAGAGGCCCCCCTTTCTACAAGCAGGCTCTGGTTCACTGGTCTCTACTTCGGTGGACTTTTGTTTTGGATCCGGGTTACCGGAATTACCAGAGCCCCCCTACTAGCCCGGGAAGAGATGGGGCGGTGCTGAGACCATTTCACTTCACATCAGGCGAGGCATGATTTCCATCCTTGCCCTCGCCTAATGGATTCCGGGGATATGGAGGTTGAAACGGTTGGGGACTGGAGGAGACATCGCATTCCAGTGGCATCAGGACTTGGGGGTTCCTTACCAACGTATCGCCAATCCGCCCTGCGCAGCATCCACCAGACAAGACTAAGAACATTGCATGCTGGGACTGGTAGGCGCAGTACATGAAGCGACCTGCTAGGGATACATGCGATTGGTATCTACCTTTTGGGGGCGGAGCAGCGCACTACAAATCAGGAGGGGGCAAGATATTTTATCTTTGATACTCTCCCACTACCTGATTCACACACACCCCTGGCACTGAGGAAGGCTACAGAAACGCCGAAATGCATTCGCCGAAAGCGGGTGGTGCAGAATTACCTCAACTTGTGCCATGGAATAAACGTGCTTCCACTTGCTCCCCTGTTGTGGCCTCTTCGCTTTCGTCTTCGGAGGAGGTGGTTTCGGATGCACTGCAGCGCGAGCTCCAGTGTCGCACAAAAGAGGCCCCCGTTTCTACAAGCAGGCTCTGGTTCACTAGTCTCTACTTCGGTGGACTTTTGTTTTGGATCCGGTTTACCGGAATTACCAGAGCCCACCTACTAGCCCGGGAAGAGATGGGGCGGTGCTGAGGCCATTTGACTTCACATCGGGCGAGGCATTATTTCCATCCTTGCCCCCGCCTAATGGATCCCCGCGATATGGAGGTTCAAACGGTTGGGGACTGGAGGAGACATCGTATTCCAGTGGCATCAGGACTTGGGGGTTCCTTACCAAAGTAGCGCCAATCCGCCCTGCGCAGCATCCACCAGACAAGACTTAGAACATTGCATGCTGGGACTGGTAGGCGCAGTACATGAAGCAACCTGCTAGGGATACATGCGATTGGTATCTACCTTATGGGGGCGGAGCAGCGCACTACAAATCAGTAGGGGGCAAGATATTTTATCGTTGATACTCGCCCGCTACCTGATTCACACACACCCCTGGCACTGAGGAAGGCTACAGAAATGCTGAAATGCATTCGCCGTAAAGCGGGTGGTGCAGAATAACCTTAACTTGTGCCATGGAATAAAGGTGCTTCCACTTGCTCCCCTGTTGTGGCCTCTTCACTTTCGTCTTCGGAGGAGGTGGTTTCGGATGCACTGCAGCGCGAGCTCCAGTGTCGCGCACAAGAGGCCCCCGTTTCTACAAGCAGGCTCTGGTTCACTGGTCTCTACTTCGGTGGACTTTTGTTTTGGATCCGTGTTACCGGAATTACCAGAGCCCACCTACTAGCCCGGGAAGAGATGGGGCGGTGCTGAGGCCATTTGACTTCACATCGGGCGAGGCATGATTTCCATCCTTGCCCCCCGCCTAATGGATCCCCGGGATATGGAGGTTCAAAAGGTTGGGGATTGGAGGAGACATCGCATTCCAGTGGCATCAGGACTTGGGGGTTCCTTACCAACGTAGCGCCAATCCGCCCTGCGCAGCATCCACCAGACAAGACTTAGAACATTGCATGCTGGGACTGGTAGGCGCAGTACATGAAGCGACCTGCTAGGGATACATGCAATTGGTATCTACCTTTTGGGGGCGGAGCAGTGCACTACAAATCAGGAGGGGGCAAGATATTTTATCTTTGATACTCGCCCACTACCTGTTTCACGCACACCCCTGGCACTGAGGAAGGCTACAGAAATGCTGAAATGCATTCGCCGTAAAGCGGGTGGTGCAGAATTACCTTAACTTGTGCCATGGAATAAAGGTGCTTCCACTTGCTCCCCTGTTGTGGCCTCTTCACTTTCGTCTTCGGAGGAGGTGGTTTCGGATGCATTGCAGCGCGAGCTCCAGTGTCGCGCACAAGAGGCCCCCGTTTCTACAAGCAGGCTCTGGTTCACTGGTCTCTACTTCGGTGGACTTTTGTTTTGGATCCGGGTTACCAGAATTACCAGAGCCCTCCTACTAGCCCGGGAAGAGATGGGGCGGTGCTGAGGCCATTTGACTTCACATCCGGCGAGGCATGATTTCCATCCTTGCCCCCGCCTAATGGATCCCCGGGATATGGAGGTTGAAACGGTTAGGGACTGGAGGAGACATCGCATTCCAGTGGCATCAGGACTTGGGGGTTCCTTACCAACGTATCGCCAATCCGCCCTGCGCAGCATCCACCAGACAAGACTAAGAACATTGCATGCTGGGACTGGTAGGCGCAGTACATGAAGCGACCTGCTAGGGATACATGCGATTGGTATCTACCTTTTGGGGGCGGAGCAGCGCACTACAAATCAGGAGGGGGCAAGATATTTTATCTTTGATACTCTCCCACTACCTGATTCACACACACCCCTGGCACTGAGGAAGGCTACAGAAACGCCGAAATGCATTCGCCGAAAGCGGGTGGTGCAGAATTACCTCAACTTGTGCCATGGAATAAACGTGCTTCCACTTGCTCCCCTGTTGTGGCCTCTTCGCTTTCGTCTTCGGAGGAGGTGGTTTCGGATGCACTGCAGCGCGAGCTCCAGTGTCGCACAAAAGAGGCCCCCGTTTCTACAAGCAGGCTCTGGTTCACAAGTCTCTACTTCGGTGGACTTTTGTTTTGGATCCGGTTTACCGGAATTACCAGAGCCCACCTACTAGCCCGGGAAGAGATGGGGCGGTGCTGAGGCCATTTGACTTCACATCGGGCGAGGCATTATTTCCATCCTTGCCCCCGCCTAATGGATCCCCGCGATATGGAGGTTCAAACGGTTGGGGACTGGAGGAGACATCGTATTCCAGTGGCATCAGGACTTGGGGGTTCCTTACCAAAGTAGCGCCAATCCGCCCTGCGCAGCATCCACCAGACAAGACTTAGAACATTGCATGCTGGGACTGGTAGGCGCAGTACATGAAGCAACCTGCTAGGGATACATGCGATTGGTATCTACCTTATGGGGGCGGAGCAGCGCACTACAAATCAGTAGGGGGCAAGATATTTTATCGTTGATACTCGCCCGCTACCTGATTCACACACACCCCTGGCACTGAGGAAGGCTACAGAAATGCTGAAATGCATTCGCCGTAAAGCGGGTGGTGCAGAATAACCTTAACTTGTGCCATGGAATAAAGGTGCTTCCACTTGCTCCCCTGTTGTGGCCTCTTCACTTTCGTCTTCGGAGGAGGTGGTTTCGGATGCACTGCAGCGCGAGCTCCAGTGTCGCGCACAAGAGGCCCCCGTTTCTACAAGCAGGCTCTGGTTCACTGGTCTCTACTTCGGTGGACTTTTGTTTTGGATCCGTGTTACCGGAATTACCAGAGCCCACCTACTAGCCCGGGAAGAGATGGGGCGGTGCTGAGGCCATTTGACTTCACATCGGGCGAGGCATAATTTCCATCCTTGCCCCCCGCCTAATGGATCCCCGGGATATGGAGGTTCAAAAGGTTGGGGATTGGAGGAGACATCGCATTCCAGTGGCATCAGGACTTGGGGGTTCCTTACCAACGTAGCGCCAATCCGCCCTGCGCAGCATCCACCAGACAAGACTTAGAACATTGCATGCTGGGACTGGTAGGCGCAGTACATGAAGCGACCTGCTAGGGATACATGCAATTGGTATCTACCTTTTGGGGGCGGAGCAGTGCACTACAAATCAGGAGGGGGCAAGATATTTTATCTTTGATACTCGCCCACTACCTGTTTCACGCACACCCCTGGCACTGAGGAAGGCTACAGAAATGCTGAAATGCATTCGCCGTAAAGCGGGTGGTGCAGAATTACCTTAACTTGTGCCATGGAATAAAGGTGCTTCCACTTGCTCCCCTGTTGTGGCCTCTTCACTTTCGTCTTCGGAGGAGGTGGTTTCGGATGCATTGCAGCGCGAGCTCCAGTGTCGCGCACAAGAGGCCCCCGTTTCTACAAGCAGGCTCTGGTTCACTGGTCTCTACTTCGGTGGACTTTTGTTTTGGATCCGGGTTACCAGAATTACCAGAGCCCTCCTACTAGCCCGGGAAGAGATGGGGCGGTGCTGAGGCCATTTGACTTCACATCCGGCGAGGCATGATTTCCATCCTTGCCCCCGCCTAATGGATCCCCGGGATATGGAGGTTGAAACGGTTGGGGACTGGAGGAGACATCGCATTCCAGTGGCATCAGGACTTGGGTGTTCCTTACCAATGTAGTGCCAATCCGCCCTGCGCAGCATCCACCAGACAAGACTTAGAACATTGCATGCTGGGACTGGTAGGCGCAGTACATGAAGCGACCTGCTGGGGATACATGCGATTGGTATCTACCTTTTGGGGGCGGAGCAGCGCACTACAAATCAGGAGGGGGCAAGATATTTTATCTTTTATACTCTCCCGCTACCTGATTCACACACACCCCTGGCGCTGAGGAAGGCTACAGAAACGCCGAAATGCATTCGCCGAAAGCGGGTGGTGCAGAATTACCTCAACTTGTGCCATGGAATAAAGGTGCTTCCACTGTCTCCGCTGTTGTGGCCTCTTCGCTTTCGTCTTCGGAGGAGGTGATTTCGGATGCATTGCAGCGCGAGCTCCAGTGTCGCACACAAGAGGCCCCCCTTTCTACAAGCAGGCTCTGGTTCACTGGTCTCTACTTCGGTGGACTTTTGTTTTGGATCCGGGTTACCGGAATTACCAGAGCCCCCCTACTAGCCCGGGAAGAGATGGGGCGGTGCTGAGACCATTTCACTTCACATCAGGCGAGGCATGATTTCCATCCTTGCCCCCGCCTAATGGATTCCGGGGATATGGAGGTTGAAACGGTTGGGGACTGGAGGAGACATCGCATTCCAGTGGCATCAGGACTTGGGGGTTCCTTACCAACGTAGCGCCAATCCGCCCTGCGCAGCATCCACCAGACAAGACTAAGAACATTGCATGCTGGGACTGGTAGGCGCAGTACATGAAGCGACCTGCTAGGGATACATGCGATTGGTATCTACCTTTTGGGGGCGGAGCAGCGCACTACAAATCAGGAGGGGGCAAGATATTTTATCTTTGATACTCTCCCGCTACCTGATTCACACACACCCCTGGCGCTGAGGAAGGCTACAGAAACGCCGAAATGCATTCGCCGAAAGCGGGTGGTGCAGAATTACCTCAACTTGTGCCATGGAATAAACGTGCTTCCACTTGCTCCCCTGTTGTGGCCTCTTCGCTTTCGTCTTCGGAGGAGGTGGTTTCGGATGCACTGCAGCGCGAGCTCCAGTGTCGCGCACAAGAGGCCCCCGTTTCTACAAGCAGGCTCTGGTTCACTGGTCTCTACTTCGGTGGACTTTTGTTTTGGATCCGGGTTACCAGAATTACCAGAGCCCTCCTACTAGCCCGGGAAGAGATGGGGCGGTGCTGAGGCCATTTGACTTCACATCCGGCGAGGCATGATTTCCATCCTTGCCCCCGCCTAATGGATCCCCGGGATATGGAGGTTGAAACGGTTGGGGACTGGAGGAGACATCGCATTCCAGTGGCATCAGGACTTGGGGGTTCCTTACCAATGTAGTGCCAATCCGCCCTGCGCAGCATCCACCAGACAAGACTTAGAACATTGCATGCTGGGACTGGTAGGCGCAGTACATGAAGCGACCTGCTGGGGATACATGCGATTGGTATCTACCTTTTGGGGGCGGAGCAGCGCACTACAAATCAGGAGGGGGCAAGATATTTTATCTTTTATACTCTCCCGCTACCTGATTCACACACACCCCTGGCGCTGAGGAAGGCTACAGAAACGCCGAAATGCATTCGCCGAAAGCGGGTGGTGCAGAATTACCTCAACTTGTGCCATGGAATAAAGGTGCTTCCACTGTCTCCGCTGTTGTGGCCTCTTCGCTTTCGTCTTCGGAGGAGGTGATTTCGGATGCATTGCAGCGCGAGCTCCAGTGTCGCACACAAGAGGCCCCCCTTTCTACAAGCAGGCTCTGGTTCACTGGTCTCTACTTCGGTGGACTTTTGTTTTGGATCCGGGTTACGGGAATTACCAGAGCCCCCCTACTAGCCCGGGAAGAGATGGGGCGGTGCTGAGACCATTTCACTTCACATCAGGCGAGGCATGATTTCCATCCTTGCCCCCGCCTAATGGATTCCGGGGATATGGAGGTTGAAACGGTTGGGGACTGGAGGAGACATCGCATTCCAGTGGCATCAGGACTTGGGGGTTCCTTACCAACGTAGCGCCAATCCGCCCTGCGCAGCATCCACCAGACAAGACTAAGAACATTGCATGCTGGGACTGGTAGGCGCAGTACATGAAGCGACCTGCTAGGGATACATGCGATTGGTATCTACCTTTTGGGGGCGGAGCAGCGCACTACAAATCAGGAGGGGGCAAGATATTTTATCTTTGATACTCTCCCGCTACCTGATTCACACACACCCCTGGCGCTGAGGAAGGCTACAGAAACGCCGAAATGCATTCGCCGAAAGCGGGTGGTGCAGAATTACCTCAACTTGTGCCATGGAATAAACGTGCTTCCACTTGCTCCCCTGTTGTGGCCTCTTCGCTTTCGTCTTCGGAGGAGGTGGTTTCGGATGCACTGCAGCGCGAGCTCCAGTGTCGCACTCAAGAGGCCCCCGTTTCTACAAGCAGGCTCTGGTTCACTGGTCTCTACTTCGGTGGACTTTTGTTTTGGATCCGGGTTACCGGAATTACCAGAGCCCACCTACTAGCCCGGGAAGAGATGGGGCGGTGCTGAGGCCATTTGACTTCACATCGGGCGAGGCATTATTTCCATCCTTGCCCCCGCCTAATGGATCCCCGGGATATGGAGGTTCAAACGGTTGGGGACTGGAGGAGACATCGTATTCCAGTGGCATCAGGACTTGGGGGTTCCTTACCAACGTAGCGCCAATCCGCCCTGCGCAGCATCCACCTGACAAGACTTAGAACATTGCATGCTGGGACTGGTAGGTGCAGTACATGAAGCGACCTGCTAGGGATACATGCGATTGGTATCTACCTTTTGGGGGCGGAGCTGCGCACTACAAATCAGTAGGGGGCAAGATATTTTATCTTTGATACTCGCCCGCTACCTGATTCACACACACCCCTGGCGCTGAGGAAGGCTACAGAAACGCCGAAATGCATTCGCCGAAAGCGGGTGGTGCAGAATTACCTCAACTTGTGCCATGGAATAAAGGTGCTTCCACTTGCTCCCCTGTTGTGGCCTCTTCGATTTCGTCTTCGGAGGAGGTGGTTTCGGATGCACTGCAGCGCGAGCTCCAGTGTCGCACACAAGAGGCCCCCGTTTCTACAAGCAGGCTCTGGTTCACTGGTCTCTACTTCGGTGGACTTTTGTTTTGGATCCGTGTTACCGGAATTACCAGAGCCCACCTACTAGCCCGGGAAGAGATGGGGCGGTGCTGAGGCCATTTGACTTCACATCGGGCGAGGCATGATTTCCATCCTTGCCCCCGCCTAATGGATCCCCGGGATATGGAGGTTCAAAAGGTTGGGGATTGGAGGAGACATCGCATTCCAGTGGCATCAGGACTTGGGGGTTCCTTACCAACGTAGCGCCAATCCGCCCTGCGCAGCATCCACCAGACAAGACTTAGAACATTGCATGCTGGGACTGGTAGGCGCAGTACATGAAGCGACCTGCTAGGGATACATGCAATTGGTATCTACCTTTTGGGGGCGGAGCAGTGCACTACAAATCAGGAGGGGGCAAGATATTTTATCTTTGATACTCGCCCACTACCTGTTTCACGCACACCCCTGGCACTGAGGAAGGCTACAGAAATGCTGAAATGCATTCGCCGTAAAGCGGGTGGTGCAGAATTACCTTAACTTGTGCCATGGAATAAAGGTGCTTCCACTTGCTCCCCTGTTGTGGCCTCTTCACTTTCGTCTTCGGAGGAGGTGGTTTCGGATGCATTGCAGCGCGAGCTCCAGTGTCGCGCACAAGAGGCCCCCGTTTCTACAAGCAGGCTCTGGTTCACTGGTCTCTACTTCGGTGGACTTTTGTTTTGGATCCGGGTTACCAGAATTACCAGAGCCCACCTACTAGCCCGGGAAGAGATGGGGCGGTGCTGAGACCATTTCACTTCACATCAGGCGAGGCATGATTTCCATCCTTGCCCCCGCCTAATGGATTCCGGGGATATGGAGGTTGAAACGGTTGGGGACTTGAGGAGACATCGCATTCCAGTGGCATCAGGACTTGGGGGTTCCTTACCAACGTAGCGCCAATCCGCCCTGCGCAGCATCCACCAGACAAGACTAAGAACATTGCATGCTGGGACTGGTAGGCGCAGTACATGAAGCGACCTGCTAGGGATACATGCGATTGGTATCTACCTTTTGGGGGCGGAGCAGCGCACTACAAATCAGGAGGGGGCAAGATATTTTATCTTTGATACTCTCCCGCTACCTGATTCACACACACCCCTGGCGCTGAGGAAGGCTACAGAAACGCCGAAATGCATTCGCCGAAAGCGGGTGGTGCAGAATTACCTCAACTTGTGCCATGGAATAAACGTGCTTCCACTTGCTCCCCTGTTGTGGCCCCTTCGCTTTCGTCTTCGGAGGAGGTGGTTTCGGATGCACTGCAGCGCGAGCTCCAGTGTCGCACTCAAGAGGCCCCCGTTTCTACAAGCAGGCTCTGGTTCACTGGTCTCTACTTCGGTGGACTTTTGTTTTGGATCCGGGTTACCGGAATTACCAGAGCCCACCTACTAGCCCGGGAAGAGATGGGGCGGTGCTGAGGCCATTTGACTTCATATCGGGCGAGGCATTATTTCCATCCTTGCCCCCGCCTAATGGATCCCCGGGATATGGAGGTTCAAACGGTTGGGGACTGGAGGAGACATCGTATTCCAGTGGCATCAGGACTTGGGGGTTCCTTACCAACGTAGCGCCAATCCGCCCTGCGCAGCATCCACCTGACAAGACTTAGAACATTGCATGCTGGGACTGGTAGGCGCAGTACATGAAGCGACCTGCTAGGGATACATGCGATTGGTATCTACCTTTTGGGGGCAGAGCTGCGCACTACAAATCAGTAGGGGCAAGATATTTTATCTTTGATACTCGCCCGCTACCTGATTCACACACACCCCTGGCACTGAGGAAGGCTACAGAAATGCTGAAATGTATTCGCCGTAAAGCGGGTGGTGCAGAATTACCTTAACTTGTGCCATGGAATAAAGGTGCTTCCACTTGCTCCCCTGTTGTGGCCTCTTCACTTTCGTCTTCGGAGGAGGTGGTTTCGGATGCATTGCAGTGCGAGCTCCAGTGTCGCGCACAAGAGGCCCCCGTTTCTACAAGCAGGCTCTGGTTCACTGGTCTCTACTTCGGTGGACTTTTGTTTTGGATCCGGGTTACCAGAATTACCAGAGCCCACCTACTAGCCCGGGAAGAGATGGGGCGGTGCTGAGGCCATTTGACTTCACATCCGGCGAGGCATGATTTCCATCCTTGCCCCCGCCTAATGGATCCCCGGGATATGGAGGTTGAAATGGTTGGGGACTGGAGGAGACATCGCATTCCAGTGGCATCAGGACTTGGGGGTTCCTTACCACCGTAGTGCCAATCCGCCCTGCGCAGCATCCACCAGACAAGACTTAGAACATTGCATGCTGGGACTGGTAGGCGCAGTACATGAAGCGACCTGCTAGGGATACATGCGATTGGTATCTACCTTTTGGGGGCGGACAGCGCACTACAAATCAGGAGGGGGCAAGATATTTTATCTTTGAAACTTTCCCACTACCTGATTCACACACACCCCTGGCGCTGAGGAAGGCTACAGAAATGCCGAAATGCATTCGCCGAAAGCGGGTGGTGCAGAATTACCTCAACTTGTGCCATGGAATAAAGGTGCTTCCACTGTCTCCCCTGTTGTGGCCTCTTCGCTTTCGTCTTCGGAGGAGGTGGTTTCGGATGCACTGCAGCGCGAGCTCCAGTGTCGCACACAAGAGGCCCCCGTTTCTACAAGCAGGCTCTGGTTCACTGGTCTCTACTTCGGTGGACTTTTGTTTTGGATCCGGGTTACCAGAATTACCAGAGCCCAACTACTAGCCCGGGAAGAGATGGGGCGGTGCTGAGGCCATTTGACTTCACATCCGGCGAGGCATGATTTCCATCCTTGCCCCCGCCTAATGGATCCCCGGGATATGGAGGTTGAAACGGTTGGGGACTGGAGGAGACATCGCATTCCAGTGGCATCAGGACTTTGGGGTTCCTTACCAACGTAGTGCCAATCCGCCCTGCGCAGCATCCACCAGACAAGACTTAGAACATTGCATGCTGGGACTGGTAGGCGCAGTACATGAAGCGACCTGCTAGGGATACATGCGATTGGTATCTACCTTTTGGGGGCGGAGCAGCGCACTACAAATCAGGAGGGGGCAAGATATTTTATCTTTTATACTCTCCCGCTACCTGATTCACACACACCCCTGGCGCTGAGGAAGGCTACAGAAACGCCGAAATGCATTCGCCGAAAGCGGGTGGTGCAGAATTACCTCAACTTGTGCCATGGAATAAAGGTGCTTCCACTGTCTCCCCTGTTGTGGCCTCTTCGCTTTCGTCTTCGGAGGAGGTGATTTCGGATGCATTGCAGCGCGAGCTCCAGTGTCGCACACAAGAGGCCCCCCTTTCCACAAGCAGGCTCTGGTTCACTGGTCTCTACTTCGGTGGACTTTTGTTTTGGATCCGGGTTACCGGAATTACCAGAGCCCCCATACTAGCCCGGGAAGAGATGGGGCGGTGCTGAGACCATTTCACTTCACATCAGGCGAGGCATGATTTCCATCCTTGCCCCCGCCTAATGGATTCCGGGGATATGGAGGTTGAAACGGTTGGGGACTGGAGGAGACATCGCATTCCAGTGGCATCAGGACTTGGGGGTTCCTTACCAACGTAGCGCCAATCCGCCCTGCGCAGCATCCACCAGACAAGACTTAGAACATTGAATGCTGGGACTGGTAGGCGCAGTACATGAAGCGACCTGCTAGGGATACATGCGATTGGTATCTACCTTTTGGGGGCGGAGCAGCGCACTACAAATCAGGAGGGGGCAAGATATTTTATCTTTGATACTCTCCCGCTACCTGATTCACACACACCCCTGGCGCTGAGGAAGGCTACAGAAACGCCGAAATGCATTCGCCGAAAGCGGGTGGTGCAGAATTACCTCAACTTGTGCCATGGAATAAACGTGCTTCCACTTGCTCCCCTGTTGTGGCCTCTTCGCTTTCGTCTTCAGAGGAGGTGGTTTCGGATGCACTGCAGCGCGAGCTCCAGTGTCGCACACAAGAGGCCCCCGTTTCTACAAGCAGGCTCTGGTTCACTGGTCTCTACTTCGGTGGACTTTTGTTTTGGATCCGGGTTACCGGAATTACCAGAGCCCACCTACTAGCCCGGGAAGAGATGGGGCGGTGCTGAGGCCATTTGACTTCACATCGGGCGAGGCATTATTTCCATCCTTGCCCCCGCCTAATGGATCCCCGGGATATGGAGGTTCAAACGGTTGGGGACTGGAGGAGACATCGTATTCCAGTGGCATCAGGACTTGGGGGTTCCTTACCAACGTAGCTCCATTCCGCCCTGCGCAGCATCCACCTGACAAGACTTAGAACATTGCATTCTGGGACTGGTAGGCGCAGTACATGAAGCGACCTGCTAGGGATACATGCGATTGGTATCTACCTTTTGGGGGCGGAGCTGCGCACTACAAATCAGGAGGGGGCAAGATATTTTATCTTTTATACTCTCCCGCTACCTGATTCACACACACCCCTGGCGCTGAGGAAGGCTACAGAAACGCCGAAATGCATTCGCCGAAAGCGGGTGGTGCAGAATTACCTCAACTTGTGCCATGGAATAAAGGTGCTTCCACTGTCTCCCCTGTTGTGGCCTCTTCGCTTTCGTCTTCGGAGGAGGTGATTTCGGATGCATTGCAGCGCGAGCTCCAGTGTCGCACACAAGAGGCCCCCCTTGCCACAAGCAGGCTCTGGTTCACTGGTCTCTACTTCGGTGGACTTTTGTTTTGGATCCGGGTTACCGGAATTACCAGAGCCCCCATACTAGCCCGGGAAGAGATGGGGCGGTGCTGAGACCATTTCACTTCACATCAGGCGAGGCATGATTTCCATCCTTGCCCCCGCCTAATGGATTCCGGGGATATGGAGGTTGAAACGGTTGGGGACTGGAGGAGACATCGCATTCCAGTGGCATTAGGACTTGGGGGTTCCTTACCAACGTAGCACCAATCCGCCTTGCGCAGCTTCCACCAGACAAGACTAAGAACATTGCATGCTGGGACTGGTAGGCGCAGTAAATGAAGCGACCTGCTAGGGATACATGCGATTGGTATCTACCTTTTGGGGGCGGAGCTGCGCACTACAAATCAGGAGGGGGCAAGATATTTTATCTTTTATACTCTCCCGCTACCTGATTCACACACACCCCTGGCGCTGAGGAAGGCTACAGAAACGCCGAAATGCATTCGCCGAAAGCGGGTGGTGCAGAATTACCTCAACTTGTGCCATGGAATAAAGGTGCTTCCACTGTCTCCCCTGTTGTGGCCTCTTCACTTTCGTCTTCGGAGGAGGTGGTTTCGGATGCATTGCAGCGCGAGCTCCAGTGTCGCGCACAAGAGGCCCCCGTTTCTACAAGCAGGCTCTGGTTCACTGGTCTCTACTTCGGTGGACTTTTGTTTTGGATCCGGGTTACCAGAATTACCAGAGCCCACCTACTAGCCCGGGAAGAGATGGGGCGGTGCTGAGGCCATTTGACTTCACATCCGGCGAGGCATGATTTCCATCCTTGCCCCCGCCTAATGGATCCCCGGGATATGGAGGTTGAAATGGTTGGGGACGGGAGGAGACATCGCATTCCAGTGGCATCAGGACTTGGGGGTTCCTTACCAACGTAGTGCCAATCCGCCCTGCGCAGCATCCACCAGACAAGATTTAGAACATTGCATGCTGGGACTGGTAGGCGCAGTACATGAAGCGACCTGCTAGGGATACATGCGATTGGTATCTACCTTTTGGGGGCGGAGCAGCGCACTACAAATCAGGAGGGGGCAAGATATTTTATCTTTGAAACTCTCCCACTACCTGATTCACACACACCCCTGGCGCTGAGGAAGGCTACAGAAATGCCGAAATGCATTCGCCGAAAGCGGGTGGTGCAGAATTACCTCAACTTGTGCCATGGAATAAAGGTGCTTCCACTGTCTCCCCTGTTGTGGCCTCTTCGCTTTCGTCTTCGGAGGAGGTGGTTTCGGATGCACTGCAGCGCGAGCTCCAGTGTCGCACACAAGAGGCCCCCGTTTCTACAAGCAGGCTCTGGTTCACTGGTCTCTACTTCGGTGGACTTTTGTTTTGGATCCAGGTTACCAGAATTACCAGAGCCCACCTACTAGCCCGGGAAGAGATGGGGCGGTGCTGAGGCCATTTGACTTCACATCTGGCGAGGCATGATTTCCATCCTTGCCCCCGCCTAATGGATCCCCGGGATATGGAGGTTGAAACGGTTGGGGACTGGAGGAGACATCGCATTCCAGTGGCATCAGGACTTGGGGGTTCCTTACCAACGTAGTGCCAATCCGCCCTGCGCAGCATCCACCAGACAAGACTTAGAACATTGCATGCTGGGACTGGTAGGCGCAGTACATGAAGCGACCTGCTAGGGATACATGTGATTGGTATCTACCTTTTGGGGGCGGAGCAGCGCACTACAAATCAGGAGGGGGCAAGATATTTTATCTTTGATACTCTCCCGCTACCTGATTCACACACACCCCTGGCGCTGAGGAAGGCTACAGAAACGCTGAAATGCATTCGCCGAAAGCGGGTGGTGCAGAATTACCTCAACTTGTGCCATGGAATAAAGGTGCTTCCACTTGCTCCCCTGTTGTGGCCTCTTCGCTTTCGTCTTCGGAGGAGGTGGTTTCGGATGCACTGCAGCGCGAGCTCCAGTGTCACACACAAGAGGCCCCCGTTTCTACAAGCAGGCTCTGGTTCACTGGTCTCTACTTCGGTGGACTTTTGTTTTGGATCCGTGTTACCGGAATTACCAGAGCCCACCTACTAGCCCGGGAAGAGATGGGGCGGTGCTGAGGCCATTTGACTTCACATCGGGCGAGGCATGATTTCCATCCTTGCCCCCGCCTAATGGATCCCCGGGATATGGAGGTTCAAACGGTTGGGGATTGGAGGAGACATCGCATTCCAGTGGCATCAGGACTTGGGGGTTCCTTACCAACGTAGCGCCAATCCGCCCTGCGCAGCATCCACCAGACAAGACTTAGAACATTGCATGCTGGGACTGGTAGGCGCAGTACATGAAGCGACCTGCTAGGGATACATGCAATTGGTATCTACCTTTTGGGGGCGGAGCAGTGCACTACAAATCAGGAGGGGGCAAGATATTTTATCTTTGATACTCGCCCGCTACCTGTTTCACGCACACCCCTGGCACTGAGGAAGGCTACAGAAATGCTGAAATGCATTCGCCGTAAAGCGGGTGGTGCAGAATTACCTTAACTGTGCCATGGAATAAAGGTGCTTCCACTTGCTCCCCTGTTGTGGCCTCTTCGTTTTTGTCTTCGGAGGAGGTGGTTTCGGATGCATTGCAGCGCGAGCTCCAGTGTCGCACACAAGAGGCCCCCCTTTCTACAAGCAGGCTCTGGTTCACTGGTCTCTACTTTGGTGGACTTTTGTTTTGGATCCGGGTTACCGGAATTACCAGAGCCCACCTACTAGCCCGGGAAGAGATGGGGCGGTGCTGAGGCCATTTGACTTCACATCGGGCGAGGCATGATTTCCATCCTTGCCCCACCTAAAGGATCCCCGGGTTATGGAGGTTGAAACGGTTGGGGACTGGAGGAGACATCGCATTCCAGTGGCATTAGGACTTGGGGGTTCCTTACCAACGTAGCACCAATCCGCCTTGCGCAGCATCCACCAGACAAGACTAAGAACATTGCATGCTGGGACTGGTAGGCGCAGGAAATGAAGCGACCTGCTAGGGATACATGCGATAGGTATCTACCTTTTGGGGGCAGAGCAGCGCACTACAAATCAGGAGGGGGCAAGATACTTTATCTTTGATACTCGCCCGCTACCTGATTCACACACACCCCTGGCACTGAGGAAGGCTACAGAAATGGTGAAATGCATTCGCCGTAAAGCGGGTGGTGCAGAATTACCTTAACTTGTGCCATGGAATAAAGGTGCTTCCACTTGCTCCCCTGTTGTGGCCTCCTCACTTTCGTCTTCGGAGGAGGTGGTTTCGGATGCATTGCAGCGCGAGCTCCAGTGTCGCGCACAAGAGGCCCCCGTTTCTACAAGCAGGCTCTGGTTCACAGGTCTTTACTTCGGTGGACTTTTGTTTTGGATCCGGGTTACCCGAATTACCAGAGCCCACCTACTAGCCCAGGAAGAGATGGGGCGGTGCTGAGGCCATTTGACTTCACATCCGGCGAGGCATGATTTCCATCCTTGCCCCCGCCTAATGGATCCCCGGGATATGGAGGTTGAAACGTTTGGGGACTGGAGGAGACATCGCATTCCAGTGGCATCAGGACTTGGGGGTTCCTTACCAACGTAGCGCCAATCCGCCCTGCGCAGCATCCACCCGACAAGACTAAGAACATTGCATGCTGAGACTGGTAGGTGCAGTACATGAAGCGACCTGCTAGGGATACATGTGATTGGTATCTACATTTTGGGGGGGAGCAGTGCACTACATATCAGGAGGGGGCAAGATACTTTATCTTTGATTCTCGCCCGCTACCTGATTCACACACACCCCTGGCGCTGAGGAAAGCTACAGAAACGTCGAAATGCATGTGCCAAAAAAGGGAGGTGCGGAATTACCTTAACTTGTGCCATGGAATAAACGTGCTCCCACTTGCTCCCCTGTTGTAGCCTCTTCACTTTCGTCTTCGGAGGAGGTGGTTTCGGATGCATTGCAGCGCGAGCTCCAGTGTCGCACACAAGAGGCCCCCCTTTCTACAAGCAGGCTCTGGTTCACCGGTCTCTACTTCGGTGGACTTTTGTTTTGGATCTGGGTTACCGGAATTACCAGAGCCCACCTACTAGCCCGGGAAGAGATGGGGCGGTGCTGAGACCATTTCACTTCACATCAGGCGAGGCATGATTTCCATCCTTGCCCCCGCCTAATGGATTCCCGGGATATGGAGGTTGAAACGGTTGGGGACTGGAGGAGACATCGCATTCCAGTGGCATCAGGACTTGGGGGTTCCTTACCAACGTAGCGCCAATCCGCCCTGCGCAGCATCCACCAGACAAGACTAAGAACATTGCATGCTGGGACTGGTAGGCGCAGTACATGAAGCGACCTGCTAGGGAAACATGCGATTGGTATCTACATTTTGGGGGCGGAGCAGCGCACTACAAATCAGGAGGGGGCAAGATACTTTATCTTTGATACTCGCCCGCTACCTGATTCACACACACCCCTGGCGCTGAGGAAGGCTACAGAAACGCCGAAAAGCATTCGCCGAAAGCGGGTGGTGCAGAATTACCTTAACTTGTGCCATGGAATAAAGGTGCTTCCACTTGCTCCCCTGTTGTAGCCTCTTCACATTCGTCTTCGGAGGAGGTGGTTTCGGATGTATTGCAGCGCGAGCTCCAGTGTCGCGCACAAGAGGCCCCCGTTTCTACAAGCAGGCTCTGGTTTACTGGTCTCTACTTCGGTGGACTGTTGTTTTGGATCCGGGTTACCGGAATTACCAGAGCCCACCTACTAGCCCGGGAAGAGATGGGGCGGTGCTGAGGCCATTTGACTTCACATCGGGCGAGGCATGATTTCCATCCTTGCCCCGCCTAAAGGATCCCCGGGTTATGGAGGTTGAAACGGTTGGGGACTGGAGGAGACATCACATTCCAGTGGCATTAGGACTTGGGGGTTCCTTACCAACGTAGCACCAATCCACCTTGCGCAGCATCCACCAGACAAGACTAAGAACATTGCATGCTGGGACTGGTAGGCGCAGTAAATGAAGCGACCTGCTAGGGATACATGCGATAGGTATCTACCTTTTGGGGGCGGAGCAGCGCACTACAAATCAGGAGGGGGCAAGATACTTTATCTTTGATACTCGCCCGCTACCTGATTCACACACACCCCTGGCACTGAGGAAGGCTACAGAAATGCTGAAATGCATTCGCCGTAAAGCGGGTGGTGCAGAATTACCTTAACTTGTGCCATGGAATGAAGGTGCTTCCACTTGCTCCCCTGTTGTGGCCTCTTCACTTTCGTCTTCGGAGGAGGGGGTTTCGGATGCATTGCAGCGGGAGCTTCAGTGTCGCGCACAAGAGGCCCCTGTTTCTACAAGCAGGCTCTGGTTCACTGGTCTCTACTTCGGTGGACTTTTGTTTTGGATCCGGGTTACCGGAATTACCAGAGCCCACCTACTAGCCCGGAAAGAGATGGGGCGGTGCTGAGGCCATTTGACTTCACATCCGGCGAGGCATGATTTCCATCCTTGCCCCCGCCTAATGGATCTCCGGGATATGGAGGTTGAAACGGTTGGGGACTGGAGGAGACATCGCATTCCAGTGTCATCAGGACGTGGGGGTTCCTTACCAACGTAGCGCCAATCCGCCCTGCGCAGCATCCACCAGACAAGACTAAGAACATTGCATGCTGGGACTGGTAGGCGCAGTACATGAAGCGACCTGCTAGGGAAACATGCGATTGGTATCTACATTTTGGGGGCGGAGCAGCGCACTACAAATCAGGAGGGGGCAAGATACTTTATCTTTGCTACTCGCCCGCTACCTGATTCACACACACCCCTGGCGCTGAGGAAGGCTACAGAAACGCCGAAATGCATTCGTCGAAAGCGGGTGGTGCAGAGTTACCTTAACCTGTGCCATGGAATAAAGGTGCTTCCACTTGCTCCCCTGTTGTAGCCTCTTCACTTTCGTCTTCGGAGGAGGTGGTTTCGGATGCATTGCAGCGCGAGCTCCAGTGTCGCGCACAAGAGGCCCCCGTTTCTACAAGCAGGCTCTGGTTCACTGGTCTCTACTTCGGTGGAATTTTGTTTTAGATCCGGGTTAACGGAATTACCAGAGCCCACCTACTAGCCCGGGAAGAGATGGGGCGGTGCTGAGGCCATTTGACTTCACATCGGGCGAGGCATGATTTCCATCCTTGCCCCGCCTAAAGGATCCCCGGGTTATGGACGTTTAAACGGTTGTGGACTGGAGGAGACATCGCATTCCAGTGGCATTAGGACTTGGGGGTTCCTTACCAACGTAGCACCAATCCGCCTTGCGCAGCATCCACCAGACAAGACTAAGAACATTGCATGCTGGGACTGGTAGGCGCAGTAAATGAAGCGACCTGCTAGGGATACATGCAATAGGTATCTACCTTTTGGGGGCGGAGCAGCGCACTACAAATCAGGAGGGGGCAAGATACTTTATCTTTGATACTCGCCCGCTACCTGATTCACACACACCCCTGGCACTGAGGAAGGCTACAGAAATGCTGAAATGCATTTGCCGTAAAGCGGGTGGTGCAGAATTACCTTAACTTGTGCCATGGAATAAAGGTGCTTCCACTTGCTCCCCTGTTGTGGCCTCTTCACTTTCGTCTTCGGAGGAGGTGGTTTCGGATGCATTGCAGCGCGAGCTTCAGTGTCGCGCACAAGAGGCCCCTGTTTCTACAAGCAGGCTCTGGTCACTGGTCTCTACTTCGGTGGACTTTTGTTTTGGATCCGGGTTACCGGAATTACCAGAGCCCACCTACTAGCCCGGAAAGAGATGGGGCGGTGCTGAGGCCATTTGACTTCACATCCGGCGAGGCATGATTTCCATCCTTGCCCCCGCCTAATGGATCTCCGGGATATGGAGGTTGAAACGGTTGGGGACTGGAGGAGACATCGCATTCCAGTGGCATCAGGACTTGGGGGTTCCTTACCAACGTAGCGCCAATCCGCCCTGCGCAGCATCCACCCGACAAGACTAAGAACATTGCATGCTGAGACTGGTAGGTGCAGTACATGGAGCGACCTGCTAGGGATACATGCGATTGGTATCTACATTTTGGGGGGGAGCAGTGCACTACAAATCAGGAGGGGGCAAGATACTTTATCTTTGATACTCGCCCGCTACCTGATTCACACACACCCGTGGCGCTGAGGAAGGCTACAGAAACGCCGAAATGCATGTGCCGAAAGCGGGTGGTGCAGAATTACCTCAACTTGTGCCATGGAATAAAGGTGCTTCCACTTGCTCCCCTGGTGTAGCCTCTTCACTTTCGTCTTCGGAGGAGGTGGTTTCGGATGCATTGCAGCGCGAGCCCCAGTGTCGCGCACAAGAGGCCCCCCTTTCTACAAGCAGGCTCTGGTTCACTGGTCTCTACTTCGGTGGACTTCTGTTTTGGATCCGGGTTACCGGAATTACCAGAGCCCACCTACTAGCCCGGAAAGAGATGGGGCGGTGCTGAGACCATTTCACTTCACATCAGGCGAGGCATGATTTCCATCCTTGCCCCCGCCTAATGGATTCCGGGGATATGGAGGTTTAAACGGTTGGGGACTGGAGGAGACATCGCATTCCAGTGGCATCAGGACTTGGGGGTTCCTTACCAACGTAGCGCCAATCCGCCCTGCGCAGCATCCACCAGACAAGACTAAGAACATTGCATGCTGGGACTGGTAGGTGCAGTACATGAAGCGACCTGCTAGGGTAACATGCGATTGGTATCTACATTTTGGGGGCGGAGCAGCGCACTACAAATCAGGAGGGGGCAAGATACTTTATCTTTGCTACTCGCCCTCTACCTGATTCACACACACCCCTGGCGCTGAGAAAGGCTACAGAAACGCCGAAATGCATTCGCCGAAAGCGGGTGGTGCAGAATTACCTTAACTTGTGCCATGGAATAAAGGTGCTTCCACTTGCTCCCCTGTTGTAGCCTCTTCACTTTCGTCTTCGGAGGAGGTGGTTTCGGATGCATTGCAGCGCGAGCTCCAGTGTCGCGCACAAGAGGCCCCCGTTTCTACAAGCAGGCTCTGGTTCACTGGTCTCTACTTCGGTGGAATTTTGTTTTGGATCCGGGTTACCGGAATTACCAGAGCCCACCTACTAGCCCGGGAAGAGATAGGGCGGTGCTGAGGCCATTTGACTTCACATCAGTCAAGGCATTATTTCCATCCTTGCCCCCGCCTAATGGATCCCCGGGATATGGAGGTTGAAACGGTTGGGGACTGGAGGAGACATCGCATTCCAGTGGCATCAGGACTTGGGGGTCCCTTACCAACCTAGCGCCAATCCGCCATGCGCAGAATCCACCAGACAAGACTAAGAACATTGCATGCTGGGACTGGTAGGCGCAGTACATGAAGCGACCTGCTAGGGATACATGCGATTGGTATCTACCTTTTGGGGTCGGAGCAGCGCACTACAATTCAGGAGGGGGCAAGATACTTTATCTTTGATACTCGCCCTCTACCTGATTCACACACACCCCTTGCGCTGAGGAAGGCTACAGAAACGCCGAAATGCATTCGCCGGAAGCGGGTGCTTCCACTTGCTTCCCTGTTGTGGCCTTTTCACTTTCGTCTTCGGAGGAGGTGGTTTTGGATGCATTGCTGCACGAGCTCCAGTGTCGTGCACAAAAGGCCCCCGTTTCTACAAGCAGGCTCTGGTTCACTGGTCTCTACTTCGGTGGACTTTTGTTTTGGATCCGGGTTACCGGTATTACCAAAGCCCACCTACTAGCCCGGGAAGAGATGGGGCGGTGCTAAGGCCATTTGACTTCACATCGAGCGAGGCATGATTTCCATCCTTACCCAAGCCTAATGGATCCCCGGGATATGGAGGTTGAAATGGTCGGAGACTGGAGGAGACATCGCATTCCAGTGGCACCAGGACTTGGGGGTTCCTTACCAACGTAGCACTAATCCGCCCTGCGCAGCATCCACCAGACAAGACTAAGAACATTGCATGCTGGGACTGGTAGGCGCAGTACATGAAGCGACCTGCTAGGGATACATGCGATTGGATCTACCTTTTGGGGGCGGAGCAGCGCACTACAAATCAGGAGGGGGCAAGATACTTTATCTTTGATACTCGCCCGCTACCTGATTCACACACACCCCTGGCGCTGAGGAAGGCTACAAAAACGCCGAAATGCATTCGCCGAAAGCGGGTGGTGCAGAATTACCTTAACTTGTGCCATGGAATAAAGGTGCTTCCACTTGCTCCCCTGTTGTGACCTCTTCACTTTCGTCTTCGGAGGAGGTGGTTTCGGATATATATATATATATCCATACTAATATAATAAAGAAGGAGCCCAAACCTTTGAGGCGGGTAATCTCAGGAACAACTGCAGCAATCACAACAACCAATACAGCGTTGGAAAGGGCAGTTGCAGCAGAAGGACATAGGCTATGCAGACGCCCACCATATACATGTTAAAAGGTAAAAGAACCGTGCCAGCAAAGTAGTCCCTTGTGGGCGTGTCTGCGTTGTGCTGTGGGCATGTGCTGGGGGTGTGACAAACGCTGGGGGCGTGTGGTACGTTCCGCCCTTCATGCCATGTCTCATATTGTGTGCTAATCCCACCCTGCTCCCTTCAAATACCCCTGCATCCCATAATCATAACCCACTCCTACTCCTTAAAATACCTCAACACCCTTAAACACTAACCCATCTTAACCCTATAAATATACCCCAAAGTACCCCAAAACCCACACCTATCCCTAAACCCTAAAAATACCCCTGCGCCCCAAAACCCAAACCTAGCCCTGAACCCTACAAATACCCCTGTACCTCAAAACCCAAACCTACCCCTGAACCCTAAAAATACCCCTGTACCCCAAAACCCAAACCTAGCCCTGAACCCTAAAAATACCACTGTATCCCAAAACCCAAACCTACCCCTGAACCCTAAAATACCCCTGTACCCCAAAAACCAAACCTAGCCCTGAACCCTTAAAATACCCCTGTACCACAAAACCCAAACCTAGCCCTGAACCCAAAAATAACCCTGTACCCCAAAACCCAAACCTACCCCTGAACCCTAAAATACCCCTGTACCCAAAAACCCAAACCTAGCCCTGAACCCTAAAAATACCCCAGCACCCCAAAACCCAAACCTAGCCCTGAACCCTTAAAATACCCCTGTACCCCAAAACCCAGACCTATCCCTAAACCCTAAAACTACCCCTGTACCCCGTAACCCAAAACTATATCTGAACCCTTAAAATACCCAAACATCCCAAAACATAAACCTCAGTACCCCAAAACATATACCCCTATACCCATACTTACCTTATCCAAACATTTAAAAAAAACATGCTTTTACCATTCATGCATTTGCAATGAATTTTGTTGTAAATGTATGCGTGGTAAAAGCATACAAAATGTAATGCCATGCGTTATAATGGCATTGCGGAGTCATGGTACTTTCGTAATGCTTTCTTAATGCACTCGATAAGCTTTATTCGATAAAAAATTATCATAAAAGCATTGCGAAATACAAATATATAGCCACAGTTAAAACCACAGTTAAAAGGGAGCACAGTGCACATATCAAAGGTTAGTCCATTGGGTCCAATAACATCAACATAAAATATACAATTTAAAATAATTTCATACATGAGTATTAATCACCATTTCATATAATCGGGAGGCGACACCCTCTTGTTGCCCCCTACATTGTACTATTAAGTCAGGTCAGTCATACGTCCCAAATCCTCCATTTGGGGTCTGCCGGGCACTTGCCTGCCGCCTTTAGTCTAAGTAGCCAGGCCCACCCCAGATATTTTGCCAGACCACAGATCAGTGTCAACGAGGAGGTATCTGTTTTCATAATGCGTAGCATGGCTACGCATGGCTCATGAGGCCTAAGGGTTTGCAGACTGGCTTAAGCCACTTTTCTCTGGCCTTTGTGTAAGCAGGGCATGCCAAGAGAAAATGGGCAATGGACTCATCAGAATGGCCACAGCTAGGGCAGGGTGCAGGAACCGAGTGCAACCCCTTCCATGAGGATATCACTGAATTAACCGGTAGGGTGCCAAATCTCAGCTTCATGTACAAGGTCCTGTCCCTAGGGACCTGTATAAAGTCGAGATAGGGCTCTAATCTGCGGATGCTTTTAAATTCAAAGAATCCCTCCGTGAGTTTCCCTGCCTGCTGACATTGTAACTCACGTTTCGACACCCAATCCCAATATGCCCGCTTCAAGTCCAGCTTGGAAGGGGGAATCTGGGTCGCCCATGCCTCGCTTAGGCCAATGAGGCCCAAAAGATTCTTCAAATCAACCAGCCATTTTATCCTGCCTCCCTTGTCTGCCGCCACTAATTCATCAAACCCAGCGGCATACCTGCAGAGCTCCTCCGTCCTTTTGAGGCGGGCCCAGAAAAGCAAAGGACGAAGCCTGGCAATGTCCTGGATGTGTCTTCTACCAGTGTCATAAAACAAGGGCTTCATAGGGGTGGAGGTGGGAAGTGATACAAGGTTTCTTAAAAATCTATTCTCTGACCTGGGTAATTCGGTGACATTCTCCATACCCCAAAGCTCTGCCCCATAGAGGGCCGAGGGTAGAGCTTTCCCATCATAAATTGCTAGTGCAGGTGCAACCGGTCTACTAATCGAAAGATACTGTTCTCTGGCAATTGCGCCAGACACCCGCTTATGATTTAAAAGCATTTTGTCTATGTGCAAGGACCACTTCATATTTTTTGAAACTCTGATCCCCAGGTAGTCAAAAGACTCAACCATCTCTAGTGGGACTTCGTTTAGGCTGATGTTGTTCCTAAAGCGTTTTGAGGGGTTAATAGTCATCAGCTTAGTTTTGCTAGTGTTGATGGTTAGCCCCTGTTCTTAACAAAATGAGTCAAAATTCTTCAGTAATTTCTGTAGGCCACCTGGGGACTTGGAGATTAGGAGAGTGTCATCGGCAAAAAGGAGGGTAGGTGTCTTCTCTCCTGCCAGCACTGGAGCATCAGTTGGCTCCTTGTTGAGTTGGGCCACCACCCCATTAATAAATATTGAAAATAGCATGGGGGCCAGCACACAACCTTGGCGTACCCCCCTCCCTACCGCGATTCTCTCTGTCAGTTCCCCTTGGGCCCTAGACCTGATTCTAGCATAGTTATCAATGTGCATCCTTTGTATAAAATCTAGAATGTAAGATGGCATACCCAGATGTCCAAGTACCTGCCAGAGCTTGCCCCGGGGGACCAGGTGGAAAGCAGTCTTCAGATCTATGAAAGCCAGGTACAATCTCCCTTTTCCCAAAAGGACTGACTTCCAATAGATCATGAAGAATCTGAGGACCTGGTCCATTGTTTTACCGAAACCCGGCTTGGAAGTGTGATAGGAGGTTGCCATCCTCCAGCCAGGTTCTAATCCTCGGGAGAAGAACCCTGCCAACAACCTTTTGAATCACGTCTATAAGGCTGATTGGCCGGTAGTTGGCAGGGTCTTCTCTATTCCCCTTTTTAAATATTGGAACCGCCTCGGGTCCTTTCCAGGAGTCCAGGTTGGCAAACCCTCTAACTATCAAATTCATGATATGGAGAATGAGTTGGGCCCAAGGCATGGGATCATGTAGAAGCAGGTCTCCAGGCAATCCATCTGGGCCTGCTGCCTTCCCTGGAGAGATGCTATAAATTGCTTGCTCCACTTCCAGGAGGTCGAACCTGTCTGATGTTCCGTTTGCTTCCCAGGGGACCAGACTGGTCTCTGTGGGAAGAGGCTTGGATGACCCTTCCCCCAAATATAAATTGGCAAAGTGGTTCTGCCACTGTGCGCAAGTAATATGATTAGACATGGGGTCCGTTAATATCCTGTCTTTACGATTGATTAAATCCCAGAATACTACGGGGTCTCTCTGTGTGGCAGCTGCCTTAAATTCCTGCCAATGCGCCTCCTCCCAACCCCTTTTAGCCTCCACCAGTGCCCTTGCATACTCTTTCCTGGCAATTCTGACAGCAGCTGGGTCTTTCAGCCTGATACTACTTGCGATGGCCGCCCTTTTGTCTCCGCAATCACTAGTGTACCAGGGATTGCAAGACTTTGTATGGTCATGTTTTCTGGCTGTTTTGCCTTCAGTGATAAAAAACAAACTCAGCTTATCTATTGCCGTTTGATAAAAACTCTTCAAGTTAAAATCATTAGATTCCCCCAGGCCATTATACAATGCCATTAACTCACTACTTTTAGCCACAACTTCCTCCCTCACACTTGCTAATAGCCCTTCCTGATGTGAGACTTTATTCCACTTGAGACGTCTTTTGCAGTTTGATGGTATTACCTCTCTGCTTCCCATAGCAGGGCGGTTGAGTTTCTTGGTCCCCCCCCGCTGCAAAATATTATTCATTTGGAGGCAGAGTGGGTTGTGGTCACTATCAAGTGTGAGCACAATTTCCATATCGATCAGATACTGCCATAACCGAACAACCAAAAGGATGTAATCTATCCTAGAAGAGGACCCACTCTGTTAAAGTTAAATGCTCCATTTTGGTCAGAGCGCGATCTACCATTAACAGCTCTCAGGTCGTATTCCAGGTTGAGAGCGTTAATTTGTATTGCGCGCTGTGACCATTTCTTAATTGGGTCTAGGTTGAGGGGCGGAATGCCCCATTTGCCGTCCTCTTCAATGATTCCTGCTTGATCACCCGAACTCAGAGGTTCGAAGGTTACATTAAAGTCCCCAGCTACAATGATGTTTGTTGGGGGCAATATGGTTTCTAAGCTTTTCTCAAGAATGGAAATGACAGGAGAAGTTTGCCCTCTGGCATAGACATTAAATAGCTCAAGTTACTGGCCCTTGCCTTGCCCTTTGATGGTCAAATGTAGTAAATCAGGAGAAGTGCCAGTGTGTGGGGTGACCACCCAATTGAGGCCAGTTCTTATCCAAATTTGTAGGCCTCCCGAGGGACGGCCTTTGCCTGAGCTAATAGCAGGGATACAGTAGGATGTGTAACCTGATTTGTGGAGTGGAGCTAAGCTCCATGTCTCCTGGAATATGCATACTTCGAATTTATCCACGAAGTCATGCCATTCCGGGAGTATCAGTTTCTTCTCTAACCCTGCTACATTCCATGACAAAATATTCATGCTTTCTACATTAGTTCTATTTGTCGTTAGGTCCCCCTTTAGGTTGGAAGAACCCTGTCCTACCTGGGGGCATTCTACAGCAGGACAATGGCCCACAGCAATGCCCTGGCTGTCTGGTAATGCTGAAGCACTTTCATCTCTTGGGTTCGAAGATGTTGCCAATTCAAAGCTGGCCTCCCCATCCCGGGACACTAGTCAGTCAACCCTATTCAGACCTGACCCCCCCTCCTTATTCCCTAGGACCTTTCTTCCCATGCAGCTGGCTTCCACCCAGAGAGGCATACGTCTAATTTGGATAGATGAGAGATCAGGGGCATAGGTGCGGAACTCCAGTGAGATTAAATTATCAGCTAAGACAGTATCTTTGAGCCTCACCTCGATACAATCTCTGTCTGAGTTATACAGTGTCATTCGCCTTGTACCCCCAATATCCTCGCGAACGATCGATCTGCATCCTCTTACGTGTCTGAGCCAATGTATAACCTTATTGCGCAGTGAGTCACTCGATTCGTAGCTCTGACTACCTGAGGTTTTAGGAACCTTTACCATATACACTGTCGCCCTACCCTCTTTTGTTAAGCCCATGCGTGGATCTTTGGTTGCTTGACTGGTAGGCCTCAAGTTATTAGGGATTTGTCGTCCCCCAATTACCACAGAGTTGTTAGGTATGGTGACAGTGGATCTTCCCGCCCTGACCTCAGGAACAATTGGTGCAGGTGTTGTCCTAATATCTTTTAGCCTCTGTGATATGGAGTCGCCAGCCCCCGACTAATATTAATTGCGGGCTTGTTGGCTAGAACATCTTTATAGGAGGGAGGCGCCAGGGGAGAGGAGTGGGCTGGCGTGCTGGGTGCAGCTGCCGTAGGCCCCCCCTGGGATTCAGGGTCGCTACCAGCTTCTTTAAACCTTCTACCTCTTTTTGGAGAAATTCTACTATCTTCCATAGCCCTCGGTTTGACTCCCTGCAGCCACATCTATTGGCTGTGAGATCAGAGCATAGTTTAGTGCAGCTTTGCCCCTCCATGAATGTAGAACCCTCCGTCATATGCTCAAGAATCGCAAATCCATTGACACAGGGGATGGGGAGACCCTTGTCAGTTTTCTTGCGTGTCAGTGTTGGTCAATGGCATAGGGGAGGGCATAGGGGCCTTGTAAGTAATTGCAGTATCAATTCCGACCAAAGGTGCACTATGGACGATAGGGTGAGTTGTTAATGGGGGCTTTTTCTGAAACATCGAGGGGATTACATGCTGTTGGCTATTTGCAGCTGCGTTTTTTAGTTGGGGTAAATTAGTGCTATCTGCTGGGCCAACCTTTTGAGCCCCAGCTATCTCCTCACACTCTGAAACTAGAATCTCAATTCTATCTAGAACGCAGTTGCTTGCGGCATGTATGCTTTTTTTAACCCTTTTCCCTTTCTTGTTTGCCAACTGCCCCCCCCCCCCTTCGGTGGTCTTCCTTTTGCCCATTAGCGATCTCTATAGTTAGTCAATCAATGTCCCAAATGTCCAAGGTCCGTGAAGAAAATAGGCTTGAGTGGGTATAAATAACAGCTGGGCCAGTCCAACTTCCAGGTAGTGGTCAAGAGGTCATTAAATAAACTGAAAACGAACAGTACAGTACCTCGTCAAGATGACTCGTTAGAGGAATGGCCCAGCCCGGTGCCGCCCGCATGCGTCCCGCGACGCGGGGGCTCTCGCTGGTATAAGAGCACCTCCGGGGGCGGAACAGGGCGTGCGCGACTTCCTCTGGCAAGGGCTGCTGGGGGATGTAGTCCCCGGTCCGCTGCGATGTTGGGTGGCAGAAGCGGCAGATGACAAGCAGGCAGGAAAGCCTGTGCGGGCAAATGTAAATGTAAATGTATGTGTCTTGTAAAGCGCACTGCTGCCCTGAGGCGTCGTGGCGCTGTAGACCGCTTGGGAACCCGTCCTGGTTATCCCTGTGAGATGGTCCCTCCTGGGTATCTCCAAGGTGAAACCAGGCATCCCCGGCGAATGTGGGGGGCCGTTGTAGAGATGAGGCAAGCTAATGCCCAGAGTTGCCGAGTGTGATCCCTGGTTAGAGTAGGCACCGAGGCGAGAATTATCGAGTCCGCTGACCCTGGTCCACAACCCTGCCGCGTCTGGAGTTGAACACTGGTCCCGGGCCGTTCTCTGCTTCCGGGTCTGTCTCCTCTAACCACTGAGCCACACCACTCCACCCAACAGGGATGGCGCGGGAAGGCTACGACGCTCCTCGATGCTCCTCGACTCCCCTCGCAAAGCCCAGGTCAGTGGATCTGCCTGCTCACACCGAAATGGCTTCGCTCCCTCCACTCCTTTTTAGCAAGGTGCCAAATCCTTTCCAGTTCAGTTCTTTCCAATCCTCAAATGGTCTAACAGACCAAGCACTTCCAGAGATTCAGCAAATCAATATACAGTGTGGTGCTCCTGTCTCCTTTTTTTCCTTTTTCCTCCCTTGCTCCAGATGCCTCGTTTCTAGCGTGTGTCAATTGCTCATTCGACTAGCCTGCAGAGCGCCAAAAATACCAAACATGCCCAGAACAAAGGTAGCCTGTGGCACGCACAATGCAGCGCCTCCTCCCTTTTACTCCACTCGCTTCTGCACCAAAAGATACACACCAAGGTGGCGTGCGAGACAGCAGAATGCCGAGAACGAGCAGAATCGGGAACCTGTTCGCTGCAACGCACCAGACGGCAAGGCAGTCTTCGCAGGGGCACACTGAGCGGTGAATTCTACACCCGCGTCCTGGGGAAGCTCAGGCATGCGAGATCCGAGAGCGTGAAGACAGCAGCAACGGTCCACAAACGCCTTCCGCCATCGAAGACCTCGTGTGTGGGAGGGGCAGCAGCACGGCCTGTGGGAGGGAAGTATGCAGAGTGATGGTATGCGGAAAGAAAGTTGCGGAATAATGGGTGTTTACCCTCCCCCGGTAAGTACATTGGTGGCACGGCGGCTCACATTTCCAGCAACATACTCATATTTTTTCACCACCCATTTAAAAAATGCACAGGTCTCTCTCATTGATGGCCAGCACCGACAATCACTTTTAGACACACCTCCCGCCACAAGTTCTAGAATTGCAAACTTTAGAGCTGGGGAGCTACCTTTGAATCTCGACATCAGCCCAACATTCTGTGATTCCAGGCAAATTGCTTTGTCTCCCCGTGCCTACCACAAATGAATGTGTTCTCCTGTAATGTAAATTGTGCTCATGCCATTTTGTCGAGTTTGCGCTATATAATATTGCAAGGAACAATAAAGTAGGGAAACTCGAGTTCACACACTACTGAACGCGCACTCTTAAGTGCATCAGCAGTGCACTCTGAATCGGAGCATTTCACAGGCCTGTCACAGATAAGAAATGCTATCTAAACGAAATCCTACAAAACAATATACTACTGGCCAGCAGCAATTCATACCCGGACAACGTCGGGACGGGCTGCTAGTATATATATATATATATATATATATATATATATATATATATATATATATATATATATATATATATATATATTTATGTTTATATACATATATATATTAGTTTTTCCTCCAGTTCCAACTTCCCGATGAAAATCGGATACCAGCACAAAGGGCGGACACTTTAGTGATTTTTCGCACACTTTTATTTTATATCGCCGTAACGCATTTCGACATTGCTGCCTTGGTCACACATCACGCGTTTTTCAATTCAGTGAGTTTAAAAACCCTAGTAGACCTGCATTCACATGGGTGGAGTTTCTATTACAACTGAAAACAGACTTTGCTCCCAATTCCATGCGCAAAATGATTGTACAACTTTGCCAAGTAACCGCATATCTCATCATATGTCTCTATACATTTCACATTTTTAAATACGTTTTTATCAATCCCACAAAATTAATTCCAAATCTTTTTTTGTTTTTTTAGAGTTTTGTTAAACACACATGATTTTACCTCGATGCCTTCTGCTTCAGGTCCTTTCTGTTCTGGTAGAGGCTATGTATTTTCGCAAAATAAAGTGCAAGTGCATGATGGATTATTTCTTTACCCAACACTTACTATGCCGAAAATTCAGCATTAAGCCCTTTTTAGCTTAACACACGGTGTTTGCAGATTCCCCTATTGCTCTGTTCTTATTAGCTATGCCCACAGCAATACCGGTCAAGTGGCAGTTAATTATATATACACAATGTGCCAGTGCAAGTGTCGCTTTCATCAATTGAATGCATGATTAATTTCATCTGAATCAAGTAAATGTTGACATCACATTTACATTTTGTTTTCATAGTGTCAATCACCCTTTTTTATTTCATAGTCTCAGGTTCTGTGGATAAATTAAAAATCATTTAAAAGCTGGGGGAGCTGATCACAATGTTGACTATATACTTAAATGCACAGAAAGATCCTCATCTGAGTTAAGCCCAAAAGGGATCTTAGTGTTGAATAATAAGATGTATCAAGACTCAAGTTGTCTTAACCTCCGGTCACGATTCCCACCCCTTCTGCTCTTTTAAACCTGGTCAATTACAAAATATACATGGTCATGAATATTGCCCCCATGCTCTTCAATTTATATGCCTTGCTACAGGGTAGCTTTTATCTTTATTTGTAACTTCTCTCAGATGCTGCAGTATTCATATGTGTGCCATATGAACTTTGCTGCCCACATAGATTTTAGGGCATGTACATTGCAGCATGTATACAACAAATTCACTCCTTCAACTGAGGTGGGTTCTAATGTTCCAAGGGCTTTTCAATAGGGGAGATGTAATCTGTTTCATATTTTGCCCTATTTTACACGCCTTGCATTTTGAGCACTTGTAAAAACCGTTGCTCGCCCTCAACCACACATTTGTACCCCTTATTTAGGGTCTACTATTGACTAGATCCTGCCTTAAGGACCTTGATGTCATAATTTAGCAATGATTAGGTTAAGCATTAGCAGAAAACATCTTGTATTTAGAGACTATCTTGTCCGTTTCCGGAATCCATTTTGTATTTCTGTCTGGCATTTTGTTTGCCATGTGCTCTGTCCTACCTTCCTGTTAACTGTTCTTGAAATCTGCCTAGAGACAAGATATATTTATCCTCTTCTGCTTTGCACATGCTCAGTTGAGCATGCAGCTGTCTCCAATTTGTAACTGTCAAGATGTGTCCACCAGAATTAGCTAACTGTCAGCCCTTCCCACTTGTTGCTAGCACACTCTCTGTATGACCTTATATGTATTTGAAACCAACACTCTGTGCCTTGTACCGCCTTCATTTCAGCCCCTGTGTGGGTATAAAAGGACCAAGCTCCTTCTAGTCAGTGTGCTACCTCATACTATACCGAAGGGTGTTGTGTGAATGTTGTTCCACCTCATGAGGTTTAATAAACTCTGTCTTTTCTATTCCAGTTTTTGTGCCAACTTCTTATTATTGGTTTAAGGACTCTAAGCAGAGAAGGCCGAATCCCTTGCACTAGTAGGCCTGGCTGAGGCTTGCTACCACAAATTGGCGCTTCCAACATGGGACTCATCGGCGACTCGGATGCCCGAAGGACTGGTCGAGACGAAGGATTGGAATCCTGCTTTGGACGTGATCACTGCCGGAGGAGACCCGAGTCTTGGCCTCCACGGCGTTTTCCCTTTCTTTCTGATCTGACCATCCAGGTGGCGCCGGTCCTCGACTGAGATCTCTTCTGTTGATTCGCCGTGCAGTGACCGTTTGGTCGATTTGAGAACTTGGCAGTAGGAACCTGAACATCATTTGATTGGTAAGAGCTGTTTTGCGGCACTTGCTGTAAGTTTGACGCCTTGGATTGGTAAGGTAGTTTAGAAACGCTTACTGTGGCATTTGTATATGGAATTGGCCAAATATTGAACTTGTCCTATGAATATGTATATATATATATTTGTTGCAATGCATATAGGCAGGAAATGAGGAGATTTTTCTCTACTTCTAAGAATATTTGAACGGCGCAACATACAAAGAGTACTTTAAGCGCTACCTTTGATTATAATACTGCATATTTTGCACTATTTTTGGCATGCCTGTTTCCAGCACACTTTGTAAGATGTGTTGCTTTTGTAGTGGTACCAATTTGAGAATCGATGAAGCACAACCGCCCCCCCCGGAGGGGACGCCTAATAGGGACATGTATATTAAGTATGGTATTTTGTCGATAATGTACAGCACATTGTGGAATAAATACACCAGCAAGGATCCTGAGTTGTGTTGGCCTATGCATGGGACATTTGATTTGCAAAAGATTCAGTATGTGGAGCAACGGATGTTCAAGTGAAAGGCTAGGCAAGACATGTTTGACTGTGTGCGAAAGTGGGAGAAAGAAGTGCGTGAGCGAATGAAGCGTAAAAGTGTAGATGCAAAAGCATTAGAAATGAAAAATAAAGTTATTAAGGAAATTAAAGAAAGGGAAGATAGGGAGTGTCAGTTACAGGTAAATGGTCAATACGCTATTCGTAGGCCTCTTTATCCCATTCTTAATAAACCCCAAGATGATTCTCTCTTATTAGATCGTTGTCCACCTCCGTATACTCTTCCCTCTGCTCCTGATGAGTCAGATGAGGACTCTCCTACGGAGCAGGATAAAGCCCCAGACACTCGCTCAATATTAAATACCGAACGTTCCTCTCAGATTAGATCTGCAGGGCGTTAAGCCGATCGTAGTACTAATACTGCTTTTGAAATCTTAGATACTATTCAGAATTGGTCGGAAAGGGAACAAAAATATTTCACTTACATATTTGCTGGAGAGATTCTTGAGCGATTTAGAAATATTCGGTGGAAGTAGAGCCAGATGATATAGCAGCTGATTGTAAGCAATTACGTGAAGGTTCTTTTGTCTTCTCCCAGGTGGCTGACACGATCAGACGCTTGGTTAAACTACATGATGAAGCAGTCCGTTTGCAGGAGGAGAAAAAGGCAGCAGACGCAGCTGCACAAACATCTCGAATCAACATGGCACAAGCTCCGATGCTCGAAACAGATAAGAATGTTGTAAATGTGAAACCTATGCGGAAAGCCGCACCTTTATATGTTCCTCCTAAAGGAACAGGCACAAGTGATGATAAGACTTCTATTGACGCAAAAGGGTATTTTATTTATAATTGGGTTTACACTCCTTGGAATAGAGCAGTTATCATGGCCCTTAAAAATGCATTGCCTGATCCGCGAAAGAATCCGACAGCTTTTTATGAAGAAATTGAGGTTGCCATTAGCTATTGTACAATGACTTTGTCTGACATTGATTTGTTTTTGGGATTAATATTACTGCCTGATATGTGGAGAACTGTGCGTAAAGTTGATGATCGTGTGGTATTTGGGACATTGTGGCCAGATATAGAACAATTAGATAAAGATAGAGAACCTGCACAAAAACCGTGTCAGCTAATTTTAGATCTTCCAGCAGCTATCTTGGTTAAATTAAAGACGATTATTCCCCCTAAAAAGATAGATTGGACTATGTTAGCGTCTTGTAAGCAAATGATAGATGAATCAGTTTCAGACTTCTTCACACGCTTTGAAGAAGCATTCCACGATTTTAGTGGTCAGTCATTGACAGATGACACGGATGGGCATCTGTTTGTCGATAAATATTTCACAAACCTTTTGCCAGAAATAGCTAGTCGCCTAAAGGCGAGTGAAAGTTCATGGACTACCTCCTCTCCGGTTTCTCTCCTAACTATGGCTCAGTATTTTGAACAACAAGAATTTGAAGTGAAAAGTAAGGAGGATAAAAAAATCTAAAGAGTTAAAAACAAAGGTTATGAGGGCTCAAGCTTATGGCCCACCTTCTAGAGGTAATAATAGGGGTAGACGTGGATCTTATGGTTCGTCTTTTCCTCCCTATCCTCGTGTAGATCTGTCTGTTGATCAGTGTGCGTATTGTAGACAATTCGTACATTGGATTTCTAATTATCCAGTGCTACGTGCTCAGCAGGGTTCACGTGGTCGGGGACAAATGAGAAATCGTTCAGGATATTCAGGGCCTAGAGGAAATACCATGTGGACAAGAGGGGGCTAATACTTTTGACAGACGGAATCAATAGTCCGACTATGAGCCGTCTAATTTGCAAGATTCTGATTATGCATAGGATTGCCTAGGATGGGGTAAGGAATTAGTTGAAGTTCCAGTAGATCAGAAGGGTCCCTATGTTACAGCACATGTTTTGGGTTCTACTGATCAGTTTCTGTTTGATACAGGAGCTACTCGTAGCGCCTTGTCTAAACACATGATTCCAAGGGCTCCCCTGTCTGGCTTAACTATTACATCAATAGGTTTCAATGGAATAACCACCCTTAGCCCATTGTCACAACCACTTGCACTCCATGTTGATAAGTTCATTGCTCCATGTCCGTTTTTGCTTTCCTCAAATACACCAGACAATATTGTGGGTCTTAACATGCTCAAATATTTCAGGGCCACGATATGATGTTCTCCGGAAGGAGTACGGTTTATTTTAAATGACAACCATCCCATGATTGAGAGATCTTGTATTGTTAAAGAGGACATTGCCCTAGCTTCACTCCCTAGTACTTTGTGGGCTACTTCAGATACTGATGTAGGACAACTGGTTATTTCACCAGTACATATTAGTGTCAAGGAGGGTGCTATACTGCCGAGATTGCCTCAGTATTAAATTTCTCGAGAAGGAGAAGAAGCACTTACACGTATTGTACAAGACCTGATTGAAGTGGGGGTGGTGGAAGAAGTTCCTTATAATATCTGCAATAGTCTGATTCTTCCCATTTTGAAAAAATATACTGACACTAAGATTTATAGATTTATCATTGATTTGAGAGAAGTCAACAAGATTGTAGTACCACAGTACCCTGTAGTGTCTGTACACATAATGACATTGCTTACCCTGGTCCCTCCAACAGCAACTACATTTTCAGTAGTGGATTTGAAGAACGCTTTCTTCTCGATTCCTATTTATCCTGATAGCCGATATTTGTTCTGTTTCACTTTAAATAACAGATCATACAGATTTTGTAGAGTTCCTCAAGGGGGGTACACTGAGAGTCCGAGTATCTATGGTCAAGCCTTAAGAAGACAACTCGATTCCTTTATTTTGCCTGAAGTAGTGGCTCTCATACAATAAGTCGATGACATCTTGTTGGCAGCTGATACACCTGAGCAGTGTGAAAAATGTACTTTGTCCTTACTTTCTTGTCTTGCGACACATCACCATAAAGTATCACGGAAGAAATTGCAATATTGTAGACCGAAGGTGACCTATTTAGGACACCTTCTGTCTAAGGAGGGCCGTGCACTGACATCAGATCGCATTCAAGCAATTTTAGACACTCCAGTGCCTTCCACACAGAAAGATGTCCATGCATTTAGTGGTTTGACTTCTTTTTGTAGGCAATGGATATTAGGTTTTTCACAACACAAGGAGGGAGGTACCCTTAGGACCGTTTACGGGACCGGGTAGAGAGTATACAGAAAACAAGCAAAAGTCCCTACTTGGTGGGGATATACCCTAGGGCGTAGAGTAACCTGGCCAGAAGGCTTTGGAGGTTATCTATGCTCACACAACTAGAAATATATCAACATTCCATCATTTTATCATACTAATGGCGGCTAATAGTCAGTGTAGGGACCCTATCTATATATGCACACAACAATTAAAAAGACCATAATCATTACCAGTAGAAAATCAGCAATTTATTAAAAAGTCATACATAAACATTTGCATCACAAAAACATTACACAATAGAATACACAATTAAAAAAAACCAAAGGTCGACGTGGCGTTTCGGTGTCTTTAGTTGATGGTGACACCTTCTTCAGGACAGGGTTTTTTTGTTAAAAATATCTAAAAGGTAAAATTGCAGAAAACAAAATAATCAATTGGGGCCTATTGTACACTGACTATTAAGCTTAAGCTAAATGCCACATCTGCTGTATCCGCCATTTCATTATTAAACATTGTAAATAACTACTATCCAATTCAGACATTTTTGACCTTGTGCTTTGAGTATCGCTTCCTCTACCCGCTTGCTTTATCCTTCATTTGGAGGCGTCTTTAAGTTGCACATGTTAAACCCGAAAAATCCATGGACAAGAACTGTAATTCAGCATAGGCCTATTCGCATTGCAAATGAAAAATTTCAGATTATAAAATAGCGACAATGAATGTTTCTTAACGTTGCAGCCACTGTGTTGTATCCTGTTATGTAGATAAGTAACCGATGTATTAGAAAAATTTCTACATGTTTGTTTAAAACAGTTGTTTCAAGGTAATAATGATGGTAGACATGTACTAGCGATACTCAAAGCACAAGGTCAAAAATGTCTGAATTGGATAGTAGTTATTTACAATGTTTAATAATGAAATGGCGGATACAGCAGATGTGGCATTTAGCTTAAGCTTAATAGTCAGTGTACAATAGGCCCCAATTGATTATTTTGTTTTCTGCAATTTTACCTTTTAGATATTTTTAACAAAAAAACCCTGTCCTGAAGAAGGTGTCACCATCAACTAAAGACACCGAAACGCCGCGTCGACCTTTGTTTTTTTTTAATTGTGTATTCTATTGTGTAATGTTTTTGTGATGCAAATGTTTATGTATGACTTTTTAATAAATTGCTGATTTTCTACTGGTAATGATTATAGTCTTTTTAATTGTTGTGTGCATATATAGATAGGGTCCCTACACTGACTATTAGCCGCCATTAGTATGATAAAATGATGGAATGTTGATATATTTCTAGTTGTGTGAGCATAGATAACCTCCAAAGCCTTCTGGCCAGGTTACTCTACGCCCTAGGGTATATCCCCACCAAGTAGGGACTTTTGCTTGTTTTCTGTATATTAGGTTTTTCACACATTGTTAAACCTTTGCTAGCACTCTTGACTAAGAACACTCCGATTCCTCTTCTTCGGACAGATGAATGTCAAAATGCCTTTCGCCAGTTGAAACAAGCTCTTTGCTCTACACCAGTGTTAGGCACACCAGATTATACGAAGGCCTTTACACTCTATGTACACGAGAAAGATGGATGTGCATTGTCAGTTTTAGTACAGACACGCGGTGATAAGCAGCGTCCCTGTGCATATTTTTCTGCAGTTCTTGATCCTGTTGCTTGTGCGATGCCTGGATGTTTTCGTTCAGTTGCAGCAACAACTGTGTCCATACGTCAGAGTGAAGGGATAGTTTTGTCACACAAACTGTTGGTGCTAGTACCCCATGCAGTAGATACCCTTTTGAATCAGACCAAGACTCAACTCTTAACTAGTGCTCGCTTGACAGGATACAAATTGACACTGTTAGCACCTCATCCTACATTGAAGAGGTGTTCTACACTAAACCCAGCCACTTTGTTGCCATATCCTGTGACTCATTCTCAATCAAAGGAGCCTCATGAATGTATATTCCTTACTGAGGAACAGACAAAGGGTCGCATTGATTTGCAAGATACGCCCCTTCCAGATGTTAATGGGGAGCAGTGGGTTGATGGGTCCTGTTTGAAGTTACCGAATGGCACAACCTCAGCTGCATATGCAATCACCACACTTGAAACAGTAGTGGAAACAGCTCGCATACCAAAGAAGTCGGCTCAAGCAGCTGAACTGATAGCCTTGACACGAGCATGTGAGCTTAGTACTCACTTATGTGTGAACATTTACACGGATAGCCGCTATGCATTTGGAGTGGTTCATGATTTTGGCCTACTCTGGAAGGAAAGAGGCTTTCTTACATCCCACGGGATGCAGATAATGCACGAAGAATTAGTACATAATCTCTTGACTGCACTTACATATCCGAAGAAAGTTACCATTTGAAGTGTAGCGCACATAAAAAGATCACTGACAAAATAGGACAAGGAAATGCCCTTGCAGATCGTGTAGCTCGTGAAACCGCAATACAGCGAAGCACTACACCTATGTACGTAGTAAAATCACAAGCTGAGCATTGACATGATGCTAGAGAGGAAGTATTGGATATACAGATATCTGCCTCTGTGGAAGAACTTGAGCAGTGGTCCAAAGAAGGAATGTTAGACGATGAGGGTTGTTGGCGTAATAAAGAAATGAATAAAGGGAAATTGCCTGCAGCCTATTTACAACCTATGGTTCAAATGGCACATGGGCTGGCACATGTTGAAGCTCTAGCAATAACTAAATTGCTTACACAAGTATGGGAGCATCCTGAAATTGCCAGCACAGCTAAAAAAGTGGTACAGTCCTGTTTGATCTATTGGCAGTACATTCCTGGGAAAGGGATACGAACTCCTATAGGAGGGTTTGCTACACCAACCGCAACTTTTGAAGTTTTGCAGATGGATTACACCCAACTTGAACGCTGCAATAATCTAAAATATGTCCTAGTGGTGGTATGTGTCTTCAGTAAATGGATAGAGGCGTACCCTACAAAGGATAATACTGCTCTTACCACAGCAAAGGTGCTTCTGAAGGAATTTTTTCCTAGGTATGGTGTTTGTAAAATTTTGTGGAGTGACAACGGACCTCATTTTATTGGGCAAGTTGTGGAGTATGTCCTGAAAGGGTTAGGGATCAAACAGAAATTCCATACAGTCTTCCACCCACAATCAGCAGGATTGGTGGAAAGGTATAATGCTACCTTAAAATTAAAGCTGGCGAAAATACTGGCTTCCACGTCCCTAAAGTGGCCGGATGCTTTGCCTTTGGCACTGTTATCCAAAGATCAGTACCACACTCACGATCAGGTCTTACACTGTATGAGGTAGTATTTGGAAGACCGATGAACATTTGGGGAGTTCCTAAGCCATGTCCCATACATGATGTACCTTGTGTTCTGTTGAATGATTATTTGGCACAATTAACTGACAGTTTGACCTCGACTCATCAACAGGTTCGAGAAGCTCTTCCTGATAGATCTACAGGTGAGGCCCATGACCTCCATCCCGGTGATTACGTGATGATAAAAGCATTCGATAGATCGAACAGCTTGGAGCTGAGGTGGCGAGGTCCGGAGCAGGTGCTGTTGGCTACAAGGACAGCGATTCGAGTGACGAACAGAAAGAACTGGCTCCCTACCACGCACTGCAAGCGCGTATCGCCCACCTTGTTGGAACCTGCTGTGCTTACCGACCAGAGATTCTAGAGATGGAGAAAGGTCAAGCTATCTCATCTGACGAGTCTACGGAAGTCTTCCCAGACCACACGATTTCTGGAGCATCGCGATACAATTTGAGACCAAGGAAAGAATCTGCAGTTTTGAATGAGACTGGTTGAGCTACCGCCCTTGGTTTGTGAAACGGAGAGCCAATGAGGCAAGGGGGGGATCAGCCCTGCATTAGTGTAGTGACACCCGTCTTGGCCCGTAGTGAAGAAATCAACGGCTACCCAAGGGATAAGAGCTCCAACGATTGTTTTCAACAGGTTCATAGAAAGATCGAGCATCGTTATCATTGACATGAATAGGAAAATGATTTGTGCTGTAGGGTTTGGTGTTGCCCTGGTGGTTTTGGCAATAACCACTTGGTTCATTGAGAAAGCAGTTCTTGCTTGACAGCTTTTTGTTGCAACTACTCCAGCTCCACTGGAGCATCACTACTACACTCTTCATTATCATGAGCAGAAACATCGACAGTCCTATCTGAAGAACACATTCATTCAGATGTTGCATCATACCCATAATGCTACAAATACTACCAATTGTTGGGTATGTGGGATGATACCTGCACACCAGAAGAAAGGAGGAACACCTTTTAGTCCTCTACCGTTTTCCCATAATGGTTCATGTCAAGCTTGGTATGCCCTTTTGTTTGCTTATGGAAAGCCTTCAGTAGGTGGAATCATTTTTCAATTAAATAAAGAATGTTACCAAGATGAAAATGGTTATCCTCAAGCTAAAGGAACTAAATGGGAATGGGATGAATACCAACTGGACAATATTTCGACACCATATGTCTTGACAAATGTGAGGAATATGAAGAACATTGGACCCTTTGTGATTTCTGTAACAAGAGCAAAAGCAGATTTATGTATTGGCAGTGCTGGGAGAATTCCCGTAGGACGTAGTGAATGTATAACTACGCTGAACATTGAGGGTGGTAATAATAGTAGTTTTATATTGTCGCACAACACCTACTTTGTGTGTGGTAATAAAGGATATTATCAATTACATGTTGGATGGTCAGTGGCATGCTACATATTATTTTTGTTACCACCTGTGTTTTTAGCACCTGCATCATATCATCTTGACCTGAAGCTGTACAATGATATTTCTAAAAATAGATTTAAACGGACAACAAGTACTGACGAGATTGACCAGACAGACACCGCTCTGCAACAATATGTCGATTTCAATTTGGGTTTATTTTGAGTATATTTTTCTCTGTGGGTGCTGCATTAAATAGCAGAAAGATCAGACGATTGACTCGTGTAGTGGAAGCTGTCACCGATCAGACAGCTATGGCACTTGGGAACAATACAGAAGAACTGCAAATTGCAAGAATTGTAGCACTCCAAAATAGGATGGTGCTCGACGTGATTTTGGCTGATCGAGGTGGTGCATGCCGCATCATTGGTAGCAGTTGCTGTGTCTTTATACCTGACCACTCACCTTCAGTTTATGACGCAATCTCTAACCTGCATAAGATTGCTGCAGACATTCACCCAGAGACTGGTACATGGACATTTTCAAACTGGATATGGACACTTTTTGTTACTTGGGGCTGGAAGCTACTGACTATTCTATGTATACTACTGGTGATACTATTTACATGCTGTACTTGTATACGATGTGGTCCCATGATATGCTGCATGTGCATCACTGCTTGTACACCTGCCAAAAGAAACATTACAAAATAACAACAAATGCTAAATAGTGAAGTTACAGACGAATGTCTTCAGCAAATGCTGAAAGGGTCGTCTGTCATAATTTATCAATGATTAGGTTAAGCATTAGCAGAAGACATCTTGTTCGTTTACGGAATCCATTTTGTATTTCTGACGGCCAATTTGTTTGCCATGTGCTCTGTCCTACCTTTCTGTTACCTGCTGTTGAAATCTGCCCAGAGACTAGATATATTTATCCTCTTCTGCTTTGCACATGCTCAGTTGAGCATGCAGCTGTCTCCAATTTGTAACTGTCAAGATGTGTCCACCAGAATTAGCTAACTGTCAGCCCTTCCCACTTGTTGCTAGCACACTCTCTGTATGACCTTATATGTATTTGAAACCAACACTCTGTGCCTTGTACCGCCTTCATTTCAGCTCCTGTGTGGGTATAAAAGGACCAAGCTCCTTCTAGTCAGTGTGCTACCTCATACTATACCGAAGGGTGTTGTGTGAATGTAGTTCCACCTCATGAGGTTTAATAAACTCTGTCTTTTCTATTCCAGTTTCTGTGCCAACTTCTTATTGTTGGTCTAAGGACTCCAAGCAGAGAAGGGTGAATCCTTTGCACTATTAGGCCTGGCTGAGGCTTGCTACCACATTGCCCTTCCAAAGGTCATTAATGGTCTCAGAACAACCACTGGGTCCTTTGAAGAAACCGGACACCGACTCTGTTGACTCAGTGGTCGCCAGTAGGTAGTTATAGTTAGGACCTATTTTCCATAGGAAATCCTCAACTTTCTATTTGGAATAACTTTGGCGCCGGTTGACGAATCTTAGCGAAATTTTCAAAACTGGCGGGGCGCTCTGGGTGATTTGTGAAGCGAGGGCCGAAAAAAAAGGGTGGTCCCAAAACGTGTTTTCCCTATGTTATATTTCATCGGGACCTTTTGCCACAGCTACAGTCCGAACTGCTGAACGGAATTACACCAAATTTGGCAAAGAGATAATCCTTGGTTCAGACTCGTGCCTTTTGCTTAAATGGTGTAAATCTGTTCAGTAGTTTTGTAGATATTAAAGGAAAAAAATATATATATATATCTGGGCGGAGCCTAACAACACATCTCATCGTGAGATCTGATTAGCTGTCAACACTTCATCCAAGAAGTGTTGGCAGCCATCTTGAGACGAATATACATGATAGCACTTTATTAAAAAGCATTGCCGTTAATAGAAGGTTTTAAGACTTTAGTTACAATATAAATCATTTGTTGATGGTACCATACTCATTTTAGGAATTGTGGTGTGTTCTAAGGTGATTTTACCATGTGAAAAAGCCTTCTGCTGGGATATCATGAATCATGTTTGAGAGAAAACTATTTTCTCATGCTTTTCCCACAGAGGTTTGGAAGGTTATTAAGCTAAACTGAGAGCATATTTTGTGTAAATTCACATTATCTTACTCAGTCATGTGAGAATTAAGTCTGACATTCTCAGTAAAACATGTACAACCAACAAGGGCAGAGACTGTCAGTTGATTTCTTTGTATTCTACTGCAGCTTCCCAGAGTGTTCTAAAGAACAACTAGAGCGCAAACAGTCCTACTAATGACAAACGTATGGCACACCTAAAGCCATCTTCATTGGAATAAAGTGGTAACTCTTAAAATATTTATAAAAAAATAAATAAAAAGGAACAACATGAGGGGGTTCATTTTGCCATAGAAAGTATAATTAGTGCTGCAGAAAGAGAAATTAGTAAGCATGGGCGGAATTTGCAAATTTGCGATAAGCGAATTCGCGATACGCGAATTCACGCAAATTCATAATTGTGATTCGCAAAAATCTGCCAAATTCCACAAGCTTGCGAATTTTCTTTTTTTTGCGAGTTCGCGAAATTTTTTTACCAGTTCAGGAACAAGAACTTGCGCATGCGGTCGCAACGGTCGCGAACATGTTGTTTCCACTTAACCAGCCTGCTCGCGACGCCTTTTTCCTGTTTCGGGTCACAATGACGTGTTCGCATTCACAATTTCCTGTTACGGGTCACAATGCCATGTTCGCGTTCACAATTTCCTGTTTTGGTTTGCAATGACGTGCTTGCAATCGAGGCGTCACTCGGCCAGCTACCAAAATCTCGCAGCGCACGCGAACAGGGAGGAAAACTCATCAGCGAATGCAGAATCATGGTAAGTCAATGCCACGCGCGCGAGATTGTATTTTTGAAGCGCGAACAAGAAAAAGAAAAAAAAATCCGCCAACTCGCGAATTGCGTCATTTTTGGGCAATTTTGCATGATTCGCGGATCGCGAAATTGCCAAAAATTCACAAATTCCGCGAGTGGAATGAATTTTCCGCCCATACGCAGAAATTAGGGACCGCTAGGCAGCAAGAAATAGTCACCTCGGGGGAGGAGCCTAGCTCGCGGCCGTAATGGTCGCCCTTTAGCTCGGCTCCCGCAGCCCTCCGTCCTGATTGCCTATCCTGTCTTCTATCCTGTTCGGGGACGACACATTTTTGGGGCATTGGAAACATAACGGCTTGTTTGTACTTACCATCCGACCACGGGGTCTCGGTGTGCAGTGGCTCCGGAGTTGTGGCCTCCGAGAGATCGGGGCCTCTGCGAGACTTGGACCGGGACCTGGCCGGTGGGATCCGACGGCTCTCGGCCCCGTCCGAGAGCGAGAACCAGTGTTGGGAGCCGATGTGCGAAGATCCCGGCGATCCTGACCCGGGCCTGCCCTGGTGGCCGCGCGGCTGACGTGGGTGAGAGGCCTGGGGACCTGATTCTGTGAAGGGGTCTCTCCCCGCCGCTGCTTTGCCCGGCGGCCCTGGTCCTCGGGGCCCGGACTCTGCTACTTTGGGGCACCGGTGCTGGTGCTGGCGGAGACCCGTTTGGGGCGGACATCCTTTTGGCATCGAGGCCGCCCTTGCTGGGACCCCTGGAGCTTGTAAAGTCCTACATTTGCGAACTGTTCTTTCCGGGGGTCTTGGTGAGCGGCGATTGGGCTGATTCACGAAATGGCGGCCGACCCTCTGAAACGAGAATCACCCTGTGGCGGCAGGCCCGTGTTGCCTATTGGTGTGGGGAGCGAATCTGGTGGACGTGAGCCGACGGTCAGAGATATCCTGGAAGCCCTGAGATCCCTACACGCTTCCCTGGCCCTGGGCGTCTCGGTGGGTCCGCCACGATCTGCCGCCATTTTGGGCGGCCATTTCTTCTTGTCGCCCTCTTGTTTTGAAGACTTCATTGCCTCGCCCCCCTCGATTGACTTGAGTGTCTCCGCCACTGATCGAAGATCGTGTAGTGTGTCGGTGTCTTTGGGGCGCCCTGCTTCTCAAGGTTCGGACCCTAGGACCCTGGATGCTGTTCTGCGACCCTGTTCGACATTGTTGCCTGAAACTATTGGTGGACTGCCTCCTGTGCCTGCTTCTATGACTTTGCCTGTGTCTATAATTGGGGCCACCTCGCCCGCTCCAGTGGCGCAACTGAACTCCTGTTTTTCATTGCTCGTGCTGCGATATTTGATGCATCTATACTTTCTGTTTGGACTATTGCTCCCTTGTGGATCCATCTACCCCCCACGTAACTATGCTAGTCACCATTCCACTCGATTATATGCTGATTTCGTATTTAGTATGTGGTTTTACATTGCTATGTGGTGGGTGGGGTTTATCGCTCAAAAAGGTTGGGGGTGAAATGTACGACTTCTGTTTGATTCCTGGTTTACGATTTAGTAGTATAATTGTTTTTAATCGTAGAAAGGTGGGAGGTCCCCTTCTCCTCATGTTTTGTGGCGCGTGATGGGGCGTCGTCCTGGTCTGTTTTTGACTGTGCTTGTCTGGTTGGGCGGAGGGCTGCGGCCGCCCGTTCGGATTATAGTTATTCTGCTCCTCCCTCCTGTCTTCTTTTCTCCGCTTTTGTTGCCTTTTTTGTCTCTTTCTTCTTTCTTACTTCTCGCTATATTTCGGGTTCTGGTTTAGGGCGACAGGCACGCTGTTTGAAGGGTGGGCCATAGCCTTCTACAGGGGTGCAGGGTGGGACGGGTGGGTTGGGCTCTATTTTTTGTTTGTCTTCTGGTTCTATGGACCTTTTGTATCTCTTTTTCGTGAGGCCGCGTCTGTCCCGACCTCCTATGGTGTGTTTCGGGTGGGGGGGGTGGCGTCGTCGATCCTCCTGCTATGTTTCGGCTGTCTTTCCCCTCGATCGCCATACCCCCACTTGGGCCGCTACTCCTTTTGTCTCCTGTCTTCCCGCCGCGGGGGGCCTGTGTCGGCGTGTCCTCTTCCTTTCGTTTTTCATATTTTCTTATTCTTTTTTATTGTTTTATTTTGTCTTCCCTCCATTTTCCTTTCCCTTCCTCTTCCCCTTCTCCACTTCGTCCCACCCCTTTTTTTCCTTCCTGTGTCCCAGAGGTTACTATGACGGGCTGGGTTTGATGCATTGTCTTTCCGATCCCTCTGTTCTGGCTTGGTAGTGTCTTGGGTGGCGGGCATGTTACGAGGATAATGCTCAGGGGCTGATTGTGTCTCACATATCCTGATTTTCTTGAATGCATTGTATTGTCCCCCCGATATTTTGCCCCCATGCCCCCTTATTAATGTTGTGGTTGGTTTGGGATATCGGATGCCTCCGTATTGAAAGTGAGCCTGTCATACGTCTTCTCCCCATCTTATAAAATTAAGCCTTATTTACTCCTGTGTTTTAGCCCTTTGGTTTCTGTATCTCTTCTCCCCTTCTACGATTGTACAGCCTCTGCTTTGTACTGATTGATTATGTGATATGTGCCTGGTGACTCCTGATTATTTTGCACATTGCGGCCGGCCGGCTTGGTTGTAGGCCTCGACTTGTCTCTCCTTTTGATGTCAATAAAGGTTTTCAAAAAAAAAAAAAAAACCAAAGAAATAGTCACCTCCAGAATTCTATCCTTTCTCCATGTAAATAAAGGATGCAGAAAGTACCTTGCTGAAAAGCAAATATTCAGATTTAGGAATATAGCAGCATGATGAGAGGAAGGGCGCTGGAACCGCTCCAAAAGAAAACAAGAAGTCCGGTGCAGTGAGGAGCTCCGTTGTCAGGCGGCCATCTTGGGTCGCGGTGCACACGTCTCCCCTGATTCTAATGTTTCTAATTAATGAAATCAGAATGTTTTTAACAGCTTTTATTTATGATATTTTTTTATCCATATGTACTTTTATAATGGTTTTATCTTGTACTTTCATGATCTATTTAACATTGAGTAAATATTATATTGATTGATTGATTGATTGATTGAATGGGGTTCTTGTTGCAGCAGGACCCATCGCTCCAAATTGACAGAGACACACTGGATGGCCTGGGCCACTAAGTGAATATATGGGGTGACAGTCAGGTCAGGCTGTTTATGAGCCATTCTGCCACACTATTTAAATCATGATAAATAGCCACAACAATACTGGTTTGTGACTGCACCTTAATGAAGGGATTTCCGGGTGTTTCTTTTTCCTTCTTTAGGCTGGTGCTAGCCTGAAACAGAACTATGCATGAAAGGAGCTTGAAGATAAAGTGAACCTAGTGTAAGAAACAAAGAGAAGAGAGAATGAAGCCTAAAGAAGGAAAAAGAAACACCCGGAAATCCCTTCATTAAGGTGCAGTCAGTTTGAAGGCAGGAGAGAAACATAAGAACATCTATAAGTTCATACTCAATGATTTGTATGACCTTGTGTCTGTGAGTAAAAAGAAAATCTTCAGGCTCACATCCCAAAAACAAACAGTGTTTATAGCATTTCAGCACAGAGAACCAGGCCCTACGCATGGTGTGGATTTGTACCATGAGTTGTACTCTTTTTTTTGAAAACTTTATTCATTCAACTTCTCAGTAATGGCAAAAGAGTATGTATACTTAGACAGGAAGCACATAGTCAAACATTGTCACAGTCTTGCTTCCAGAAAATAGTCAAGCAAATTCAAACATAGGGAATGGCAAGGGAATGAAAATGTGTCCTAAGTGGGTGTGGGTAGGTAGGACAGGGAGAAGAGGTGGGGTGGATCTATTGAATGTAATGACCCAGAAGAACACTGTGCACATGGGTTGTAGTCCTAATGTTACTTTATTAAGCCATTCATCATCCAGAAGTTTCATTATGTAAAACAACCTCACTCTAAAACCCTCCCAAAATTAATAAACAAGTATATTTTTAACCAACATTTTTTAAATGACTTTGCACTGCTAAACAATGGATGCTTTCAAATAAAATATGAATAAAATACAATTCTGATAGCGAAGCCATCAACCTTGAACATTTATACATTATATGGGTATGCCTTCTGCAGCAGACAGTGAGGTTATAACCTGTTACAGTTCAAATAAACTTTCCCACAGAACAGAACTGTAAATTATGAGTGATTTTACAAAACACTCATGGACATTTTTTAACAGGAACTACACAGATAGAGAAAGCACATTTAACATGTGCATATTACAGCACATGAAAATGGATGAGACACTCCCTCCTTATCATACTAATTCTGCCAGGATATAGTCACTTTCTAGTCACTAACTGGATGAGGTGGATCATAGATACATGGCTCACATCAGTATCACTGGAAAGAATACATTGCAATGGAAGTTGTTTACTTAGCCCTAACTCCAAATATATTCCATACTATGTTATACTTCATGTAATTACAATGTACAATCCAGGACTAAAGATTCGTTATGGGTTTTTTTCTTTTCAAAATTTTAAACAGTAATACACTATTAAATAGGGGCATGCTTCGAGATTCTGAGCACATTTCTGCAGCAAGACTTAAAATCAGCTCTTTTAAATTTGGCAAGTAGGCGAATATCATCTTCATTTGGTCTACAATTGACAGAGATAATCCCTCCTTCAGGTTTAAGCATGTGGATTTATATGGATTGTGCACATTCCAATGGCTCAGCAAAGTTCCTCTTGCCAAATCAAGCCAATAAAAATAACTAAAGCCAAATTAAGCAATGCTTTTGTAAATGTAGTAGAATCATTGGGGTATAACTAGGAAGAATTAAAACAATGTGGGGACATAAAAAAAGCACATGTTAAGAGGACATCCACCAGTTTCTAAAAAGTGAGTATGCAGGTTTGCTTTAAGACATATTAAATATAAAACCGGCTAGTAGACATTCTTGTTTTACCCCAATTTCAGTTGATATTTGCTGTTTGTAACCCCTTTCACTGCCCATGCAAAATCCCTGGTCATGTATTTTGCATAATAATAAAATGCCACTTGATAATCTCCTCTACAACTTTAATAGTGTGCAATGTATTATCATGTCCAGTCTATTAATAGTGTTAACTCTACTTTTTCTTATTCTGAGTGAGTGAGATGGAATTAGCAAAAATGGAAATGTTAGGGTTATTCGAAATTGTACAAACATATTTCCATAATTGAGAGAATGAAATGTTCTTAAACCCAGGCCGTCGGAGCATCCAAATTGCTCTTAAGAAAATGTTACTGAATGGAATATGATAGCTAAGAGGCAATACCACTGACACCGTTTTCTCACCCTTTTTAAATACCTTCACCATCATCATCTCATGTCAGGGTTTTTTACGAATTGCTCTACTAACCCACACTGCCTTATATAACTTATACAATATTTGCACCAACCAACTAGACTACCTATGTCCAACCTTCAAGACCAAGGGATCATTTTATACAGCTGGTCATCTAATAAATTCCACGATTAAACATTAAATAAATACAAACATTGGTTTCAATAGGAAGGTGTAATTCGGATTACCTTTACACAAGGTGCTTAGGCGGCTCTTTCAAATCAACTGACATATTTATGGGGAAGGGTAGTAATCTGAGGAAGATTTTAATTTCCCAGCCAAAGTCCAATTTAAAAAATCCGACAGCAAAGAAAAGTAGTGGCAATTTATAAACATGTATTCTAGTATTAAATCATTCATGCTTAGAGGTCACATGAACTCCGCTTGGACATCTCCTGGAAAGATGCCATTTAGCATCAACATATTGAATTTTTTGCCAGTTCAAATTTAAGCCACCACAAGCCTTCAATTTTGGTCTAAGGAAGGTAGGAACTTGGATCTATTACATATTTGATTTAACATGTGCTCAATATGACCAGAAAGTGAAATACCCATTATTCTGGCATTGAAAGTAACACTTATTGCAATGGTTATCTTGCTTTGCTCCTTTTCTGGATTGATAATACTTTTTGTAATCACTTTGTGATCTGACTACTTAAAGTTGAGGAAAAATAAATGTTCTTTTGAACCATACTTCTGTTGTTATAAAGGAATTTGTTCTAATCAGTACCCTTTCTGGCCTTGAACTGGAAGATAATTGAAACTGCCAGGCTAAAGGAAGTAGTTAATAAGGTTTCTTGCTGCCAAATAATAGAAAGGCGTTTTAAATAAGCCAGGGTTTCAAAATTGGATGTAGTGGACTAAGCCTGAACCATTCTATGATACTATAGTATGTTCGATATTCCCTCTGCTTTCAATAGAAATACATTTCTTCTTAACAATCTTATAGGTCTACTAGGACCCAATACAGGTCAGTATTAAGATTAGAAATCATATATTTATCCATGCTAAATTTAGTTTTTGAGGGTGGGTAATTAAAAGCGTCTATCATTTCATCACAATACTGTTCAACTTGTTTGTCCTTTCTATTGCTTTAAAGAACAAAGCACAGCACATACACTGAAATGTTACTAAGGCACCCCTTAATTACTTTTTTTTTTGTCTTTGGTGAATGCTTCAATCCTCTTTGACTAGCTGTTCTCTAGATCACTCTTACTAATTTCTGAACTGGCATTGTGTCAGTTTTCCTTTAATGTATTTCAACAACATGTTGTAATACTAAAGGGAGAGCAAACACCAAGTGAAATCTGACATTAATACATTTTTAGGATCTCTAATTAGAAAAATTAACAAGAGACTAATTCTATACTAAGGGGGTAGGGGGGATATGGCTAGCCAGCCAATATGGCGGACGAACTCTAGAGAGGCTTTGCCTCCAGGCTCCATTATCCGATAAAAAAGATTAGCCCACTGTGCCATCCAAGCCCGTACAAAGGCTTAATGTGCAGCTGATAGCTCTGGAACTGGCCATTGGGTGAGAGCCAGTTGACCACAGAGAGAACAAGCCTGAAATCCGGGCCCGCATGGTGAGCGGGCCGAGAATCTATTACCTGTCACAAAGAAGCGCCACTCTACCGAGCAGATGCCGGACTATGCAGGTGAGAGCGGACACCCCTGCTGGGTAGGGAACGAGTCACCCGGGGGCCTGATGCAATGAAGAGGAGCCAGACCTGACTGGACGGGGGCAGCACCGGGTGGCTGGAATCCGGGAGGCAATGCTGATCTTGATGCTGGCGCGCATGAGCGGAGAAGGAGTGGCAGAGGGAGCATTGGCGTGTTGAGTCCTGAGAACAGGGCTGAGCCACAGTGAGAGGGAGGGGAACGAAGAGTGGACCAGTCAAGATACCTACACGTGGGACTGCAGGTACCACGTCCCCCGCAGGCCATCAGTTGGGTGCCGGCGGGGGGGGCCCACAGACTGAAACTGAGCCGTGCTGATGCCAGGAGACAAGATGGGGCACAGAACATGGTAGGAGGCTGACTGCCCTCCCAGTAATACCCCCTGCAAGCAGGAGAGCAGGAGAGGAGGTGGATCAGGGTACGGAGTGAAGCACCTGGGCAGCCATGGCCCTGTGAGGACCGGTGCTCTGGAGCAGGAGTGCCATGCTCTGTGTACCCGCTGAGGTTGCCCTATGACTGACTGGTGTGGGGAGGCTCGAGCCACTGGCCAGGTGTGACAGAAGCCGAGGAGGCCCTCGATGGGTGCCTCTTGAACCACTAGAACCAGAAGCCGCATATAAGGACAGGTGAGGAGAGTGGAGGTATCAGACCCAGGACCAACGACAACATGCTGGTGCATGAAGCAAGGGCGGCCACTATCAAAGACTACATTTATAATGCAGTGCATGAGAGCAACATAGGGTCCCTCTGAGGGAAGCATTTGGCAGGCGCTGCCTCCCCACTGACCTAACTATCGACAATAGTGAGACTTGGAGCCCGGGGCCCATATCGAACCTAGGCCCATGCCCACATGTGAATCCCAAATCCAATTCACACACACCGCTACAGCCAGGGGAGAGCAATGGGACGGCCCTTCTCTATTCCCAGACAAGGAGACATCTCTGGGGACAGGGGTGAGCGTGAATAACACTTAGTGGATGGTGCTTGGCTAATGTGAGCCTCGGGGCCCCCCGAGAGGCCAAGCAGCAAGAAATCTGGTGGGAGACAACGAATTGCAATGTTTATCTCTCCCTTGAGCCTGGACGCTTTCGGTAACAATGGGCCACCAGCTTACAGCAGCGGCACCTATGCCTTCACAGCCAACCACAAATGCCACCCGGGCTGATCAGGATCAGAAGCCAGTAGAACAGGTGATGGCCCTAGCCCTTGACAATAAATTAGACTCTGTACTACAGGCAGCGGAAAAGCTAGGAACCTCCCTTGACCAAACGTGCACTACTCTAGAGGGCCGCATCAACAAAATCACAGTAAACTTCAGCCTACTGCATGCCGACCATCACAAACTAGTTGACAAGGTAGGTGACTTGGAGTATGAGTTGGCAGAGGTCTGCCCTGCTACCCGGGTGTTGTTGGCTGAAGTGCACGACCTGCAGGAGAGGATACAGCAACTGAAACAATGAGCGGAGGACAGAGAAGGCCGCACCCAATGGAATAATGGAGAGTGGTTGGACTACCCGAGGGTGTGTAAGGGACTGATGTAGTGGCATACTGTCCAACTTTCTTGAAAGCAACTCCGGCCTGGATACATCTCAGTTCGGCTTTAGGCCAGCTCACGGCACGGAGACTGCGTTGGTTACCGTGTTGGACGATCTTCGAACGCGGGTCGACATGGGAAAGTCAGCATTTCTTGTGCTGCTTGACATGTCGGCCGTGTTCGACACGGTAAACCATGCAGTATTACTGGACCGCCTCCGGAGCATAGGAGTTACTGGGCTGGCCTTGAGATGGATAACATCTTATCTCAGTGACAGACAGCAGGCAGTGGCATTACCACCTTTTCGCTCCGCCGTGCAGCAAGTGGTTCAGGGTGTCCCCCAGGGGTCGGCGATTAGTCCGATCTTGTTTAATCTGTACTTGCGCCCCCTGGTTGCCCTGGTAAAGTCATTTGGCATATCCGTCATCAATTATGCCGATGACACCCAATTGATTTTTTCATTTGAGGGTACCAGGGCAATATCGAGAGACACTTTCCACCGTTGCATGTCGGCTACTGCGGAATGGCTACGAGCCAACTCGCTCCAATTTAACGGTTCCAAAACGGAGGTCCTTCATTGCTCCTTTTTGGCCGACATCTATTCCAGGTACGGTGGAGGTGGCCAAATCGGCCCGTAATTTGGGAGTCCTATTCGAACCCAATCTGCAACTTGATGCCTCGGTCAATAGAACTATAGCGGGCTGTATGGGCTTACTTCGTGCCCTACGTAAGATCTTACCGCTTCTTCCTGAGGAGGCAAGGGCAGAAGTAGTGCGCAGTTCTAGTCTTAGTCGATTAGATTACTGCAATGCACTACTTTTGGGAGCCCCAAAAACATTGATCCTAAAGCTGCAGAGGATCCAAAATATGGCGGCTAAATTGGCCTTATCCCGCAATCGCTCTGCCTCTTCTTCGGGTGCTCTAGCAGACCTTCACTGGTTGCCCATCCAAGAGAGAATTTGTTTTAAGGCTCTCTGTCTTGTTTTTAAGGCTTTGCATGAACAGGGGCCGACTTCGCTTCAAAACCTCTTCTCTTGGTATTGTGCTGCCAGACCCCTAAGATCCTCCTCTGCGTTCCTAGTCACAGTTCCTAGGGTCAATAGAGTGAGGATGGGTGGCCGGGCGTTTAGCTTCGCGGCTGCCACACTCTGGAACACCCTCCCGCTGGCACTGAGGTGCACACAAGAGTTTATTCCATTTAAAAAGAATCTTAAAACTTTTTTGTTCCCTAAACTTAGGTAGTGATAGTTTGCCAGCAGGATAGACGCAGTCTCAGCGCCAGGATACCCTTGGGGTGGCAGCAGCGCTTAATAAGTAAATAAATAAATAAATACGTGGAACAATGTCTATAGAATCTGCTGCTGCCCAGAGTGCTCTTATCCTTCTTTGCTGTTGAGAGGGCCAACAGAGTGCCGGCAGGCCGCACCACTGAGAACAAGCTGAGGCCTTTCCTCTTCCACCTCCTAAACTACCGAGACCGCAACACTGTGCTCAGGGAAGTTCGTAAGCTAGCAGAGGTGACAAGGAGAAAGCTGCAGTGCTCTTTTTCCTAGATTATGCCATGGGAGTGCAGAGTGCCTTTTTGGCAGTCAAGCGGCATTTACATGATTTGGACATCCAATACTCCCTCCTCTTTCCGACTCGCCTCCCAGTCATCTCTGATGGCAGCACCCATTTCTTCAGTACGCCAGAGGAGTTTTGGACTGGGCTGGAATCCATTGGACATCAGGCGCTGCGACCCAGAAGAGAGGAACTTGTGCAGGATGGCGCCACCAGCAGGGCCAGCCACAGAAGGAAGCGCAGGTGTCGCAAACTCCTGCCTCCACCACCCATGAGATGCCCCAAACCTTGACTTTTGATACCTAGGCCGAATGGGCCCTTTTGGGTCAGACATTCGATTTCTGTGTTTCGCAAAAAGCTCCATTGGCTTCCCATAGCCTCTCGGATTAAGTTTAAGATACTTACTCTTGCTTTCCGGGCTCTCAACGGTACCGGCCCAGATTACCTGAGAAAGAGACTTACATTATCTCATTCTGTGAGAGATTTACGATCCAATAGCCTACGCCTTCTGGTGGTGCCACGCTTCCGCCGCGCTCGAATGGGCGGCAGAGCTTTTGCTGTCCTTGCTGCGAAACACTGGAACGGCCTCCCCCTGGACCGTAGATTTGCCTCATCTGAAGCACAATTTCGTAACCGCCTGAAAACTTGGCTATTCTCCTCATCTTGATTTCTCCTTATCTCTGTTGACAGTCTTTTAGCGCCGGGACACCTCCGATGGAGGTAGCTGCGCGCTTTATAAGAGCCATAAATAAATAAATAAATAAATAAGTATCACGTGCACATAAATTGATTTACCCTCCTTTTTCCCAATCCCCACACACCCGCATGCATCATCCGGCAATCCAAAAAAAGATCTCCGACAAAGTGACCCTTCGGGGGACCCGTAGGGAATTGCAGCGCCGGCCCTACGAGGAGCAAACGCCCGATGATGAAGCATGACACCCCCCGGGGTGTGTGAGGGCAACAGAGGATGTAGAATTATTTCCCCCTCACATTAGGACTTTTTTACACCTAGGATTACTTTAATCTACCTCTTTTCTTTGTTATTAAAAAATGGGTGACTGTCAGCACCCTGATACATGGGTGACTTTTGCACCCCTGTTGGTGACTTTTTGCACCTTGACACATGGATGACTTTTGCACCCTTGCCGGTGACTATTTGCACCTTGATCCATGGGTGACTTTTGCACCCTGATCTAGGAACTTTGTCCTCCTGTTGATTAATAAATGCCCCAAACCTGGAACAGGTGATACAGGAAAGGTGAAAAGCTATACAAGCAGATGCAATGATGCATGACCATATCAGCACGCAGGAACAGTATACCTCATCTGATCACTCCCGCAGCGATGATGGCTCCTCAGCAATATGGCCATCTGGTGGAGAAATATGGAGACCTCAGAGTGTCACGCCACAAACCTCAGACAAACTGTTCTAGCTGGTAGATGTCCCTGTGGTCAGCCTGCATGGCATAATGTACTGGGCATACCAACGAGACATTGAGGATATCAAAGGGGAGGGTGTTGCCAACTGAGCATTGAAGTAACACCTGGAAAACTAGACTTAGAACTCATGGCACAGTACCATGCGCTCACTACTACGACATCCTGGGGCATCAATGCACTCGTCCTACACCCCTGTATAGGCCCCAAGCTTTAGAAGCACAGTGTGATTAGACGGTAGTTGCCGTAAGGCATTCCTAACAGTTTGAGCGGATTCATGTTGTCCCTCTGCTCTCAACTCCTTCATGTTCATGCTGTTTTGAACTCTTTTAGATATGTTATTGCCAACAGTTTAACAGAGTTTAGCTTGACAGGTGGTGCAACATCTATAGAAACAGTTCGAGGTATTTGGCTCACCCCCACACACCGCAACACCTAGCTACTTTCCTCACCCGCGCCATACTTGTAGGCCATTAACATAATTACCTGGAACGTAAGGAGGCATGAATACCTCTGGGTGCTGCTATGCCACATGCTCCTACCTTAATCGCAGATCAGCCCACATAGCTATGCTACAGGAGACACACCTTGCTTTGCTCGAGATCCACAGGCTCCAACGCAGATGGCCTAGTCACATTTTTGCCACCGAATACTCCTCATATGCCAGGGGGGCACTTATCTGGGTGAGGCCGATATGTGTTTGTGAGTGGGCACCTTGACAGGAGCTGCTTGTTGCTTGGGAATGTATACATTCTCAACACAGAACAGACAACATTCTGGCATGCTGGCTCATTGGAGTGCCCTCCCCTGGCTCATAGAGGGGATTTTAATGCAGCCCTCGACACAGCACTAGACATCTCCTTCCTACCACTCCCACGCACAGCTGTCTCATCTAATGCCGGGGCTTTGGGAGGGTGGCAACAACAATGGAATTTAACTGATATATGGGCGACACTGAATCATGGCGTGCAGGTATACTCTTTTTACTCGAAGGTTGGGGCCACACACCGAAACGCGCGTCGGCGTTTTCTCTCTTGGGGATATTTTGACTGATCTCTATTCCATCTCCCCAAGAATTTATGTTTGTTCTGTAATATGTAGATCAGCCAGTTGCTCCCATGTACCCTGATATGTTGTGTGTTTGAGGTATGGAATATATGCTATTTTGGAATGTATTTTGGAATGGAAGGTATGTTTGAGATTGATATGTGGGACTAGTATGATGAATTATGCTTTGAATTTTAAGAAAAGCTCGTATATTGTTTGATATCTATATTTAGTAAAAAATTGTATCATGTAATAAAATCTTTATAATTTTGTAAATCTGCCTTTTCTCTGTCTTGAGGAGCAATTCTTGTAATTATCAAATGACCTCTTCTTGCGGCTTTGATTGAATGTGACGGGCAGGTGTTTTCTCTGATTGTGTTCTTTATACTCTTTTTACTCACCATCACATTACCTCCACGTCCGTATTAACTGCTTTGTGGGTTTGGTATCCCTGCTTCCCAGTTGCCATCATATAGATTACATGGGGTGGATGCACTCGGATCATAACACTCAACTCTTCCAGTTGGAATAGGAGCGTGCTTGACAGGTCACACGCATATGGCAACTCCACCCAGCAGCACTTGAAGATCCGCCCTTTCGGGTGTCACTGGGCACTGCCATCTACACTCTCTTTGAAGCAAACAAAGGCTCAGTCACCGATAAGGTGATAAAATGGGACGCATTCAAGAGAGGGATTAGGGAACAATGCCTGGGTCTCAGTTGGGGCATCCACAAGCAGTTGGATTGGGACATAACATGCCATCAAAGGTTGCTCCTTCAGCTGGAGTCGGATGTGGTGGCAGAGTCAGGGCATACGTGGCGGCTAGATGAGGTGCAACGTGAGCACATGGAATTAGTAGAGCAACTGCACTGTCTTAACTATGCTGTACACTCTGCCCTCAGGCATGCTACAGCAGACCGAGCGGAACACTTGCTGGCATGGCTGATTCACCAGGAACAGATGCGGCGCCCGATTACTTCCTTGCACTCAATGTTGGGCCAACTGCTGAGTACTCAGCAGGAGATACATTGGGAGCTGTTCAGACATTACATGGGACTATAGAAGTTCATGGTCAGTGTGGAATCCGCCATACTGGAGTCATTCTTCCCCACTCTCTCCCTACCTATAATAACACTGCTACAGCTGGCAGATCTGACAGGACCGATCACACTCTCCGAGGTCCAAGCAGCCATTAAAGCATTAGCCAGGGGGGAAACCCCTGGGCCAGATGGCCTACCGGCCGAATACTACAATGCATATACTACAGTGTCGGCTCCTTGCCTGCTAGCCCTTTATGAAGCATCACTGGGGACGTCTGTCCTATCAGGCTCTCTCCGTGAGTCATTGCTCGTCTCGCTGCACAAGCAGGACCGGGAACCCAAATGGTTAGGTTCATCCCGGCCGGTACCGAGCTCCTGAATACCAGCTATAAAATCTTGGCCAAGATACTGGCAGACTGCCTGGCTCCACTGGTACCCCTACTGGTGCATACCGATCAAAAGAAATCTGTACCATCATGCAACATGTCTGTCCCTCAACTTACGCCGCCTCTTCCGGGTGGCCAGGTATTCGGCCGAGCACTGGGCACATTCGGGGTGTCTGGTGCTTTATCTGGAAAAGGCATTTTACTTGTTGGAGTGGGAATATTTATTCTTCACCCTCTCCCAATATGGGAACTTGTTTCCTTTGCTTTGTCCGGCTCTTATATATTGTCTCCACAGCTGAAGTTAGGATGATCCCTTTTGTGTTGTAGCCTGTGACCATCGTTCTCATTGGCTATAAAACCATTGGTGGTGGCCCTCCTGGACAGCAGGGTGGGCTGGAGGATTCCTCTGAGTGATGGGACACATGTGATATCCTTTTACGAAGTAACCTGCTTCTCTACATTATTGTTTTATTAGGGGTCAATTATTTTTAAACTCACACAGTCCTGAATATGGTCTAACAGATGACAGCCCAATAGACCGAAACGTCGACAACTACACCTACTTCTTGTACAGTGCTAATATTGGCAATATTTATTTATATTAACTATTTGGTTTGCCTCAGACTCATCTGAGAAACAGCTGTACACAATTTCTACTGAGAAGTATAACGATTTCTGTACATGGCTGCAACTTCCTGTATTGTGTGTCTGATTACTTTGTACCCTTTATCATTGATTTTGTAACAAGATAAATTCTATTTTTTGAATATATACACCCGGGTTTTTGATATACTTTGATATACTCTCATTTCACTTTGTATGATTTGTACTTTCATGAATAATTTGATTTGTTTTGGAAGAAATCAATTTGCAAGCAATACGTAAAAACTTGCTTTAAATAAAAAACAGTAGTCAACTCAAAATATTTGTTTAAACAAATCCCTTGTAGGCACACTTACCTGCTAATCACTACATTAGAGACATAAGGGACCCCTGCAATTATATAGTAAAGACACTCACTGACTTTGTGTCCCTATCTGGTCTCAAGGGGAATCGGGTGAAATTGTGCCTGTACCCATTCACTCCGGATCTCATGCTGATTGTTAATGGCGTGTGCGTGCAATGGCAGCCATCTGTCTTTAGATACTTAGGGATCAGGATTTACCATCAACCTGCGGATCTGCCGGAGGGGAATCTCCTGCTAGCGATCACTACCATAAAATCGCAGATGCTCTTTTGGTGGAACAGTCATGGGTTGCAAAGCCTTACTCAAAATGGTTGGGCTGCCCGGGTCTCATACTTTTTCACTAATCTGCCAATTTACATTCGACCTGCTGTCTTTCATTCTATTTAATACACTTTGCAGGAGTTTATTTGGCATTGCTCCAGATGCCGGGTTATGCAGTCCAGACTGTACTTGCCAATTGACCAAGAAGGGCTAGCCTTGCCCAATATGGAGCAATACTATCTGGTAGCACAACTGCAATTGGTGGCCAAGTGGGCATGCGGGCTGAACCTAGGAGGCACCGCAATACACTTACCAGCATGGACGTACTTATCAATCCTCAGGTTATTTCATCCCCGGAGGCGAGCAGCGACACCCACCCAGCTGATGCTGGAGGTGGCCCATAGATGGTTTCTCCGAAGCCTGCGCCTCTGAAGTGCAATGGTCCCCCATGTACCTGGATTGCCTTTACAGGGCACACCGATGGGCCAGCAGGCCACTACCAGGGCAGAGCGCCCCACCTGGGAGAAGGTAGGGCTGCAGACATTGAGAGACCTCTACTGTGACAGCCAATTGGCACCCTTTGATGTCCTGGCAGATGAGGACGGTCTGCCGTGGGATCAGTTCCTCCTACATACATTGCTGATTACGGTGCTGCCAGCTATGTGGGGAGACATATTGCAGAAGCCTTCAATACACCTTACTATTCAGTACCTACATGTGATGTGTACATGGAGACACCTTACAAAATTGGTCGCTGACACATTCCGTTCCCAAACTGCACAACCGCTAACATCCTTCAGGCACCACTGGGATGCAGGTCTCCTCTGGCTGTGCACAAACATCGAATGGGCAGCTATAATGGAGGGGCCCACGTTTCTCCCCAGAAATGCCAGATTCAGACTCAAACAATAATATATAATACATTGAGCATATCAGGTACTGGCCAAAACAAATAAGTATTTCAGGTGCACCAACACCAACTGTCCTAGATGCCACTTGGTGGAAGCATATTTTGATTACATGGTGTGGAGCTGTACGGCACTCACTCCTCAATTGCGGTCTGTTGTCACCCACTTGACCCACTGCACCAGGCGTGTGTTGGAGCACACCTGGTAGGTGTGCCACCTTGGCCTCTACCGCAGGTCCAAAAAACACAAGGTGACATCTAGGTTCATTGATTTGGGGTTAATTACGGCCAAGCGTTTGAACCCTAAGAGCTGGAAGCTGTCGGAGGCCCGTCTGAGCCTGCGTGGCTCCGCTCAATGATGAACTGGGCGCAGGCAGAAAGTGTTGCCTTACATCTTGAAGAAACCCTGGGACTTTTCAAGCTGCCAATGGCAGCTGCATTGGATGCAATCCTTCAGGAGTTTTGCAACACCTGGCAATCAGATGATGAACCCCAGACCCCCAACACAGGTCCTGAAGCGGCAACTGTAGGGACTTACTGTAAAGTTTACAGGGGGGCACACTAGGGAGTCAGCAGGTAATTGAATGGATCACCCTCCATTCTCGAACCCCTTACGCATTACCCAGAACTACACCATATGTTGGGAAAGTAAGGTACTACCATTAAACAAATTATGGGTGATATGGAAGTGTTGAGGGGTGATCAAGACCTGAGTTGAGCAAAGCTTATTTGTTCATACTGGGACCTTGCCTCCACATTTCCTTATCCAACCCTTCCTCTCCCATCCCAAACATGCTTCATGCACACATGGGAGCCACCGACACCAAATGTAGCAACCACTTCTATGTACCAAGTCTCACCCTACAACATGAGCTTCTTTTGCACATAATCTGGGAAATGTTACCATCTGTACTCCTCCGATTTTGAACCTTAACATCTGAGTCTCAAAGCTTACTTATGACTGATGTATATGCATGTATGAGACCTGTTCTTAAAACATAAACTCAATAAAGAAATGTAAAGAAAAAAGAGACAAATTCCATATCAGATGAAGTTGTGAACACAGGTGTGGTGTTATTGAAAATAAAGTGAGAACCAATGAAAGGGTCATAAATACCACATTAGGAGATTCGAAGGAAAGATGGGTCTAAATATAGTGTCTTTCATGCCAAATCAAATTGGTTCCACCAGTTGTTAACTCTACTACAGTGAATACTAAGATGATCCCTGTCCAACACTTTTAGCAGTAGTCAGGACTGACTTTCTCACCAGCCACGCTTACCAACAATATGACTATTTCCAAAACCATTTAGAATTTTGCACGCAACATTTTTCATTATGGAAAGAACCTTAAAATTACATTCATTTGCCATTAGTCAGACAATTAGATATATCACCTACTCCTAGTTTTTAGTTTTTTATGTTTTCCAATACTGATGTATTAGAATTACCCAGAACTAAAGGAAGAGGCACACAAATAGCAACTAACTCATTCATTTTCTTCCCCTGTGAGTTTTTATCAATAGATTATTTTGTTGGGTATGATTCCAACTCACTGTTGTCTAAAATATCCACTATTAATTGAATTGTGGCACTATTTTTTCCATGTCAGTCGTTCAAAGTGAATTTTAACTTCACCCAGTGAGGTCTCTATAATTGTCATGAGGACTATAAATAATTCAAGCAGAATGGTATGTGACCCAACATGATTAAATTGTGTCTCATATGGACTGAGAAACATTAGTGTGAGCTGCATTGCCGCAGGTGATGGGGAGGGAGTGTGGATAGTATCTCCTCATTCAGCATACAGGTTACATTTTTAACAGTTACATTCATCTTATGATTCACTTGCAACACCACACGGGTATCACTGTGGTTTTAATGTGCTGAGAGGTTTGCTATCAAACTTCCCAGTTTTCAGTAAAGCCATCATGGAGCTGTAGAGTTTTTAGTGACCAGCTCCTAGACCATATATTTGTCATGGCTTTACTACACTTACAATGTTTATAAATGGACGTAGACACTGTAAGGGTACATGGCTCATGCCTCTGTATCTTCACCTTAGGACTAGGGCACCCTGCTAGAGGGGAGGCTTACCTAGACCTTAGGCAGTGGATTGAAGGGATGGCATGTAGGGGAAGACCCTTCTTTCGCTAAGCTTTTTAGATTGCTTCCCCTATTAATGGGTCCTAGGCCCATCTCTGTTATCTCACTCTTTAGGGCTAGGAGCCTAATTTAGGGCTAGGAGCCTAATCTCTAGCCCTTGTCTTTTGGACATCCTTACTTAAAGGAGGTCCTCCTCAGTGAGGTTGTCCTCGCTGTCTGGTAGGGAGTTGGCCCTACCCCTGTACCTCTTGGGTAAGGAGGGTAGGACACAAAGTTCCCTTCCTCCCTAAGTAGATGAGAGTGTTGGTTTAAGACCTCATCCTCCTAACTACCTTCCCCATCCTCCCGAAGGTCTTTACCTTCTTCAGTGGGGTGGTCCCGCGCATGCCCTGCTAGGAACTCCAGGAGTTGTACTCTGGTAAGGTTGAACCAAGTTCTTATTTGCTTAGCTTTGCATGGAAGCTTTAACGCTCTAACCTCTAGGTTGGAGTAAGGGGTGAGGTTGAGCTCCTCAGCCACGTTCCCTGGATTGCTCATTAATTTTCTAAAGTCGGGTTCTTTTTTGGAAGACCTACACTAATAGTTCTAGATACTACCCCCTAACTCCACCGCTGTTCCACCTACGTAGGAAGCTGGTTCTACATACACTATACCAAAGTAAGGTATAGCGTGCACAGAGTCCAGTGGATCCCCACACCTGCTGACGGGGCTCACAAAATTAGAACGGAGTTTCATAAGGATGAGAACCAGAGGATGTAGCCTTATGACTGGAGCGGTTGGCCTCGAAGCTGGGGAACCAGGTTAAATTCTCTGCAACGAAGCTCAACATCCTGTGATTTTGGGCAATCACTTAATCTCTCCGTGCCTAACAGAAATAAATGTGTCCCTCTGTAACAAAACTGGTGCTCATGTGAAGGGGTCTGATACACAATGGCTCGGGTGTAGTTCGCGCTAACTAAAACTGTATAAAAAAAATTTGAGATTGGAAACTCGCACTTCACATTAAATCAGATTCCTAGATAATTGCAAGAAGATGCACAATATTTTATACAGAAAGTAAAATGTTATGATCTGCATTTACAGTGGAACTCACCACAAATTGCAATTTGTAAGTCTAAAAGACTGAGCTTTAGCCAGCTGCTGTGATTTGGCTCTCCTAGGATGACAGAAAGCGCCGGAGGCAAACTTTGGTATGGTCCATAATAGGATCATACTCATATCCACGCATTGTAAAAGAAGACTATGCAGAAATCAAATAAAGGGGAGAAAAGAGTGGGCCTTAGTGACCTCCCTGCCATGGTTGATTGTGTAAATGTTAAACAATGGTACACACACCCATTTTAGATCACAGTTTTTTTAACCACTTTCGGACCTACTGGTGCTCTATCTTAAATTAAACCACAACCAAAAGTCTGGGTAGACTTTATAAAGCACAAATAAATAGAGCCAGAGATTTTCCTATGTCTTCAACGTTATCATAAAGGACAGTAATCCCTCGAATTAAAGGCATCTCCCAAGTGTCAGGTTAGGCATGGTAGGTATTATGAGAAATAGCCTTAACAACGCTGACTGAGCAGTGCGCGCCATTTCCGCGCAAGCTGTATGCTTGCCTTAACCACAAATGTGCCTTAACAACGCATAGGCATGGTAATGGAAATACGCTGTCTAGTTGCCGAGTGGAGACAAAGGAAGGGGAGGACAGGAAGAGGAAGGACTATTGGGAATCGGGAGATCACATGGTGAGGTAAATGAGGCTGGGGATGGTCTTGGGGGCTGGAGGGGGTCGTTTTTCAGGGTGCGGGTAGGTTTTAGGACTCAGGAAGGGGTCGGGTGGCTTTTAGGGTGAGGGACAGTTTTTAGGGCTAAGGGAGGAGAGAAAGGGACATTTTACAGGGCAGGGAGCTGGGTTGGGGTAGTTTAGGGATGTAGGGGATAGATTTTGGGGGTCAGGGCAGGAGGGCTGGGGTGGGGGTTGGGGTAGTTTTTGGGGCATGGGCTTAATTTTTATGGGTCTAGAAAAAAGAATAATGCTGTTCCTTGGAAGTGAGAGTCAGATAAAGGGAATACGGAACAACCCGACCAGAGTGGTTCAAAGTTGGGACTCCATTTCACTGGATTATAATGCCATCACACACCCAGAAGGGTGTCATGCTTCATCATCGGGCTGCTCCTCGTCGGGTTGGCGGTGCAATACCCAACGGGCTCCCTAGGCTGAGGGTTATGTCTCAGGTTATGGCGCTCTTATAGGTGATAGGTCAACATGTTTCTCGCCAAATGAATAATCTGTGGGTGATTCGTCAGGACCAGAAACGGGGGGTTTTCTATCTACAACTTAAAACTCAAATGGTGTTGTGGCTGCACACTCACATCAGCCATACGACTAACTAGTCAGATACCTGTAGTACTGGAACTACCTTGGAGAGAGAACAAATCACATAGGTAAGTATGATACAGTTAGAGGTAAGTGTATTCTCTCATTTTCCCTGTGAAACCTAACTCTCAGAATATCGTGGTGAGCATGAAAAAGGTTTCACAGGGAATATGAGAGAATACACATACCTATAACTGTATCGTACTTACCTATGTGATTTGTTCTCTCTCTGCAGGTAGTTCCAGTACTACCAGGACATAAACCTCAGCCTAGCGCCTTATATCCTTTGTTTTTATTTAGGGTAGGAGACCCTTCATTTAAAGTTATCGGCGCTGGTTCTTCCAACCCTATTTTAGATTCACTATAAATACACATTCGTCTACACACACTAGGCCCCTCACCCCCACGTCACCTAACGGTTGTTGGAAAAAGATCTCTGCTAAAGTGCCCCAACTATAGGGAGCCCACTATAGGGAGCCCATCGTGTATTGCACCACTGACCCGATGAGGAGCAGCCCAATGATTAAGCATGACACCCTACCGGGTGTGTGAGGGAATTATAATCCAATGAAATGGATTCCCAACTTTGAAACACTCTGGTCAGGTTGGTCCGTATTCCCTTTATCTGACTCTCACTTCAAAGGAACAGCATTATTCTTTTTTCTAGACTTCTGTTAGGGCATTTATGCTGGACCTGCCCAAAAGCCCTTTGTCCCCTCTTTGAGTACTACTTCACTTTTAGGGCTCAGGGCAAGGGGGGAAGGGATAGTTTACAGGGCAGGGTCAGAGTAGCTTAGGGATGTAGGAGATAATTTAGGGATTGGGGGGCTGGGGTCGGGGTAGTGTTTGGGGTGTGGGTTTAAAATTCTTAGGAGGCAGGATAGGGGGAAGAGGGACCGTTTAAGAGTAGGGGGCAGGGGTATGATCTTTAACCCACATGCCCCTTTATCCATCATGTCTTTACCACAAGATTGTTGGTAAAGCATGCCTGTTAAAAGCATGCGTGCTAAAGACGCCATCATCGTAGAGACCGCGTGGTACAGGCATGTGTTGTTCAGGCATGCATTGTACCATGCTACAGCCAGGTATTACAGTTCAAATACAGTTCGTACATGGACGCCCGCTTTACCTCCTGCACCCAGCCGCCTCAGTACCACTGGTGGTGCAGTTCTTGTGTCGATTGTTGCCCCCTGCAGTGCTAACCGCTCTATTTGTGGTAGAGTGGTCGAGCAGTTAGGCTTATCAGGAGGGTGTGTTAAGCATTTATTGTATTCACTCAGTCAAGGTTGATGTCACACACACAGAAACAGAATGCAGACCAATTAGGTTAGTATAAATAAGATATACTTATTATTTATTGATAGAACCAAGCAGGACTTGGTACAGGTAAGTAATAAATACTTTAAAATGCATGACCATCAAGCAAATGCAGTTGGTCTTGTAACTGTAACAGTTACAGGTTGATATCACTTTTCAGAATAGTTGGCATTACACAGTAAATACTATTTGATTACTTTCGGATTACGTTACAATAGTGCTCTCTTTTCCTCATACATTAGCAGTTCTACATAGAACACTTTCTAGATTCAAAATCTCATACTATGAGTCCCTGTGGGAAGAAAAATGGTTACTTAAATACTCAAAACAGGTATCCACTCACTGAGATTTAGGAAAATGGAGAGAGAATGGAAAACAGTAAGTATATAAGTCATCACCGTCTCTAGAGGCGGGAAGAGGAGATAACCTCTTTGTTATGTATCTCCCTCATCCACTCTAATAGTGGCATGCTTCATCATCGGGTTCATTCTGACTCCCAAAGGTCAGGGTGGGCTCAACCGTCTTCCAGGGAGCACTTAGGAAACAAATTGTCTTACTGTTTAGGGGGTTTTTAAGTATTAAGATGAAAATACCCAGTTCACCCCGGTATCCTTTATTTTTGGGGTGAACAGGGATAATAAAAATGAACTGTCACCTTAGAATTAGTAAGAGGAGCTGGTGCTGGATGTAGGCTACCGGGTCTAGCGGTCTGACAGAACGGTGGTGGGAGTGGCAGAGAGGTGGAGAACAAGAGCAGAACTTTAGACCGAGGACTGTGAAAGTGAGCTACCGTGAATTCACAAAAGAGGCCAAAAGCAGAGCCTTCGCGGAGGAGCAGTCTTGCAGGGGGCAAGAAGTATGAGATCAGGAAAAACCCGCCAGGCACTCCTGAGCAAACCCAGAAAGAGCGTACCCACACAAGACAAAAAAGATGTACTTTTCAACTCAAACAAAATGAAAAAGCAAGGCAAATGAATTTTACACAAAGATAAGCTGGTGTCGGCTCCAACACCAGAACCAGCTCTTTTAAAATTGAGGGGGGGAAGGAATCAGAAGTTTTATTTTTTAAAGGATCCAATGGCTGCAATCTACGCCTCTCCCGATGAAGGTCCCAGCTTACCAAGTGCCATAATTCCAGAAAAATCAGGAAAAGCATGTCCTCAGATATTGGAAATCCCAACTTGCAAGCAAAACCATCCCGGTTAAGTGAAAGCCTCCCACAACATAGCAAATCTGGCCAAGGAAATAGTGTTTGTGCGGCGGAAAGTGAAGTGGAACCTATAAAAATAGAGTTAACAAAAACAACAGCTCAGGTTAATTTGCCCAAGGATCCGACAGACTTAAGTAAGGAAGGGGAAGGAGGAAAGACCCATGATAAACAAGCATTTGCAAAGCAATAGGTCTCGCATTTACGAGAGTTTGAGCTATTGGCATTGTAAATGACATAGCTTTTTATTTATATGTTGTTTTTAAAATAGATAAATAAAAGTCATTGCCACTAACAATGTCAATAGCTTAAACTCTCGCAAATGCAACACCTATTGCATTGCAAATGTGTGCTCTACAAATTAAAAAAAGCGTTCGGAGAGAGAATGTCCTGCATACAATGGCAGATGACACACAGTACCAATCTTTGTTATCAGTTGAGGAAGATAGCATGGTTCTTGAACCACTAAAATGCGGGTAGAAACATTATGAGAATTTTGGCTGTTGGGAAAATTATAAATAAGGCAATGCACATTACCATCACCCACACTCAGGCATGGGAATCATCACAGATTGCACAACATTACTTGGACTTTAGGTAGTGGCGAACTAAACCCTGTCTCCTTGCCATCATTCCACAATGAATTCTGGCGGTGGACATAATTTTAGGATAACCCTGTCCAATACTGGGAGGAAAAAAGGGGGATATTTGATATGACAGTCATAATCATCGATGAAAAAACATAATTCTTAGTGCACATTGTTTTTTAATTACTAGATATATTAAGGCAAACCAATTGACAGAAGAATATGAAATTATTCTAAAACAATAATCTTGAATCACCTGCCAATCCCTCAGAGGTGACGAGCATGAGGTTGCACCAGAACTCAGTTTGCTGTGCAAAAGTATCAACACATACAGTGCTGCTGATTTTGGAACTAGAAAACGAGGTTCAAGTCTCAGCGCTGGCCTATGTAGCCAGTCAAATCACGTAATATCACCGTGACTAGGAAAAATCAATGTCCTCTTAGGTAATATAACTGATGCTCGTATAAAGCGTCTTTGGGTCAAAGTCACAAACTACAAAACGGTTAAAAAAAAAAAGTTTACACACGCTGTAATGTGTTTCAGTAGCAGGGCTCATGAATTATATAAAGCCCACTGTTGCATCTTCCTGCTTGGCGGCTGTTAGCATTTTATTCCCGGCCCTTCCAGTGCAGGCAAACGCAGTCAGTGCCTTGGCGCTGCTTTCTCTCATGGTGAAAGAGATGAGGCAAGGGGCTAATTACACACGCTTACCATGAAATGTGCCCCATCGTCCCTGCCCCAGCAGAGACACATATTGAGCTGAAGTCTGGTAAGTGCAAAGCTCAGGGAGGGTGTGCTGGGTTCATGAGAAACAGTTCCTGCTGCGTTGCTGCGTATCCAATAAACAACTAGAAGGAAGCAACCGACACAATGGCGAGATCACGGCTGGGGCTGCAATACGGCGTTTGGTTATCTGCCTCAGCGTGCAGCTAAGTGTAATCGACTGCGAAACCTTGGGCATGTTTATGCATCACTCGTCTCACCTTGCCATGCGGTCATGAAACTTAATAGAGAGAAAGAATGAAAATGCACCTTTATCTGTCTCCTCGGAAGCGCTGCTGTGCACGGTGCTTCCTTGCCTCGCATGCTGCCTGCTCCGAGTACCCCTTCGACTGAGCTTTCAAGAGTGCCCTCCTAGTGACTGGAACAACACAAATTGAGGCAAAAAAAGCAAGCCTCCCTGGCACAAACTAGTTGAATTTTGGGAAAAACTGAAACCCAAAGTGACGTTCGCTGAACAAAACAGCGTGAAATGTCTTCAGGTAATTAAAAGAAATATGGGTGTCAAGTAACAACACTTGACAAAATAGGACTGTCGCCATTTTTCTATTTTTAATAAATCTCTGTCCAGCTGCAATCTGGCATGTGAAGAACCACACGCGAGGCTAATGCGGGCAGTGACGGGCGGGTGGCAACTTTCAAGCTTGCTCCTTTGTCAGGCTAATAAAAATAAAACTCTTCTGCAGGTAATTTAAACAAGAGGCCACCATTGTTCAAGCGCAGAGTCCTGTGAGTGGTGTGTGCGGCCGCCACTGCAGCACTGGGTGCCAGCTACTTGAAAAAATAAATCTGCAGAGGGCAGCGCTGCGACGAGCAAGAAAACTATTATAGCCAAACGATTGTCATCATTCAGCTTCTCTTGAGATGTATATGCTGATGAAAAGCACATTTTCTTTTCCCTCCCAACATTCACATCTGAGCGACAATTCAACAGAACTTTGACCCAGGAACCCTACAGTACTTCCACTGCACCTCTGCCAGATGCCAAGTACTTAATGTTCACAGACCTATTCCACACACCTCTTGTCATATGGCCAAATCACTAGTACACTCTGTTTTGACCAAGCTGAATTACTGCTGTTGCCACCTAGTCGGCATGCCTCGATAGTCATTCGTTTCAATGGGCAAAGTACTAACATTTGCTTTAAAAAAAAAATCTTAACATACTCCCACTTATTTCTGCCGTCATCAATTGGGTGGTTAGCAGAAAACTACTATTTCCGGGTTTTAAAGCTACATACCATCTTATTCTTACCAACTCCCCAGCGAACGGTTATACACTCCCGATTGCCCCGTTGTAAGTGTGTGTATTTGATTATACAGAATGTTGTCTAGCCCTCTGTTGAACTGTTTTCCCTGCCTATAATGTATCTTGCATCTATCTAATAAAAAAATATCTGTTACCGAATGACGGCAGCACGGCACAGGGTGCAGCTCACCTCTCTAGTCCTGCTGCATGTCGAAGTAAAGTGGCACATCCTGGCTCCCTACCAAAAGTAACAATCAACCAGAAATCTTCACTCAGCACTAATTACATAATGTTTTATTGTCAGGTCCAAATTAAAACCAGCAGCCGTCGTGGCGGCATAAGTAACTTCCACTGTCCAGCTCCTCCAGCGAGGCGTCCCCTCTGGGCTCCCCGGGACGAGGAACACCTGGCCTCGGCCAGAGAAGACGACATGGGGATGGCATCCGCGCAGACAGGCTGGCCGTTATCTGTGCCTGGCGCTAAATCACTCCGTAGGGTTCGCGCGCGGGAGCCACGCGGCGCAGGCGGGCCCTCATCTGGGCGAGCGCGCGCTAATGGGTTTATCATCTGGTTGAATCTTATGAGGTCAGGGCCCCGGCGGTGGGAAACAAACTTCACACACAGCTGCCACGCTGTGTGCACGTGCAATGACCGGCGCTTCATGTGACCATTACAAGGCACATTTCCGACCAGGAATGCAGGTTACCGTCGATAATAAATAACTGTCCCGATCAGGGCGGGTTTTGAACCGAGGTGTCTTTTGCTTCCTGGAAGGCCTGAGCATGTCAGGTCCGGTATTTGTTTAATGTTAGTCATTTCGTACAACTCAGGCGGTGCTCCCTCCTTAAACTGAACGTTGTTTTATAGTAGAGGACAATCTCGAGTGAGTATGCGATGCTGCACACGGAGTTCATTCAAATTGAAACCAGATTACAAAAGTCATGGGGAGGAGGTGGAGCATTTATTTAACTGGGACCGAACTAGACAGCACATCTTCCATCTTGTTTTATTTATTTTTTACGCATATTGCACCGGGTCCTGCACACGTTTCCAGTACTCGCACAGGTGTCTCTGTACGTGTGGGCTGCCATAACCAAAAGCTGCCTACGGAAATAATAAGCAAAAACAAAGGTGATTGGCCCATGCTGCCGTTTTTGCTGGGGCGCACGACGCACCGTGCAGTTAAAAATGATAGCGGACCAGAGAGGGAGCATGTCTAAAAGGAGTTCTGCCTCCTGATTGGCTGTTTGAATAGAAACCTGTGGTGCATGCGCACCACAGAGGAGCCGACGGGGGAATCGAAACTAGTGGTGCGCGCACAACAGAGGAGCGGGGGCAAGGGAGCGCGAAGACGCCGAGAGGAGGTAGGGGATGTGTGTGTAAGCGCCGGGGGTTCTCTGTGTATGTGTGTATGGGGGGGGGGGTCTGTATGTATGTGTATATGCGTGGGGGGCTGTATGTGTGCTGTGCATGTGTTGTGAAGAGCCTGTTGACGCGCGCGACCTGATCCCGGCAGGCTGCTGCATGTGTGCGCGTGCCAGTCTCTTGTCCTCTCCCTTTCAGTCCTTGAAAGCCGGTATGATTACAATAGTCTCGCTCTGCGACAGCAGGCCTTTGGCCTGCAATCGCAGGGCGAGACCTAAAAAGGAGGTTCAGGTAAATCCGGTATTCAATATAAAATACGAAAAGATGATTGAACAGCTCTTTTTCCATATCAAATAACACAGACCTCATTCAAGTATCACATCTAAACACACAACCCCAAGAGGATACCCAAACAAACAAACAATGGGCAATTCTAGATGTCGGTTCACCCCCGGAATGGCAAGTAGGGGAGAAAAGGGGGGCTGCCTCCACACCAATAAAACCACCTGCCAGTCAGGATCAGCGGGGTGGGAGAAAATAACAACAGAAACATTTCACCTACAGAAAGCCTAAAACCACTCTCACCCCCAATCACAATCTCGTCAGTCAGTGGAATAGAACTAATTTCGGGGATCTTGATGCAATCAATTCATACAGCCACATGGAACGACACACTGCTAAGAACACTACAGCAAGCCATAGATGTGTTAAATTTCCAATCCGATAAACTAGAAGTTCAAATTGGCCTAATGAACTTGATGGCGGTACATATTGCAGGATTAAACACAAAATTGGACTTAATAACAGCACAAATCACAAAAGGAAATAAAAATGGTACTCCAGGTAGTGACCTTTTGTCAAATTTAAATTGCAGATGTGGACAGATAATAGATAAATTGGTGTCCCTTCTTGAAATACTCACAGAAATCTTACATGCAATCAACCATCCGAAAACATAGAACGCATTATCATGATAGAACAAAAGGCGTTAAACGGGAGGAGGAGCTTCGCGCGCACCCAAGATGGTCGCGTGAGCACAGGGCTCCCGGACCCTCGCCACCTCCATCGACTATCCTGTACTTTATCCTGATTCGGACGACGGGCATTTACTGGCACAGTTCTGCTGCCCATTTATCTGTTTCAAAAAACTTTTTGGGACTTCGGCGTCCAGAGTTACAGACTGACGCAGTTTCCTGGCCTGCTCCACGGTGACGCCCCGAGCTGTCTTGTCTGGCCTGCCGTCCAGTAAGTGAACAACAACGGACTACCAGTCTTGCATGGGCCGGCGACCGCTTTTGGTTTCGATTCCTGTCTGAAGATCGACCTGGCTTTGTCAGCTGCGTAGACGGCCGGACGTGCCCACACTTCTGGTCTATCCGCTCCTGCTACCGATTTATCGTGGCTTTTGGTTCTGAGACTGGCACCACCCTTGCCCTTTTGGTCCTGCATTTGATACCGCAGTCACCATTTTTACCCGACAACAGGCGACCCGTGCGGGTCCAGGATCCAAGATGGCCACCAAGCCAGAGAGTGGGAAGCGCGGGCCTAAACCGGGCGTTCGAGGAAGTGCTTTGCAAACGAACATTATGGACGGGTACACCCTTGCTAAAGGTTCGCCGGGAGCAACATCTAAATCCTCGGCGACAGTGCCGGAGGACTCATCGATTGAGGAAGAGCCCTCGTTGCGAGATCTCATGGGCGCCATCACCGGTACGAAAGCTTCGCTGGGGCAGCAATATGAGGCCTTGACTCTCAAACTGGACACTGTGTCGATTGATGTCAATCTGATCAGGGCGGATTTGGCGAAGACGAACGAAAAGGTCAAGTCCCTGGATCTTAAGACCACTAGTCTGGTCACCGACGTCTCTGACTTACAGGCTGAAGTCGGGAATCTGAGGAAAGCCAATGACTATTTCTCTGGGCGCCTAGAGGACTATGAAAGCCGTGCCAGGCGCAATAACATCCGCCTGATTGGGGTCCCGGAATCATCGACTGCTGCCTCGACGGACTTATTGGTGGAAGACCTGGTACTGAATCACTTGGTGCCCAAGGGTCTCAGCAAGTTTTTCGCTGTCGAGCGTGCACATAGGATCCCCGGCGGCACACCTAAATCTGGTGCTAACCCTCGACCCATCATTGCGAGGATCTTTCATTTCCGGGACAGAGACGCTATCCTGCAGGCTTCGAGGCAGTCTGGCCCCATTGCCTTTGAGAACTCTACTGTCAGCATCTATCCGGACTTTACACAACAGGTCCAGAAACAGAGGCTGGGGTTTCAAGGGGTCAAGAAAAGACTCCGGGAAAGGTCTATGAAGTATGCCATGCTCTTCCCGGCCCGTTTGCGGGTGGTTCATAGGGATCGTACTTTTTTCTTCGACCATCCTGGGGTCGTGAGTGACTGGCTTGACTCGTTGCCTACGGATCAAGAACCTTTCGAGGACTCTGGCAGGTCGGATCGGGCGGACGGTGGCTTGACGGAGCAGGAGTAGATGTTGACTTTGACCCCGTGCCCTTCACGTTGGCTTGAACTGTGCTATGCTGTGTCGTTAATGTTTGCAAGTAATAGTCTTTTTGGGGGTGGGTGGGGGGTGAACGGGTCCTTTCTCCTCCTGGGTTTTCTTTTCGTAGATTAGTTGGGTGGTTGGGCGACAGGCACACTGCAAGTTTATGGGGCTCTTTGGTCTTCAGCAGGGGTGCGGGGTGGGGGGTATAGTTGTTTTGACATTGTTGGGGGACTGGGTTGTTGGTTTGAACTTTATTGTTACTTGCAAGGCGAAGGAAAGGCTCACTCCTGTTTTTTGCGGTTGCTTCTGGTGTGGGGCGGGGGTGGGGCTGAATTTGGGGATGGGGGTAGGGGACTTCGGATATTGTGTTGGAACGTGAACGGGTTGGGGGATGGGATCAAGAGGAGGGTGGTGCTGCAATTGCTGAAACGTTTGACTCCAGATGTTGTCTTACTGCAGGAGACTCATTTGCTCTGCAACAAGTGCTACGCTCTGAATAGGCGTGGTTATCGCCTTGTGGCGCACTCGGGTTTCACTTCGGGCTCCAGGGGGGCGGGCATTCTGGTTCGGACCTCCCTCTCCTTGGCTGTTGATGATGTCATACTGGATGATAAGGGACGATACGCCGCCATTGTGGGGCGCTGGGAGGGGAAGGTTCTTATCCTGATTTCCGTTTACGTGCCCCCGGGCCTCCAAGCCACCACATTCGCTTTAAAAGAAAAAAAAAAAGACGTTAAACAAAATACAGCAGGATCAGCAAAGAAGACTCACAACTTCTTGCATGATGGCAGTATAAAAGAAAAGGAAGCAGTGGACATAAAAGGTATAGGAAAAAAGCCAAATGTTCATCAAACAAAGTCCACACATAGTCCACCAAGCGGTGTACAAACAAAAAGATAACGAAAAGGTGCTCGCATGGCCAGGCATAATGCCAGTAAACAAGCCGCCCTGGAAAAAGGAAAAATCTATCCGATATTTATTTAACAGCCAAATCGTAAAACTAATAACCACTGTAACATTACTAAAACAGCAAACTCATTGAGTTCAGGGCTAAATCCGCGAAGCCCCATGGAAAGCCCCATGATATCACTTCAAAGCAAATCAATATAATTCAAACAAGAAAAAAGTAAAACACGGAAACAATAAAACATGGTAACAAAATTAACAAAACAGGCAAAGGTGAAACTTGAAACCACAAAATCGAGGTCAGAAATTAAAGCTGCAACCACAAGACAAGTGGGTGAACATATAAATTCAACAGAATTACAAGTTATAACTCCAATTATAGAAACAAAGAGGACACAGCCACAAGCCTCCATATAAGATCACAACATGACCAGGCCTCAATCCAGGATATCAGGGTATCAACAAAAATAGCTAAAACGTTGGGAACCCAAATAAAAATCACCCTCGACCAACAAGGTAGGGTATATAAGCTACCAATTGAATCAAATACCACGCAAGATATCGCAAGGATAGGAACAAGAGAAAAAGTAGTTAACCAGAAAGAGAACTAAACAATGAGGGCAAAACAAACACTTTTATACAAGAAAGGGCCATTCATGACAACACTGGCCAAAAAGGCAACCCGGACTGTGAACTCCCAATGAAGCTAAGAAGTATAAATCAAATCTTAAACAGTCAAAGTGTCCCAGCAGAGTCAGCCCAAAAACTGATTTTCACACCAGAATATCCAACAAAGGGCAGTCAGGACATCCTAAACAGGGGAAACCTATTGAAGCTGTTCAAAGAGATCCCGACATTAAGTAACATCTCATCAACGGATCTTCTGGCAGCAGAATTTCTGCCAATAGAAAAAAGAACAGAAACAGAGGTAACCTGTCCAACCTGGTCATCAAATGAAATGGTGGCCCTGATATATTCAACAAGAGCAGTTTTTGAAGCCTGGGGCTTAATATTAACACATCCAAAAAAAACAAAAATACCCAAATCCACTATTACAAAAAATGAAAGCTCTATAAATAACAGGAAATGAAACAGGGCCAAAATCGTCCCTGAGGGGATAAGAAATGCCACCCTGGAAGCTCTACATCCAAATCTGGTAAAAAGTTGGAATAAAACAAACCCAAGCCCCGCACGACCAAAACAACAGATAGAAGAATACCAGGAATGTTCATGGGTCCCCCAATTCCTGAGCCAACAACGATCCTGATGAAAGCAAAGGTCTCAAAAGAAAACAGCACACCGAGGCAATCCCTAGCTCACACAAGGAAAATAACATAAGAATCTGTTCATGGAATCCAATCAATCAATCAAAACATTTGTAGAGCGTACTACTCACCCGTGAGGGTCTCAAGACGCTGAGGAGAGGGGGAGCAGCTACTGTTCGAACAGCCAGGTCTTCAGAAGCCTCCTGAAGGTCAGAAGGTCCTGGGTGTGTCGCAGGTGGATGGGGAGGGTGTTCCATGTCTTGGCGGCGAGTTGGGAGAAGGATTTGCAGCCGGTGGTTGTTTAGTTGATGCGTGGAACAGTGGCAAGGGCGAGGTTAGCGGAGTGAAGCTGGCGGTTGGGTTGTAGAAGGTGAGTCGCTTGTTGAAGTATGCTGGTCCGGCATAGTGGAGTGCTTTGTGAGCATTGGTGAGGAGCTTGAAGGTGATCCTCTTGTTGACCTATGGTTTCAGAGAAATGGCACAAGACAGGAGACCTTATCCTTCTTCCAAATATTTGATATAATTTTACTACAAGAAACATGGAATCTGACACCCAAATCCATTATTGGCTACAAAGAACATCATGTTTTGGCAGAAAAACCGTCCAAGTATGGGCATTCAAGAGGGGGGGGTTGTCAATATATGTTACGGTAAAATTGGATTGAAAATCAGAAGAGCTAGACACAGGAGAAAATTGGCTGCAAGTCTTGAAACTGGAAGACAAAAGCTCAATACACAAAAAAAACTGGCAGCTTTGATCTTAAATATATACATTCACCCTGATAAAAATCAGAAGAAGGACAGATTGTCTTGTTTGATAAACTTGCTAAAGGTATTGCAAATCACTTATCAAAACTGCAAGTTGGTAATCTCAGGTGATTTCAATATCAATCTAACAAAGAGCAAATCAAACAATAAAAAATGTCAAAACGAGCCCGTAAAACAAAAACTGGAAACTCTGGGTTTAATCATCTTGAACGGAAACACTAAGGGGGACCAACTGACAGATATCACATTTTTGTGCGGAAAAAAATAATCGATCATGGATTATACCATAGTCATCAAGGAACTTTTTCCATCCTTCCCCGCCCGGAAAGCGACCACCTCCCGCAAGAATTGGCATTATATGCCGACTTGTCTCAGAAAAGAAATACAGCAGCCTTAACCGAAATGCCAGTAATACATAATTTAAGGAAATTAAAGTAGCGCGGAACAAACATCAACATAATCAGTGCATAAATATGGTAATGTTAGCAACATTGAGCCACATAGCGCCAAATCGTTGGTACAAAATTTGGAGAATCTAGGAAAGCTTTTATTAATCACATTTCCAGTAATCCCAGCACGACAAATGACACAAAGAACAAAAATAAACCATGGTACAATATACAGATGTGCTGCCAGAAAAGAAAAACTGTAAGGGAGTTAAGAATCAAGGCACTAGCTGCAAGAACGGGAATAACTACAGATAATCATAAAATATAGACATGAGAAAGAAATACAAAGATAATTGCAGGGAGGCAAAAAAGTTGTATATCGAAAGCCTCTGGCTGAAACTACTCTGGGTTATCAAATTGCCAAACAGCAGTGAATTTTGGGGGATAATAAATAATTTAACAAAGGGAACAGGATTGCAACAAACTGCAGGAATAAGTGAGGTAGTATGGACACAGCATATTCATAAATTGTACACCCACACAAAAAATGACAACAACACGATGGTGGAAATTGTACAGTACAGTACAGCAGGAGAAAACATACAGTGCAAATAACATAATCCCCCTAATCCAGGAAAAAGTGCAACAGGTAGGAGTCCAACAGGAACTGATATCCCAAGATTCAAATACTCTAAGCAACATAAAACAACAACCATTAATTATAAAAAAAAAACCTGAAAACTGATAGAGCAGTAGGGCCAAACGGCCTCCCAAATGCCCTTTTTAAACAAAAACACGATTTCTGGGCCTACTATCTCACGCCGCTCTTTAACCACCTATACAGTCAAAACAAAATCCCAAACTGTTGGAGAGGGAACTTATTCCTCCCAATTTATAAAAATGGAAGTCGCACAGAGCCTGGTAATTACAGGCTCATTGCCCTGATTGATGTTGAGGCAAAACTTCACGCATCCTGCATACTATCACAACTACAAGTGTGGATGGAGGAAAGGAGTGTAAGTCTGAAGTTGCAAACAGGTTTTAGGCTTGGAATGGGCACAAGTACGAACTGGCAGCACTGGCAATCTCAACTGAGAAAGCCATAATGAAAAAATACGTCCTATTTGCTTGCTACATCAATTTAAAATCTGCCTTCGACAGAATCCCACAAGATTGATTCTGGGGAAAATTGAAAGCATGGGGCCTGCCGCAAAAACGAATCAACACCATAGTAGCATTACATAGTGATACCAGGGCTAGGGTGAGGCTTGGAGATGGAGTATCATCTACGATGAGCACAAATGATGGCTTGAAACAGCAATGCGTTTTGGCTCCGCGCCTATTCAATCTGTATCTTGCTGATTAAAACATCCATCTGCCAAAAGTAAATGGGCACACTCCCAAACTGGCAAAAGAGCCAATACAGTACCTGCAATACGCAGACGATATAGTGGTTATGAGCGAAACTCTAATTTAAGAGTCATTAACAACCTGATACACTACTTTGATTTGCAAGGGCTGGAGATAAACAAGAAGAAAACAAAGGTAGTGCGGCTAGCGGGCCCCAGGTCCAGTAAACATAAATGGCACGCAAAGTGTAATCAAATAGAGGAAACCAGCACATATAAATATCTGGAAATCACGCTGGGCCGGAATATGTCCTTCACAGACCAGAAAAGGGCAATAAGAGCAAAAGCCCAATCATTAACCTTGCATACAAACAGTTGCAAAAGAAGTTGAGCTGCCCCTCTTATAGTCACCTCCTGAAAGTAATGGCAACACAACTATTACCTACACTGGCTTACGGCCTAGAAATATGGCATGGTTGGGAAATTGATATCTTAAATGAGCTTCAGGCCAAGGTGTACAAAGCACTCTTTAACCTCTCAAAATCTGCATCACCAGCTCAGATCCTCCTGGACTTTGGCCTCCAGAACCAAAAATACCAGAGAAAAATCACTTTTGTTAAACTATGTTGGAAATTCCACTTTTCATAAACTAGATCCCTGAAAAATGTATGCTGGGCAGAAATAAGGGCCTAGTTCGATCAGAAGATATCCACACATGGGGCGAATATTTGAGATCAGCTCTGGTGGAATTAGAAATCCAAGAGGCATGGGACTACAAGGTGGAAAGGGTAGCATTTCACAGAATGTGTAATGCTACTGCAAAGAAATTGACCATTTTGGACGACAACATTTTTTTAGTAAAACGTCATCATGCCTGGTCAGTAATAAATTCTTATTCACAACTTAAACCTCAAGCTTACTTAGCAGCACATTTCCGGCTTGAGATAACAAAGAGGTTCATGCAGTACTGATTAGGAGAACATGACTCTAAAGACTTGTTACCAGCAATGATAGGCAAATATAAAGACGAAAATTGTCGCCTATGCAGTTACCATAAAGAATCCATATGCCACCTGATGTGTGTCTGGCCCATTGTAAATGACGCAAGAAGGACGTTATTAAAACCGATTTTTTAATGAATTTAACATTTGCACTTGCAGGCAGGCCATAACCTGCTGGATGTGGGGTTCATCAAACAATTTAATCTGCAGAGGGGTAAAGTTACTCACATTGATTGGTACCTGCCTTCGAAAAGCGGACACTAAATAAGTGAACAAGGTAACAAAAGGGACTGTAAATTTGCACTAGTATTGTGTTCTTTTTTAACTTTTGTAATTGGTAGATTTTAGACATTTGTTATTCTGTGCTTTATGGTTGTGAAAGACCAAATAAAGGATTTCTTTTTTTTTTTTTTAAAGGAGAGGGGCAATCAGGATGTTGTGGTCCTATGACCCTAAGCTCCATGTGCCAACATGTTTCTGTCCTACTCTATTGGCCCATGTGGGTCCAGGGCATTCGTCAGGGCGTTACTATAAAAGCGATCACTCAGTAGCGTCACCTTGTGATATTAACAAGAGCGGACATGTAAAACCGGGGTGTTAACCCCGGTGTGTAACAATCTGCCAGTGCGGATTGTTATAATAAAAAGATTGTACTTGCGGTTTCTTGGTAAGTTATCCTGTAAACAGGTTTTAAAGGAGCGCGGAAGATTAATAAGTTTTTACTTTTTCACTCTTCATTTTTTTAATATGCAATCTCTTGTAATAGCAGGTTCACGCATATCAGTACTGGCATTTGTGCGTCTAACATAGGGTTGTATGACAGTACAACACGGGCTATTACCACGCATGCCATTACAACGCTGTTTTTACAACGCAAGTCGTTACAACGACTTGCGCTGTAAGTGCTGGATAGTGGAATAGTTTAATTATCTATTCCAACTCCAGCCCACGTTACAGTAGGGAAGGTGTTGGAATAGAAAATTAAACTATTCCTTGTCCAACAGCGCCTTCCAGCGCATGTCGTTGAAACGACTTGCGTTGTAAAAGCAGCGTTGTAATGGCAGTGCGTGGTAATGCCCGCGTTGTAAAGGCTGTTCCTCCTAACATAGGCCTGCTTATCACCTGCATATTTAGTAGTATACACATCAAATGTTATTGTTGTACATCCGTGACTCCGGAAAAAAGGATTAAGGTCTCCTATATAGCGTGATTTGGCTTAGGTACATGAGAACAGGGTACCCTTGCAATGGATTCATTTGTTAATCAACTTCATTCTAAAAAAAGCTAATCGTACATACACACATCAGCGTACTTGTTAAAAGAACAGAAGCATTGTATCCATGTAATTTGTGTGGTTCCTTTATGACAAATGAGGTAATGAGTGGCATCGTGAACACTTCATAATTTGGTATATACACATAATTTAGCCCAATCTTCGACAAGGATTACTAGTCAGACAACAGCAATAGGAGGACCCTGTCTTCACACTCTGTTAGCCAAATGAAGATATGTATACAAACATTTATACACCCATGAGTGAGGGAAGGGAAGAACAACAGAATCAGGAACCTCGTAAAAGTATAATGCGCTTCAGTGCGTAAAAAACAGGCAAAAGGTAATGTTAAAAGATGCCACATTGTGCGGTCTTTAATTTGGTCCTCTGCTCACACTCACAACACCAAGGGTCCTATCCCATGGGAAAACCTATTGGTACCGTCTACTCCCCTCGCTGGTAACGGGAGTTTCGGCTGGGCTGCATCTTAAAGCCCGGTTCCCCGGAGTTCAATATTAACGGTCATGTGGCGTGTGTGACGTGAGTTCACGGACGTGACGCCAGGAGTGATGGTGATTGGGCCATACTGTCTTCTGTCTGTAGCAACAAGCAGTAAGAATAACCCCGGTCGGCTATGGTGATCGGAGAACGTATCCCATACTGAGCTAAGCTGTGCGTTACTTGCAGAACTCTAGTTACAACACCAGCAGTACCGGGGCACTGGGGGCAGAGTGCATGGGTGCAACATTAGCCAACGGGCTACAGGGCCTTGGGGTGTGGTCTGCTGGCAAGCAGGCCACTTGAGTGTGGGAGCAAAGCTTCTAAGGTTGCGGTAGGCACTGCAGGGGCCAACCAAAGACACAAGAACTGCACTGCAAGCAGCAACGAGGCTGCCTGGTGCAGGAGATAAAGCGGATGTTGCAGTCCTTGGGCTCTCAGTGGAGACCATCGGTGTCAGAAAGTTGAGACTGGGTTGGGAGGACATCTTGGAGGCGATCCATGACTCCCCAAGGTAACTGGGGATCTGGGAGGATGCTTGAACACTGTTGGTTGGTGCACCCAAGGATGGGAAGGCAGGTATTGTCGGTTTCCTTAGGCAGTCACCATTCATAGTTGGTGTCAGTCGGACAGACACGGTCGGACTTCCTGGAGCACTTCGGATAAGGGTGCAGTTGTCTTACCGCCTTCAGTCACGGTCAGGGGGACCCTTCAAGTAAACGCTGCAGGTTTCATTTCAAAGCTTGTGGGAGGTCAAGGGTCACTGGATCCCAACATAGGATCGCCGGGGACCTCTTTGGAGTATGGGGCCACTCGACTTCCGCCAGTGGCGGCCGGGTGCCAAGTGGTACAAAATCGTGAAGTCCGGACTCTGATGGTTATTCTTTGCTTTGAGCAAATCTCTTGCTCATAGGAAACAGAGTCTGTTATTTGTGTGCGGACATCTACTGCTGCCGACACACAAGTTTTTTTGCTGCAGGCAGGTCATGGTTGAAACAGGCCAGTAGGGTTGGGGCTAAGTCAGTTGGTGTCCTCGGTTTCATCCTGGGTCAGCACTGCTCTTGGTTCCTTCCTCTTTTTTCCTTGAGTCTCAGGAGAAAAAGTTCATGGTCGCCCCAAACGACTAAATTTAGGGACATTAAAGGGGTCCGTAGGTTGAGGCCAATGGGTCCCTTTCTTGGGGTGGGCACACCCCCTATTGTGCCACCCTCCAGTAGGAGGGGGCATGAGCCTCTTCCTAATTGGCTGAGTCCCCTCCTCTTCAAGATAGAAGGGACTGATATGTGCCCTTCACCTCGCTTCCCTCACTTGATGGGGGGTAGACAGTGGTGGGCACACCTTCCTTACTAATTGGATTTCCCGACAATTCTCCTGCCCAAGTGGGGGTCAGAATTGGTGGGAGCCAGTTGCTGGGGGCAGCAAAAGGCAGGAAAGCATCCAAAGGTGGGAGGCCTTTGAGCTTCCCCTTTTGCAGGCACAGCCCATCCAGGGGGAGGAGGCATGGCACCTCTATCTAAGATGGGCTTTGTTTCTGAACCCAGAGAGTAGAGGCCCTGTACCCAGGGGTCCAGAAACCTGTCTGGTGGTGGCAATGGAGGCCAGCCATTCCGGAACCACATCAGTGTTGATTTAATGTGTTGATAAATTTGCTACCAAACTTACCAGCTTTTAGTAAAACCATGAGCTATGAAGTTTGTAGTGACCAACTCTCATACCATATATTCTTTATGACTTTGCTACACTTACAATGTCTATGAATGGACTTATACACTGTAGGGGTGCAGGCCCATGCCTCTGTACCTTCACCTTAGGACTAGTGCACTCTTCTGAGGGGTGACTTACTTAAGCCTTAGGCAGTAATTTGAAGGCATGGCACGCAGGGGTGTGTGCCATGTTGACACTTTACTTTTTGCTATAACAAAACACGCAACCTGCTGTGGCAGAGTGTGTGGGTTACGGTGCAGGGCCTCTGAGGGTGGCACAATAGATGCTGCAGGCCTCAGAGGCTTCCCTTGGTCATGGTGCCCATGGCACCCATGGTACCTATTAAAAGAAGCTTGCGCATGGCCCCATAAAGAGTCTAAGTAAATGGACATAAAAAGTAACAGTCCTAATGAAAGCTGTAAAAATCCAACAGAATCCCAAAAGAAAACAGTCTACTAAAGCTAAGGCTAAACTTAAATACTTGAACAGCTAAGATCCAATAACTTTTATACACAAATCACACTTTCTAAAAATATATTCTACAAATTTAGCATAGTCTGATCACAGTTAGGGTGGCATTGGCAAATCATAAACATCCATGTAAATTCTATCAGCATTAACACTAACCCATTTCTTACGGTAAGAGACATTTTCCATCTTTTCCCTCGGCAGTTGTCCTCCAAAGATGATCAACACAAAACGAAACATCCCTCTAACAATGACCCATGGAATCTGAACAACCCCACTAACACTTCTAGTGGAAAATCCTGAAAATTACTCTTTGGGTACATGGTGGAAGCTTCATTCACAATACATGCTTTCTAACAGCGTTGCACATCACTATCATATTTACATTATTCATTTGGTGTTCAACTGAGACAAGGGGAAAGATGGCTTTACAGTGGGGCACTGATTCAGAGGGAGAATAAGCAGGAGCAGGTTGAACAGAACATAAGAAACTACATCCATATTATAAATAATGTAATTCAACTCATTAGTCTTCTAAGTGACTTAGGTAACTCATTTCAGGTGTGTTGAGAATGGCACTTTCTGCAGAGTCACTTCCAAACATGTTTCCTTCCTCCTCCCCTTTTCGCCAAATTAATTTTTGCTGGCTTTAGGACTCTGTGTAATTTACCACAGCTAACCAGTTCAAAGTGACAGTGCTCTTTGCTTAAAACATGTTAAAATTGGCTTGTGCCTAATAGGCATATTTAATTGTCTTATAAGTACCCAGTAAAGTGCACTACATTTGCCCAGGGCTTGTACATTACATACTACTAGTGGGCCTGCAGCACTGGTTGTGGCACCCACTTAATTGTACTATACACATGACTCAGGCCTGCCATTTCAGAACCTGTATGTGCAGTTCCAACCTGCTATTTCGACCTGACAAAATTAACCATTTTATCAGGCCCAGGCCTTCCTTTTTAATACATTTAAGTCACTCATAAGATAGGCCCTAGACAGCCCCAGAGGCAGCATGCAGAGTACTGGAAAAGGGGGACATGTACCTTTTGGTTTTAAATCTCCTGGTAGTCAAAACTCCTAAACTAATTTGTAACTACGGCAAGGCCTATCTCTCCCATAGGATAACATCTGAGTTACCTTATTACAATTTATACATGTAATTTCCAAATTATAAGCGATTACCCCTTCAAGTTTTGGGTCTCTGGAGTTGCAAAATTTAAAATCCTAACTTAGAGTGCAAAAAAAAAAGTGCAAAAGTAGTTTATTGTGTTGATTATTTAAAATCTTACAATATTACACATCTAAAAGAAAACCAATAAAAGCTATATTCATGTATAAGAAAACTTAAAATATCATTGCATCGACTTTATAGTCAATTCAATATTTAAAATAGTTACAACTCCTAGTTTCCTTTTACCTATCATTAGAAACTTTACAAACATAGCATTTAATATAATATCATTCGAGTGCAAGCACTTAATCAGGGCCTGCCTGCATGACCTTATGCCTCGTGGCTTGAAAGGAAACTTAAGCAATGTTTTTCTCTCCTGCAAAAGTTCAGGGCAAGTACACAGAAGATGAAGAATATCTTCCTCACCACTGTTACACAGTCTACATTCTGTTCGGGTTACCGATCTCTCCCAAGGTGGAAGGTGACACTGACCTGACATTATTCCAAATCTGGCTTTAAGGAGCACCTGTTTGTTTTTTTCCATCCTGGGGGTTACCAGATATTGTTGAATTTCCTTCTTTTTATAAACGTTTATTATCGCCCAAGCGTGTTTTCTCTTAGTAAGGATAGCTTTATCGTTTAGAATGGATAGGTGGTTTGCAGTTTTATTAATTATTTTCTTAAACGATGTCTTGGTTATGTTATTTTCCCATACCAACATGACCGCAAAATCCTTTATTGCTTCCCTAAGATAGAGCTCTGCCGTGGAGTTTGTGTCGTTATTTAATTCTCTCCATAGCAGGTGTGATATTTCATTTTGGTGATCAGATTTTATTTGATTCCAAACTTTTATAAAGTGGCCTTGCCTTGCCTAGTATTGATTTGTTAGTCCAAACTCCAACCTTACTTGGTCAGGGGATGCATTCGCGGGAAGACGAAATAGGGCCCGATATGCTCTGGTTATGATTTTGTTCAGAGTTTCAGTATCCTTACCCATTATTGCTTCACTACCATATGTGATAGTCGGTTCTAGTCTTGCAGCAATGATGCTCAGAAGAGGGCCATAGGTTAGGTTGGAAAGTGACTTCTGCACAATTCTGAATGCAGCAGTCAAAGCATTCGTTTTTCTTTGGGTGTCCCTTTTTTGTGGTTGAAAGTTGCCCTTCGCATCAAATAACACACCCAGGTATTTGTATACCTCTACTTGTTCTAGCTCGGTCTTGTCCATGAACCATTTACTCTTGTGTCTTGTCGCGTTATTTTTGGATACTACCATAATTTTTGTTTTTGTCTCGTTTATGACCATCCCATTTTCCTTCGAGTACATGTGAGTCCGCCTAATTTGACGCTGTAGTCCCACTTTAGTATGGCTCAAAAGTATGACGTCGTCCGCATACAACAAGTTCGTGAGACGCTAATTGGCTAATTTCGGGGGGTGCGCGTTTTCATCGTCCAGTATTACAGTTAGATCGGCAAGAAACAAATTAAAAAGAAGGGGGGCTAAAACACAGCCTTGTTTCAGGCCTTTGTTTGCTGCAATCTCCTTAGATAGTGTTCTGCCATCCCCCATCCTCACACTCACCCATGTGTCTGTATACAAGAGGCGAATCAACTTAAGAAGGGGAGGTGGAATTTTCATTTTCTCGAGTTTTTTCCAAAGTAAATTTCTATTGACACAATCAAATGCGGATTTGAAGTCTATAAAACATAGATAGAGAGGTTGCTTCCGTCTGATTGACTTGTCAATAAGTAGGGCGAGAACCATAATGTTTGTAGTTGTTCCTAAGCCTTGTATGAAGCCTGTTTGATTTAGGGGCAATTTCTTGTTTTCCGTCACCCATTCCGCTAATTTGGTCAGCAGAATTCTGGCAAACGTTATGTTATGTTATGTTACGCAAACTTCTATAGCGCACAGCTGCCCCAGCAAAGGGGCGTCCCGGCGCTTAGGATAGGCAGAAGCAACATAACACTACGCAGAGCAACAAAAGAGGCAAACAAGAAGGATCCTAGCATTCAGAGGGGAACAGAAAAGTTTTGATCGCCTTCCTAAACTTAAGTAGGTCATTAAAAGCACGAATATAGCAAGGGAGAGAATTCCAGAGTTTTGCGGCCAAAACGCGGAAAGATCGTCAAACAACTTGGCATCCGTGTCTTGTAAAGTGTCACGTAAAGTGAACAACCTATAGTTTTCTGCAAGTGCCCAGTTTCCTTTCTTGAAAATTGGGGTTATTAGGGATCCTCGCCATGACTTGGGTACAGTACCTGTTAGGATGACTTCTGTGTATAATTTGTCTAGGATCGTCGCCCATAATTCCGGATTTTCTTTAAAGAGTGCAAACGGTATCCCATTAGGTCCGGGAGCACCGTTCTTCTGTTTTTTTATACGTTTGATTATCTCTTCTTTTTCTACGGGTATTTGCGTATCCAAATCATTATGCTGAGAGGAAGAATCCAAGTCGTTATCATTATTGCCCCCATCACGCATTTCCGGTAAAATTAACTGAATAGTGTCCTGATTTAGATGTTTCCTCAAGAAAATCTCCCATTCCTGCTTGGTTAGCGGTGATGAGACTACTTGGTTGTTGGGTCTAGCAAGTCCATTGATAATTTTCCAGAAGTCTCCTGGATTCTTCTGCTTACTGGCATGCAATACTTTTGCCCAAATTGCCTGTTTTGCTTTATTTTTCTCCCCCCAAATTAGCTTCTTCAAATTTTGATTCAGTGTGAAGTTTCAACTGCAATTCTAAAAATACCACTTTCAGAAAGTAGTTACTCAAACAAATGATGGACGGAATGTTGCATCAATCATATATTCTCCACAGTCAAGAGATCTGGGTTAAATCCATTGTTCCTTTGCTTACCATGCCACCCCAGTTTAGACCCAGCCATATGCAAATCAATGTTGACCTTGTCCCTCATGGGAACAGTCCAGCTTGAACTGCCAAGTCAGGTCCTCCCTGGATCAGAAATAAGCATCCTGGGACCAATTTCAGGGTATTACCCCTCATCACCAAGATAGCTTCAATCCAGTGGCACAATGAGCAAGGGACCCACATCTGATCATACCCATCCCACTTAGGGCAAAAGGTGTTACTTAAACAAATAATGGATAGAATGCTGATTGAATCATAAATTCACTCATAGTCAGGAGATCTGGGTTAAATCCATAATTCTTTTGCTCACACTGCCACCCCAGTTTAGACCCAGCCATATGCAAATCAGTCTTGACCTTGTTCCTCGTGGGGAAAGTCCAGCCCAAACTGCAAAGCCAGGTCCTCCCTGGGCTGGAAACAAGCATCCTGGGACTGGTTTCAGCGTATTATCCCTCATCAGACAGGCTGGCTTGAATCCAGTTGCACAGTGAGCAAGGAACCCCCATCTGGACATGCCCATCCCAATTAGGGCGAAAAGTCTTATGCAAATAAATGATTGACAGGATACTGAATAAATCATACATTCACCCCCAGTCAGGAAATCAGGGTTAGATCATTGTTATTTTGCACACCATGCCACCCCAGTTTAGGCCCAGCTTAATGCAAATCAGTTTTGACCCTGTTTCTCACGGGAACAGTCCAGCCTGAACTGCAAAGCCAGGTCTTCCCTGGACAGAATTTTTTTTATCCTGGGACCGGTTTCGGGGTAATACCCCTCATCAGCCAGGCTAGGTTGAATCCAGTGGCACAGTGAGGAAGAGACCCAACTTTGGGCATATCCATGACACTTAGGGCAAAAAGTATTGTGTGAACAAATGATGGATGGTATGCTGAGTGAATGATATAGTCACCCCCAGTCAAGAGATCGGGGTTAAATCCATTGTTCCTTTGCTCACCATGCCACCTCAGTTTAAACCCAGCCACATGCAAAGCAGTTTTGACCCTGTTCCTCAAGGGAATAGTACAGACCAAACTGCCAAGCAAGGTCCTCCCTGGACCAGAAACAAGCATTCTGGGACCAGTATCTCGGTATCACCCCTCATCAGTCAGGCTAGCTTGAATTCAGTGGCACTGTGGTATATAAATAAATAATACCGGATCTATTTTTGTCTAGGCATAGTAATAACAGATAGCTCAATAAATAAGAGTCAAAATTCGAGGTAGTAGGAGTTTTGCAGGTTTAATACAGCATAAGGACAGGAACAGGACAACCTGCACAGGAATAGGATGGCAAGCGCTGCCGGGGGCAGAATCGGGAAAAGGACAAGGAGCAGGAAGCAGGAACAACTTTTTAATAACAGTACATGAGCATATATACATAACGCAAACACATAGCATTACATTGCAGTAGGCGTAGCAGTGGGTGGAGCAGAAGGCATGACGCGTAGCAGTCGCGAAAGATAAGGGTGAAAAGAGGTGTAACAGGGCGTATACATAGACATGTGATGCAAACGTAACAGAATATGTCATAAATGGGGCGGAAACCATGGAGGGGGCTACCTAAGGAGCCGGGACCTCTAACCTGATGGTGCGCGCAAACTGGCAATGACGTGTTACTAGGAGAAGCTGGCGGCTATGAACTCTGTGCTAGGAGCAGAGACTGAAGTCTGGAGAGTCAGGGCGACATGTACCTAAGCAGTATCTAGTATCTGATGTTTAGAGAACATGTTGATAGAATCCAAAAGTTATCGGGGTAAAGGCTAACAGACTCTAGGACTGGAGCATGCATTATTCTACATGTAGTGCGTGATGAAGAATATTAAATGACCATTAAATGCAGTATTTCTCTTACATGGAGCCGTAAAAGCTAGACAATGACGGAAACTATTGATGCGATTCAGGAGCTTAGGAATGCAGAGAAGGAGGACTGAACTGATAACTGGAATCATAACATACTCTTGGCAGACTCAGAGGCAGAGCCAGGCTGAACCGGGCACTGTGAGGCAGGAAGTAAGTGAAGGGTCGAGGATACAGGTGGGGGCTGTATCGCTCCTCAGCGAGGGTTTCAGGAGACAGGAGCTGAATCTGGTGTCCGGGCCCTTTTGAGGCCTAGAAACGGGGACTTTACAATGAAATAACGTGCACACTGAGAAACGTGGCAACGTAACTTTTACATAGGCCTAACATTCGTAGTATTCACGAAGACTGGAAACTGGCATACTAGAGGTGGACACAACTATAATTGCGTCTTTAATCGAACATGGGGAATACATATGCATATTAATCATGCACACATAACATATGATGGAGGACGCGTAGGGACACAGAACATGGCATAATTTACTTTTCCACATTCCCTCCTTGTCACTACGTTTCCATCAGGAAACATCAATATTCATGATACCATCTATCATTTCATACAGTATCATTTGCTCGTCTCGAATTCCTTTTGAACGGGATTTAGAACGGGACTTGGGACTAGGAATACATGATGTAGCACAAATGCCGCAAATCGCAGGGCCACATTGTATACAGAGGCAGCAACTGAATATGATCGCTACTGCAATACCCAGAAATGACAATACTTTCCATCCCCAGGCGGACATTATACTCCAGAACCAACCGGACCATGTCCAGGTGCCTGGATCTTGGTGTAACAGATGGGCAATTTTATGAAGTCTGGTTATAGCTGAATAAACAGACGGCGCGTTATTTGGAATGAAAATGCAGCAACTAGATCCGATGACTCTACATGCCCCGCCCCTATCAGCCAGTATGACGTCAAGGACGAGACGATTCTGCAAGACTACAAATCTCATAGCAGATTGCTCTTCGGTTAAGTTACCTAGAGCAGAGGCAGTCTCATTCACTACAGCTTCAAGGGTTCTGGTTAATCTACGGATTAGCTTACTATTCTGGATAGGTCCTATAAAGAAGAAGAAACCTCTATTGAAATCTGTATACTGTTCTAGAGCAGTTTCAGTATAATCGACAATTGGGGACTCGATCTCCCTTCTATGTCTAATGTGTACTAGATGTGTGTTTCTGTGATAATCAGATGGGGCTAGGAAAACAGGTGGCAGTAGGAAGGCAATGTAACAGGTTCCCTCCCAATCGAGGGGCAGGCGAACATATGCGGTCTGACCACAAATAAAATATGAATGACGTGAAGCTTTGAAAATAGATTTCCCACTGTCACTATACTTGACAATAGTAGTACAATCGCTGTGTCCTACATGTACAGAACCATTATTTCGGACACATAATTCGCCTTTGACTGGTAGTACTGAAATTGCAGGTAAGTCTGGAGTAGTATCAGACTGAACATTCAGGACCATGAAATTCGAAGAATAATTACCTAAATTGTACACTTCATTTTCTAGATCTAACCCGGTTCTGTGGGGGAGACCTTGCTTGTCTGGAAAACATGTACTGTTAAGAAAAGACATATCTGTTGAGGATGACGTTAACGTGGACCATGCTCCACACGAACCATTATGTGAAAAAGGGTAAGGAAAGAGTGGCAGAACTCCCTTCGGTGTCTGGAAAGGGGGGAGTCGACCACATACCCAACAATTAGTGGCATTGCTGGTCTGGTGTGAATAATGTAACATGCGGATAAAAGAATTATTCCGCATAGCGAGGCGGTAAGAGAGTTCATGAGGAGGCAGATCACTAAACGTGTGCTCTACCGTAACATTAGTAGACTTATTTTCATGAGAAACTGGAAGATACAGGTAAAATGCATAACTGGTGCAGGAAATCATAATGCTGAGAAATAAAACGAAACTTAAAAAAACGATACATCGGATTGAGTTTTGACTAACTCTCTCACTATGGGGGTCTATTTTATACATGTCAGAAACAGTCTAACCGTTTCACCTAGGGGAGGACTTAGACAATCAAACTGGCTGACTTATTTTACTAGACCGGAGTTTCAACTTATACTCCTGCTGCGGAGTTTTCTCTAACAGGGAGGGTGCAGTATCATTGTTCTTTGCGGGACAGTCCTTGAGAATAGTACTTTGGCAGTCTTTCAAATCCTGAGAAATGTTCTTTGAAACGGGCTTCAATCCATAAAATTTCTTTATGTGCGAAAGATGCACCCAGCCTTTGCGTCCCTCCAACTTCACGGCTGTACGGGTGGCGAGGAGGACCTGTCGGGGCTCCTTCCAGCGAGGCTCCAGCGGACTTGAGCGATCGAAATTACGCACTAGGACCATGGATCCGGGAACGATTTCATGCGGTGCCACCTCGGTATTGTCTGGAAATGCGGCGGCAACCTGTGAACGACAAGAGTTGAGGGCAGACATCAAGGAAGCTAGGTAATCTGTCAGCATATTACTTGAAACATCGGTAATACTTCGGGGTCTGGGTGTACCCCACATGTTAGGGGGGCGGCCGAAAACGACCTCATACGGGGACAGACCTGATCTGGAATGTGCGACCATGCGCATATAGAACAAAGCGACTGGCAGAGCTACTAGCCAGTCCACACCTTTCTCTTGACAAACTTTGGCGATGCGGATTTTCAGGGTCTGGTTATGTCTCTCTACGAGACCTGCTGCTTCAGGGTGGCGTACACAATGGAACTTCCACTGGTACCCTAACAAAAGGGAAACATGTCTCATCAACTCATTTGAGAATGGCTGGCCGTTATCAGAATATACGACCCTAGGGAGTCCATAACGGGGGAAGAACTCACGAACCAACTGCTTGGCAGTGGTCGCGGCTGTGTAATCTGGGACTGGATATGCTTCTGTCCACCTGGACAAAGCGCATACAACTACAAGAACATACTTGAAACCTCGACATCGCTCCATCTGAATATAATCCATCTGGAGGACTTCAAAAGGGTGGTCAGGGGGCTGGAATCCACCTTGTTCCACCGGGACACTTTTACCTGGATTAAACTGACAACATATCATACAGGTACGGACTTTCTGCTTGGCTGCAGCTCGTAAATGCTTGTTGAACCAAATATTCTGAATACTGTCTAACATAGCTTTTTCTCCTAAATGTGCTGGACTATGTGCGGTATTGATAATGACTTGAACCATAGAGTCAGGGAGAAACCATGTGGCTTTTCCCTTCGTCACCCATCCTTGATCTGTCTGGACCCCTCCTTGTTCGGACCATTTCTTGATTTCTTCGGGAGTAGCATGTAACTGGATATCTATGACATCTTGAGTAGGGTCCTTAACTGTCATACATGTAGTCGGATCTGGAGTGTGTATCATGTTAACTGGAACGTCTGGAGTCTGAGCTGTGAGCTTGGCTGTGCGATCTGCTAGATCGTTACCTTGAGAAATAATGTCAGTAACTTTCGTGTGTGCCTTGCACTTCATGATAGCAATGGATGTCGGTAAATGTATTGCATCTAACAGAGTTTGAATAAGGAGACCATGCTGAATCTTGGTTCCATGAGAAGTCATGAAACCTCTCTCCTGCCAGAGCACTCCAAAGTCGTGTACGACTCCAAATGCGTAGCGTGAATCTGTGTAAACATTAACTTTCAGGTTCTTGGCGTGTATGCAGGCTTGTGTCAGAGCAACTAGCTCTGCTGCTTGAGCAGACAGGGTATCAATACGGTGTGTCTCAATAACTTCAGTATCAGTAGTCACTGCATACGCGGCCACTAGATCTCCTGTACTTGTTCTCATGCATGAACCATCCACATAAAGTGTCAGGTCAGGGTCTGGTAACGGAATATCGGTCAGGTCTTGTCTTGGCTTTGTCGTAATGTTGACTACTTCCACACAGTCATGTGTGGCAGGATTTGGATTAGCTGATGGTAACAGTGTAGCAGGATTTAGGACACTACAGCGTCTGATTTCTATGTGTGGCTGGAACAGTGTCAATTCATAACCTGTTAAACGTGCAATTGTCAAGTGCTGAGTTTGTGTTCGGTTTAAAAGAACTTCCACGGAGTGTGGAACTTGTACTGTCAGGGAGTGTCCTAATACTATGGAATCACTTTGTCTGATAGCTAGTGCTGTGGCTGCAACTGACTTGAGGCACGCAGGCAGAGCCTGGGCTACAGGATCTAATGTGCTCGAAAAATAAGCACAAGGCTTGTATTGTCCTGCTTGATCTTGTGTGAGAACAGATAATGCTGTACCTTCACGTTCAGTGACGAAAAGTGTAAAAGGCTTACTGTAGTTCGGTGTAGCTAGAACTGGAGCTTGACATAAAGCTTTCTTTAACTCATTGAAACTAAGTGTATGTTCAGATGTCCAAGGGAGGACAGTCGATACGGCTGCCTCCTGTGTCGTTAACTGTATCAGTGGCTTGGCTAGAAACGCATACTGAGGAATCCATTGTCGGCAATAAGAAGTAAGGCCGATAAAAGCACGTACCTCCTTCTGGGTCTTGGGCTGAGGAAGACTCGCTATTAACTGGATACGGTCAGGTGTCAACTGCCTACCCCTCTTGGACAGTAAGTGTCCTAAGTAGACCACTTGCTGGACACAGAATTGAAGCTTCGAAGGGGACACCTTGTGCCCCATCTCGGCTAGGAAATACAGAACCGTCAGTGACGCTCGCTCGCAGTCACGTTCAGAACGGGCTGTGATCAATAGATCATCGACATACTGGAGCAGGGCAGTGTCAGTTGGCATGTGAACATTATCAAGTTGTCTCTTAAGTGCTTGACTGTAAATACTAGGACTTTCTGTAAAACCTTGAGGAGCTCGTGTGAACATATAGCTCCTTCCATTTAAACAGAATCCGAAAAGAAACTGGCTGTCTGGATGAATTGGAACACTGAAAAATGCGTTCTTGAGGTCGATTACAGTAAAGAACATGGCTTCGGAATCAATGGCTGTTAATAGGGAAGAGATATCTGGAACAACTGGGTACTGGGGAATGATACATTTATTAAGTTCTCGTAGGTCAATCACTAATCGATATACTGGGGGTGCATTTGGATCTGTACGTTTCATGACTGGAATGATCGGAGAATTGCATACATTGGAGTCAGTTTCTACAACTACTCCTTGAGCGATGAGCTCGTCAATAATTTTGGATAAGGCTGCTACAGCCTCAGGTGGCAATCTGTACTGTCTGATTCGTGGTAATACTACACCTGGCTTGAGAGTCACACGATGGGGTGTGATTTGCATGTAACCTACATCAGTTGGACCTTGCGCCCATAAATGCTGTGGAACATTGGACAATCTGGGATCAAAATCTCGTAATACATAGTGACCCTTGAAGTCACGTAGGAACAATCGTATTCCCTCTGGGGAACAGCATATAACTGCACCTAACTCTTTCAGTGTTTTAATGCCTAATAGATTTTCTGGACATGACTTAGTGAGTAACAGATCAGTAGTGCGGGACAATGGACCTACTTCTAGAGTAACTGGCTTTGAAATTTCATTTACAATTGGTTTTCCTGAAAATCCAAGGGAAACATTTCTTGAGCCTGAGAGCGGAGCCCCTGGAACTTCGGCGTGGCTAATTGTGGTCCTACTTGCCCCTGTATCAATCAGAAACTTTCTATCTTTCCCTAATACTTGACTGTGAACATAGGGACCTTCTTGATCTACAGGTATCTCGATGAGAGGCAAGCCTACCTCCCTCTCTAGGCTGTTTCATGAATACTGTTGATACTCTGGATACTCAGACTGTGCATATTGGTACATCTGTTGTGTAACGTGCTGTGTTGCAGCGATGGGCTGCGGTGCTGTAACTGTCTGTGGTGCATTCTGTGGCTGAGGAGTCTGTGAAACTTGTTCTTGTCTAGGTGGACGTGGTCTTTCTTTAGTCTTACCAGTAGCTATGTTGTGTTTCAGAACTGCACACTCGTTTATAAAATGACCTGGCTGTTTACAATAATTGAAGTTCCCTTTAACGGGAGCTGCAGGATGACTGGCTTGATTCGGACCCCTCTTCTGACTGTCCAGAGGAACAGATTGTGCAACTAGTACTTTCATTTTCGTGTCTTTCATACGCTTTCTCTCGTGTTCTTGTTCTTCCCTGATTCTATTCTGGTGATATTGGAGCATCTGTAACATCTGGGACGGGGTATTAGCTTGCCAGGTACTTTCGACTTTCAAAACTCGATTTTTAATTGGTGGACTTGAATTCTCGACTAATTTAGTAACAAAGAGGTGAGGGTATGACTCACTACTTGTCTTGAGGCCACTGTTGATGCTAAAACATTTCTCAAATCTAGAATAAAAATCACTAATGTCTTCGTCTTGTTTCTGTTTACAGGCTGAGATTGCATCCCAGTCTTCCTTTTTAGTTGTTAGTAATCTGGGTAAAACTTGAATCAATAATTCAGGTAATTCTTTACATTTCGCTCCAAGACCGGTACCTGGTACTCGTGCCTTGTCTTCAGCTTCTAGAACTGCCCAATCGATCTTTTTCTCTCCCACCTCCCATTCTTTTTCCTTGAGCTTTTCATACACCCCTGCGGGCAACAGAACCTTTAACATTTGAATTATATCTGGATACGTGTATTCTCCCATACGGAGCATGTCTTTTAATTCTCGATGGAACCCTGCTGGATCTTTATCATGACAGGGAATTAATTTTTTCATCTCTAAGAGTTCCATCTTTGTGATCGGAGTGTAAACAAACACTCGTTCTAGTTCGCCACCCGTTCCTCTAACTGGGTGGACTTCGCGTAACGGATTCTGTCTCTCCATGTAAAATGGTTTACTTTCTGGGGGTGAGACATGAACAAAATGCGGGTTCAAAAACGTTCTATATTTGTGGCGCTGTTCTAGAATGACACTAATTAAATCGGTACCTAGACCTTTCCATCTATACTGGAGTAACTCGTTCAGGATATCATGTAACGGACCTGGATCAGAGTGCTGACCCTCATACAGAGTAATGAGGTGCTGGATCATATACATACCCACCAGTCGCTGCTCGGCTGGGGGCAGTTTCAGAAACATTTGTGCCACTATTTCATCTGGAAAAGTGGTAGAATCAGTAATCCATCGGACTGCTGATCGGGCTAGTTCTTGTTCATGCATGGTACTTAATTCACTGTAACCGACTCGTGATTTCAGAATGTGATCGGTAGCTTGAAACACTTGTTCTAGAGAACCTTGTTCTAGTGCTGGATGATGGAAAGTTGACTTGTGTTCTAGGCGTAAATGGCGATCTGGAAATCTAGATTTTCCTACATACGCTATTCTGGAGGGATTCTCGTCGTCTACCTCTTCAGTATCAGAGTTACTTTCTTTCTCGCTTACTTGTGCTGCTTTACGCTGTTCGTGTAACTTTATTATTTCTTTACGGATTTTCTTGTACATACTCTCCATAGCACTGATGGTCTTGTGCTTACCCTCGGCTATATTATCACTCCATTTTGTCAGGGTCCTCATTTCAGCCGGATCTTTGGACGGGTAATCTTGTTCTCTTATTAGGCAATTGATCAGAAACTTTAATATCATGAGCTGAATTTCAGCTTTCCTTTGAGACATGGCCTCGCCAATGCTTTCTGGATCATCCCCTGTACGGATGAAACGATATATTCTGTCTAGATCTTCTTTCATATTCGGTAGGGTGACTAGATACTCGGCCACCTTTCTTACGCGTAATGAATATAAAACCATATTATCCTCGCCTGGGACTGGATCATAGCCGCATTCGGTAAGGGCTTTCCTTATTTCTGCAACAGACTGATATCTGGGCGTACGCTGTGACGCTTGCGCATGTAATTCGACTGATGTTAAACGCTTGTGTGGCGGCGGGGTTTGAGGAGGACCTCCTCCTGCGGCCCCTAAACTAGAATCGTCAACCGATACTCTTCGTACTAGTGTGGCGGGAAATTGAAATGCGGGCTGAACTGGTATGGCGGACTGGACCTGGGGGACCGTAGCAGGTACTGCAAGGGGTGCCCCGGTGTCTGGAGGAACGGGAAGTGCCTGGTTTACAGGGACTGGCGGAGCGCGAACAGGATTTGCATATTCTGGGACTGTGTCGTCCAAATAGGACGAAATGAAAATATCAGCTGCGGTCGGTTTGTGACGTAGCTTGGTCGGAACTAATGGTGGCGGGAAATTACTGGATGCCTCCGGGGTCGCTTTTGGCAAACCCTCGGCAAGAAGAGGGTACATACCCTTAATAAGGGCATTCCTCTGTCTGTCTGACTGTTCGGCTTTAACTTGTTCACCTATCTCGATTAGTTCTTTTTCTTGGGCTCGTTCTAAGGATTCTCTACTTAATTCTGACTTTCTGATTTCTTTTTCCGTTCTTTTATGAGCTTCTTTGCGCCATAACTCGATGGCATCTTTCTGTGACTGTCTGGCTTTCTTTTTCCATAATGCCTCTTCTACTCTCATGATGCACTCGGCATCCCACGTACCTGATACGGGCCATCTATACTTTTCCTCCAACTCTTTGGTATACTCTACCCATAAATCTAGATATAATATGGCGCTTATGCCATGCTTCTGATACATGAAATGACCTGGACTGTCCCTAGGCGGGACTGGAACTGCTGCTTCCAGCAGACCCTTTCTAGTTTTTAACTGACGTAACTTAGAAAACAAGGGCATGACTGAACTGTAACTGAGACACAATACGTAATTACACAATAAACACGATAATTACTTCACACTCATACCACAACATCAAAATACATGAAGAACATTTAGAATAACAGTTCGAACAGAATACTACCTGGAATACGGAACACAGAATACATGAATTTTCTCGAGAACAGAACTGACTAGAACAGAAACTAGATGCACTGCTGAAACAGTACGAAACTTACCGGTCTCATAAAGAGACACGTCAGGACCCGCATCCACCGAAGTGGACACTTCGTTTGTGAGTCTGTGTACCACCAACCCACGGACCAGAGTCAATTAGATTGACCCTGTCTAGATACTACCCCAGTAACGGTACTCACCGGGCAGCAAGAACGGAAGGCCTCGGACTGGACTGGACTGCTACGACGACGGACGACGAACTTCGGACTTCAGTTACGGGTGGGCCTCCGGATACCTCGGACCTTGGACTCTCGGCTTGGGCTCTGGTCGGGACTCGCCGCGTTCCTCCACCGTCTCGTCTGGATGCTGGACCGCCTCCTCCGTCTCCTCCGTGGGCCTGAGGGATACTTGAAGCAGAAATATCTGCCGGTGCGCAGAAGAGTTCCGTCACGACTGCAGAGGGTCAGGGGGTCGGCGTGGCTTCACCGACGCGTGGGGAAAGGGCAAGTCCCTATTCGGGCGCCATTATGTGGTATATAAATAAATAATACCGGATCTATTTTTGTCTAGGCATAGTAATAACAGATAGCTCAATAAATAAGAGTCAAAATTCGAGGTAGTAGGAGTTTTGCAGGTTTAATACAGCATAAGGACAGGAACAGGACAACCTGCACAGGAATAGGATGGCAAGCGCTGCCGGGGGCAGAATCGGGAAAAGGACAAGGAGCAGGAAGCAGGAACAACTTTTTAATAACAGTACATGAGCATATATACATAACGCAAACACATAGCATTACATTGCAGTAGGCGTAGCAGTGGGTGGAGCAGAAGGCATGACGCGTAGCAGTCGCGAAAGATAAGGGTGAAAAGAGGTGTAACAGGGCGTATACATAGACATGTGATGCAAACGTAACAGAATATGTCATAAATGGGGCGGAAACCATGGAGGGGGCTACCTAAGGAGCCGGGACCTCTAACCTGATGGTGCGCGCAAACTGGCAATGACGTGTTACTAGGAGAAGCTGGCGGCTATGAACTCTGTGCTAGGAGCAGAGACTGAAGTCTGGAGAGTCAGGGCGACATGTACCTAAGCAGTATCTAGTATCTGATGTTTAGAGAACATGTTGATAGAATCCAAAAGTTATCGGGGTAAAGGCTAACAGACTCTAGGACTGGAGCATGCATTATTCTACATGTAGTGCGTGATGAAGAATATTAAATGACCATTAAATGCAGTATTTCTCTTACATGGAGCCGTAAAAGCTAGACAATGACGGAAACTATTGATGCGATTCAGGAGCTTAGGAATGCAGAGAAGGAGGACTGAACTGATAACTGGAATCATAACATACTCTTGGCAGACTCAGAGGCAGAGCCAGGCTGAACCGGGCACTGTGAGGCAGGAAGTAAGTGAAGGGTCGAGGATACAGGTGGGGGCTGTCTCGCTCCTCAGCGAGGGTTTCAGGAGACAGGAGCTGAATCTGGTGTCCGGGCCCTTTTGAGGCCTAGAAACGGGGACTTTACAATGAAATAACGTGCACACTGAGAAACGTGGCAACGTAACTTTTACATAGGCCTAACATTCGTAGTATTCACGAAGACTGGAAACTGGCATACTAGAGGTGGACACAACTATAATTGCGTCTTTAATCGAACATGGGGAATACATATGCATATTAATCATTCACACATAACATATGATGGAGGACGCGTAGGGACACAGAACATGGCATAATTTACTTTTCCACAGCACAGTGAGCAAGGGACCAATGTGTGGGCATACCTATCCCACTTAGGGTGAAAAGTGTTACACAAAAAAATTATGGACGGAATGCTGAATTATTCATTCTCCCCCAGTCAAGTGATCTGGGTTAAATCCATTGTTCATTTGCTCACCATGCCACTCTAGTTTAGACCCAGCCATAGGCAAATCAGTATTGACCCAGTTCCTAATGGGAACAGTCCAGCCTGAATTGCCAAGCCAGGTCCTTCCTGGACTGAAAACAAACATCCTGGGACCGGTTTTGGGGTGAAACCCCTCGTCAACTAGGCTAGCTTGAATCCAGTGGCACAGTGAGCAAGGGATTCACCTCTGGGCATATCTATCCCACTTACGGGAGAAAAGTATTACTCAAACAAATGATGGATGGAGTTCCCATGAGAAACAGGGTCATGCCCTATTTGCATATGGCTGGGTCCAAGCTTGGGCGGCGTAGTGAGCAAAAGAATAATGGATTTAACTCTTGGCGTAGTGAGCAAAAAAACGATGGATTTGACTCTTGACTGGGGGGTGAATGTTTGATTCTTTCAGCATTCCATCCATCATTTGTTGTCACAGCACTTTTCACCCTAAGTGGGATTGTTATGCCCAGAGGTGGGTCACTTGCTCGTTCTGCCAATTGTTTCAAGCTGGCCCGGCAGATATGGGGTGTTACTCAGAAATCAGTCCCAGGATGCATGTTTCCGGTTCGGGGCGGACCTGGCTGGACAGTTCGGGCTGGACTGCTCTCATGAGGAACAGAGTTATGACTGATTTGCATATGGCTTTGTCCAAACTGGGGTGATTCTAGTGAGCAAAAGAACAATGGATTTAACCCAGATCTCTTGACTGTGGGTGAGTGTTTGATTCATTCAGCATGCCATCCATCATTTGTTGCCACAGCACTTTTCTCCCTCAGTGGGATGGGTATGCCCAGATGTGGTTCCCTTACTGCCTGTGCCATTGGATTCAAGGTAGCCTGGCTGATGAGGGGTGCTACCCCAAAAACTGGTCCCAGGATGCTTGTTTCCAGTCCAGGAAGGAACCTGGCTTGGCAGTTCAGACTGCACTGTTCCCATGAGGCTCATTGCAAATGGCTGGGTTCAAACTGGGGCGGAGTAGTGAGCAAAAGAACAATTAATTTAACCCAGATCACTTCATTAGGGGTGAATGTTTGATTCATTCAGCATACCGTCCATCATTTGTTGCCACAGGACTTTTAGAAATGTAACCTTTTCTTGTCTTAGCCATTTGTTGCCTACAGCCTGTTTCTGCTCACATGACTGGATGTAGTTGGTAGTTGGGCTTTGTGTCTTCTGATAAGCGTGGCTCAAATCCACCTGAGCGACTTACCTCACTCATCTATCATTCGCATATAATAAGCCAGCCAGGCAGTGGAGAAGGATTAGAAATAGGATACAAAGTTCATCTATAGATGGGCCCTGTCAGGTCTGCACTCCAGAGAATGCATCGAGAGGACTGACTCATATCATCACAGTAACACATTATAATACGAAAAGCAGAGAAAAACACGCCCACAGTGGAAAAGTACTGGACCCCGGAGAGGGTGAACAATGACCTCATACAAGAGGCATCTGCATCTGCTCTGTTATCACCTCCCAAGGACACGGAGCCAGGCTTTAGCATCTCCAGCACATGAGAACAGTTTGATAAGAGAGTTTCGCTAGTAGTTTCAGTCACAGTGGGCCGAGAGGCAAAACTGCTGACATGTGGAATATTCCTATTCCTACGGGGGGGGGAATGAGCAAGTGCAACTCGCACAGTAAGGGAGATGCTTCAAAATGGTGGCACACAGGCTAAGCTAAGAAAACTGAAATAATGTCACAGGCATGAATGATATAGAAAAAATATAAACGCAAATGCATAAATGAATATATCATTAGTTAGACACATTCTGCTAACTCATAAACGTAATGTATGTAGTGGGCAGGGCATGGAAAAACTGAAACCTATCAGACCCTCCTTTTAGCAGACTGTGGCTAACTTTATTAACCAAAAGGAGGGCCCTTACATCAAATTCTAAGGGTCGGGACACGAACCTAATCAAGAACATCGTCATCAATGAGCATCAGCCAATGGAGGTCATAAAGTTCAAGATCATTGGAAACAGGATATTGTTTTGTCCGTCTTTTAGAAACTCGTATGTTACTGGCACACATAGAACAACAAGGAGGAAGGCAATAAACACATAGGCCTCAAGTCAGTAACACACCCACAATTCCTACAACCCCCATCAAAATTTTCCGACCAGTATCCGTCTTATCTATGTCTTCAACTTGGGGAACCCTCCTTTTATGCTGCCCAGGCATTATAGCAAACCGTCGATGAGTCTTATGATAGTCTGAGGGTGCTACATAAACAGGGGGAAGTAAATAAGCCAAATAACAAATCCCACCCCATCCCTCAGGCAACCACAGATATCCAGTGTCCCCACACACAAAGTAAATGTTCGGGGGAGTAACTAGTGAAGGACTAAGGGGCAGGCGAATTGAGGCAGTCGCATTGCAGAAGCTGATAAACAACAAACTTAGGGGTCTAGATTAGAAATACAGTAGTGATTCTATATTTTTGTACCCATGCCAATTGTACATGAGGACAAACACAGTTGATCTAACAAACCATATCACAAAATGTGAAGCACCAGTAGACGTAAGTCACCCCTGGTTAAGGATTCCCATCAAAAGTCTTGTATGGATCAATATTCTCATTTGGTAATCCTTATCGGGTATTGTGTCTCTTGAGCATTGAGACCAGCATACCCTGATAGCCAGTTCGGGGTAGCGACCCACAATCACTCGGTACTACCACATGATGTTGATACGATGGGAAAGTGCAGTGCAAAAACAAATAAGTGGTGATTAAAAAAGGATAGGGAACTTAACAAAAACCAGTTTTAATAGACGTTAGCCCCTTCCCCTTTAAAAACAAGAACAGTATAACATCGTCATCGCAGTCCACACAAATAGCTGCGAGGAGACCAACATGTTTCATCCACAACGGGATGGTACCCTAGGCTTTCGTCAGGGTCTCTGTTCTATCTATATGCTACTGCTTATGAGTGAATAAAGTGTGAAAAACTATACAAAAAAACACACAAGTGAACAACAGTAAAGGATATAATATTCCTTCATCTGTGTAAACTCCTCTCTTCGGCACCTGGTTGACTTAATACTGTATGTTGGGAACAAACGAACAAGTGAATCACAATCAGCTATCATGGTCTGTTAAAAGAGGTGCATTGTTTCTCAAATAAGTACAAAAATTCATTACTCACCCAGGGTACCCGGGGAGTGGACCTCACCTCTTCCTGGACCTGGCTCAGGATATGTGAGACCCCGCTCTACAAGGACAGAAACCAACTTCGTAAAAACAAAGGGCAGCGGGATCAACCGTTGATCTGCTCTGGCAATGTACAAAATACGAAGTGAATAGGTCTTCTATACATGGAGTTAACTATCATTTACCAACTGGTCCCTAAATCAACGATTTAGAATGCAGATGCAGAAGGTGTCACCCACTTTAACGGGACCTCTTCCCTGAATACAAAAATAAGGTAAATGTCCAATAGTCGCTAGGGGTATCAGAGAATGACCACTACTATTTGCCCCAGGGGGGTGTCTATAGGCTAAGGAAGAGTTCAATTGCAGAAAACTCCCCCTCACTTTGTCAGTGTCATTGGATGTCACAAATCGTTCTACCTTCTTCGAGCAAGTTTCTAAAAATGTTACCGTACAAGGGATGAAGGGGGCAGAGGGCGTACTCGCATTGTCAATGTTGACCCAGTACCAGGTAGTCGTGGAGTCAGGAAATAAGGCTGTTGAAAGAATTTCACCCTACCAATCAAAGTGTACCAGCCCACGCAGCTATTCACAGGTGTCAAGGGAAGTGCCAGTAACCTGTCCTTCTTATATGCAGCAGAAGGAAGCAATCCACAGACCCAGCAATCTGTCACATTATACACAGCATGAGCATGATGTAAAGTTTTAATGAAAACATTGTCACGATAGCCCTTCCTCATGCATTGTTCACCATAATCAACAGTGATCATATTATGCTCTGGCGAGGGAGAAGGAGTAGGGACCAGCTTGTGGGCAGGATAAGCTTCATCTAGAAAGAACAGTATTCCAAGAATTAGCAAAAATATAATGATGAATACCACAAAAACCACTATTTTTCCTTTTCGAGACAGGACATGCCATGGTGAATCAAGTTCTGATCTGCGAGGAGCAGCAAAAGGCTGTTCCTCCTCGGGGATAGGACGGCCAAAAGGGATACATATCACCTACTGAACGGACCAAGGGATAGCCTAAAAGTTACAGACACTAAGGGGCACTACTAAAAAGTTCCAGACACTCCAAAACCGGCCAGAGGGGCGCTTCACCCTTCAAAAGGGCTCTTCTCCCTATGTCCGGTAAAGCCTCATAGGCAGGCTTTCAGTCTCGCAAACCCTAATCCCTCGATGGAGTCGCACAACTGCAGCAACTCAGGAGCACTGAACTTGGGCCCACACACAACTCTAGCGTCCCGTTCAGTAGTGTCTCAAAAGTGCACCAGGGCTCTTTCAGCAGTCCATCCCTATTACTAGGCTAGCCTGTTTAATATAGTCCACTCCTAATCCCTACCTCAGCCCCTCTTCCAGTGCTCAGTTCTTTCGCCTCTCTTTCCTGGGCCGCAAGTTATAGCGAGTGCTCCCTCGCACTTCAGGATCTGTGAACAGAATTGGGGAATCATTTTTAAAAGAGGTGGCTTCCGTTGTTTGTGCACTGTGACCAAAAGAAGCCTCGCTACTTGTACTCAGGGCTGGCCTCCGCGCGTTCTCGTTGTGTTCCTCCTCGGTCAGTAACGCATCAGAGAAGGGAATATATCGAGGAACGCTTTCGGTCTCGTGATCTGCAACGCCACCTCGTACCCACGCATCATAGGGTAGTGGAAGGGGGACCTTTTTCACGTGAGAGGCATGAGTCCACGCCTTCCGACCCTCCACTCGAAGTGCGGTGCGAGTGGTGAGGAGCACCAACTTGGCCTCCGACCACCTAGGCTCCAAACAGGACTTCCACTGATACCGCTTGATGAGGACCCAGTCCCCTGGGTTGATGTTGTGGCCAGGCCCCTCAGGCAACGGCTTCAGGGTGTCTGCTACCTGCTGATGAATAGAACGAAGATCTTTAGACAAGGCATATGAATAAAATTCAAATTCAAAGAAACCAAATGAGGTCTATTCTGTGCTTTCATATTGCTCTACTAATGTCTATTTGAAGGTGAACACATCGTACCTATCAATAAATTTGTGCACTGACAATAGGTAATACATTACATATCTGCCTTTTCGCTGTATTACCTGTAGATGGAAGTATGCATTTATTGAATTCTAAGAGAAGAGAAAAAATAAAACAAAACAGACATGTTGTATTCCCCCATTTGCACTTGAGAAACAGCAAAAAGGGAAGTTCAAACCGCTCTTCCTATAGCGAGCACACAGCGTCTACTTTATGAACCTTCACTGTTGTGCAAAACTTCAAACACTTTTAATATTCTTTTTCTTTACTCAAAACAACTATATTTCTGCTCATGACAATGCTCACATATTATAGAGGCAGTAAGAAACTAACTTCTACAAATCTTTAATTTCTAAAAATATTTCTGCTGAGGATCACACAAGCATCTTTTCACCTTTCTCACAATTTAGACCATGTAACATTTTAATTAGAGTTAAACCTGTTCACCAGCTCTAATAGGGAATATCAGATCAATTATACCGGCTAACTGATAGGAGACTTGTACACCTTTACTTAGTGCTGCACAATAATGATGTTGTTACCTAGGAATGTGACAGTACCGACCTATTGTTCCCTTCAAAGGTCAAATAAGGAAACACTAGTCAGGAGACAACTCAAGACCTGGCTGTTCGAGCAGTAGCGGACCCCTTCCCCCAAGCGCCTTGGGACCCTCCCGGGTGAGTAGCGCGCTATACAAGTGTTATGATTGATTGATTGGGCTGTTCCCTTCCTTTCATCCCTATCCAATTAAAATAATTCTCTAATAAAAACTCTCAGTTTACCCAACACTTGTCGAACAAAACTACCCACATCCAATTCCCCTTTTAGATCAAAGCAGGACAGGAGGGAGCAATACACATGTTACCTAGTTTTAATTTATATGAGAGCTAGCGGGGAGCTAGCTCCAGCGGGAAGCTAGCCTCCTCCCCCATTTTTGACAGAAGGAAATCTGAAACATATTTCACTTCGGTCAATACCATCAACCACTGGGTGTAGCGCTGAGCACATACAAAATTCTAGGGGATACATAGCACTTTTGAGAGGGCTAGAACATCTTTTAGCACATGTAGAAATGTCATTGCCATAAAATGATATGTGTGCCTATTAATATCTAATACAATGTAACTAAGGAAAAGTAGTAAGGAAAAGGAAATGGAACTGGGACACAGCTGAAGTCCCCCATAACTAGGCACTATGCGACATTCATTAGGGAAATGGCGGTAAAAGGAAAATCTATAAATGAACAAAAATTACTTAGGTAATGGTCAGACTTGTGACACAACACCATGAGTACACCATAGAACTCTCATATTTTCCCCTCCATACCCCTTGTAACCAAATAGACATACACTGCTGAAGTGTTGTCTGTGAAATTTAGGGACCAGAACAAATTCCCCATAGAGGAGGTTGTTCTAGTATCAATAATAGAATTGTCAAAACAATACAATACAGAAACATACATAAAATAAAAAACAAGCATACCAAGGCAGCAGGTATACTTGCTGTGCTAAGCACAGAAAGCATAGACAAATCACAGTCACACATGCAAATGAGCTGTGACACACGATACGATGCCATGCATTTCATGCACAGTGAGCCTGTGGCCCAAAACCCAGCATGCTGGCCTACTTAATTTGTCAGGCTTAAGATCAATCAGCATACCCTCCATGCAGAACAGAGCAAGCAATGCACAATAAGCCAAAGAAAACATAAAACACACAATAGCACAAAGGCCACAAAAGGAAAACACAATATTAGTTACTCAAAGGACTATATTTTTTTCTCATGCATATCATGCATCATGCGGTGTCAGTGCACACTTAATCTGTCTAGCACAAAGCTGCATCAATACTCACCGTAACACACAGATAAAAATATTTCCCATTGCACTGAAACGAAACAAATCAAAACACACACAAAAGAAACAACAACACAGAAAATATTGGACAAAAAAAGCAACCACTTAGTAAAAATACCTTCCACAAATACTTACCGTAAAACCTATGCTTGAAGCTCATTCACACCAGTTCACCGTTCACTTTCCGTTCTGAAAACCCTGTCTGCTGTCTTAGACAAGAACCAGTTCTAACCTCTTTACCCGTCAGCCAAGAATTTAAAACATTTAGCAGCATTGAAAATCACATGAGAATATTCTCACCCCCAGAACATACTAAATACTCCAGTGCACACTAGCAGACATTTGCGCAATACACGAACTCTGCATTTTTACTCAGCGGGTGGGGCACTGGGCCCACTGCAATGGTTTCCCATGGACAAACTGCATACAAATACTGTTACACACATATAGACATTACACACATATATACATTCCCACAAGGCCGCTCCTATGAGCAACACAATCAATATTTTTACCCGCCCTCGCAACATCAGTACTCCCCACTGGTATCCACTAGCAAAGACACTAATCAGTATGCCAATCAGGGACCCCCCAACTCAATTATTATTGAAATAGAAAAATGTTATACTATGACATGGTCCAACAGTGAAACAAAAAAAATCAACAACAAAAAAGGGACACGACAGACAACCAATAAATCTCTCTTTTCTTGTTGCCATTAAGCTGCACACAAATCAATCACTTACTGAATACCATTCAAACAAGAGGAGTAACACTCACTAACATATTTAGTAAATTAATTTTTCTCAAATCAATCCTTCTTTTCTCAGGCTAGGCCATGTTAAAGTGTAATTCTCTATGTCCAAATGGAATAACCTGTTGAAAGTTATTCATAATTTTGTTCCTTATTCTAAATCACATGTGTTCTGAACAGCAGTCTGCTGGAAAGAGCAGAACTCATAATTATGCAGACTCGCTGATGCTGGCTCCAACTGTGTATCTCTGCTGTCTGTGCCAGGAGCTGGGTCTCCTAGCCCCCCCATAATCTTCTGCCTGTACTCCTCTCTCGCTCTCGGTGCTTCTGCGAACCCATTGGAATGTGCTTATCACACAAGGTCACATCTACTACGCTCTCTACGGCTACAAGCATCTATGTTTCCATCCTACATAATCTTCAAAAACTGAATAAAAATGCACACACTGTTATTCTAAACCTTACCAACTCGGAGTTCTACAACCTTTTTTATTTGATTGTGGACTGAAACACATTCATTCAACAAGTCATGTTTAAAACTAACTAAACAACTGCATTTCACTCTCCTTCCAAGAGCTAAGAATTCTGGGCTGCTAGCCAGCCTTCCGCCTGCCCCTGGCATTCACCACCAAGGTCAAATCTGCCTCGGCTTGTCGGTCTGGCGCTGACAAAGCCAATAAGCCTTCCTAACTCTTTCTAACATTCAATAATTAACACTATTTTGGCAAATACATTTCTCTTTCTTTTTTTTCACTTTACACTCTTCCCACATTCTATTAATATACATTCTGATTACCGGTAATCAAATCCCTTTTTCTCCATCTTCTACTGTTCACAAATTGAGGGAATGGAAGAAACCAAATTCTTTTCCATAGAGCACAGCCCTGCATGCACTTTTAAACTACATGAAAAACACACTGATAGTCAGGCACACCCATCTCAGATAGCTCACAAGGACCAGACAATCTAACCTATGCAACAAGACGCACTCACTTCATTCAAACAAACATTTACACAAACAAAAGGCAGCCCACAGACTGCTCTCAACCCAAACCAATTATAACAAAATAAAACATGTTACATGAAATACATACCCCATCCTCTTAATCACTGCTCACATTGGCTCACTGAGCCAATAAAAGCAACTTTAAGTGTACACATTTTGTCTTCTTTTAAAACTAAAATTTCCTCTTTCTGCCACAACCTTAGGGAATCAAACATGCTCTGACAGGAGTGCCTAGCAAACAATCTCTCTTGCAAGTGATCTATCTTAACTGCATCAGAAATATTAAACAAAATCAAGAGTCTTCTACAGGACCGGGTTGGCTCTTGGCCAATCTGACATCAGTTGAACTGCAGCAACACCTAAAACATCGCAACTTACTGAAACACGGCATCTTGCACACTCAATCAAACGCCACCAAACTCACTCAATCAGATACCGCCAAAGAACCCACACATACCCAGGCACAAAAGAACCAAACAACTATCTCCACACACAACCACACACGCACACGCACGTCCTATGCATTGAATCCCTGCCAAACACGTGTTACCATAATGGGACAAGGCCCGTCGACCAAGTCCTGGGGAACCTGGACCCTACCGCAGACCGAACAGTACACTAACTGTTCTGAGGTTGGAGGACACATCCGCCACCCGGGCGGCACTGCAGACCGTTGCGCACTTTACCCCGGAAGATCTGGGACTCTTCCATCAAACCACTCACACTAGGGGTTTGGGTCCTTTCCCAGTATTTAACCGTGGTGAGCCACACTCCAGTCTCAGTACCACCCGGTTGGATGCTCTAAAACAGACATCCACCCGAAACCCTCATCACCAATAGTCTGTCAGAGCGCCACTTGCACTCTGAGTTCCCCGGAGCACACTAGCCCCAGGAGCACACCGGCTCCTCCAATCACCAGAGACACACCAGTCTCAGAGACACACCGGTCTCATGGAGCATCCCAGCTCCCTCAATCAACAGTCGGACCACTCACCTTCTGCTCGCAGAACCGACATCCACCGTTCTCCACCGCCGGCTGCTGGGACCAACACGGTCAGCTCCAAGGTTCCGCCTTCTGGACTCCGGCGCAGGATCTTAAACCAGGACCTCTCCCAATCAGCAGGGTGGGGCAGCGCTGCGAGAACCAAGCTCGGCATCAAAATGGGTATCCGGGCCCACCGTGCCGACCAGAGGGTCCCCGGCCTTCTGCTACCCACTTACGGGTGAGAAAGATCCTTATCACGGAGTCCCTGTTCGGGCGCCATCTGATAAGCGTGGCTCAAATCCACCTGAGCGACTTAGCTCACTCATCTATCATTCTCATATAATAAGCCAGCCAGGCAGTGGAGAAGGATTAGAAATATATTTATTAGGATACAAAGTTCATCTATAGATGGGCCCTGTCAGGTCTGCACTCCAGAGAATGCATCGAGAGGACTGACTCATATCATCACAGTAACACATTATAATACGAAAAGCAGAGAAAAACACGCCCACAGTGGAAAAGTACTGGACCCCGGAGAGGGTGAACAATGGCCTCATACAAGCGGCATCTGCATCTGCTCTGTTATCACCTCCCAAGGACACGGAGCCATGCTTTAGCATCTCCAGCACATGAGAACAGTTTGATAAGAGAGTTTCGCTAGTAGTTTCAGTCACAGTGGGCCGAGAGGCAAAACTGCTGACATGTGGAATATTCCTATTCCTACGGGAGGGGGAATGAGCAAGTGCCACTCGCACAGTAAGGGAGATGCTTCAAAATGGTGGCACACAGGCTAAGCTAAGAAAACTGAAATAATGTCACAGGCATGAATGATATAGAAAAAATATAAACGCAAATGCATAAATGAATATATCATTAGTTAGACACATTCTGCTAACTCATAAACGTAATGTATGTAGTGGGCAGGGCATGGAAAAACTGAAACCTATCACTTCCTTCTAGATAGCTGCACACAATGGGATCCTAGGTATGACAGAGTGGGCTATCACTGGTAGGATGGGAGGGAGGAGCTCATTTACACCTAAATAGGCAATTTCTGTCTCCACACAAAGAGCTACATAGCTCCTGTATTTAGCCTGGAGCCACAGCAGGAAAGGCAGGGTATCTGTCCACTTCGGAAGCAGCCTCTAGAAGTCTTTCCCCAATTCAAAGGTACAACTGTAAATAAAATAATGACCTCAGACACCACCATTTCAGTACACTTCTGAACCTGTGGATACTGTACCAGGAAGAAGGACTGCTGTGCTGATGAGGACTAGGCCTGCATCTCTTGAACCCAGAGTGACACCAAAGGCTAGTTAGCTGGCTTCCTGATCTGAAACCTTAGGGACATAACAGGCTTCCAAAAACATTTCACCTGCACCTGTACTCTGCCATCTGTGAGTTTATCCGGCCAAATGGTGCCACTCCAGTCCTGGACCTTTGTAAGGTGCTTACCAGTGGAACCGATGCATCCCCACTGCTGAGCGGCACATCTCAGAGCAGAGCGAAACATATCCTCTGTTGGGAGGTGCTTCTACAGGCAGGAGGGAAGCAGCGTTGCTGCTGCGTGGATTGTTCCCATCGCAAAGACCGACTTGGCCTCGCAGGACATGGAAGTGACACATCTCCATGAAGGCACGGTGCATCCAAGGCCCAGGTGCACGCAGCTCTTGCAGACATCAACCTTGATGATGACCTCCCTGGCACCAGACTTTTTATCACAAACCCACATCGATGGGATATTCGACGGCCGCAAGAGGACTTCGTACCACAGCCCTGTGCATCTCAGAACCAAAGCATCTCTCCAGGTGTTCAGCTCATCATCGTACCGTATCCATGCAACACTACACAACCAGGATTCAAGGTACTTTGTTCAACACACCCAACCCGCACTCTTTTGTGGTTGGCCTGAACTTGAGACTTTGTCCCAGTCCGGCATGACCAGATATCCACAGTTTCAGCTTTGTGCTTTTTTGTGCAATTCTGACCTTAAACTCTATAATTGAATATCACCAGTTCTACTAATTGGATTTTTGCCATTTTGATATTGTTTTGTTTAATAAAATAAGCCCAATTTGTTTAACATAGCGTGGATCTTTTTTGTGTGGTGTTTATACTGTTGCATTGTTTGAATGTTGCACAAATATTTTACACATTGCGTCTAAGTAAAGCCGGACTGCTCTGTCAAGCTACATGGGGTAACCATAAGTTAAATTTGGGTTTACTTGTGCCTTTCCCTGGATTGTGGTTGCTGCTTGACCAGGGCTCACACCCCAGTCAACCAACAACCCAATTTCTATCAGGGTGCATTATCTTTAACTCATCGATTACGACTCTATGCATTATACAAAACATCAATTTTCAGAAATAAATTTGGACATTTTCAAAAACCCTTCGCAGTATTGTGCTGCTACGCACAGGATTATGATGCCTGCCATTCAATGCATGCTCTAAATAAATAGTTTTGAATGCATCCGCTATTAAACTAAACTCATTCGCAGTAATTAAATGCAGTGGTTCATAGGGCAGCTTAGTTAGTGTCCTCAGCCAGGGGTTGTCATCCCTGTTAATTTTTAAGTCAAAGGTCCTTGACCCAGAAACCACTTCAATTGGGCTATTTGATATGCAAATCTCTGTACTTGCAATGTTCCCTCGTACCTTCTGGGTAAAGTGCGAATATGAGAGAAATAAAATGATGGCCACATTACCCGAAGACACAAAACTCCAAGGTTTCTGAAATTGAAATCTGCAAGGCAATGTTTCCCACTTTCAGGTTTGAACTGTTCGAATGAATTTCCAACAAAATTGGCAACGTGCTGCAATTTACGATTTGTATGTATTTTTGTAATATATCTGTATTCCTTAAACAGCTACCTCACTTCTTACTCCAATCGTTATTTATATTAATATGTGTACACATTATTTTTACACAGCTGTGTTTTAGCGTGTTTTAAAAACGGACTGTATGAATAAATCATTAGTTGCAAATACGTTCATATGATATCTTTGTTCTCATAATTTAGTTAGAATTAATTTTATTATTTTAAAGGATCACCTATTCCAGTGGGCATTGATGTGCAGATAGAAAGCATTGACAGTATTTCAGAAGTTGACATGGTAAGTTTTGAAATGATCAAAATCTTGCCTGTAAACCATTTTAAAATTTCTTTGAAGTATAAAGTCTGATTTGAATTCTTTATTTGTACATTAGAGGACATTTCTGCTTTGCCACCTGATGTGGAAGTGGCAACGTTTTATTCAACCCAAAGTCGATGAAATCGTTGTTCATTTTTGCTGTTCTCTATAGGTGTTGGAAGTAGGGGTGCAGAGGGGTGCTACAGCACCCCAAAATAGCCATGATGGAGTTCCAGAGGTGAATGAGCAATAAAGATGCTTTTAAATGTTATTTTTATCATGCCACTTTTGCTGTGCATAGAGAGACCGAGGCTAAATGTCAGGCTATGTCTTCTGACAAACTGATGCTTATTCTTTTATCATGAAAATTAAAATTTACTTTTCTTTGTCTGACTGCAAAGCGAGAGGATTTCGTAAAATGAACTATGTGACAGCCTTAATGGTGTGAAAGAAAAGGCTGTAAGATGTATATTTTTTTCAAGCACACAAAAAACTTCAAATACTATAAATGAACTGTGCAACTTTTCTAAATTATACGTTTGATGGAAACAAAGATTATAATGTGATCAAAACAAATAAATACACTTTACATTATGATGCACAACAAATATTAGCCGAAACCTGATTTGGGGTACATTATCACGTATGCACTATGTATTAATATCAGTAAAATATGTCTGTACATATTAAATCCCCATTTCAATGGAGAATATGCTGCCTGTAAATGATAGTCCACTAAAACACCATGCCATAATATACTTGCAACAATGTGCTCCAAAATTCACCGGCTACATAACACACCCTTACCACTTTACTGCTGAACAAGCGTTACTCATGTTCTACACTTGTTCTTTGTGTGATGCTTGGATTTTCACAATTCTTATGACTAAAGTGATGCAACATTGATGGTAACACTCCACTCTGAAAATTGTTCCAACACCCTTGCTTTTTTCATAAGAGGCAGTTGATTGATGTCCTGCTTTTGTCAATAAAAAAGTGGTGAATGGGAATGCTTAATTTAATCTGACAAATAGGTAATTAATATGGGTCCCTTACATTTTCATGTTTTAACTCACTTGTGCCATTACAGAAGAGAACCAATCATTTGCAAATACGGTTTGGCTCTTGCTGCATAAGGAAATGGCTAGCGCAAATTTCTGTGCCCAACCCATTTGAACAGCAACACAAGCAATGCCATACAGGTTTCTACAATGCAAAAGAATGAATCCCTGTGACACCGAACCGAGGAGCACAACTCTAGGCATACCCACACTACTGATCATGACCCACATATCCAGCTAAAAACTATGGATTAAAATGCTTGAAATATTCTTAACCAGTAGTGATTACCGTGGATGTCTTTCAAATCACTCTTTTAAAAAAAGTTTTCTGTGCCTTTAGAGAAGAGAATCACAGCTTTGAATAGTTCTAGGCTATGCTCCTTTTGGATAAGTTCACAACCAACTCCTTCTTGATTTTAGCATCTATGAGCCTCATCATTTAAGTGCATCTGGAGATGCTATGGCAAGCCATGCAAGGGATCTAGGGGCACATTAGCAACAAATAGCGATATTTATCGCTAAATGCGCTTAGCGCAATTTTTTTTATCGCTGCCTATCGTCGGATATTATCGCAGGGATAACATGCTATTAGCAACGTTGGTCTCTAATGCGATGAAATATCCGGCGATAGCGGCTCAATGGGTGAATATCGCTGGAAATTAACCTGATATCCACCTCCCATTGGATAAACAGGTTATGTCATGGTCTGAGCAGGCGTTAGGTTCTGGCGATAATCCCGCTTATCGTGACTTTTTTAATCGCACAGCCTGCCTTGCTAATAGGCGATAGCTGTGTTAGGGACAGCTTTCAGTCGCTAACAGGTTGGGTACGCCCACTTTGCATGTCATAGCGATAAATATCGCTGACATGCAAAGTGGGCACCAAACCGGTCGCTATCGCCTAAAAGCTGTCTCTAACTGCTTTTAGCGACAGCTTGCTAATAGGGCGATAAAATTATCGCCGCTTTAGCAGGAAAAAGTCCTGCTAAAGCGGTGATAATGCCCTTGCTATTATGCCCCCTACTTCTTACCATACTCACGCCACTTTAGATGATGCACGTAGCAACAAGTAATGCATGGAAATACTCAAATTAATCTATACTGCTGGTAATCGCTCTCAACATATTCCATACTGTCACACTTTCGTTTATCTAAGCCACTAACGGAGGGGACCAATCATATGCAAACTAGTCTTGCTCTTCCCCCAATATGAACAGCTCAAACAGCCCCACAGTATCCCCTCTGAATAGAAATACGACCACCGCAAATTGATGTGACCGTGCTAGAGTTCATGAGTTATGTGCCCCGATTTAAGCTTTGTTGGATATCATCAGTGTCGGGCTGCTGGGTATATGCCAAGATTCCACAGGAGCAAAGATGAGAGCACCCCGAACTTCCAGAAAACATTACCCCATAGCCACCGGAAACGCACTCACAGGGGGCTGTTCCCTAAAAGTATGGGGGAATATTCCAAGGAGTGTCCACCACTCTCCCCATACGTGGTTAGTCGTGCTGCTGATAACAGTCGGGCAGTATAACAGGTACTGTAAGTAAGACAATACAGATAATAAACAGGGTTGTCATAAAAACTTCTAACAAACCTTGAAGTATACTCAGCTCCGTCGGTCCACTTAACCCAAAGTAGAGTTCAAAGGTCCTATGTCAGGAGACCCCAGAAGAGAATTCACCACTGGTCGAATTCCTTGATCGAGTTATGGCCCATAAGAAGGGCAGGGGTAATAAAGGCACACTATTCTGTATTCATACTGAGTAAACACAAGCCAGGGAGATTAGAGTAGATGGAGGACTAAAAGAAAGACAGAGCAAAAGACAGACTGCTCTAAAAGGGAAAAATAAAGACTCAGAGAGGCTCTGGCCGGCTTCCAAGTAACTAACACCAGAAGCAGAGCACAAACCAACCCTGGAGGAGTGCCGTCCGGCTTCACAAGCGAAAAGGAAGTGGAACAGCAACACACTGAGAACCACAAAGGAAAGAAGCGGAACAACTATCTCCTAAAGGGACTGAGGAAGATGAGGGCTGTCCAACTCAAGGAGGAGGGAAGGATGGGGACAGCCAAATACTCAGGTCGGAGATAGTAAAGGGCCGACCAGCTCTGGGAAATAGCAACGAGCGGAACAGCCTCTTACTCAGGGGTCAGGAGAAGTGAAGGGCTGTCATTAGCCGTGAGGCAAAACGCGTCTGTCAGGGGGGGGAGGGGGGAGGTTGCATCAATAAAAGCATCAGCTTCAGATTCTTCGTGTGTGCCTTCCTTCTTTACACCTAATCGAGGTGTGGCATTGAAGAAATATATATATGTATATATATATATATATTACCTACTGGCGGTCGCCAGTAGGTATATATAGTTAGGATTTTTTCTCTATGGGTTTTTTGAAAATTCTATGTCTAATAACTTTGGCGTTTGTGGACGGAATCGGCTGAAATTTTCAGGAAAATGGCACATTTTGTTTCTGAGCAGCCCTTGAAAATTTGGGGGGGGTTCGTCCAGTGGGGGCCGAGAAAAAAGGGGGGTCCCAAAACGTGTTTTTAACATTGAGTTTTCCATAGGGCGGTTGGCCTCACTTTTAGCCCGAACGGCTGAATGGATTTGCACGAAACTTGGCAAAATTGTAGGGACTGGTAGCCCGATGTGCCTTTTGTAGGTCTCAATATATGTGCTCCAGTGGATTTTGAGAAATTAACGTTTAAAAAAAGATATATATCTGTAACAGCGGACCGGTTAGCGCTCTGGTTCGCGGACTTTTCGCGCAACGGAGCTTTGTGAAGCGAAGCTGATTGGTTCTCCGGCGTCTGTCAACATTCCAAACAGTCCGTAGCGGCCGCCATCTTGTCTCTCGGTAGGATCGAGAGACAAGAGGAGGTCAAAACAAAGGGGGAAATAACTATAAGGGGGCATAGTAGATCCTCGCTGACCCCCTAGGTTTGATGTGGAGGTTTTAAAAGGGCCCCGCGGGGCAAAAAAAAATAATAATAATAATAATCGAACGGCTGAATGGATTTGCACGAAACTTGGCAAAATTGTAGGGACTGGTAGCCCGATGTGCCTTTGCTAGGTCTCAATATATGTGCTTCAGTGGATTTTGAGAAATTAACGTTCAAAAAAAGATATATATCTGTAACAGCGCACCGCTTCGCGTACTTTTCGCGTTACGGAGCTTTGCGAAGCGAAGCTGATTGGCTCTCCGGTGTCTGTAAACATTCCAAACAGTACGTAGCGGCCGCCATCTTGTCTCTCGGTAGGATCGAGAGACAAGAGGAGGCCAAAGCGAAGGGGCAAATGACCATAAGGGGGCATAGTAGATCCTCGCTGACCCCCTAGGTTTGATGTGGAGGTTTTAAAAGGGCCCGCGGGGCAAAAAAAAAAATAATAATAATAATCGAACGGCTGATGACCATAAGGGGGCATAGTAGATCCTCGCTGACCCCCTAGGTTTGATGTGGAGGTTTTAAAAGGGCCCCGCGGGGCAAAAAAAAATAATAATAATAATAATCGAACGGCTGAATGGATTTGCACGAAACTTGGTAAAATATTAGGGACTGGTAGCCCGATGTGCCTTTGCTATGTCTCAATATATGTGCTTCAGTGCATTTTGAGAAATTAACGTTCAAAAACAAGATATATATCTGTAACAGCGCTCCGCTTCGCGGAGATAAAATTATATGTGTATTACCTAGCTGTTGCTAACACCAGTTAGCGACGGCTAGTAGGAGATAGCGACCATCTTGGGTCCCACTTTGCATGTGAGTGATATTTATCACTAATGACATGCAAAGTGGGCATGCCAAGATGTTAGCGACTGGAAACAGTCGCTAACATCGCTATCTCCTATTATCAACTTTTGGAAATATTCGAGATAAGCGCGAATATCTCCAAAAAGTAACAGCTGCCCTGAGCAGTTCTTAGCCATGTTATCCAATGGGAGGTGGATAACATGGCTAAGAGCATTAGCTCGGTAATGCATGAATATCGCGGAGTTTTCAGCGACATTAATGCATTGCGCTCGTTTTTTATCGTATTTGCGATAAACCTTGATAATAGCAAGGTTTATCTGCGATAATTTCTGACGGTAAAAAAATCTTTGCAATGCATCGTTAGGGATAAATATCGCTTAACTTTGGTAATATGCCCCAACGTCTGTTAACGTTCGATTCGAAGGAAATCAGGAATTGTTGAAAAACATTGTGTGCGCCATCTTGTCTTTTTTCAAATGCCACACTTTTGTCGTGCACGGCAGCCATTTTAGATGCCTTGACCAGATCCACTCTGTGAACGCTGTCGATCCTTAGCATGGCTCCCCACCCTCGCAAGCATCTCCCCCAGGCAGTGGTCACCCCCGCTCTCTGTTTTATGCATGGGTAATAAACCTCCCCCCATCTGCGCTGTTCTTCCCTGAGAATCACACCCTGTGCCCGCCCGACACCTCCCTTTCGCCCTATTCACTACCGCACCCTCTGACACTCCTTTTCCTCTGTGTCCGATTGTCCAGGCCGGTCCTAGGCTATCAGCTAGCCCTGCAGATGTAGTTTATGGCCACAGCTGTAAAGAATCACCCGTCTTCAAAGGAGTTATAGTAGATCAAGGCCCACACTCGATGAGATCCGTCACAGCAGAAGCGTTGCTATTATCTGAAAACCATTCTGTATTGTGATTGGGGAGGGGACCGAGCGTGAAGCGGAAGATTCCAGGGATGACTCTTTGTACATCAAAGTTTTTACAATTATGTGTCACATTAAAAATATATAGCACTCCGACAAAGTAGTAAGATTATAAAACTTTAATAATTTATAAATATATACAAGAAAACAAAAATAGTAATAACATATAAACATTTTTAGAGAAAAACAACGAAGTAGCGGTCGGCTGTGCGAATAGTCCCAACGCAGCACAACGTCCAGATTTCCGGCGTGGGGCGTCGCGGGGGGTGGGTGATCAGTAGCAAACTGTTGTGCGAATAGTTCCAAGGCAGCAGAACGCGCCGAAATCTAGATGACACAAAAGTGATGTCTAGTAAGTTGCCACCCAGCAAATAACGGCGTGGGGCGTCGCGGGGGGTGGGTCATCAGTAGCAAACTGTTGTGCGAATAGTTCCAAGGCAGCAGAACGATGGCACCAAGGTGATGTCCAGTAAGTTGCCGCACTGGTTTTGGTATCCTACAATGCTGCTCCGAATAACGGCGTGGAGCGCCCCGGGGGAGGCGGCGTGAACGGGCCTCTCCAGGTGGAGTCTCGTCTGTTGTAGTGGGGCGCCCCTTTACCGTTTCAGTTGCCATTCCGTCCGCTTTTGGTCCACTGTGTCAAAATCCGCCATTCAGCTGAGTTGCGCCCACTCTTGCGGTGCAGCGATAGGCGGCTGTCACAGGACTCTCAAAATGGCGGCAGGCTGTTTCCTTTTTGGGCCTGGTCCACTGAAATGGCCCTGGGACACCTTGGAAATCGGACGCTTGTCTGCTAGGTCTTGGACCCCATTCTCGAAAGCGTCCCCTCCGCCTTGAGAATTCATCAAAAGTTTTGGGGGCCCCGACTCCTGCAGGCTTCTGGTGGGGAGCGGCTGCCATGATTGCTCGCGGAATGACCACGACGGAGCTACGAGATGGTGGTGCTCTCATGGTGACGCCAGCTTCAGTCTGAAACATCCAGAAACAAGGTGGGGCTTTCATCGTTTGGGGGAAAAAAAAAGTTTTCATCCAATGAAAAGTGTTATTTTTAGGTCATATGATCAAGCCTTCCATCATTAGGAAACCAAAAGTAAAATGAACCAATGAAAAGTTTTATAAACAAGTCACATGACCTGTTATGCTGCATAGGGTATAAAATGCGGAGAAAATACGTTGGCACGTGAGGCGGCGTCAGTAGCGGACCGATGTGCGAATAGGCCGAAGGCAATACAACGCGCCAAGATCCGGATGGCATCGAGGTGGTGTCATAGTTGAGAGTTCTGAGCAGCGGTTGTAACACTGTCTGAAGCTTATTTGCAGCTGCTGCAGCTTCACTACGCGCCAAGATCCGGATGGCACCGAGGTGGTGTGTAGGAAGTTGCCGCACTGGTGTGGCCATCCTACAATGCTGAAAGTCGGCGTGGGGCGCCCCGTTGGCCTGTGAGTTTGCGTCAGTAGCGGACCGATGTGCGAATAGGCCGAAGGCAGCACAACGCGCCAAGATCCGGATGGCACCGAGGTGGTGTCTAGTAAGTTGTCGCACTTCTGTGGCCATCCTACAATGTTGAAAGTCGGCGTGGGGCGCCCCGTTGGCCTGTGAGATGGTGTCAGTAGCGGACTGATGTGTGAATGGGGCCAAAGGCAGCGCAACAATATTTTCTACTATATTTCCGGTGTAGAAGAGACCACAAGGCGCTGAGATGCCAAGATCCGGATGGCACCGAGGTGGTGTGTAGCAAGTTGCCGCACTGGTGTGGCCATCCTACAATGCTGAAAGTCGGCGTGGGGCGCCCCGTTGGCCTGTGAGATGGCGTCAGTAGCGGACCGATGTGCGAATAGGCCGAAGGCAGCACAACAATATTTTCTGACTGACACCACAAGGCGCTGAGATGCCAAGATCCGGATGGCACCGAGGTGATGTCTAAGTTGCGGACTGATGTGCGAATGGGGCCAAAGGCAGCGTAACAATATTTTTTGTATGGAAGATACCACTAGGCGTTGAGATGCCAAGATTCGGATGGCACTGAGGTGATGTCTAGCAAGTTGGTGTGGTCATCCTACAATGCTGAAACTCGGCGTGGGTCACCCCATTAGCCTGTGAGATGGCGTCAGTAGCGGACCGATGTGCGAATAGGCCGAAGGCAGCACAACGCGCCAAGATCCGGATGTCACCGTGGTGGTTTCATAGTTGAGAGGCACTTCATCTGCAGTGGGGCGCCGAGATCCGGATGGCACCGAGGTGATGTCTAGCAAGTTGCTGTACTGGTGTGGTCATCCTACAATGCTGAAACTCGGCGTGGGTCGCCCCATTAGCCTGTGAGATGGCGTCAGTAGCGGACCGATGTGCGAATAGGCCGAAGGCAGCACAACGCGCCAAGATCCGGATGTCACCGTGGTGGTTTCATAGTTGAGAGGCACTTCATCTGCAGTGGGGCGCCGAGATCCGGATGGCACCGAGGTGATGTCTAGCAAGTTGCTGTACTGGTGTGGTCATCCTACAATGCTGAAACTCGGCGTGGGTCGCCCCATTAGCCTGTGAGATGGCGTCAGTAGCGGACCGATGTGCGAATAGGCCGAAGGCAGCACAACGCGCCAAGATCCGGATGTCACCGTGGTGGTTTCATAGTTGAGAGGCACTTCATCTGCAGTGGGGCGCCGAGATCCGGATGGCACCGAGGTGATGTCTAGCAAGTTGCTGTACTTGTGTGGTCATCCTACAATGCTGAAACTCGGCGTGGGTCGCCCCATTAGCCTGTGAGATAGCAGTTCTTTGGATTTGGGCCTGGCTCGTCTGCTGTAGTGGGGCGCCCCTTTACCGTTTCAGTTGCCATTCAGCTGAGTTTCGGCTGCTCTTGATGCTACAGCGACAGGCGGCTGCAACAGGACTCTCAAAATGGCGGCCTGTTCTTTGGATTTGGGCCTGGTCCACTAAAATGGCCCTGGGACACCTTAGAACTCGGACGCTCGATTTTTTTTTCCTTTCCTGTACATGCAAAAAAAGGTAAATGCCCGGTACGTTACACGCTTCATCTGCCACGATGAACTCTCTAGAGGAACCGAAAAAAAATATAGTTGTGGTAACTATACCATGCATCGTCATATGGAGAGGTGGCACCAATTAATTATAGTGCTGCATAAAAGAGAGATTTGGAGGAGAACCCCTGACCTGCTAGTACATTCATCAAAGAAGTGGCACTGAGAGCTTCAGAGGCAAGGGAAACGGTCCCAAATATTTAGAAGAACTTTGGAAAGATTAAAATGACATGTTTAGATTGTGGCAAATTTATTTCATGTGGACATCTGAGTGTTACTCTAATAAATACAGCATATGAACATCATCATAGTCGATGGTTGGTAGAGACATTTTGACTATATCCTGGACCTGCCCGTCCTCGCCCAAAATGGCGCCAGAATAAATGGGACTCGTAACTCCTTGTTGTGTACTGGTTGCAGAACCTTGAAATCACGAGATACGTATGCAGTTTTGAAGCACATGGCGGGCGGGGACGAGAATTGATTGAATATTTCGACATCCCTATTGATATTAAGTTCTGATGTGTTATTGATTACTGTACTGTTGAAAGTTCGAATTAACGTCACCCATGGTACTTGCCCGCAAATGTATATCTAGATAATTTTATTGTAACTGGCCCTGTCGTATTTTAATTATAAAATGTACGTCCACCGATTCCGTAACTGTTAGACACCTTAGTTCTTGCAACCTAATGGCCCGCCCGTTACGTTCCTCTACAGTGTAAATGTCTATTCATCATATACGATTACAGTTTGCTCCGTGGCCGGCCCACGTGGTTATAGGCTCGTATTTGTATAATGAAATTTTCACAATAAAGGTTTTTAAAAGAAAACATGGTAGTAGTATATACATTGGTAAAGTTTTTAATAATAGTCACTGTTTTAGAATCATTAAAAGGCAAGTGAAATAAAGCAGACCAATTACATGAAGGGTAAAAGGTATAATACGAAGGAACGCAGTAAAGATAAATGGTCAAGGGCTGTTGTGTTTTCTATTCCTGCAACATAAAGTGATCGATAAGAATCTCATATTCAGGCGTATCGGCGACTAAGACAGCAGGTCGACCCTCTTTTGCTCAACGGCTCCGTCATGGGACGAAGAAACGCTCTTTTTCTCGAAAAAAGAATATATTTTACTTGCAGGACAGTTGTAAAATTTCCGGGAAAGTACATTAGCCTGGAACATTATAACATATATTTAAGAAAAAATAATGTTCGGAAGTAATGAAAAGCGTAATTTTTAGGTCATATGACCAAGCCTTTCATCATTACAATAAGAAAAGTAAAATGAACCAATGAAAAGTTTTATTAACAAGTCACATGACTTGTTATGCTTACGTTACGCGCTGCGCGCCCCGGATGACTTCCGGATGCGCTAACGCGGCGCGTCATATGACGCATTACGCGACAACGCAGGTACAGAATATAGTCAAAATGTCTCCACCAACCAGCGGTCGGAACACAACCCCTTTCAGCAGGCTAAATAGTTCTGTTAAATGACAACAGAAGGGACAGGCAACAAGAACCATCAGTCAAAGAGGGGAGGGCTAGTTCTTCTCTACCGGGTTACATTGGGGCGCTACCGGAACTGATCGAATTGGTAGTCTACAGTGTTTCTGGATGTTTCAGACTGAAGCTGGGGTTAGCATGAGAGCAGCACCATTTCGTAGCTCCGTCGTGGTCATTCCGCAACCAATCATGGCAGCCGTTCTTTATCGTTATTTTGGGCGGGGTGGGTGGCGGAGCAGAGCTGTTTTGCAGCCATCATTGTGTGGAGTTCAGTTCATCTCACTAGTTTTGTATTTGTCATGAGGGGTTGTTCCTAATGTTTCTATTTTAGCGAGGTCAAAAAGAGATCCCATTAGTGGCCTACTGATTTTGCTCGATTCCTTTTCTTTTTTTTTACACGATTTTTCGTTATCTGCAAAGACTAAACAGAGTATTGCGACTCTGTGTTTGTTTGTAAATAGAGAATGAACCAAAGAGAACTAATTCTAAAACAGTAAATACTTGGATAACAATGAATCAAATGGAGAGAGAAGCAGGCACGACGGATTACAATGGGGGCAAAGACCTGCGTTAACTACCTTTCACTATCTGCAAAGAGAGAGTACTCCTAATAGAAATGAGGGGGGGGGGCACCATTCAAAGCAGATCAGTGTGCATAAACACGAAAATGTTTTCACTTACCACGTACTTGACATTCGACAGCTTATGATATTTGCTATTAAAAAACCATTGAAATTCACTGAAAAAACCATAGGTTATAGACCATATATAGTTAGGAATTAGCATTTACAAAACCTTGAAAATTCACTGAAAAAACCATAGGTTATAGACCATATATAGTTAGGAATTAGCATTTAAAAAACCTTATTTTACTCACACAAAACCATTGAAATTCCATATATAGTTAGTTGCACTAACTATATATCGCGCACCTGCAATCCACTGCTGATGATGTCACATATTACATCATTCATGACATGGTCAGTGACATCACTGATGACATCACTGATGACATCTCAAATGACATCACTGATGACATCACTGATGACAACATCCAGTGACTGTATGTTTCTGTAAAGTTAAAATGTGTCTTACATATTGAAGAATGAGTGGAAGTATAAGTGTCTGGACAAAGGATTTAGTAGGTGCATGACTGAATGCATGAGTGAGTGATTAAATGTGTCTCACTGAGTGCATGGGTTAGTGACTAAAGTGTCTTAATTTGTGCATCATTATGTCTGTTGTTCTGTAAACTGCTGCATGTTTTGATCAGTAGCTATATGATTAACTATATGGGTTACTGATTGATTGTCCAAGTATTTGTATGGGAGACTGAGTGTGTGTGTGGCTGGCTGGGAGGTGTGTGACTCTGTGCAGATCAATGTGTACTTGTATCAATGATTGTATAACAAGGTAAGTATGTGTTAGTATATGTTTGAAAATGTAAGGTGCTCTATGTTTAACTGTATAGACAAGAAAATGGAAGTGTCATTGATTCTTTACAGGACTGACTAGGTGTGTGAGTAACTCCATGGATGAGTGGCAGACTGTGAGTGTCTGTATAGGTGTATGAGTGCATATGATAGTGTTGTAAAGATGAGTGATTGTATGTATGAATGATAGTATGGGTGAATGAGTGAAGGTGTGTGTAGACGTAGGAATCAGTGAGTGCGTATGTAGTAACTAGTATTGGTGTGTCAATGGTTTCAAAAATTATATTCTGTATTTAACACTGGGTGAAACAGAGGTTATATTAAAATGTGAGGAGATGCATTGTATTGTCACATGAATGATATCATCAGTGATGTGGTCATTGATGTCAAATGAGATGTCATCAGTGATGTCATCAGTGATGTCATTTGAGATGTCATCAGTGATGTCATCAGTGATGTCACTGACCATGTCATGAATGATGTAATATGTGACATCATCAGCAGTGGATTGCAGGTGCGCGATATATAGTTAGTGCAACTAACTATATATGGAATTTCAATGGTTTTGTGTGAGTAAAATAAGGTTTTTTAAATGCTAATTCCTAACTATATATGGTCTATAACCTATGGTTTTTTCAGTGAATTTTCAAGGTTTTGTAAATGCTAATTCCTAACTATATATGGTCTATAACCTATGGTTTTTTCAGTGAATATATATATATATATATATATATATATATATATATATATATATATATATATTACCTACTGGCGATAGCCAGTAGGTATATATAGTTAGGATTTTTTTCCTATGGGATTTTTGAAAATTCTATGTCGAATAACTTTGGCGTTTGAGGACAGAATTGGCTGAAATTTTCAGGAAAATGGAACATTTTGTTTCTGAGCAGCCCCTGAAAATTTGGGGGGGTTTCGTCAAGGGGGGGCCGAGAAAAAAGGGGGGTCCCAAAACGTGTTTTTCCCATGCAATTTTCCATAGGGCGGTTGGCCTCACTTTTAGCCTGAACGGCTGAATGGATTTACACCAAACTTGGCAAAATTGTAGGGACTGGTAGCCCGATGTGCCTTTGCTATGTCTCAAGATATAGGCTCCAGTGGTTTTTACGAAAATTAACTTTGAAAAATATATATTGGGCTACATTGGGCTATATATATGTTGGAGCCCAAATGTAGCCCAATGTAGCCCAATGTAGCCCAATGTAGCCCAATGTAGCCCAAAGATGGCCACCAGAGACAAAAAAAACAAATGTAGCCCAAATATCAGCCAGATGTAGCCCAACTATAGCCCAATGACAGAATGTCCCAGAGTGTTCTAAAGAACAACTAGAGTGCTAACAGTCCTACTTATTACAAAGGTATGGCACACCTGAAGCCATCTTGATTGGAATAAAGTGGTAACTCTTAAAACATTTAATTTAAAAAGGAACAAAATGAGGGGGTTCAATTTGCCATAGAAAGTATGATTAGCGAATATATGACGAAATCCCGCATAACATCAGTCTGCAAAAAAAATCCCGCATGTACTATTAGGCCGCAAATTAAAATAACGAAAACTTTTAGAACGAATATGCCTTTAGCATACACTAAACAACTAAACTACCCTAAACCCTAAAACACTACCCCCAGCATGACCCTACACTACACAAACAGTACAACACTACCCTAAACCCTAAAACACTACCCCCAGCATGACCCTACACTACACAAACACTACAACACTACCCTAAACCCTAAAACACTACCCCCAGCATGACCCTACACTACGCAAACACTACAACACTACCCAAAACCCTAAAACACTACACCCCAGCATGACCCTACACTACGCAAACACTACAACACTATCCTAAACCCTAAAACACTACCCCCAGCATGACCCTACACTACACAAACACTACAACACAACCCTAAACCCTAAAACACTACCCCCAGCATGACCCTACACTACGCAAACACTACAACACAACCCTAAACCCTAAAACACTACCCCCAGCATGACCCTACACTACGCAAACACTACAACACTACCCTAAACCCTAAAACACTACCCCCAGCATGACCCTACACTACGCAAACACTACAACACTACCCAAAACCCTAAAACACTACACCCCAGCATGACCCTACACTACGCAAACACTACAACACTACCCTAAACCCTAAAACACTACCCCCAGCATGACCCTACACTACGCAAACACTACAACACTACCCAAAACCCTAAAACACTACACCCCAGCATGACCCTACACTACGCAAACACTACAACACTACCCTAAACCCTAAAACACTACCCCCAGCATGACCCTACACTACGCAAACACTACAACACTACCCTAAACCCTAAAACACTACCCCCAGCATGACCCTACACTACGCAAACACTACAACACTACCCTAAACCCTAAAACACTACCCCCAGCATGACCCTACACTACGCAAACACTACAACACTACCCTAAACCCTAAAACACTACCCCCAGCATGACCCTACACTACGCAAACACTACAACACTACCCAAAACCCTAAAACACTACCCCCCAGCATGACCCTACACTACGCAAACACTACACCACTACCCAAAACCCTAAAACACTACCCCCAGCATGACCCTACACTACGCAAACACTACAACACTACCCAAAACCCTAAAACACTACCCCCAGCATGACCCTACACTACGCAAACACTACAACACTACCCAAAACCCTAAAACACTACACCCCAGCATGACCCTATACTACGCAAACACTACAACACTACCCAAAACCCTAAAACACTACCCCCAGCATGACCCTACACTACGCAAACACTACAACACTACCCAAAACCCTAAAACACTACCCCCAGCATGACCCTACACTACGCAAACTACCCTAAACCCTAAAATACTACACCCCAGCATGACCCTACACTACGCAAACACTACAACACTACCCAAAACCCTAAAACACTACCCCCAGCATGACCCTACTCTACGCAAACACTACAACACTATCCTAAACCCTAAAACACTACGCCCAGCATGACCCTACACTACGCAAACACTACAACACTACCCTAAACCCTAAAACACTAGCCCCAGCATGACCCTACACTATGCAAACACTACAACACAACCCTAAACCCTAAAACACTACCCCCAGCATGACCCTACACTACGCAAACACTACAACACTACCCTAAACCCTAAAACACTACCCCCAGCATGACCCTACACTACGCAAACACTACAACACAACCCTAAACCCTAAAACACTACCCCCAGCATGACCCTACACTAAACAACCACCACAACTCTACACTACACTAACACAACACTACACTACACAACACTACACTACACTACACAATCACTAACCCACGAAAAAATTAACACAAACCCACTTACCTCTCTCGTCATCGTGGTTTTCACAACGCAAATGCATTTACCATACATGCCTTTAAAACGTAATTCTTTGTAAAGGCATGCGCGATAAATGCACATGCGTTTTGAAAAAATGCGGGATAATGGTATGCGAGGTCAATGACCTTGCGGGATAATGGTATGCGGACTGAAAGTCTGCGGGATAAAAAATGCGGGAAAATGGCTGCAAACCATGATTAGCAGCAGACTTCCCTGGTGAGCACTAGCTTTACTACAGTGATCTAATGAGCAACTAGAGTGCTAACATTCAGAATTAATGGCAAATGTGTGACACATCTGAATGCCTTCTTGATAGAACCAAAGTAAACAAGCATTGAAAATGCAATAGATCTCGCCCTCGTTTAAGTTAAAGCCATTCTGTTTGTAATGAGGTGGCTTTTTAGCTTTGCTTTTATTAGTGTTTTTAAAACTTTCATGTAAATAACATGCTTATGTATGCATATATGTATATGTGTGCATGCATTTATATTTATATAGATATGCAGATTATATATGTTTATATATGTATATTACCTACTGGCGATAGCCAGTGGGTATATATAGTTAGGATTTTTTCTCTATGGGAAATGGCACATTTTGTTTCTGAGCAGCCCCTGAAAATTTGGGGGGGTTTCGTCAAGGGGGGGCCGAGAAAAAAGGGGGGGCCCAAAACGTGTTTTTCCCATTCATTTTTCCATAGGGCGGTTGGACTCACTTTTAGCTCGAACGGCTGAATAGATTTACATGAAACTTGGCAAAATTGTAGATATGGTTTGCCCGACGTTCCTTTGCTTTGTCTCAATATATGTGCTCCAGTGGATTTTGAGAAATTAACGTTTAAAAAAATATATATATCTGTGACAGCGCTCCGGTTAGCGCCCCGGTTCGCGTACCTGACGCGTAACGGAACTTCGCGAAGCGAAGCTGATTGGCTCTCCGGTGTCTGTCAACATTCTAAACAGTCCGGAGCGGCCGCCATCTTGTCTCTCGGTACGATCGAGAGACAAGATGTGGTGAAAAACGAAGGGGGAAATGAAGGAAAGGGGAAAAGGTAGACCACTCCTGACCCCCTAGGATTGATGAGGGGGATATTAAAGTGCCCCGCGGGGCAAAAAATACATTTTTTTTTGCGATTTAACGCCGTAGAGGCGCGTCCCGGTACGCGAACCGGGCAGCTCACCGGGCAGCTCACCGGGCAGCTCACCGGGCAGCTAACCGGCAGAGTAGCTGTCAACATTGTAAACAGTCCGGAGCGGCCGCCATCTTGTCTCTCGGTAGGTTCGAGAGACAAGATGTGGTGAAAAAAGAAGGGGGAAATGAAGGAAAGGGGGCAAGGTAAACCCCTCCTGACCCCCTAGGATTGATGAGGGGGATATTAAAGTCGGTAGAGGCGCTTCCCGGTACGCGAACCGGGCAGCTAACCGGCAGCGTAACGGGAGTCCGCCATCTTGTGTTTTTGGAGCGTCCGGTTCGCGTACCGGGTAGCGTCCCGGTAAGCGTAACAAGGGGAAAACCAAGAGAAACAGTAAAAAAAAAATTAAGGGAATAGATTTCCAGCAAACTTGGCAAAATTGTAGGGACTGTTTGTTTGATGTGCCTTTGCAAGGCCTCAACATATGTGCACGTGTGGATTTTGTCTAATTAAGGTTAAAAAAAAAATATATATCTGTAAGCGTGCTCCGGCACGCTTACGTTACGGGTTTTGTTTGCGCTGCAGAGCCGATACGTCACGGTTATGCGACGCGTCATAAGGCGTCTCACGTGGCTACGTGATACGTCACGTAATAAAGAATATATTTTACAGCTATAGATATTAGCTTTTAAAAAACCAATGAAATTCACTGAAAAAACCATAGGTTATAGACCATATATAGTTAGGAATTTGCATTTACAAAACCTTGAAAATTCACTGAAAAAACCATAGGTTAGAGACCATATAAAGTTAGCTGGACATTTTATTGACATAAAAGCAATGAAATTCCATATATAGTTAGTTGCACTAACTATATATCGCGCACCCGCAATCCACTGCTGATGATGTCACATATTACATCATTCATGACATGGTCAGTGACATCACTGATGACATCACTGATGACATCTCAAATGACATCACTGATGACATCACTGATGACATCTCAAATGACATCACTGATGACATCATGACACACCAATACCAGTTACTACATACGCACTCACTGATTCCTACGTCTACACACACATTCACTCATTCACCCATACAATCACTCATACATACAGTCACTCATTATTACAACACTATCATATGCACTCATACACCCATGCAGACACTCACACACTGCCACTCATCCATGGAGTTACTCACACACCTAGTCAGTCCTGTAAAGAATCAATCACACTTCCATTTCCTCATCTATACAGTTAAACACAGAACACCATACTTCAGTGACATCACTGATGACATCACTGATGACATCTCAAATGACATCACTGATGACATCTCAAATGACATCACTGATGACATCATGACACACCAATACCAGTTACTACATACGCACTCACTGATTCCTACGTCTACACACACATTCACTCATTCACCCATACAATCACTCATACATACAGTCACTCATTATTACAACACTATCATATGCACTCATACACCTAGTCAGTCCTGTGAAGAATCAATCACACTTCGATTTCCTCATCTATACAGTTAAACACAGAACACCATACTTTTCACACATATACTAACACATACTTACTCTCTTATACAATCACTGATACAAGTACACATTGATATGCACAGAGTCACACACCTCCCAGCCAGCCACACACACACTCAGTCTTCCATACATCCACTCATTCTTCAATATGTAAAACATATTTAAACTTTACAAAAACACACAGACACTAGATGATGTCATCAGTGATGTCATTTGAGATGTCATCAGTGATGTCATCAGTGATGTCATTTGAGATGTCATCAGTGATGTCATCAGTGATGTCACTGACCATGTCATGAATGATGTAATATGTGACATCATCAGCAGTGGATTGCGGGTGCGCGATATATAGTTAGTGCAACTAACTATATATGGAATTTCATTGCTTTTATGTCAATAAAATGTCCAGCTAACTATATATGGTCTCTAACCTATGGTTTTTTCAGTGAATTTTCAAGGTTTTGTAAATGCAAATTCCTAACTATATATGGTCTATAACCTATGGTTTTTTCAGTGAATATATATATATATATATATATATATATATATATATATATATATATATATATATATATATATATATATATATTCACTGAAAAAAACATAGGTTATAGACCATATATAGTTAGGAATTAGCATTTACAAAACCTTGAAAATTCACTGAAAAAACCATGGGTTATAGACCATATATAGTTAGGAATTAGCATTTACAAAACCTTATTTTACTCACACAAAACCATTGAAATTCCATATATAGTTAGTTGCACTAACTATATATCGCGCACCCGCAATCCACTGTTGATGATGTCACATATTACATCATTCATGACATGGTCAGTGACATCACTGATGACATCACTGATGACATCTCAAATGACATCACTGATGACATCACTGATGACAACATCCAGTGACTGTATGTTTCCGTAAAGTTAAAATATGTCTTACATATTGAAGAATGAGTGGATGTATAAGTGTCTGGATGAAGGATTTAGTAGGTGCATGACTGACTGTATGAGTGAGTGATTAAATGTGTCTCACCGAGTGCATGGGTTAGTGACTAAACTGTTTTAATTTGTGCATCATTGTGTCTGTTGTTTTGTAATCTGCTGCATGTGTTGATCATTAGCTATATGACTAACTATATGGGTTATTGATTGGTTGCCCAAGTATTTGTATGGGAGACTGAGTGTGTGTGTGGGTGGCTGGGAGGTGTATGACTCTGTGCATAGATGTGTTAGCAGTTGATTCACTAGATGTATGGGTTCAAAAGTGCATGTGGAAACAGCTGTATGGGCGGTTGACTGTGTGCATGAGTGTATTGGTGAGTGAATGGATATCTCAGTGCTACATGTCAAAGTAAGTACATATGTAAAACACAGTACATGTGAGAGTTGACATATATAAATAACTGTGCATAAGAGCCAGTGAATGTGTGAGTGGCTGTATGGATCATTGTGATCTTGTATCAGGGATTGTATAAGAGAGTAAATATGTGTTAGTATATGTTTCAATAAGTAAGGTGTGTATAACTATATAGTTGAGGAAATGGAGGTGTGATTGATTCTTTGCAAGACTGACTAGGTGTGTGAGTAACTCCATGGATGAGTGACAGTCTGTGAGTGTCTGTTTACACTGAGTGTATCTAAGGTTATATTAGAGTCTGAAGAGGTTCATCGTATCATCACATGAATGATGTCATCAGTGATGTGATCAGTAATGTCAAATGAGATGTCATCAGTGATGTCATCAGTGATGTCATTTGAGATGTCATCAGTGATGTCATCAGTGATGTCATTTGAGATGTCATCAGTGATGTCATCAGTGATGTCACTGACCATGTCATGAATGATGTAATATGTGACATCATCAGCAGTGGATTGCGGGTGCGCGATATATAGTTAGTGCAACTAACTATATATGGAATTTCATTGCTTTTATGTCAATAAAATGTCCAGCTAACTTTATATGGTCTCTAACCTATGGTTTTTTCAGTGAATTTTCAAGGTTTTGTAAATGCAAATTCCTAACTATATATGGTCTATAACCTATGGTTTTTTCAGTGAATATATATATATATATATATATATATATATATATATATATATATATATATATATATATATATATATATATATATATATATATATATATATATATATATATATAAATTCACTGAAAAAACCATAGGTTTCACACCAGTTATAGTTAGCTGGACATTTTACTCATACAAAACCATTGAAATTCCCACGTTATAGTTAGTTGGATTCACTATAACTCGTGCGCCCGCAATCCACTGCTGATGATGTCACATATTACATCAATCATGACATGGTCAGTGACATCACTGATGACATCACTGATGACATCTCAAATGACATCACTGATGACATCACTGAGGACATCTCAAATGACATCACTGATGACATCACTGATGACATAATTCATGTGATAATACGATGCACCTCCTCATACTCTAATCTAACCTTTGATGCATCCAGTGTTAAATACAGACTACCATTCCAGAAACCATTGACACACCAATACCAGTTACTACATACGCACTCACTGGTTCCTAAGTCTACACACACATCCACTCATTCACCCATACAATCACTCATACATACATACAGTCACTCATCAATACAACACTATCATATGCACTCATACACCTATAGAGATACTCAAACACTGCCACTCATCCATGGAGTTACTTACACACCTAGTCAGTCATGCAAAGAATCAATCACACTCCCATTTCCTCATCTATACAGCTATACACACATAACCTTACTTATTCAAACATATACTAATACATACTTACTCTCTTTTACAATCACTGATACAAGTACACATTGATCCATACATTCACTTACGCAATCACAGGCTCTCACGTATAGTCATTGATATATGCCAACTCTCACATGCACTGTGTTTTACATATGTACTTACTTGGACATGTAGCACTGAGATATCCATTCACTCACCAACACACCCATGCACACAGTCAACCGCCCATACAGCTGTTTCCACATGCACTCTTGAACCCATACACCAAGTGAATCAACTGCTCACACATCTATGCACAGAGTCACACACCTCCCAGCCACCCCCACACACTCACCCTCACATACAAATACTTGGGCAACCAATCAATAACCCATATAGCCACTCATATAGCTACTAATCAACACATGCAGCAGCTTACACAACAACAGACATAATGATGCACACATTCAGACACTTTAGTCACTAACCCATGCATTCAGTAAGACACATTTAATCACTCACTCATACAGTCAGTCACGCACCTACTAAATCCTTCATCCAGACACTCATACATCCACTCATTCTTCAATATGTAAAACATATTTTAACTTTACAGAAACACACATTCACTGGATGATGTCATCAGTGATATCATTTGAGATGTCATCAGTGATGTCATCAGTGATGTTATTTGAGATGTCATCAGTGATGTCACTGACCATGTCATGAATGATGTAATATGTGACATCATCAGCAGTGGATTGCGGGCGCGCAAGTTATAGTGAGTCCAACTAACTATAACGTGGGAATTTCAATGGTTTTGTATGAGTAAAATGTCCAGCTAACAATAACTGGTGTGAAACCTATGGTTTTTCCAGTGAATTTCAAAGGTTTTTTAAATGCTAATTCCTAACTATAACGAGTGTTGAACCTATGGTTTTTTCAGTGAATTTCAAAGGTTTTTTAAAAGCTAATTCCTTACTATTGTAACCTACGATTTTTAAAGTGAATTATTACGTTTTTTAATAGCTGTTTTTTATAACTATTAATTATAATATTTTTTATAAAATTATTATTTGTAATTTTTATCTACAATACATTTTTCAATGTATTTTTCCTTTTTTTTTTTTTTTTACCATTTTACCTCGGAGCGCTCAGGGTGCGCGCACCCGTACACGCACCCGTACACGTAGCGAGAGCGCTATTCCCGCTTCCGAAAAAATATATAATTATGTATTTAAAGTAAATAATAATGCAAGACATTCAGTGGCATACTTATAAAAGTAGTATTTTTGATTTTAAATAACCGTATTTTAACTTTAAACGCATTTCCTAAAATCTAACAAAACGTCATTCAGGCGCGCCGCGTAAGCGCCCCTGGAAGCGCCTACATACGTTCCGTGTAAGCGCCCCCGGAAGCGCTCCAGTTCGCGTAGCGTAAGCGCGTCAAGTCATGTGACCTTAAAATAACACTTTTCATTGGTTGTTAACAGTTTTTTTTACAACGCACCACAAGGCATGTTCGCACATGTCACCTCAGGCCACAGCCCTTCCCCTCTCCACTGTGTAAACGCGCACTGTGTCCGTTTTAATTTGGGAGATAAAGTCCCCTTGAATCCTGAGGGTCCTTAGGGTCCAAGTAGCCCACTAGGTACCTCCAGTAAGCGCCACTGAGCTGCGTTGCAGAGAGGTGTAAAAAGGGTCATGACCTGGACCACCTCTTTGAAACACAGCGTAGTGGGGCTTACTGGAAGCACCTGGTGGACTAGTTGCCTAGGTGAGTGCCTAGGTGAATTTATAAGTGTTTGGATTTTGGTGCAGTTTTTACAATTTTTTCAGATCGGTACTGGTGGTAACTGACTCAGACCAACCAGTCCTAGGGCCAGTGCCATGCTAAAAGACACTTAGAATACAGTTAAAACACCTACATACACTAGGGAACACTATGCGTTGGGGGACCCCTGTGACTAGAATTACCTCCTCTGTAAGCCCCTAGTACATAATAGGGCAGGGGGATTAAAACTACCTCTTAAAACACGCCACAGGGCGCGTTTGCAAACTGGTGAAGGGAGGGAGGCTGAGCTGATGTGTGCAAACACGCCCTGTGGCCATTTTAATTTGGGGGATGAAGTCCCTTTGAATCCTGAGGGTCCCTAGGGTCCTAGTAGCCCACTAGGTACCTCCAGTAAGCGACACAGAGCTGCATTGCAGAGAGGTGTAAAAAAGGGCACGTCCTGGACACCTCTGTGCAACGCAGCGCAATGGCGCTTAGTGGAAGCATCTGGTGGACTAGTTGGCCCCCAGGGTCCCTCAGTGTTGGAAATGGGATCCCTGGCTGGCCAGGGCTTTCGCCAAAGTCAGTCAGAGACCACCACACCCAAGTCAGGGCAAGGGAGTTACACGCCAAGATAACCCCTACTCACCCTCTAGGTAACGTGGCGCGAGCAGCAAGGCTAAACTTGGAGGCGATGTAGGCTAAGTATTTGCGCATGCACCCCAGCAACAACAACCAAAGGCCCACCACAAAGGAAACTCCACACAAGGTTATATAAAAATAGCCTTTGTATTATCATAAATATACATCAGATAAAACACACATCTTGTTACACTGTGCCAACAGGCACGGGCGGAATTTACAAGGGATATTGCACAGGACAGGGCCACTTGGACCACTGTCAGGGGTATCAGCACTTTTAGAAATAATACTTTCAGAAATAGCACTTTAGAAAGTAAAATCAGTGTAGCACACAATATACAAATAGAGCACCCAACCAGTAATCACTGGTAACAGGACCTCACTAGCACCACCTGTACTAGGGAGAAAAACAACCAACTACATGTCACACTACCTGTAGGGGTGTAAAAACAACACACATGATGCATTAACATTCAGAGGTGTAGCAATAACATTGCGCAAAACTTAGATCAGTCACCACCTGTGACAGTCCCTGTGTCCCAATGTCAGGGCCTAAACGTCGCAGTTGCCCACAAAGTGCTGGGCAACTGGTGCAGGGAAAGTTAGGGCAACGTTGGAGCCTCTCTGGGCTCAAGAACCACACTGTGGCACTGTGGGGCCTCACTGGGCTTCTGGACAAGAAATGGCGCCCTGAGCCTCGCTCAGGCACTTCTTTCCAGAACCACTGGGCCCCAGAGCCTCTCAGGGCTCTCAAAACGAAAATGGGCAATGAGCCTTTCTCAGGGCTCTCACAAAACCAGCAGGCCCCCTAGAGCCTCTCTGGGCTCTTAAGCAACAATGGCCGCCGTTGGAGTCCCCCCTCCTGGGGACTCGAAGCACAATTGGGGCACCTGGAGCCTCTCCTGGCTCTGTATCAACTGCGGGGTCTGGGAGTCCCTCACGGGGGACTCAGGACACAAGGAAATGCCCCAGAGCCTCTCGGGCTCACAGAAAAGCTCCCGCTCGTTGGAGCCTCTCTCAGGCTTCGTTGGAGTCCCCCTCCTGGGGACTCGGGAATCACTTGAGGCCCACCCGGGCCTCTTAGCACAAGGGACGCGCTCCGAAGGGGAGGGGCGGGCACTCACCGGTCTCTGGCGGCTGCAGCTCCTCTGCTTCGGGCGGCTCGGCACGGGAGCTCCCGCTCCTCGGGGGCTCCCTCCACACTTCTCCCTCCCTCTCCTGGGCTCTCCCTCGCTTAGGGAGCCTGGGAGGGGAGACAAGAACAGACGCCGGCTTCCGCCCTCACCGGAGCGCGGGGTGGCCTCCCGTCCGCTTCCGGTTGCTTCTCTGTCCTGCCCCCGGCCTGCCTGACTTCCGGGTCGCGGCTGTGGGGGCGGGACTTCTGCCGGGCCGCGCTCGGATTGGCCGGCCGGCAGGAGCACTTCCGGGTCGTCGCGGGCAGCGCGGCGGCCCGTCTCCGGCACTTCTAGGCGGGGGCTTAATTAACCGATGGCTCCCTCGAGGTAAATTTAAAAACAGCGGCAAATCACCGGGGCAATGCCGGGTGGGCACCGGCTTTCTTAAATAAATACTCCAATCGAGGTGGGCACTCGATCTGGCAGGCCAAGCGCCCCCAAGCGCTAGAGGGGCAATCACAGCGCTCCAGGCGCTATAATCAGAAAACAAAGCGCTTCCAAGTGCTAGAGGGCATAAAGCGCGCTCCTAGCGCTACAAACAGGATCAAGCGCTCCCAGGGGCAAGGACAGAGCACAAGTCCAGTTAAAAGTCCTTCAGGCAGGCAAGGGGGGGCAAGGCTGGGCCCAGAGCCAGCTCACTGGGTCTCCAGGCAGGGAGACACCCCAAGTGGCGGTCCTCTGGCCCAGCGACAGCAGCAGCAGCCCCCTCAGGATCCTGGAAGAGAACAACATCTGTGGGGACGCAGCCCCATTTTTATACAGTGCATTCCTTTGTTCAAGGGTGTAGAGTGGGGGCGGAACCAGTCGCAGCTGGTTCTTGAGTACTCTGTTTACCTCAACCACCCTCTCTATTCACTGGCAGGGCTTGGGTCATTAGACACACCACAGGGGGGCGGAGCCAGCATTGTGTGGGGAAAACCCAGCCCATCCAGGACACAGGTACACTCCTCCCACACATCACTCATGCTAATCTCCCACTCACCACCGGGCAGACCCATCCAGACTTCCTGGAGCCTGGCATGCCAGCCAGCTCCAGCCAATCACACGCCAGCACCCTCACAGCACACGTACAGCCATGTCTAGAAATGGCGCTTCGCTACTAGACACATACATGCTGCATACACCATCTCGCAGCATTCACTCTCACGAGTTCACACATACCAGACTCAAGCCTGTACACCCCACGCATCAGGAACTACCAGGGACACATACATTCCCCATGCATTCCTATGGGCGGGCAGGCCTAGCTCAGCACATGCACTCAGAGTGCGCACGCACTTTCCACTGGGACACAGTGAAAGTGCGCAGAATCCAAAAATCACCATCTCCAGGTCACCATTTCAAGCAAAAAGTCTAGGGGTGAACCTGCCCTAAGGGCCAAAGTCCAACATAACCCCCTTCCAGCCAAAACGCAGGGGAGACCAATCACCACCGTGATGGACTTCCCTGCTTGGGGCGATAGAACACGGACGCGGGCCCACAACTGCAGGGACACCCTCCTGTTCTACGCCATGGTGAACCCAGGGGATTCCTTCTAAACACACTGTCTGGACCAACTGGGCTACCGCACTGGTACTCCCAAGTTGTCCGCGGCCAGGACCAGGCCCTGGGCCACCCAGGTGCCACTGGTCCATGCCAATTCGCAGAGCGGGGGGTAGTAACCCCTGGCACATAGGAGCCATTTTCCACTCTTCCTGTCTGCAAGACAGGACTAGACTGCCACTGGTACTCCAGCCTAGGGCCTACAACCTCAGGCGGACCAGGAGTCTCGGGGAAGGCTCTCCTCCCCCTACCTCTTCTCCTAGGGTTCCTCCTCCCTCTGCGAGGGGTACCCCTAGAACGCCATTCCAACCCAGGACTTATCCACTCAGGTTGCACCGGGGTCAGAGGTGGGCTCTCCCACCCTCTGCACCCCCTTCCAGAGGTCTGCCCTCTCCCACCTGGAGAAGTTCCTCTGGACGAAGAACCGGTCAGGACACTGGTTACAGTCGTCCTACCCTTCAGGTCAGGCTGATCCTGAACCTGGCCTCCCAACCTCTGGTCTAGAACCTTCGGTGGAACAATTGCCTGGCACTCCAGGACTTCTGGGGATTCACACGCAATCCCCCTGAGGCTAACAAATGTCACATCTGTTGCGTGACTGTCTGTCTGGCGCAGATCTCCCGCCCTCTGCCCACCTGACAGTGCGTGATGATCCCCCAGACCAGAAGTGGTGTTACCATGGTCACTACACGGGAACCTAGCCCAACTGGGTAGACCCTGACCCACTGGTCCTTCCACTGGGGAACTCCCCCAATCACTCCTCACTCTGGACTCCTGTACCCTCCCTACCGGAGCGGTACTGCCAGACTCTAGAACCATAGGAGCTCTGGTTACAGACGCTCCAGGTCCTCTACTCACTAGGAGATCTTCCTCAAGTGGACTAACAGGACAGCCTAGGTCCCCAACCTGGTGTTCCCTCAAGAAACCACCCAGGTTCTGAGACAGGGCTTCGGGCCTCTGGGGGCTCTCAGCCACCCACTGACTCCTGCTCCACTGAGCCAGGCAGTCAGCCCCTACACCCTTCTCACTAACCAGGGACCTAGCTGGGCTACACTGAGCCTCTTCCACCACGCTGGGCTGGAAGATCCCTGACCCACTACTTTTGGAGTCACTCACCAATGACTCTACAGAACCTCTGGTCCCTTCCCAGCGGTCTGCTTCCTCTGCCAGCTCACATGGTTCAGACAATCCACACCCTAACAGGTGTTGGCGCAACCCTGGTGAACAACAACTGAGCAACTGCTCTCTGAGAAACATATCGAACAATATGTCCCAATCACATTTCGTGGGCTCCCGTACCCAATCACACAGGGCTCCACAACAGTCATCCTCAAAGTCTTCCCAAGACTGATGAGACGGTTTCCTAAGGTTCCTAAACCTCAACCTATTCTCCTCCTCTGGGGAAACAGGAACCATACTCTGGGAATTGGGACTTTCTAGACTGAGATTTAAATAGCTGCCACCACTGGACTCCACCCTCCCTGGGGGATCCAGAAAATTAAGACTGCGCTCAGGGGATAACCTACACTCTAGGGCTATCTTCTCCCTGGCCAAGGCCCTCTCAGCCTCTGCAGTCCGCTCATTCACACCCAGCTGCGCCATCTCTCTGGCATACTCTAACCGGAGCTTCTCCATGGCCAGCTGGTGCTCCCTCTCTTCTCTCCTATCCACCCACTCCTCTGGGGACAGGGAAAGGGATGGGGTGCTACATCTGACACTGGACCCAGCAAGGGACTCCCTATCTAGGGGCTACTCACTTTCTGCTGGCGCCCATCCACTGTCAAACTCACTCTCCACATCAGACTCTTCAGGGCTCCCCTCAGACCCACCACCCTCATGGTGTGCGGCCCGGGCCCTCTCCCTCTCACTGTGCTCACGCTCCCAGTCACTCTTCTGCCACAGGATCATGTTATCCCCTAGCTTGGACTGGGTGTCTGACTCACTCACTGGGATGTCTCTCTCCTTACATAACCGTACCAACTCATGCACACTGTACTTAAACAGGCCACAAAGGTTAAAAGGAGATTCCATCTTGACAGGATGTTCACAGACACGTGCAACACAAGGGATCTAGCAATCTGAAGTAGGAGTACACAATTCCAAAACTTCCACACTCTCCTTAAAAAAAGAACTCACTCATGCGTCCACGGAAACACACCATTCATCCACACACACCCTCCCCTCGGATCGGTAAGGCAGTTTCTACCACACCTGACTTCTCAACCTGACCAAAAGTGACACAGGTACCAAACTCTGGAAGCAGGGCGGGGGACAAATGCACTGAACACAATTATAGAACGACAATCTTCAGGAGAAGAAACAATGGAATTTTACCAACAACAATAATCCCCAAAATGTGGTTATCTCAAAATGTAGAGCTTTGAAGTGTGGCCAGCCGCTACTGTGGTACAACGCAAACACAAATCCTTATCCCACCGCTTGCCGCCAATGTTGGAAATGGGATCCCTGGCTGGCCAGGGCTTTCGCCAAAGTCAGTCAGAGACCACCACACCCAAGTCAGGGCAAGGGAGTTACACGCCAAGATAACCCCTACTCACCCTCTAGGTAACGTGGCGCGAGCAGCAAGGCTAAACTTGGAGGCGATGTAGGCTAAGTATTTGCGCATGCACCCCAGCAACAACAACCAAAGGCCCACCACAAAGGAAACTCCACACAAGGTTATATAAAAATAGCCTTTGTATTATCATAAATATACATCAGATAAAACACACATCTTGTTACACTGTGCCAACAGGCACGGGCGGAATTTACAAGGGATATTGCACAGGACAGGGCCACTTGGACCACTGTCAGGGGTATCAGCACTTTTAGAAATAATACTTTCAGAAATAGCACTTTAGAAAGTAAAATCAGTGTAGCACACAATATACAAATAGAGCACCCAACCAGTAATCACTGGTAACAGGACCTCACTAGCACCACCTGTACTAGGGAGAAAAACAACCAACTACATGTCACACTACCTGTAGGGGTGTAAAAACAACACACATGATGCATTAACATTCAGAGGTGTAGCAATAACATTGCGCAAAACTTAGATCAGTCACCACCTGTGACAATCCCTGTGTCCCAATGTCAGGGCCTAAACGTCGCAGTTGCCCACAAAGTGCTGGGCAACTGGTGCAGGGAAAGTTAGGGCAACGTTGGAGCCTCTCTGGGCTCAAGAACCACACTGTGGCACTGTGGGGCCTCACTGGGCTTCTGGACAAGAAATGGCGCCCTGAGCCTCGCTCAGGCACTTCTTTCCAGAACCACTGGGCCCCAGAGCCTCTCAGGGCTCTCAAAACGAAAATGGGCAATGAGCCTTTCTCAGGGCTCTCACAAAACCAGCAGGCCCCCTAGAGCCTCTCTGGGCTCTTAAGCAACAATGGCCGCCGTTGGAGTCCCCCCTCCTGGGGACTCGAAGCACAATTGGGGCACCTGGAGCCTCTCCTGGCTCTGTATCAACTGCGGGGTCTGGGAGTCCCTCACGGGGGACTCAGGACACAAGGAAATGCCCCAGAGCCTCTCAGGCTCACAGAAAAGCTCCCGCTCGTTGGAGCCTCTCTCAGGCTTCGTTGGAGTCCCCCTCCTGGGGACTCGGGAATCACTTGAGGCCCACCCGGGCCTCTTAGCACAAGGGACGTGCTCCGAAGGGGAGGGGCGGGCACTCACCGGTCTCTGGCGGCTGCAGCTCCTCTGCTTCGGGCGGCTCTGCACGGGAGCTCCCGCTCCTCGGGGGCTCCCTCCACACTTCTCCCTCCCTCTCCTGGGCTCTCCCTCGCTTAGGGAGCCTGGGAGGGGAGAAAAGAACAGACGCCGGCTTCTGGCTTCCGCCCTCACCGGAGCGCGGGGTGGCCTCCCGTCCGCTTCCGGTTGCTTCTCTGTCCTGCCCCCGGCCTGCCTGACTTCCGGGTCGCGGCTGTGGGGGCGGGACTTCTGCCGGGCCGCGCTCGGATTGGCCGGCCGGCAGGAGCACTTCCGGGTCGTCGCGGGCAGCGCGGCGGCCCGTCTCCGGCACTTCTAGGCGGGGGCTTAATTAACCGATGGCTCCCTCGAGGTAAATTTAAAAACAGCGGCAAATCACCGGGGCAATGCCGGGTGGGCACCGGCTTTCTTAAATAAATACTCCAATCGAGGTGGGCACTCGATCTGGCAGGCCAAGCGCCCCCAAGCGCTAGAGGGGCAATCACAGCGCTCCAGGCGCTATAATCAGAAAACAAAGCGCTTCCAAGCGCTAGAGGGCATAAAGCGCGCTCCTAGCGCTACAAACAGGATCAAGCGCTCCCAGGGGCAAGGACAGAGCACAAGTCCAGTTAAAAGTCCTTCAGGCAGGCAAGGGGGGGCAAGGCTGGGCCCAGAGCCAGCTCACTGGGTCTCCAGGCAGGGAGACACCCCAAGTGGCGGTCCTCTGGCCCAGCGACAGCAGCAGCAGCCCCCTCAGGATCCTGGAAGAGAACAACATCTGTGGGGACGCAGCCCCATTTTTATACAGTGCATTCCTTTGTTCAAGGGTGTAGAGTGGGGGCGGAACCAGTCGCAGCTGGTTCTTGAGTACTCTGTTTACCTCAACCACCCTCTCTATTCACTGGCAGGGCTTGGGTCATTAGACACACCACAGGGGGGCAGAGCCAGCATTGTGTGGGGAAAACCCAGCCCATCCAGGACACAGGTACACTCCTCCCACACATCACTCATGCTAATCTCCCACTCACCACCGGGCAGACCCATCCAGACTTCCTGGAGCCTGGCATGCCAGCCAGCTCCAGCCAATCACACGCCAGCACCCTCACAGCACACGTACAGCCATGTCTAGAAATGGCGCTTCGCTACTAGACACATACATGCTGCATACACCATCTCGCAGCATTCACTCTCACGAGTTCACACATACCAGACTCAAGCCTGTACACCCCACGCATCAGGAACTACCAGGGACACATACATTCCCCATGCATTCCTATGGGCGGGCAGGCCTAGCTCAGCACATGCACTCAGAGTGCGCACGCACTTTCCACTGGGACACAGTGAAAGTGCGCAGAATCCAAAAATCACCATCTCCAGGTCACCATTTCAAGCAAAAAGTCTAGGGGTGAACCTGCCCTAAGGGCCAAAGTCCAACACTCAGGATTGAAGTGGAATTATTTCCCCATCTTAAAACGCGCCACAAGGCATGTTCGCACATGTCACCTCAGGCCCCATCCCTTCCCTTCACCACTGTGTAAACGCGCACTGTGTCCGTTTTAATTTGGGAGATAAAGTCCCCTTGAATCCTGAGGGTCCCTAAGGTCCAAGTAGCCCACTAGGTACCTCCAGTAAGCGCCACTGAGCTGCGTTGCAGAGAGGTGTAAAAAGGGTCACGACCTGGACCACCTCTCTGAAACACAGCGTAGTGGGGCTTACTGGAAGCACCTGGTGGACTAGCTGGCCCCCAGGGTCCCTCAGGATTGATGGGGAATTATTTCTCCATCTTAAAACCCGTCACAGGGCGTGTTTGCACATATCACCTCAGGCCCCACCTATGAGAAAGTGCCATCTTTCTTGCATGGTATGCCCCACTTTTTGCTGGATTGCTCATGTGCTTTGACTGAGTGTGCCCTGGGCTCCTGTCAATCAGGTGCCCAGGGCCTGTGTTCCTTTCACAAAAATGGTATTGATGCTGAAACCCCATTGGCATCTCTGGCCACATGTCAGCCCCTGGTAAATGGTACCCTAGGTTCCCAGGACATTGTGACCAGAGAAGACCCCTAAGGGCTGCAGCACTTATTGTGCCACCCTTAGGGGCCCTGCACCCTGACACCCACACACTGCCGTTGCATACTGAGTGTCCTGGTGCAGAACTAAATAAAGAGTTGTCATAGCACACATCCGTGTGTCCCATGCCCACAAACCCACTGCCCTTGCATACATCATTCACCCCTCTAGCTGGGTGCCCTATGCCAGTGGTGTGGGCACAGGTACATGAGCCCTGTACCCCTACAGTACCCAGGGCCATTCCTGGGCACTGTAAGTGCAGTAATGCCATTAAGAGTATGTGGTGCTAGGAGGTTGTCATTACGAACTACACAGCACCATAATGGTTACACTGAAGACTGACAAGTTTGATATCAAACTTCTCAGCACATTAAACCCACACTGATGCCAGTGTGGGATTTAATGTAAAATGCACTACAAAGGGCATCTTAGAGATGCCTCCTGAAACCTAAACTACAATGCACTTCTTGTCTGAGAGGCTGCATAGGCTACCACACAGGAGACATGTTGCTGGACCCGTGGGTGGAGAGTCCCCCACTCTCCTATGCCTGCAACAATGCACATCCTGGGTGAGGTGCTAGGTCTCCTCCCCCAGGATGGGCAGGGGAAGCTTCAAAGGCATACCGCCTTTGTGAGCTTCTCCAGCCCACTTGCTGTACTCAGCAACTGGCCCCCACCAGTTCTGACCCCCACTCTGGCAGGAAGACTGGCAGGAAACCGTACGTGAGGAAAGGAGGTGTGCCAGCCTCTGCCAACTCCACCCCTCAGGTGGGAGAGGTGAGGTGAAGCACAACTCCGGGCCCCGGCCATCTTGAGGATGGGGAGCCCTGCCCAATCAGAGAAAGGCTCCTGCCCCCCTCCCACAAGAGAGAAGCAGGATAGGGAGTGTATTCACCCTAGGACGGGGACCTTTTGGTCCCTGCCCTTCCCCTACCTGTAACACCACTAAATTTAGTATTTAGGGGCACCCTGAACCTTCCTTCCTCAGATCTCAATATCGAAACAAGAAAGAAGCTCAAGAAGAAGACCTGCCGTGCAGCTGCTTACAAGAGGACGACACCAAATGACTTGGCCCCAGCCATACAGGCCTGTTGATCCTTGAACCTGCTCCTGCTAAATCCCGGCATCTCCTGCGGACAGCAACCTCAAGAACCCTGGAGGACCTGCCTGCCTTGACCCTATTAGAGACTGTGACTCCCATGAGCAGTGGCTCTGCTCAAACAGCAACACCCCTGGTGCCTGCCAGGAACCGCAAATCCAGCCCACTCTGCACTCGCTAAGCCTGGCCTGTGCCCGAGTGGACAAAGATCCTGAGGACTTCCCCTCAGTGATTCTGACCTGGAATCCAGTGCCCAAGGACCCTCCTCAACGACTCAGACGACGCCTGCAGACTCAGAACCAGGGACCCCTCTAACCGCGACCAGCAGAGGGTAAGATTCCCCCGACGTCCAAAGACACCCCTGCACCCGGCACCCCCAGCCTCCTGTGCCCGACTCCAGGGTGCCTACCTACCCTCCAAGATCCCAACTTACCCCTCAAAGTGTTGGTCACTCCAGAAGATCCACTGTCCCCGAGCCTGCAGCCTTTGTTCCCTTTTAAAGATCTCCATTGAATAACATTGAGCGCCCGAAGGCTCAAAAGCAACCTGCACCCAGTTTCACGAGTGCCCCTGGCAGTGCAACCTTTGTCCTATCCTACTTCCCCATTTGCCCTGAGCAAGTGACCAGGAGCCCAGCTCCCACAGCCGCGTGGCCTGCTATCCAGCAGCCACCAAGGCCCCCTGCCTCTCATTGGATAACATTTAGGCTATCTACCTCTGCCCCTGTGCCGCTGAGGGTGTACCAACTGTACCTACCTGACCTTGGGAGACCCCTGAGTCTATGCCCAGAACCTTAACTCTGCCCGTTGAGTAGTTACCTAAAAGCTGATAACTCACCTTTCTTCCATAGGCTAACATTGACTGGTTTCACTTGCAAATTCTTCTAAGTGTGGAGTTTTGGAACTTTAAAATATTCATCTAAAATCAGCCGAACTGCGAATTCCGATTTACTCACCTGCTATCAGGAAAGACCTCAAGGCTGCATCTTTGAGCCCAGTACTGACCCTGAAAAGTAATTCTAACCGTACTTACCAGTAAGTTGCATTTCCTTCCATAGGATATCATTGCCTGTTCTTGCTGAAAAAAGTTTCTGAGTGTCGATTTTTGAAACTTACAAATATTCCTCTGAAATCAGCCGCACTACGAATTCCAATTTGCTCACCTGTTATCAGGAGAGACCTCAGTGCTGCAACTTTGAGCCCAGTACTGATCCTGAAAAGTAATTCTAACCGTACTTACCAGTAACTTGAATTTACTTCCATAGGATATCATTGCCTGCTTTTTGCTGAAAAAGTTTGTCGATTTTTTAAACTTACTAATATTCCTCTAAAATCAGCTGAATTACGAATTCTGATTTACTCACCTGTTATCAGGAGAGACCTCAGTGCTGCATCTTTGAGCTCAGTACTGATCCTGAAAAGTAATTCTAACTGTACTTACTAGTAACTTGAATTTCTTTCCATAGGATATCAGTGCCTGCTTTTTGCAGAAAAAGTTTCTAAGTGTCGATTTTTTTAACTTACAAATATTTCTCTAAAATCAGCCGAACTACAAATTCCGATTTACTCGCCTGTTATCAGGAGAGACCTCAGTGCTGCCTGCATCTTTAAACCCAGTACTGATCCTGAAAAGTAATTCTAACCGTACTTATCAGCAAGTTGAATTTCCTTCCATAGGATACCATTGCCTGCTTTTTGCTGAAAAAGTTTCTAAGTGTCGATTTTTTAACCTTACAAATATTCCTCTAAAATCAGCCAAACTACGAATTCCGATTTACTCACCTTTTATCAGGAGAGATGATCCTGAAAAGTAATTCTAACCGTACTTACCAGTAACTTGAATTTTCTTCCATAGGATATCATTTTTTTCTATTTTATTTTATTGTTCCACAGTATCAAGCAACAAACGTTACAGCAAAATTATTTCATACATTCATATAATCATAGAAGTCCCCCCAAATACACATTCAATCTTCTGTTTCCTTGCCCCCTTTGCCGAATACAAACTCAATTCTAGACTAAATAAATTATACATTTTAACTCGCCAATGCTCAAACGAGGGGGGCTCAGGTTGGAGCTAACCCTGGGCATAGTTCGCGAAGTAGCGCTGCGCGTAGCTACGCGAAGTGCACATCGCACTATGCAAGCTACGAGTAGCGCTACGCAAACTGCGTAGTACCCTGTTCGCACTGTGCAAGATGCCGTTTTCAATGATTGCACAGTGCGGAAAAGCATCGGCACTGTGCAATCATTGAAAACGGCATCTTGCACAGTACGAGCTGTAGTTTTCTGCCGCTTGAGTAGATTTTTACTTGAGCGGCAGCTTTCTCAACGCAGACTGGTAGTTTCTCATCACGTACGGTCGCGAGAATACGCGATCACTCGCAATGAGAAACCTGACCTCCCCGCGTTGAGAATCTCGCCGGGAGGTTTATTTTCCACGCTCGCGGTCAGCAACTTGATGTTGCTGATTGCGAACGAGGAAAAAGTCTCGCCGGGATGTCATTTTGCTAGCTCGCGGTTGCCAAATCGACGTTGAGGACGTCGGGCAAGCAAAAAATGACCGCTGCACTACGCTACGCGTGTTTGCACTGTGCTACGTGCAGTACAGGTAGTGCGAAGTATCGCAAACTTTGCAAACTACGCGAGCGTAGTGCTTTGCCCAGGGTTAGTTGGAGCCAATCAGAAGCTGTACACAATCGAGCGACAGTCATAGCAATAAAAATAAAAAAACAATGTTTAAACAACGGGGTCGCCTTTTCTACATCTTGCCCAATCCCTTATAACATTTTAGCAGGAGTAATTCTAATCGGGATCCCGACAATCATTGACAAAAAAATTTCAATATCCATCACATACCTGGACAATTTACTGCAACTAAAAAAAATATGTAGACTGTCCGCCTTATCCCCTCGACAGCAAAAACATTTGCCATCATACCCACCCCCCCTTTAAGCATACGTGCCAGAGTGCAATACAGATGAAAACTGTTTTAAAGAATTGTGCTTTCAAGTTGGCAGATAGGAGACTTTCCCTAGATCTAACACTGGCATTCTCTATAGATATACTATGTTCCCCCAGCATAGTGGACCATTGGGCATTATGTTTCTCCACATCATCCATTCTAGAAGATAATAATACTTTATAGAGCACCCCAAGTTTCTCCTGACGCCTTACAGCCTTAACAAGTAAGTTTGATGGCAATACCAAATTTTGCCGACTAAGAAAATCATGAATTTGGAGATATTAAAAAAATTGTGTTTTAGGCAAGATATATTGTCTCGCCAAATCTTCATACGTTGACAGCAACCCCCCAACCTACCATAGGATATCCTTGCATGCATTTTTCTGAAAAAGTTTCTAAGTGTCGATTTTTGAAACTTTCAAATATTCTCTAAAAATCGTGCCAACCATAAAAACGTAATTACTTGCCTGTTTTAGATAGAGGTTCCAGTGCTGAAACCTAGGAGTCCAGCACAGGATTACAAAAGTAACGTGAACATACTTTACCTGCAAATTGAATTTCCTTCCATAGGATAATATTGGTAATGGGAATTTGCCTAGCCTAGGTGCTGGTAAGTTATGATTCTATTAAGGACTAGGAGGCGAGGATTATGCCTTCTTTCTATGCCTTCTTTCTCCACTTTTATTTTTACAGCAGCGAAAATAACAAACCACATTTCCCATGAACACTTGGGAAAGGAAAAAGAAAGTCCAACAGCAATAGTCCTTCTTCGCTGACGGCACCCCAGCCAGTCCTGATAGTCCTACTTCGGTCATTCCTCATCCTCTTTCTTCGCGGGATGCACCTGTGGTGAATTTTCACGCACCTTGCTTGGAACCATCATTTGCTGCAAAAGAGGTAGTGTCAGAGGCTGAGCTGGACCAAATGGTGTCACACAACACTAGGCACACCAACTGTAACTAGAGTTAACAAACCACCAGAACAAATAATCCCCATGAATAGATTACTTACAACAATATGGGGAGGGTACACTTCACCGAAGTCATTGGGAGGCATAATCCTCGCCTCCGAGTCCTTAATAGAATCAGAACTTACCAGCAACTAGGCTAGGCAAATTCCCATTCTACCGGAGGCTTCGGATTATGCCAGTTCAAAGCTTGTCGACAACTAGCCTTGGCAAATCAACTACTGGCTTAAAATAGAACCTCTTAAAAGTCGAATCCGAGGACCAATCGACCGCACGCATCAGATCCTCCAACCGTGCCCCTAGGGCAAAAGATTTAGAAGCCATCGCACCCCTTGCTGAATGAGCACCAAACTGCTTCGTGTCTATACCAGCCTCCTGCATCACCCAATGCACCCATCTGGTGATCGTCGGAGAGGAAACTGCCTCGTTCGGCTTGCGTAGTACAATGAGCAGTTGCCTTTTGCCCGGAGGGCGAGACTCATCAGTCATTTCTTCGTAAGCACGGAGGCTCTGAACTACACAAATCTTCGGGGAGTCAGGAAACGCTGGTTATGAAATGACCCTTGTGTTAGACTTTGTCCTTCTGCTCACTGTGAAGGATTCCCCAGCGGGGAAAAACACTCTGGCATAAACGTCCGAGGCTCTTACGTCCGAGACCCGTCTGCAGAAGACTAAACACAACAACATTGCCAGCTTGGCCGCTAACTCCTTACGGGAGAGGAACCTATTCGGTCACCAAGAGAGGAACAGGTTTAAAACTCTGTTCATGTCCCATAGGACAGAATATCACAGCTCCGGGGGAAGCAACAGACGTATTCCCCTAAGGAGACGGCACACCAAGGGGTGTTCGCCAATGGGTGAACCCTGCACCGTTGCATGTCCAGCCGAGGTTGCTGATCGGGAGATATTAATTGACCAATAGGCCAGCCCGTCCTCCGCCAAACTCCCCAACATATTAAGGACATGGGCTACATCCGCCCCCACGGAATTGACACCCCGTCGCAAACACCAATGATGCCATCTGTGCCAGGCTGAACTGTATCTCTTTGTTGTGCTATCTGACCATGCCTTGGAGAGTAAGTCCTCAGCCTTTCCCGAAAGACCCGGGAGTGTCCAGCGACACCGGAGATCCTCCAGGCCATTAGTCTCAATGTTCCATCTTGGACGGGAAACATCCTTTACAACGCAACTTTTACCACGCAGTGCCTTTACGACGCAACTTTTACAACGTAAACCAATACAACGCATTGCGCTGGGGGGCGCTCTAGGATAGGGAATACGTTTAATTTACTGTCCAACACCTTCCCTAGTGTCCACGGGGACTGGAGTTGGAATAGTAAATTAAACTATTCACTATCCAGCACCCCAAAGCGCTATGCGTTGTAAAGGTATGCAATGTAAAAACCGCATTGTAAAGGCATGCGATGTAAAAGTATACGTTGTAACGTCATACATCCATCTTGGACTAGACGATGAGCAACGAGATTCGGATTGAGAAGGATGTGAGGAGAGTGGGGGAGTGGGATTGGAGAATCCCAGGAAAGTTCCAGTAGAACTGGAAACCACACTTGAGACCTCCACTGCGGGGTGATCAACACCACCTCCACTTGTTGGTGACGCAGGAGCGCTGATACCCTTGTGATCATAGAGAATGGGGGGAAGGCATAGCCCTGTTCCCTCTGCCAGTCCTGGAGAAACGCATACGTCGCCTCCGCTAGAGGGTCCGGCCGCCAACTGAAAAATCTTGGTAGGTGATAATCTAGTCACCTCTAACTATACTTGTCTTATGGTAATCTGCTGCAGCTGTGTAGGTGGGAGGCAACAGGAATGAAACAAAACATGTGCCCGAAAAGTCAGGGGGCAACCATGTATAGGCTCTATCATGGCAGATGAAATAGGTACCCCTAGCTGCTAGGAACGAAGGGGAAGTCTGAGACGCAAAAACATACGTCTCGTTGCAGATACTCTTCCCTAGCTGAGCTCTGGGATTCTTGCCATTACCTTGCAGACATAGGTGACCCTGATGGGGTACAATCCAAATCGGGGAAGATCTCTTAGCTTGCTGTTTCTCCCTCAGAGTAACTCCATATCCGGTCACGTTCCATCCTATATTTACTAGTGTCTCATCTCTCGGGATAGTCTCATAGGAAATATCTTCCCTAATCATATCTACTATACCCTTAACTAGAGCACTATTCTTAGGATTATCTTTCACAGAACGTAGGGGGTAGACTTTGTGTGCATAAATGAACATGGTTCTGTATGCCCACACAGAACCATTATGGCTGAAAGGCAGAACGAGGTAAGGGATACCTTTGTCCGTAGTATGATTCATAAGACCACACACCCAACAGTTAGTTGTGTTCATTACTAATTGGTGTTGGTGCAAAAGCTGAACGAAGGAGTTATTAATAAACTCTAATCTCCTAACAGACTCATGTTCAGAAAAAGGGTGGAAAGAATGCGAGGAAACAGTAGGAGGAGGTATGGGCTGTGTAGTGGGTGCAAATGTCACTCGAAAAGAGTATAAAACATATCCTATTAAAAACATCATTACACTGAACAACATAAAAATGCATTCTCCCTTTCGTTTCTTCTTCTGTTCTGAGAAAACAATCATGCTGCTCAGAAGCATCTGTCTCTGCTACAATCGGCAACAACGTCGCTGGATTTAACGTGTTGCATCTTTTTATGTGTACATGACTCGCTAAAAGTGTCAACTCATAACCTGACAATCGAGCACTAGTTAAGTTCTGTGTCTTGGTCCTGTTTAACAACGTGTCCACTGCATGTGGAACCATCACAATCAATGTATTATTCATCACTAAACCAGCAGACTGACGAATAGAAACAGCTGCTGCTGCTGTGGCTCTTAAGCAAATCGGCAACGATTTAGCTACCGGGTCCAAAGTCGACGAAAAATATGCACATGGACACTGCTTGTCTCCGAACAACTGTGTCAACACCGATAATGCACAACCTTCTTTCTCATGGACATACAATGTAAAGGGCTTACTGTAGTCGGGGGTACCCAACACAGGAGCCGAACATAATGCATTGCATAATTCGGAAAAACTTTTCTGACACTCTTCAGACCATGGAATGGGATTCGGTGTATCTTTACAAGTTAATGCCACCAAAGGTTTGGCCAGCAGAGAAAAATTTGGTATCCATTGTCTGCAATATGATGTAATGCCTAGGAAAGCACGCACTTCTCTCTGTGTCCTTGGCACACTCAATTTCGCTATTGCCTGAATTCTTTCTGGGGTCAGTTTCCTTCCCTCCTTCGATAAGAGATGACCTAAGTAGGTCACTTCTTGTCGACAATATTGCAATTTGGAAAGAGATACTTTGTGATGTAAATCAGACAAATGACGCAACAACGACAACGTGGCTTCTTTACAGATTTCCTCAGTATCTGCAGCAACAAGCAAATCATCAACGTATTGAATAAGAGTAGCGCCATCAGGTAAAACAATCGTATCAAGCTGTGTCTTTAAAGCCTGACTATATATCGATGGACTTTCACAGTAGCCTTGGGGAGCGCGTTTGAAGCGGAAGCTTCGACCTCCTAAACTGAATCCGAAAATATCCCTACTCTCCTCGGCAATCGGGATGCTGAAGAAAGCATTCTTCAAGTCAATCACCGAAAACCAGGTGGCGGAAGCTGGAACCATAGTTAATAGGGCAGTTATATCAGGGACAACTGGAAATTGTGGCACAACAATCTTATTCACCTCCCTAAGGTCAATCACAAACCTGTAAACAGGTGGCTGAGAAGGGTCAGTACGTTTCAAAACAGGCAGAACAGGACTATTGCAAACGTTACCTCTCGTCTCTTCAATTACGTCTTTTTCAATCAAATCGTAAATGATCGCTAGCAACGCTTTTTCACCTTCGCTAGAAATCTTATATTGGGGAATTCGTGGCATTTTAACATTGGCTTTCAAAGTCACAATATATGGCGGTATTTCCAAAAGACCCACATCATTAGGACCAGTAGCCCAAAGAATATCAGGAAGAAATGATAATTCTTTCGGAAGTTTATCCTTCGATAAATACATTGGAGAGATCACTTTCTTACCCAGTGTAAGTTGCACTCCCGAAGGAGAACAATACAACGTCGCATACAATCTTTTCAACAGATCCAGTCCTAACAAGTTTTCACCACAACCTGTCGTCAGAATAAGGGGTGCTTCAAATTCACAAGGTCCAACAGAAAGGGACATAGGACTAGAAATCTGGTTCCTAACCGGGGCGCCAGAAAAACCTACTGAAGCATTCATTTCGCCAGACAAAGGTGCACCAGGGAGTTTTGAGTGCATTATAGAACTCCTCGTAGCACCAGTATCCAACAGAAAAGGCTCTGACACACCTGATGTAATCACCTCAACATAAGGTCCACCCTGATCTACTGGAACTGAAACAACTCCCTCTCTTTGTCTATGGCTGCCCTAGCAATCATTACCTTCCATATTCTCATCTTCTGCATAGTAGTCATCAGCGTAGTACTGAGTCGTCCTACCAGACGCGTTATTCTGCTGATCAAAGCTATTCATTGAATTTTGAGGCGGAAAGGAACGCGCGTTCTGGGGGAAATTTCCACGTCCTCTACCTCTAAGTGCTTGTGAAATACCTCGACCTCTTGCGCTAGAAACACCATTCATACGCTGCAACAAAGCAGGGCAGCTACTTTTAAAATGACCCTCTTCCTTGCAATATGCACACTGGTTAGGGCCTACAGGAAAACGTGGTTGAGAAGGCTCGAACCTCTGCGAGTTTCTCTGATACTGTTGAGGTTGCTGATAGTTACTCTGACCACCACGTGGCGGATACGCCTGTTGTAAAAGAACCTTCGTTTTTAACTCTTTAGTTTTCTTGTCTGCTCTGTCCTTCTCATCTTTATCTTGATTTTCGTAATACTGTGCAGTAGCCAGTATATGTGCTGAAGACGAAACGGCCCAAGAACTTTCTGAATCCTTTAACTTCTTACATAACTCGGGTAACAAATTATGCACAAACTTGTCAACGAACAACCGTTGACCACCTTCTGTACTCATATCTTGACCACTGTGGTCGACAAACGTCTCTTCAAACCTGGTGAAGAAATCAGACACTGTTTCGTCTTTCTCCTGCTTACATGCAGACAATTTATCCCAATTCACACGCATCGCAGGCATTAAAGTCTTTATGTAATTAATAATCCTACCAGGAAGGTCTGCTACTAAAGGCTAGGGTTTAGCACCACCAACCTGTCGGTCATCTGCAGCACTAATATTAGCCCATAAGTCACCTAACTCCTGATCATGATCCGCATGACGAATCTTTCCCCATAAAGGCTGTGGAACAACATTTCCAAACAACATGTCTATATCAGCTAAATTCATAATGCAAGAGCCTGCAGTTTGTGACAATTCCTTGTAATACCCTGCAGGATTCTTACGGGGATCAGGCAATGTCTGTTTGAGGGCCAAGACTTCAGCTCGCTTCCATGGAACATGTACCCAAACACGCTGAAAATGAGCTGGTACGGCATCAATGTTATGAGCGGCATCAGCCTGAACTGCTTCCTTCCATACAGGAGGAACTTCTCTCATGGGGTATTGTCGCGCTTTTCTCCTAGCAGAGGGATCGGGTTCAAACAATGACTGAGAAATACCCTCACTCCTAAACGACAATAATGTCGCAACTGCTTTCTCAACATCAGAACCCACAATCGTGCCTTTTGCAAACTCGAACCGTACACGGCACAACTCAGGCGGATTGGATTCCAAGTCATTGTCCTCCAATTCCTCACATAGAAAAACACACATTTTCTCGAAAACATATCTCTGCTTCGGTGCTTCCCATTGTCGGAAGACATCCATAACAGACTCTAACTCATATCTTATGGGATCGGTAACCCATTTACGCGCCATACGGTCAAACATTTCTCTTTCTCGAGAATCAGGCAGTTGACTATGCAACTGTTTACGCTCTGAATCAGGGGTCACACCAGATGACCCAAAGAGAGGAAATATAAGACTAGAAATTGTGGCAGTCATTCTCTGTCAAACAGAAGGAGAAGTCGACAGGACGGGAGATAAAGCAGACTGAGAAAAGGTCAACGTAGGAACAGTAGCAGAGGTAGTAAGAACAGGTGGAGAAGTTATAGAAGCTGAAGGTGGAACAGGTAGCAGAGCAGATAGCAAAGTTAGTGGCCCTTGAGAAGGCTGTACCAGAGGAGTAGGAGCCAGCTGGAGAGGTGCTGGCGGTTGTGGAGGAGCAGGAGGCAACACAACCAGAGGTTGCGCACCTAAAGGTTGTGGAGGTGCTGTAGCACTCTGCGCTTAAGGGGGTGGCGAACTCAATAAATGAGACATTAAAGGGTCTTTCTCAAGTTCTTTTGCTGCATCTTGCTGTAGAAGCGGCAAAACAGGGTAGCATTTATGGATCATCATTTTACGTTGCCTGTGCAACTGCTCACTCATCTGTTCTTCTTCGTTATCTTTAAACTGCGTAGCAGCTTGTATTATCGAGATAACCCTTTCTCTCTTATTTTTCTTCGCTAATTTAATTTCTTTCTGTTTGGCTTCCTTACGCCATAGGCGGAAAGAGTCAAACATCGCCGGCCGGGCTTTCTTCTTAAAAAGTTTAACCTCTAGATTATCCAGGATTTCCGTGTCAAAGCTACCATATTGGGGCCATTTTAAAACACCATCCTTCCTGGTGTATCGGATCCATACTTCATTATATGTGATGGGGCCTACGCCATGTTTCACGTACAATTCATAGGTCGGAGTTCCAATCGGAGGAACCGGACACGAGTCCTCCAATCGGGAATCCCTATTACAACCAAGACAAAACAAATTTCCAAGTCTGCTAAGACCAGGCATCTTCGCTCACTAGTCTAGCTTCAAACTTCAAAGGATTATCGAATACGATATTCTCGTGAATACACGAGTCCCTCGGCTTTGGTACTTGCAAGTTCCAAATCAAAGATCCCAAGGGGATACCAAACTAAGAACCAAACTAAGGACTGGGAGACGCTCCACTTATACTTAACTGAGGTATCGATGACATCACCAGAAGACTCGTCTATCGTTTCGCTCTACCAATCATCAAGGGTCCAAAACAGGGCGATAGTCAGGGCAGCAGTCCTTCGTAGCCATCGGGAAGCAGGAACCTCGCAGCAAAGACTTTCGGACCACGTCGACATACAGGGGTCGATGAAGTGGCGGCCTTCCTCCAGAATTTTCACGCGAAGCTCCTCACGAACCTCTGGCTTGGACCGGTACCGCTGATATCGCCCCACGTTGGGCGCCAACTGAAGTACTGGGTTTTTCGGAACCCAGCGGTGCCAGGGACAACACCCTAAGACTTCGAGTACTTCCTGTTTCAGACTACAGAAACACAGAGCCTTCTAGGTGAAGTCAAAGATCGAGTTTATTGGCTGCAGCCAGTAACAGGTATCCTAGAAGTACAACACGGTGTATATTCTCAGGAGACTGCTCAAACTTACAAAGCTACCCATCCCTTTTATACAAAATATTATGCTTTAGGCAAACATTCCTTATTTTACAGTTGACCATTCAAATGTTTTCACTACAAAGAAAAAGCAGAGTCATGATGACAAGCCGATATTTCAGTTTGTTCAGCCCACAATCAATTATCCGGCAAGGCCCAACATTTTCATCAGATATCGGCGGACCCCCAATAAAAACGGGCACCTCCTCCTCGTAAAGCAAGTCATAAAGAAAGAAACAGGGACAGGTGTGTGTAAGGTTAGGCATGGTTTGTGTGCGATGAAAGGTTTATGATAGGTTGTGCCTTGATACTAATTTCGGTCGGCCACTGGGAGAGGAAATGCCCGAACAGGTTTGGCCTTGGGCAGTGGAGTCAGCTTGCCCAGGTCACAGAGAAGTCAGCAAAGGTGTACGTGTCCTTCGGACTCGTTTTCGGCCTTAGTTACCGGCCTATGTGAGGGCAATCACAAAATGGCTGCCGTATACAAAATGGAACCCGAGGGTTCAGGACGGAATCTCTGTTTTCAGGGTGATCTCGTCACTCGAATACGACGAAAATACTCGTGCATAGTATACTCGCCATTCTCGGTCTATTGATACTAAAATCGTCATGATACGACGATGTTTATGACACGCGTCCAGAATTTTCAGTACCACAGTACTCTGCCGTAACCGAAATCTGGTTGTTCGAGACAAAAATGCCAGAAATCCCTGGCTAGGTTTGCTAACATCCTGTACCTGGTCCCGCCAAGATAATTGATGTAGCGGACTACAGAAACGTTGTCCATCCTTAGTAGGACACACGACTGCACTCTGTCCTTCGTCCAACACTGAACCTCGAAGGAACCCTCCAGTAACTCCAAGCAGTTGATGTGTAATGACTGCTCTTGAGTGGACCAGACGCCACCAGTGGAAAACTCCCCGCAGCGGACCCCCCACCCTGAGCTACTGGCATCGGACTCGATAACCAAATCTGGGGCGGACCCGAAAATCGCACGGCTGCTCCAGGCTTCCCTGTGTGTAAGCCACCACCTCATTTCCTCCCCTACTTCATCCCACAACGGGCTCAACTGAGAATAGGTCAGTCCCCATCTGAGGTGATAGGCCTTCAGGCGTTCTATGGCTCAGTAATGCAAGGGACCGGGAAAAATCACCTGAATGGAAGAGGCGAGCAGCCCCAACAGGCGAGCTAGCTGGCGCAAAGAAATCTGACTCTTCGCCAAAGTCTGACGTAACTTGTGTCTGATCTTTGGCATCTTCCTGGCGGGAAGACTCAGAGTAGACGCCACTGAGTCGATGTTGAAACCCAAGAATGTTGCGCCCTGGACGGGGGACAGCAGGGACTTCCATTCGTTGATAACGAAACCCAGACCCTGAAGGAGGTTGACTGTGGTCTGCAACTAGGACGTCAACCTCTGAGGACATTGATCCAAAAACAGCATGTCGTCCAAGTAGACGATCATTCACACTCCCCACACCCTGAGGAACTCCACCACCAAGGACTTTCGTGAAGCACCACGGCACGGAGGATAGACCGAAAGGGAGAATGGTGCACTCGTAAACCTGACCTTCCCACCTGAACTGCAAAAAACGGCGATGAAGGGGAAATATAGGCACCGTCAGGTACGCGTCCTTCAGGTCTAGCCTGACCATCCAATCGTTCGGTCTCAAGACGTCCCGGAGGAGGTGAATGCCCTCCATTTTGAAATGGCGGTACAACAGCCACTCGTTGAATTCCTTCAAGTTGATAACCGGGCGCCTGCCACCGTTGACTTTGTCGACCAAGAAAAGATTGCTGACATAACCTTTGGGATGCTCGGCTGAAACTCAAATCGCCCCTTTTTGCAGGAGGGTGCAAACCTCCTCGCGCACGAACTCTGTATCACGCTGCGAAAAGGAAATGGCCCAGGGGCGATATAGCTGACAAGGACTGCCATGGAACTCCAGCTAGAAGCCCTGGACTATCTGCAGCACCCACGCATCGCTAGTGAGGGTAACCCAAGCTGGGAAGAACTGCGCCAAGAGCCCTCACCTGCAAGCCCACCGAAGGCAGCACACTCACCTCGTCCAGCACCCTGATGCTGTCCTCTTTAATGGCCACGGCCATGGAACTTCTGGGCTCTTGTTGGATAGAAATTATTGAACTGGGCGTTGTCCTGGGCCTGACCGTGGCTGGAGCCTCGCCCCCTGTCGGAGCTGTTGAAGCGACCGAACGAGCGGCCCTTGCTACGTCCGGCCCTATCGAAAACCTGAAGGGTGAACACCTTCCGGATGTTGGCTTGTGCCCTGTCAAGGGAGGTGAAAGTAGCTACGAACTTCCCCAACTCCTTGACAAAGAGGTCACCAAACAACCCCCCTTGGACCACCACTCCAGCTTCAGACGAGGCGGGATCCCCCAGCTTGGGATCCACCTTGATCAGGAGTGACTTTCTCCTTTCTGTGGAAAGTGCGCAATCCGCATTTCCGATGAAGACTACTGCGCACTTTGCCCAATTGGACAGGACCTCCGGGGAAATCACGTTCCCGTCACCTTGGCCTCCTCAGCCATGTCTAGGATTTTAGTGACTGGCCCTACTGAATCAAGCAGTTTGTCCTGGCATGCGCGCCAGGACCGGTCTATCCCCTTATTCAGCCAACTTGGCCAGGAATGTCACCATCTTTTGATCTATCTCGGGCGTGAGAGCGACCTTCCCTTCCAGTGTGGGGCGTGGACATTCTGCCCGAAGGCAGCTGTGGGCATCTTTATCTAAGGGCTTACGTAGATGCGCCGCCACATCCTGTGCCACCTTATCCCTGGGAACCCAGTCTGAGGACCTCGAGTGAACTATATCATCCAGGTCCAGCATATCAGAAGGCCCTGAAGGGGCAGGGACCCGGGCCCAGGACCTAGAGGAGCATGCTTCCTCATCCGTATCTGGGGAATATCCATCGTCTAGGGTGTCAGGAGTTATGGGCCTGGGAGACAGAGGGGCCCCCCTGCAGGAGCTGGCAGGGTAGGATTAGAAGGCGGTTGTGCCACAAACGCGCTCTTCAAATGGGTAAAGGCCTCCGTATCCACCCCTTCAACACAAGGCTTCTTAGGAGGTGGAGAGGATGAAGCAGGAACCGGGGGAGGGGGAGGGGCAGGGGTAGTGGGAATGAGGGCAGCTAATTTCACGTATGCCTCCTCTATTCGGGCTGACAGGCGTTGTTCCATGGGCCCCATGGCCTGATCTACAGCCCTGTAGATAGAATCATCCACCGCCTGGTAAAAATCATCATCCCAGGGGAGGTAGCTCAGTGGATCCTCCTCATGGTATTGATTCTGTTCCCCCTGCATGCTGAGTTACAGTAGGCTCCACAGGGACAGTAGCGCCAGGAAGCCTGTGTGCAGTAACCCAAGGTTTAAATATATAATGCCCTGAATAGGTGTAAATTTGGAGCTGGGAGGGAGCCCAGGCGAATGTAGGTGGCCAGAGGCACACAATCAACGGTAAGAGCCCCAGGGACACCCCAGCCCTTCTTTGTCCTAGGGAAAGCCACCCAGGGCCGTGTCCCTGCACACCACACACACAGTGTCAATTATGACCCCACAGGGTGTTTCAGGGGAAAAGCAGTTACTGACCCAGAGGGCGTTCAGGCAAGAAAGAAGGGAATCACAGACCCCACAGGGCGGAGAACCGAGTGGTTGGGAGCAGGCAACCTCAAGGGAGCGGCGTCAGTGAGGAAACTCCGAATTTTGCGCTCCCACTCGCGCTGCTCGCCGAGGTGAAAGTGCGCCCCCTGGTGGTGGGAGGACCACACCGCACCTACAATGGGCCGAAAATCGAGTTAGGTACGCCTGCAGCGTCTCGCGATTTGTAGGGAATCTGTAAATGAACAAACATCACCCGCGAGTCAAAACCTCAAGAAATATGCCCAATACAACACTCCCAACCCAAGGTGATAAGTAAAAATGCGACTTAACTTGCTGTTGTGCAGCGAAGAAAGAGGATGAGGAATGACCGTAGTAGGACTATCACAACTGGCTGGGGTGCCGTCAGTGAAGGACTATTGCTGTTGGACTTTCTTTTTCCTTTCCCAAGTGTTCATGGGAAATGGGGTTTGTTCTTATTTTCGCTGCCGTAAAAATAAAAGCGGAGAAAGAAGGCATAGAAAGAAGGCATAATCAGAAGCCTCCTGTCCTGCCATAGAATTCCAATTGAAAAAGTTTCTAAGTGTCAACTTTTAAAATACAATAATATTCCTTAAAAATCACTACTGTAACCAAAACTCTTTTACTTAACTGTTTACAGCTCTAGTCCTGGGACTGATTCTAGGATCCAGTCCTGTGGTTAGAAAAGTAATCTACAAAGTAACTAATTGCATTTAACCAGAAATTCCCATTGAACTCAATGTTGCATTTTGTTTGGAATTGTGTTGCCTATTGCAACAAACTGTAACTATTGCATTCAAAAAGTCTATTGCCTATTTGAAAAGTATTTAACTAAAGTAACTCATCCTAAGAAAGTATATTTTGATACCTTGTTGCTTCTAAAATAAAACAACTATATCTTTTGATACAAAACAATTGGCCTAGATTTCAGTTCTTGAGTGTGAGACCCTTTACTGACTGAGTGTGTACAACAAATGCTTTCCACTGTCTTCTGATACTGCCTTACTGCTCGACCAAGCATCCACTTTAGAGAGTAAGGTTATATCTAGCTTTAACCTCTGCCAAACCTCGGGGGACTGGGGACTCTATACACACTGTACCTTACATTGGTCCAGTATATATAGAGCCACTTTCCTACACCATCCCCTCCCTTCACCACTGTGTAAACGTGCCCTGTGTCCGTTTTAATTTGGGAGATTAAGTCCCCTTGAATCCTGAGTGTCCCTAGGGTCCAAGTAGCCCACTAGGTACCTCCAGTAAGCACCACAGAGCTGCGTTGCAGAGAGGTGAAAAAAAGGGGCACCGCCTGGGCCACCTCTCTGAAACACAGCTCAGTGGCGCTTACTGGAAGCACCTGGTGGACTAGTTAGCTCCCAGGGGCCTCAGGATTGAAGGGGAATTATTTCCCCAACTAAAATCGCGCTACAGGGCGTGTTTTCACATGTCACCTCATGCCCCTTCCTCTCCCTTCACCACTGTGTAAATGCGCCCTGTGGCCGTTTTAAGTTGGGAGATAAAGTCCCCTTGAATCCTGAGTGTCCCTTGGATCCAACTAGCAAACTAGCCCACTAGGTACCTCCAGTAAGCGCCACAGAGCTGCGTTGCAGAAAGGTGTAAAAAGGGGCACGGCCTGGGCCACCTCTATGAAACACAGCGCAGTGGCACTTACTGGAAGCACCTGGTGGGCTAGTTAGCCTCCTGGGGCTATCAGGATTCAAGGGGAATTATTTCCCCCACTTAAAACGCGCCACAGGGTGTTTTTTCACACGTCACCTCAGGCCCCGTCCCCTCCCTTCACCATTGTGTAAACACGCCCTGTGTCCGTTCTAAGTTGGGAAATTAGGTCCCCTTGAATACCAAGGGTCCCTAGGGTCAAACCAGCCCACTAGGTACCTCCAGTAAGCACCATAGAGCTGCATTGCAGAGAGGTGTAAAAAGGGGCGTGGTCTCTGAACACCTGCCTGCAACGCAACTCGCTGGCGCATACTGGAGATACCTGGTGGGCTACTTGGCCCTCTGGGACCCTCAGTATAGAAGGGGAATTAATTCCCCAACTTACAACTCACCAGGGGGCACGTTTGCACAATGGTGAAGGAAGGGGGCGGGCCTGAGGTGACATGTGTGCACACACGCCCGGTGGCTCCTTTTAAGTTGGGCAATTAATTCCTTTTCAATCCTGAGGGTCCCTGGGGGTCAACTAGCCCACCAGGTACCTCCAGTATGCACCAGGGAGCTGCGTTGCAGAGAGGTGTTCAGAGGCCATGCCACTTTTTACAACACTCTGCAACGCAGCTCCATGGCGCTTACTGGAGGTACCTGGTGGACCTCAGGATTGAAGAGAAATTAATTCCCCAACTTAAAATGTGCCACAGGGCGTGTTTGCACACATATCATCTCAGGCCCGCCCCCTACCTTCGCCACTGTACAAACGCGTCACGTGGCGCGTTTACGTTGGAGTATTAAGTCCCCGTGAATCCTGAGGGTCCCTGGGGTCCAACTAGCCCACCAGGTACCTCCAGTAAGTGCCACAATTCTGTGTTGCAGAGAGGTGTAAAAAGGGGCGTGGCCTGGACCACCTCTCTGCAACGCAGCCCTGTGGTGCTTACTGGAAGTACCTGATGGGCTAGGTAGCCCCCAGGGACCCCCAGTATTGAATGTAGACAAATGTACAACCCTCATATCTGTTGATAAAGTCTAATCATCCATCTAAAAAGTGCTCTGCGTGGTATATAATCTACAAAGGTGCTTGTGCTACCAAAGTGCTGGGTGCATAGTTTAACACATGAAAATATATAAACCAAAAGTTGAAAAGTTACAATGGAGTTACTCAGCTTGGGGAACAAACTTCTTTCATGCGGGTAGTTTCTATTTTATCTAGACATTGTAAATTCGATACACTACTATTAAGATATATTAATAATGCATGAGTAAAATACTCTATAACCTATAGTGTTAACTAATTCCCAGGTTCAATCTTGGACCCACACCTCTGACAATGTCATACATGTATAAATACATAAATATGAATAAATATTCATTTAATACATATATAGAAATATTCACAAAAACAGTAAATAACAGTCTATGTAAACATTGGTGAGGATGATGTTCTGAGTAAAGTATTTGAAGGAAATTGTGTAAGTCCTCATTATTATAGAGACCTGATGGTGTTTTGCAGTCTAATTCCATAATCATGAGTTATTCCACTTGGTCGGGCAGTTTTTCTTTAATACCTCCTCATCTCAACACTTATATTGCATCAATCAAATAATATTTGAGGCATTTCAAATCATTGTGATATTCAGCCTTAAAATGTCTTGCCACTGGATATGTTGCATCTGAGTTGACTATTGCACGTAAGTGCTGCAGGATTCTGCAGTGCACCTGCAGCTTCGTGCTACCCACATACTGTAAGCCACAGGTGCACTCTAGTACATAAACTACAAATTCAGTCCTGCAATTATAATTTCCGATAATTGCCACAGGGCTTGGATTGAAAGGTGTTGTATTGATACCGATTTTGCATGCCCTGCAAGATGTACATTTAGTGAACCCATTTTTGGGTGTTAGCCATGTAGTTACAGTGCTAACATCAGGGCTACTTTTGACTAGGCTAATTCTCATCGAGGGTGTGAGTGTTGGTTTAGCCAGTAATCTGCGTCCTAAAATTACATCTGTCAATATTATCGGCTAGTTGTTGTTAATTATAGTTCTCAACTGACTCTCCTGGTGATTGTAGAAAGTAATGAGTCTGACTGTAGTATTTCCTGTTTCTATCTCATGGTTGAGCACCTGGTAGTCATTGGTTTAGCTTCTACTCTGTATTAGGAGGTTCTCACTAGGTTTTGTATTAGCTTTAGCAAATGCTGATTTCAATATTTTATCTGCATAGCCTCGTTGTAGGAATCTTTCCTTACCTTCTTGCTGGCACTTATTTATATCTTCAGTTGGGCTACATATTCTGCAGAGTCTAAGAAATTCCTTATATGGGATGGTATTTATGAGGTGTTTGGGGGGTGAAAGCTCTTTGGGTGTAGGTTAGAGTTTCCTGCAGTATGTTTAGGGTGTAATGTGGTCTCCAGTTTGTTATTGGAGACATATATCTTGACATCCAGGAAGTCAATAGCATGATTATTAATATGTGAGGTAATCTCTAGATTTACCTCATTCTTGTTAATCAGCTGGATGAAATTGTGTGCATCCTCTACAGTTCCTTTCCATATAATAACATTTTTGTCAATAAATCTCATCCAATGGATGACATGTGTTCTATATAGCTCAAGGTTCGTTTTTCTCAGAACCTGTTACTCCCACCAGCCCACATGTAAACATGCATAGCTGGGGGAGTAACATTCTCCCATTGCTACTCCCCTCTTTTGTCTGAAAATCTCTTTACCAAATAAGAAGAAATTGTTCTGTAAGCACCAGTTAATAAGATCTAAAAGCATTGCATTGTGACTGTACATATTAATGGGTCTAGTGCTTAAAAATGTTTCACAGCCTCTAGACCCACATGATGTTCAATGCTCATGTACAGTGATGTTATATCTAATGTAATGAGCAAAAGACCCTATGCCTATTCAACTTTATTGAGTCTGGTAAGAAGTCGCCAGTGTCTTTAATGTAGGCCTGGGTGGACAACTACGCTACGCTTGCTTAGTTTGCGAAGTTTGCGCTACTTTGCACTACGCGAATTGCAAGTAGCATAGTACAAACACACGTAGCGGTCATTTTTTGCTTGCTCGCGGTCCTCAACGTCAAGTTGGCGACCGCGAGCAAGCTGCTTCAGGGTAAAATGAAAGTCCCAATGATAACAGTTGGATTTCTGCTTTATGAAGTACAATGTCAGACAGATTGATTATTGTATTATCATTTTCGATTATCCTCTTCGCCATTGTGGTTTCTTGTTTTTTGTGTTGCCGATTTTTCCTCCCAGACCTTCTTCTATGGTTTCTCCTTTTGTATTGATCGTTTGGCGTTCCACTGCGTCAACGTCTGGCAGTGACCAGTGTAAGATAGTGCCAGTTTTCCAGACCACAAAGATACCTTAAAAAACAGCTCTTCTGTACCTGCAGAACCACAGGCCACCCTGCTTTATTTGATTGCATTCAAAGAGCTGCACCTTTCTTGGGCAGATTTATATAGTGCGAACTCGACCCGAAGGTATTGGAGTGCTTTACATGAGCAGCGGTAATGTTACACAAGGACACATTTTTAGGTCTCGCCTATGAAGCACGCATGCACTGATAGAAAAAAGACCTTTAGTAATCGGCACAGCTTTCCGGCCAAAAACGTGCATGCGTTGCATTGCTTTGAATGGCAACGCGTGCACGTTTGGCGATTCCTTTGCGGGAGCAAGCTTTGACACCATCTGCATATAATTACTTGATGGTGCCCCTGCTCGCTCCCGCAAGGGAAACAGGCGCAGGCCCCCTTCTCTCTCCCCTCACCCTGCTGCCCCTCCTCTCCTCGTCAAACTTTGTGTGCTCTCGCACTTCCCCCACACCCCCACTTGTTTACCGAGCATCTCAGGTGCGCAGGGCCCATATGTTCTTTCGTGGCCACACCCCAGAGTCTGCCCGGAGCACGTGCCCGGGGCCATAAAGACCCACCAGTGTTTACAGCTGTGTGATTAGCATATCACAACTCACCAGTCAGGCCTCACAGATGTACATTGGTCAATACCATATCCTGTATGTCCTGCCTATAGGCGCCACATAGGACTATATAAGAGAGGGCTGGAAGACCGACTGAAACCCGTCATTACCTGTTTCTTTCCTGCACTGAATTCTTTCTGAAAGAAAGGTGAGTTTTTATGCAACTGTCGTAGCTCTCACGTTTTAACTGCTTATTTTTACATCTTTTTTATGTCAAATTAGTGGTGAGGGCAAAGGTGGCAGTTTGTGAATATCAGTTATCGCTATCAACACACGGATAATAAATATAATGCAGACATCAACAGCACAAACTAAGCTCCACCATCATAGCCAACACAAACACCTTCAGCTATGACAGCGCAAGCTTCGCTCACACCCTTCACATACACAGCATGTGGAGCTGCAGCACGTTCATCACTCACATGGATCATGTGTACATGCAAGCACAGCATGGGCAGTAAGTAGCTAGCAAAGCTTCCCTCTTACAAGATCACGCCCAGCAGAAATACAAGCAGCCTTCACACAGAAGTGCCCAGAACGCACAGCAGCAGGGCAAGCTTCCCTTGTGCGGGGTCAGTGAATGTGCCTAGAAGAACAGAAACAGTGATGATTGCGTGGTATGGCGTGAGAAGGGCTAATGGGAAGAATATGCTGTTACAGGTTGGTTACCACTCTCTTTAACCCTTCATTCCACTGCTCTGTCCCCAGGATGATCGTGTTGCTTGCCTCCCTTCCGAGTCACACTTCAGCTTAACTTTTGATTTCTCCTCCGTGGGACGCTTCTACTCGAGCCTAAAAGAAAATCTGTTTGTCTTACTAAAGTGAAGAACTGTGGAAAACAGAAACACCAGGAACTATGCACACTTCTTTGGGAGCCTCCTGTCCACGCGCTAACTTAAAAACAACTTCCGGGTCGTAAGAAAAGTCGGCCCCCAGTATGCCCGGTTCTGTAGTCCTCGCAGTTTCCTGTTACTACTGCACCACTTTGTAGCCTGCAGATCATGTTGACTCTATATTTGGTTACAATGGTGGCCACTGGAACGTGCTATTAACACATGAATATCTGCTAATAACTACTGAAAGCGAAATACGGTTCACGGAGTATTGGCTAGTTAGTCTGGAGTGTGTTGTGTTGCAAGTTCATTTGGTAAAGTAACGGGTTAAATTACCGTTGATCCAAGTGTAATAGTGCCCATACATGCAGGGCACTAGGACAGGTCCGAGTGGGGACGAGGGTTGGCGGAAAGGGAGGAGCCGAGGGCTAGAGACGGCAGTTAGCCGTTAGCCCTTGAAGAGGAAGGAGCCGAAATAAAGAGGGTCTCGAATCATCACTCTGTGTCTGTGTGAATTACTGGGCCAGACACTACCACTGGCGACGAAGGTGACCAGATCCCAGGCGTGTAGACGGCTACTGCGGCAACCAGGCGGTAACTGACCGGCCCGGAGCTCGCCCCACGTGTGGAGGCTCGAGCGCGCTGCATAAAAGCGCCCACAGGGAGCCCACCCCGCCGGCGGAAAGAGCGGAGCTCGCCCCACGTGTGGAGGCTCGAGTGCACCGTACAAAGTGCCCACCGGGAGCCCACCCCGGCGGCGGAAGAAGCAGAGCTCGCCCCACGTGTGAAGGCTCGAGCGTGTCGCCCAAAGTGCCCACTGAGAGCCCACTCCGGCAGCAAAAGCCAAGGAAAGCAAACCCCACCTGCAGCGGTGACTCTGGCAGTGGATCGCGGCTGTAATCGGCAAGCGGTGAGTGGGAGTGGGAGTGGAAGCTCCGAGTGATTGAGTGACTCCGGCAGAAAGAACGAGCAAAACGACCGAAATCTCGCCGAAAACGAGATTCCCGGGCGGCCATCTTAGATTCAGGCAGCATTGGCCAATCCCATGCGAGGGATCATCGGCAGCCATTTTGAAGTCAGGCAAAGAACCTGAAACAGCAAACAAGCATTGGCGAGTGGCAAACAAGCATTGGCAAATGTAACAGGACCAACAAACAAGCACTGGTGAGTGCAACAAAATTAATAATCAAGCACTGGTAAGTGCAATAAAGACAGCAAACAAGCATTGGCGAGTGACAAACAAGCATTGGCGAATGCAACAGGAGTAACAAACAAGCACTGGCGAGTGCAACGGAAGTAACAAACAAGCACTGGTGAGTGCAACAGAACATAACAGAGAGTGAATTAGACCTGTAAAAGCAGTCAGGAACCACAGGTGTTCAATGCAAGACCCAGCCCCCACAAGCATGATGAGAGCCTCATTTCTGCGCCGCCCCGAGCCCCTCGTTCTTGAATCTGGCGGGAGCATGGGTCCGCGATGGCAAGAATGGATAGAAGATTTTGAGGACTTCATGAAAGCATCCAAGGTGACAGACCTCGAAGAGCAACTGTTTGCTCTCAAGAACCTGATTGGCAGGGAAGGTGGACGAATCATAAAAGAACTGCCAGAAGAGTCCTCTGGTTCCTACGAGAAAGTACGCGAAGCACTAGACCGCAAGTTCCTACACAAAAGGAACGTCGACTATGAGCGGTACACATTCAACCTGGCCCCTTAAGAGAAAGGTGAACAAATGGGGGCGTTCGTAACACGTCTGAGACAATTGGCGAAGTATTTGATTTTGACAAGTTTTCAACTGAAGACGCCCTTCGACTAAGAGCCATAGAAGGTTGTCTCTCCGAACCACTGAGACGCAAATTGCTCGAGAGAAGCTACGCGTTGGAAGAGATCGAAGAGATGATGAGAGTAGATGGACAAGCCGATGAACATGCAAAGAAAATGGAAGCCGGGAAAGGTGAGAGACGGGAACAAGTATTCAGGATGCAGTCTCGACAAGTGCACGGACGATCCCCACCACAGGTGCGTTCCTCCAGATCCAAGAGACATCACCACCAGTCAAGCAAAGGACACAAAGGGACGAGTCACACGAGGGGACGATCAGACAGACAACTCAAATGCTACAGAGGCGGATACGACTACCCGCATGCAGATGCATGCCCAGCACTAGGACAACAATGCCGGAAGTGTGGTAGAGAAAACCATTTTGAAAGCATGTGCGGGGTAGTACCAAACAGTGATCAAAGGGGAAGGCACCGGCAACGCCAGCCTTCAAACAGTCGTCATCATGTCAGAGCAGTCCAGGATAGACGAGACTCATCCACTGGATCGTCACAATCCAGCTGCCATTCTTGCAGGACATGTCAATCTCGGCGGTCGTCATCAAGAGAATCCAGATCCCCATCACCCATCTCTCAAGACCGAAAGGAATACATTTATTGTGTAGCTGACCCTGATTGGCCCAAAGAGTACCAGCGGCTAGACATCAGAGTTGGCTCTCACCCCACCAAGTTCGCGCTAGATAGTGGGGCAACGCTAAACTACTTACCAGTAACCGAATAACAACGCATGAAACCACCGCCAAGGCTGGCTAATGCCCATGTACAAGTGTATACGTGGATGTCCAAGAAGCCACTAACGTGTCTTGGGAAGTTCACGACCGAACTGTCATACCAAGATCGCACAATATCAGCTTACATCCATGTCATCGAGGGGCCTGAAGCCGACTGCCTCCTGAGCCTAGCCACTGCTGAAAGATTGAAATTGGTGAACATCTTATTCAGAGTCACTGACAAACCAGCACTCATCCAGAAGTTCCCCAAGCTCTTTCAAGGCCTGGGAAAAATGAAGAACTGCCAAATAAAATTGCATATAAAGGAACAAATCACACCGGTGGCACAACACCACCGAAAAATCCTGTTTCACCTGCAAGAATCCTTGGAGAAGGAACTCCAAGACCTGCTAGAAGCCGATATCATCGAGAGAACAGATGGACCAACCCAATGGGTCTCCCCAGTCGTGGTAGTCCCAAAGAAAGGAGATACCAGCCGAGTCCATCCGTGTGTGGATATGAGAGCGCCCAACACGGCAATAGAGAGAGAGAGACATCCAGGCCCTCACATCAGGGACATGATCACTTCACTCAACGGAGAAAAAGTGTTTTCAAAACTAGACCTCAACAAAGGATACCACCAACTAGAACTGCATGAAAGGTCAAGATATATTACGACATTCTTGACGCACCTTGGGCTATTCAGATACAAAAGACTTTTGGGGTGTCCTCGGCAGCAGAAATATTCCAAGAGGCGATCAGGAGAACGATTCATCACATTCCGCAGGTCCTAAACTATAGCGATGACATCCTAGTATATGGAGCAACCACTCAAGAACACGACGAGGCACTAAATCAGGTCTGTCATGCACTAACAGAAGTCAACCTCACACTCAACCAAGACAAGTGTGAATTCCACAAACCAACGCTGAAATTTTTTGACCACATATTCTCTGGAAGTGGCATGAAAACAGACCCGGAAAAGGTAGCAGCGCTAAACGACACACCAAGCCCAGATGACGTGGGTGATGTACGATCGTTCCTAGGCATGGCCAGCTATTGTTCCAGATATATACCTGACTACGCCACTTTAAGTTACCCCCTGAGAATGCTCACCAAACAAGGACAGCCTTTTCAATGGTCCACCCAATGTGAAGGGGCGTTCAAAGAAATCAAAAAGACTGTGAAGTCGGCCAAAAATTTGGCTTACTTCAATCCAAAAAAGAAAACAGAGATAACAGTAGACGCCAGTCCCGTGGGACTAGGAGCCATCCTAGCACAATATGATAGAGAAGAAGACCAACGACACATGTTAGCATACGCCAGTAGAAGTCTAACAGACACGGAGAGAGCGTACTCACAGCCAGAAAAGGAAAGCCTGGCTGTTGTCTGGGCGTGTGAACACTTCCACATCTTCATTTTTGGAAAGCACTTCACCTTAGTGACCGACCATCAAGCATTGACCACAATTTTCGGAAACCCGCGAGCAAAAATGCCACCACGAATAGAGCGATGGGGCCTCCGGCTCCAGGAATACACATACACCATCATTCACAAGCCAGGAAAAGCTGCAAACCCCGCAGACTACATGTCTCAGCACCCCACCAGATCAAGCAAATTAGAACAATCAATTGCGGACGAATACATTCACTTCGTAGTAGACCAAGTCAGGCCCCCAGCTGTTCCATTGGAAGCCATCTGTGAAGCGACGCAAGTTGATGTCACCCTACAAGAAGTGAAACGTTGGATCCAAACTAACAGCTGGAGACACGCACAAAGCAGTGAACAAAATGACCAAGAGATGGCGGCATTCAAACATGTCCACGACGAACTGTCACTAGCAGCAAATGGTCTCATCTTACGAGACACCCGAATAGTGATCCCGCGACAGTTGAGACAAGGGGTCATCAATTTAGCACATGAAGGACACCGGGGCATAGTAGCCACAAAAAGAGCACTCCGTGAAAGAGTCTGGTTCCCAACACTAGACCTGATGGTAGAGACAACTCTGAAAGACTGCCCGCAATGTCAACTGGTGAGCCGTCCGGATCCTCCCGCACCACAACAAATGTCTCCATTACCGGAGGGTGTCTGGCAACACATTGCCATTGAGTTTCTTTGGGCCGGTCAAATCGAGCCAATATGTCCTGGTCATCATGGACTGTAGGAAGGCGGCTACCTGACTATGGTTACCCCAGATTTTTTGCCTTGTGTTTAGCTGGTTTTTGACTTAGTTGACCTGGTTCCCTGCTATTCAGGGCCCCAGGCCATCTGCTCTCTCTGTAAAATGGATTCCATGTACCCTAGGTGCATACCACAATTGGAAATGGACTCCTTGTCAGCCCCTGTACCATGCACTATAGGTGCTCAGGGCATAGGTGCCACCAAGGCCTACCAGGGGCTGCAGCATAGCTTTTGCCACCCCTGGCTGGTTCTTAAATTGACACAACTGGCTGATCACTCAGCTGGGGTAAGGTGGTGTAATCACCCCTTGCTTAGGTATAGTATACCTATATCTAAACCTATATCTGGACACATATAAACCTATGAGCCACTCCTATGGAAGGCCTCATCAATCCTGGAGGCAGAGTGCGTGGTTTAATGTGAGATGGAGCTCTAGCATGAGCTGAGCCTCTCTGCAGCCGTCAGGAACAAATCCCTAAGCTGTTTCAGGATAATGCCATACCATATACTCTTAAGTGCATTATATTCCTCGCGGTTATATAGCAACTTTGGTTTGGCTTCATCAAAACATGTTGTGTAAGGTGTCATACGATTTGGAATACTATCCCCTCACCAGTTCTGGCGACGGGGATAGCATTCCACCCCTCTAGAGGGAGAAGACATGTTACTTTACTGAAATGCGGTTAATTTCTAAAAGGGCCTCAGATCCACAAAATGGATGCTTCTGCCACAGACACAAGTCTGACCCCCTGAAGCTGACCAAAACTCAGCCAAAGGGGCCTGGACAAAGGGGTTCCTGTCGCAGGGAGGTGTTACACCCCCCAGACAGGAGATAGTGGATTATAGCAGGGAGGTTTGAAAGAAACCAGACACTGCATGGGGAGCACAAGGCTGCCCCTTGCATAATCCGGTCAAACCGGTTCTGGGGCACACCAGCCCCAGTCCCAGTGCGGCCTGGATCAAAGGAAAGGGGTGTATCCACCCCCTTCCTGGGTCCCACCCATAGGAGGGGACCTAGCAGGTAATCCAGCCCCCCAGATTCGAATAAGAGTGGGAGCAGTGCCAATGCACTTCAGATTAGCCTGATGAAACATAAGAAACAAAACTCTGGACCCTTCGACATCCTACTCAACGTAGAAGACTGAAGAACCTCCCTTGTGGTCAAGGAGTGACCACCCTGTGCAAACAGGCACCATCCAGCACCTCAACGTCTTCTTTGTTGCAGTTCCCGCCGGAACTCAAGCGACAGAGATCAACGAGATCAAGCTTGCCAGCCTTTAAACAGCCCGATCCACAGTCCCTGCAGAGCTGAGACCCGTGGTGGCGACCGGAAGCGTGGGGCACGCCATCTTGAAAAGACCACGAGACGCTGACCGTGCAGCCCACGAGTGACCCTCGAAGCTGTACACCAGGGTTTGAGAAGCCCCAACCCTGAGCCACTCTTGCACCGAAGTTCACCCCTCTACACTCGACCAGTGCTGCGTGGGGCCCTTCTGCTTCTTTTGGCTCAACGTGTTGGCCCGGTCACTTGTTAGCTGGCTTGTGGCCCCTGTGCCGACGAAACTTGAAATACGACTTGTGAGTCTGGTTGCTCCAGATTTGCACCAGCTCCCCTGAAAAGGAGCCCCCACTTTGACCCTCTTGGTCCGAGTGAGAAGCAATCTTCTGGTTCCGCGTGGATTGCTTTTGCCAAGTGTTGTTTGCTCCAATCTTGAAGCCGACAGCGCCGACAGCGAGAGCTTATGTGGGACAGATCGTGACCTGCTCCTGGACGTCGCAGATGCCCCAGTGCTCACGTGACAGCAGCGAGAAGCTCCTCAACAACCACCTGATTGCGCCCGACATTGCCTGGTTCCGTCCTGGTTCCACCCTGGTCACTGCTGAGTGACCCAGACTCTGTCCCCTCTGCTTTCAGGTACTTTTCAACTTCGATCCACCCTTGGATCCCACCGGACACTTCTCCTTCACAGCGCCTGCAGCCTCTTCAGCTTCAAGCACCAAGAACCAGCGTGACGAAACCCGACACTACTTCAACCCTGTGCACCCGCTTCCTGTGGGTGAGGTAACATTGCAACGCCGGTGTTCCCACACTGGTACACACCTCTAGGGTCTGTGTCTTAAGTTTTGTCTTTCTAGGTTCAGCGGAAGTGTCCTTAAACTCTATTTGTGTAACTTTTACGCACCATTGACTAACATTGGTGCATGCGTGCGCTTTCAGCGCTGCACCCGAATCCCGTGGGCTTTTCCCGACTTCAGCATTGTTTGTCTCGACTGCTCCCAGCGATTCCCTAGGCCCTAGGCCTAACCACTGTTCGATTGGTATCTCTTATACTACTTTCTTAATATATGGTTTGAGGGGCCCCCCGCCCTCATCCATAATTGTGCAACTTTGTATGTTATACTGTGCTTTTGATTTAACGCTTGTGCCCCTTTATTCATAAAGAGTACTGGGGATTATTTTGAGTAATAAATACATATATTTTTATAATATATACTTGTGTGGTGTCCTTTCATTTGATATTACAGGACTGTGATTGGTAAAACAGCTCGCTTAACACGACCTCTTGAGTTAAGCCTTTAAGGCTGCTTAGTCTATGCTACCATTAAGATAGCTTGTCTACAAGGTTGACTTACAACCAGACACCATAAGGGGTTATTTGGACTGATACAAGGTGGTTCCAGAATTGGAAACATCATATATCAGGCCAACTTCTCACATGGACGAATACTCCAGATTCCCTATCGCACAACTGTGCACATCCACGAAGGCATCCAGCATCATACCAATCTTAGAGGAGGTATTTGCCGCATGGGGCATCCCACTAGTGGTGAAGTCAGACAGTGGGCCTCCATTCAACAGCCATGACTTCGCTAATTTTGCTCAGAACCTCAACTTCAAACACCGGAAGATCACACCACTATGGCCTCAGGCAAACGGAATGATCGAATGCTTCATGTCCACGATCAATAAGGCCGTTCAACAAGCAGAACTCACCGGAAAGAGCCTTCAGATGGCACTCGACGAGGTACAGCGAGCATACCGAAACACGCCTCATTCCACCACAGGCAATTGTCCCGCCACCATCATGCTGGGAGGCCCAGTACGCACAAGACTACAATGATGAGCACGGAGGCGAATGAACAATATCCCGACTCTGACTATGAGGAGATCGCAGCCCGAGACAAGATAAAGAAAGAAAAAATGAAGGACTATGCCGATGAACGACAACATGCCGTGCCTCCTCAAATCAAAGAAGGAGACTGGGTGCTGGCGCGACAAGAGCAGCACCGGAAAACGGACTGCAGGTATCATGAGGATCCGCTGAAGGTGATACAACAAAAGGGAACTATGAACACTGCCGAAACTGACGGAAGGAGAATCACCCGGAACGTGACGTACTTTAAAAAGTGCGGACCCAATGTCAAGGAACTGCTGACCGAACTGAAAGTGGAGAAAAGAGAACCAGAGACACTACCTGCTCGCAGTCAGGCATTGATGGAAATTGCCGACAAGAACGAGCGTGATAGTCCTGACCTCCAGTCACGCCCGAGACGGATCATCACGAAACCGTCTTGCCTCATTGAAGAGCTGTAAGCAGAGACAGTCAATGACATGAATCAAAGGGGATGTAGATAGTCTGCTGTGTTGTTTATAATTTGTTTTTTATTTACAGAGGGGGGTGATGTAATAGTGCCCATACATGCAGAGCACTAGGACAGGTCCGAGTGGGGACGAGGGCGGGCGGAAAGGGAGGAGCCGAGGGCTAGGGACGGCTGTTAGCCGTTAGCCCTTGAAGAGGAAGGAGCCGAAATAAAGAGGTCTCGAATCATCACCCTGTGTCTGTGTGAATTACTGGACCAGACACTACACCAACGGCAGGCAGTAAACATCTGACCCCAGCTCTCTGCCTGCCTGATTAGCCAATGAGGATCAAGCATACACAACATCCAGTGCTGATTCAGCACTGCTGAACCTTTTGGGGGTTCACTCCATACCTGGACCCCACAGATTAGGAAAAAAGCTCCTGCACAGAGTGAGTGTTACCAGGCATGCCCCCAATTGCTCAGGCTTCCAACTGCCCTTGGGAATAACGAGGCACGTACGTTTTTGTCGCAAGTCCCTGCCATAAGGACTCCTGGGGTTATTAGCATGAAGCATTATGGGTGCTTTCTTGTGATTGCTTTTTGCATCAACATGCCGTGTATCTACGCCAAGCCTCAGGAGAGGCAAATGCATGCACTTGGACCTCCCACCATTACCTGCATAGTTAGATGACCTGAGTTTAATTTTAATTTCTCTTTCCAACAGAATTGTACTACATTTGTAAACTGCGAAACACTCAAAAATTGAGCTTACCAAACCTCTGAAGCTAGACATGAGTGAGTTTAGCACAAGTTTACACAAAACAAAGAAAGACCCTGACTCCCTTATGAAAGTGTTACCTGCACCTCCAGCACAGATCCCATATGCCCATCACTGCTGCCTTTCTCCACAAAGTCTGACATTGGCCACCCTGACTCGCTTATGAAAGTATTGCAAAGCCAAATCCTTGGGATATCTATGCCACCTACGAGGCCACCATATGCTGTAGTCACCTGTTTTTCCGTTGTAGTATTTGTGTGTCACACTATTCAATTGGTAGACTCCCATTTAATAACCGATTTGCGTCTCTGTCACTTGTGGCTTGATTTCACCTCATAAAGAAAGCAAGCATTGGCTTAGCTAATAGGTCTGGCTTGTGGAACCTTATAAGTGTTTAGCCATGCAACAGTGGATGTTGTTGCACCAAGGATATTGTGCTGCATAACTAAATACTTATAAGGTCCCAAAAGCGAGACCTATTGGCAATGCCAATGTTTGGGTTTTTTGTGGTAGGCACGGGGAGATTAAGTGATTTGCCCGGAATCACAGGATGTGGAGGTGACAACAAGGTTCGAACCTTGGTTTCCAGCACCAAAGTCAGCAACTCTGGCCGTCAGTCAACATCCTCTTTAAATCGCATTTCAGGAATAGCAAGATAAAAATAAATAGGCTAACTCTAAATGAGGAATAATTACTGACCAATCAAGGCCCAAAGCATCAAACGGGAAGTAGACTTACGGTTTATAAAAATGATAAAAGACCGAGCCTTAAAGATTTCACAGACAATGGGAGTACAAGTACAAATAGGCAAAACTCATGGAGCTACACTGCCATCTAGTGGTTAATAGGGCATTCAACAGCATTAGACAAACAACTGTAGTGAACTGGTACAGCAGGTGAGGATATAAAAAGCTATACTGAAACGTTCACTTTTTTTCATAAAAGCGCACGCAATTTCTGCCCACTCAAAACATATGCTCCTAATTCGAAACGTGAGGGCATGCCGAAGCCACCCTCTTGGTGATTCTCACATCTGACGACTGCTGATCTGTCAAGCCAGATCACAAATAGGAAAATATACCTCCAGCGTTTCATACAGCAAATATGACACTAACAAAGTATAAAACTTCAAATGCGCCAATAGCCGTACCTAACTGGTAATCAGTGTCAGGTGAAATGAATGCAAACATTAGTGGCATATGTAGCAGCACTAAATAACAGTTCTTTGTTTTTTAATTTCTGGATGTTGTTGAGGTTTTACCGGCAAAAAGTACAAACACAGAAACGGTATGTATAGGGAAGAATAAGTGAGTTCTCGTGCGGGTAACACATGTGGAATTCTGGTTGATACCATAGTATGTGGTGTGAAAGAGCAGCTGTATATGTGTATGATGTGTAGGTTTGTTCAACAACAGAGTTCCAACAGTTATGGGTCTGTTGAACAAATTAAACAGAAAATCAACAAAATCTAAGAGCAGCGCTTGGTGCTTTGAGACTTTAGATTGTATACTAGACGTGTGGACACTTTGCATGTAGCATTCTGTTGGTGGATGCACACCCTTTGATTGTGAGTTCTGATATAGAAAGTAGATGCTTCTATTAAAAACTTTGCAAAGGAATAGAGCCTTAGTACAAACAAGACAATGACTGTCAGATCATAAATCTTAAAATGACAAATTATAAAAAGACAGTGGAAACAATATCTATCACGATTTAAGACCAGCATAACGTTACCAGCACTAACGCCTTTAGCTCAAGATCACACACACTCACCTGTGGGTTGACACCGCATGGTGATCCCTTAGTGCACTCGCAACTCTGTTGCTGTTGTCTATAATCTTCTATCTCCATGAGATATTCCAGACCATATGTGCCTCATAGGAACGGGGGAGAGAGAAATAGAGGTGATGTGCAATGAGACAGAACCCGTAGATAGGAATAATTAACCCTATTTAGAACCCTGTTAGCATGTGTAATATTTTATTTTGATGTTCTATGCTGGACTGTGCAATATTTTGTGTTGGTTGAGTGTAGAGTTCTGAGTCTTTTCTCGCCACACTACTTGTGAAGCATTTGACTGATCGTTTTTGCTGCACTGAGAGTCAAGTAGGGAGGAGGTGTACTCTGCCAAGTTTGCTGCGTCCCTCTAGCCACGGTCTGTTCTGTGGGGCCTCAAACGGAGTCGAAAAAGTTTTACATTGTGGATATAAATTAACTTAGTTACCACTGTCCATATTTCAGGCTACAGAGGTGGTTCCCGAATCAAGAGCATAGGTCGTGTGGGCCAAAAAAAGAACATCAAGACTCCTAATATATATATTTTTTAAACAGTGGAGTAAAAGTGCACTAGTCACATCCTGAAAACTAACTGCTGTGTCAAAAAAAGGCACACAACCCTTGTTCAAAATCCAGAGGGGCAGATTTATGTTGGACTTGCGCCATGGCGCATCCCTGTGACCCATTTACAACGTGACGCATCTAGGCAGATGCGTCACGTTGTAAAGCTCTGCACCACATGTGGGCGTTCCGGCGCAGGGTGGGCGTTCCGGGGCAGGTGCACCTCGCAAAAGTGCCTGTGTGAAATCTACAAGATTTCACGCTGGGCACTTTTAGGCCAATCCTGCGTCGAAACCCTGCGCCTGCTTGAAGCAGGCGTAAGGCTTGACGCAGCATTGGACAGATAGGGCCCCCCAGAGCATTACTGGAGCTGCGTCGCGCTTGCGACGCAACTTCAGCAATGCGCTGCCTTTACGGCACAGATGAGTCACGCATCTGTGCCGTTTTTAACCCATGGTGCGCCGCATTGTAAATGCGGCGCACCATGGGTGGCGGAGCTGCGGCGCACAATAACTGGCGCATCCCTGGGGATGTGCCAGTTATTGTAAATCTGCCCCAGAGTCTTTAGTGAAATGGAGAACCACAGTAACAGTAAAGCAATAAAAATATGTAAATAACATTGGTAAATCAAGGCACAGTGCTTCAATCTCAAAAGGAGAAACACATTTATTTTTTGTTTGCTTATTACAAAATATGCAGCAGTTATTCACAATAGATATTGTGCCCAGTTCACAAAGAACAGGTGTTGTGCTTTATGTACTTATGTATTTCGTATTTTGTACAGCACTGCTACATCTAGTAAGTGTACGAGATCCTTTGCTCAAACTGAACCCTGACAGGTATCAGAAGTCTGTCCACATTCACTGCTCTCTGACTCTCTGCCACGCACACTCACACTGCTCCCACCTCACAGCTCATACCGATTTTATTGATAAAAAAATCATCAACACTCACTCTTTTTTATAATCTCACTCACCTTCACTGTCAGCCTCACCTTCGCCCTCACCCCCACCATGGCCCCAAGGAAGTAGCAAAGGTCCACAGATAAGGAGTTGGAAGTACTTTTTGATGAAAGAGACAGAGTAGAGCCACACTTCTTTGGGAAACAAGTCATACAGACCCCCGTCCCAGAGAAATAGGATGTGAGAGAGAATAGTCAGCAAGGTGGACATTCAAGCACCTTGGCTGCGTACGATGGATGACACTAGGAACAGGTACTACAACGTGCAAAGGAGGGTCAAAAATCTGATGGGCAGAGAACACGTCCAGAGCCAGTAGACTGGTGGTAGCCCTCCTGCACCACCTGTGCACTTCACTTCCTGGGAGAAGTAGGTGCCTACCATCCTTCCACCGGAGTTTGTCCATGGAATACCAGGTTCAAGAGAGTCTGGTGAGTACCTACTCAACATGCCACTAATGTTACCAATTACACATCCACAGACATCACCGTCAAGGATATTGTTATAAAATGACTGTTATTAAAGGTAAAGTATTCTAGAGTAAATTAGCATGTGTAGTGAATGGGATATTGACAAACAATATACCTGCAATGGAATGGAATATTTAACAACTTTCAAACATGTCCAAACTTCTCACAAACTCACAGCAAGTCTTTGTGCACCAAACACCAGCCACTCGCCTCAGCCATCTTGTCAGCACATGTTCACTCACTGCCAGGAAAGCTGAGTCACAGGAAGGATGGTTTGAATGGCTGGGAAGGTGGGTGTTGGCACAGGCATAATGGGAGTCGTGGCCACAGCTAACACTACTCCGCCCAAATAACCCAACAAGCCCACCTGTTACTATGCTTTCCTCACAGTGAGTGAAAAAGTACTGTCAAGATCAGGCGTCTCCAATCAGTAGCTCTGGAGCTACTGGTAGCTCACCAGCACCCTCAAAGTAGCTCTCAGAGGTGAAGCCAAACCAATCCGATCTCAGGGATTCTGTGTATATTAAAGAAGGCAGCACTGTTCGTTTCATTACCCGTAAGAGTTTGCGACAGCCAGACCAATAACAGGACCTCTTGATAACACTCAAACACACACTCTATTGGCCTATCAATCAATCAATCAATCAATCAATCAATCAATCAATCAATCAGGGATTTATAGAGTGCACTACTCACTTGTGAGGGTCTCAAAGCGCTGGGGGAGGGGCATTTGGGCAGCTCCAGTCATTCGAAACCAGGTCTTGAGGCTCTTCCTGAATGCTTTCAGTGTGGGGCTTCGTCTGACGCTGAGGGGGAGTTTGTTCCAGGTCTTGGCTGTGATGTAGGAGAAGGATCTGCCTCTGTGGATGCGAGTAATTTCGCCCAAGGCCTGTTCAGCAGAGCAGAGGTTTCTCTTGGAGGCGTAGAAGGAGATTCTTTCATTGAGGTATTGGGGTCCGGTGTTATGGAGGGCTTTGTAGGTGTGTGTGTGAGCAGCTTGAATGTCACTCTTTTTTCGAAGGGGAGCCAGTGGAGGTCTCGTAGGTGCTGGGTGATGTGGCCTTGTCCTGGGATGCTGAGGACGAGTCTGGCTGCTGTGTTCTGGATGGTCTGGAGTTTGTGGAGCAGAGATTTGTTGATTCGGGCATGGAGGGCAATCCGGTAGTCCAGCCTGCTGGTGATAAGTGCATGGGTGACGGTCTTCCTGGATTCGGGGGGATCCATTTAAAGGTCTTGCAAAGTATGCGGAGGGTGTTGAAGCATATGGAGGCTACGGTGTTGGCATATGGGTCTGCCACATGAACCATCTTTATCCCCTTTAAATCTACCTAAGAAGGAGATTGGTCATGTTATATGCCCTGCTCTATCAGTCACACCATGTGTGAAATCAACGAATAGTGGCAGCATTAACCAAGGCTGACCCACCAACGTGTGTGACTGCAAGAACTAGAGTGAAAATGTGTTAGTTGGTAGCATGATCAACCAAAGAGCTGAGGGAAGAGAGTATGCATCCAGGGCAGAGAAAATTAAAAGCATCAGATTCATTTGTGTGTGGGTGTGTGGCATTGTGTCCTTCCCTAATAAACAGTGATGGTTCCTTAAAGCTACTCCTAGTGTCAAGGGCTGCCAAATATGTATGCTGGTCCCCATCATAAGAGTATTATCTCTGATGCAATTGCGCCCGTTCATGGTATAATTGTGCCATTGCCATATATTTTTATCCTTGACTATTTTGGGCATCCATTTCTAGAATTTACATACTTGCTGCCATCACTGACATATTAAGAGTATGACAGGCTTGCTTTTAGCCATTCCTGACAGAGTGGCAACCGCTTCTCCCATAATAATGTCCATAACTGGTATATGTTGGGCAGCCAGCTGTGGCACAGTGGTAGCCCCGGTTTAATGGTGGGCATTATTAGCATAACAGATGCATTATTAGTGTTATGGTGAGCAAGCATGGCCTATGAATCCAATTCCTGGGTATTTGAAGCCGAATTTGTCCATCAGAGGCATTTTTACATGGCGGTACTCAACGAAAACGAAAACAAGCTAATGTTTAGGGACTGTGTATTTTCTAACAATGAAAACTGATTTGATTTTTAAAGAAAAAATGTTTGTTTTTTCTGAAAAGGTTTTTCTTTTGGGAAATTAAGTTTGAGGGACACGGCTCAACCCGCTTCAGGAACCAGCACTCACCCTTGAGGGACTACAGCGGGGGTAGGAGCCTGCAACACCGGCCCTTTTTGTCGTGCCTTTGGAGGGGGAGCGGAGCAGCCAGGAGGCCAGGACACCCGCGAGGCCCAGGACTTCAATTCGCAGGGGGCCTCACGGCGCGCAGAGACCTTGACGCGGTAGTAGGGCACCAGAGGCCCTCAAGACTGCCCAGCCCTCCCGCAGTGTGGGACACGCACGGGTGTGCCCGGGCAAAGCCCAGGCAAAGGGCGTGCCCGTCCGCGCCCTTCAAAGGCTGGAAGAGGCTGGGCTGGGTCGCCCCCCTAATTTTCCAGATACGGGACAATTATCGAACTAAGAAGTAAGGTACTGTTATATCGCTGTATCTTGGGCATATTGTTGATCTTTTGGACTTCTGTTATTACATGACAATGCACTAAGCACTTAATGTAAGCATGCCTTTGCACTTAAGAGACTTAAGGCTGCTAATCCAATTTGGACTTTGTAATTTGCACTTTGCTCTTTGCATACGCCTAGCTCATTTTTAGATTCTTTGATTTTACTTTTAACTTATAAATTAGCGGTTATTAGGGGCCCCATATCTTCAGCTTTTAAGTTGTGTATTTATTAGTCGGGAATGTAACGTGTTAACAGGATCGAGGGGCCGACTAAGTGCTGAGCTGCGCTCGTGGGAGCGGTAGCGTAAAAATGGGAAAAAGAAAGCAAGCCGCAAGCCACATATCGAAAGCCCCGAGCAAACAAAGGAAAGTTAACATGTCTGTACTGAATTATCTAACAGGGGCTGTGGGCGATATTGAGAGGCAGATCATTTCTGGGTAAGAAAAAATAATTAACAACTCTGCCAACTTGTCCCCGCAACAACAGGATATGGCTAGTAAAGTGATGTGTGAGACCAGCCTGGCAGAAACAGAGAGGAATGAGACACTGGTCATAGATAGCTGCGTCAAAACTAATAATGGGTGTGTTCAGGTAATTGATGACGATATTTTAGTTGATGTGGTAGAAGCAAACAGGTTAATTTTAAGGAAAACTGGTTGTAATTTGCCCAAAGGAGTGGTAACGACCAATAATCCTGGAGATATAGTTTGGATACATCCAGCTACTACCCCTAGATCCATTAAGTCCCAACCAAAAAGGTTGTATGCAAAAACACAGGGGGGCAGGAACAAAACACAGCACCCTAAAGGGGAGAAAAACAGCAATCACAACCCACAGTGAGACAGCAGAAGTCTTACAAGCTATAAAAGATCTTGAAGCATCCATGCTACTATCAATTAATTCACTAAGTTTAAGGCTGGATAAAATTGAAGTCAATGTAGGAAAACTCCTTGGGGGCCTCCAGACAAAAGCAATATGTATGGATGCACCAAATCAGAAACCTTTGGGTAATATGGTGCAACCTGATAGGCGTAGTACCATCATGATCTCCCCAAAAAATAAGAAAAAAGGTAAAACCGAAAGACAGTGTGTCTGCTATGACCGAGTCATTACACCCACCCCCTGTGGGAATAATCGTACACCTATAGAAGAGGGACTTACTTCTAAGACTTTAGGAGGGGAGGGCCAGAAATTAGGGGTTGAGTCTAGGGATGGAATAAATATCTATAGGCGGGCAAATAATGCAGGTGGGAAGCCTGACAATGCTCAAACACTCAACCTTCCCCCAGCGGCAACACCCTATACTATTATTTTAGTAAATGTCCCTAATCTATTATCAGACACTGAAGAATCCTGGCCTGCTTTGAGGAATAAAACAATTAACTGGCTGGGCAAAAAGACAGGCCTAACAAATGCCCTATTCAAAGAGTTTAAAATGGTGAGGAGGGTAGCCGGGGTGGGTATGTGATAAACCTTATAGTGGGGACTGTATAGTGTTGTCTCTGGGCGTACCAACCCTAGTCAGGGAAGTTCTAAGAAGAATATACAGATCAAATCTATCTGATACTAGCATACAAGTCCACCCTTTGGGGTTCTTTTACCCGCCCCAAAACTCTAATATCTTGGCTAATTTCGATAGGATAGGCAGGAGACAGGTGGAAACAGATTATTCAGTTGTTGTGTCAAATAGATTCGGCTTCCTTATTTCACTGTATGGGATTGATTGACATTCAACTACAAGGGATGGCCATATATCCAGGAATTTAGTAAAACCTGATAACGCGGATAATAAGATTGCGCAGGTAGGAGATAATGAGGCCGCAGTTGAAAGCATCCTAGTTTATAGCAGCGGTTCTCAGCATCCCAAAGATAATACGGCTAATAATATTGCGCAGTCAAGAGACAACAAGGCCGAAGCTGAAAGCAACTTAAGCAATAGCAGTGGTGCTCAGCTTCGCAAAGATAACCCAGAAGGTATACTTAGAATCTTGTTCTGGAATGTGGCAGGCCTAAAAACATAAGGCGATTGATCAGGCATGGCTAACCTATATTGACAAATTCGATGTTCTGCGTCTCCAAGAGACCTGGGCAATAGAAACCATCCATTTAAATGGGTTTAAGACTTTTCATACATCAGCGATACAATCCCCTAGTAGTAGGCCAAAAGGTGGACTATGCATATATATTTCAAACCGACTGGTTACCCATAAGTTGTAGTGTAGTTCCTATATTCCCAATAGGCTCTGCTCATTGGAATAATATATTCAGTAGTGTAGACGTAGGACTGAGGTCAACTAGGTCTCTACTGACTATATTAGACTTAAGGTTTGCCAGCTAGCTCAGAGGTCACTAGAAACTTTCTCGAATAAACGAGGAGGAGTTTAACCTCCCTGGATAGACAAGAAGGGATTAGCTTCTGACAACGATAAAACATGACAACTTTGCTCCCTCAGAATAAGAGTGTATCTCTAGAGTCGTGTGAAAACAATAGACAGCTATTTCACTCAGTCAAGTGTGCATACTTAGTTTCACCAGAGTGCAGAGAAAAGAGAGACAGGCGTTTTCAATAAAAGGTGTTATTTATTGAGCAGTCTTCTTTCTCATGCAAGAGAAATGAATTGCCACAATTGCAATACTCGTAGTAAAGTAAAGTGCGTACAGTAAAAGGAGGATTATAAAATAATACTGTAAAAGCATTGATATGGTTTCTGAGCCATATGATACTTTAAAATAGATCAAATATATACATACATATATACATTGACTAACGTACTCAACTGGTGCTTCTAAATACGCCTACCCCGGTGTACCTGACCTAAGCCTAATACGTGGGAAGGAGTAAGTAAGTAGCAGTTTAAGTTAAGTTGGTTTTGCCAAGAATCTGACTCAAGAATTCTCTCCAAGGTTTTAGTCAGCTCCGTACCTGGGTAATAGAAAGTAGGAGGTCTTGTATCTCTCTCTCAGGACTCGATATCCCAGTAACCCGCGAAGGTATCTGGAAACACCGGAGCTGGATTTCACGGCAGGAGAAAAGACAGCGTCTCTCTCAGTGCGTCAAAGGGGAGGGGCAGCGTCCGTGGGCTCTCGCATCAGCTGGGCTCTAGGGCAAGTAGATAGCTGCTCTGCTCCAAAACCACCACCGTGTGTTTGCTTAAGGCAACGTTGGTATATTTATACCTTAAAGGTGCCGGGTTTGACGTAAGGTTGGACATAAGACGTCAATAGAGATGTCACTAAGAACTGGCCGTTCTTACAGTGCTTCACAGGAGTTCTAGGACGAAATCAAAACAAAAGCAATGGGGATTTCCCAGGTTGCTGGAGGTTTGGTTTGTTTAGAGAACTTGTTGTGCTTTCTAGGAGTCCAGGGAAGTAGCCTTGCTTAATGTGACTGCATGGGCTACGACTAAATATGGATATGATTCTTATGCCTTTATAGGGATATTATTTATTATAACCGTACAAGGGCATAAAATAGAAATATCGATTTAGGTTCCTAGATAAAAACACAATACCCACTCCACGATCTAATGTCCATCATTACTAAAACTAAGCAATAGTAAACATATAAAAGTGCATGTGTATTCCAACCCACCCCAAAATACATTTATTGCATTTGAAATGGTGCATACGAAATACACGAAAATGATTATTGGTACTGTACGCTATTCAAGCAGTGTAATCATTCATAAAAATAAAAAATGCATATTTATATCAGCTGAATGATTTGCGAAATTTACACATGAAATGGCTCTTAATACAGAAAAGAAGGGCGAGACCATTCCATCACATATAAATACAGTTGCTGTAAATGTGCTAGAGGCTGAGGTAATATATCGTCTCTATGGAGTTCCTAAAAATAGCTCTGTTCTTTAAGAATAGTTCTACTTTAAGCAGAGGACAAGTGCCGGAAAAAAGGTAAATATTTTGGAATTGGAAAAAAATCATTTTGCTTTCAGGGGAAGAAGAAAAAAACAATAGTTCCAAATATTTTCAGTAGCTTTTGTTTATCAAAGCCGAAGGCCGAAGGCCGAATTCAGAGTTCAGGGAACGCTGTGTACTTGTTGCTTAAAAAGTTATTCTTTTTGTTCATGGGAGAACATCATTTCAGACAGACTTTCAAAAAAGTGGTCTACCGCTTCAGGTGAAAGTTCCACCAAGTTTGAAAATGCCGCAACAGTGCAGTCTTGAGCATGATTGCTATCGTCGATGTCAGGATCAGCAATGCTCACAGAAGGTCGTACCTGGGTGATGCTGCTCTCATCTCGTACTTCACTACCCCCTAATCGTAGTGGTGAAGTCTCAACGAATGCCGTCATCAGAATCGGTAGCCGCTGGGGACAACACGATGCATGAGCCGTTACAGGACTTAGCAAAGTATCTGTATCCAATGGTACTGCTGATGGTAGTGTAAGACAGACGTCCAACACGCATTCTTCTCCGCATAGCTTACATCGAAGCACATGTAAGATGCAATTCTGCCAGATGGGTCTGTATGAAAGAAACCAGGTCATATTCAGATCTCTTAGCCGGGCTAATCCAAGGACTTTAGTTATGCGGTCCCGATAGCATATAGCTAGGATCGGTTCTTCCATCATTGCTGGAGTCTTGCCTGCGACTTGGCTTGCCATATCGGAGCAGAAGTATCAAAAATAAAATTCCTGCTACGAGTCCCAAAAGAAGTGGTAGGCCACCAAAGACAGAATTAGGAAAAATTAGGAAAAATGCCCAGAACTGTTTTGAAGGGTGTTAACAGTCCCAAAAAGATTGTCTTAAATACATGTGGGATACCACTGGTATCAGACATATTTAGGATTTGGCTTAGCATTTCTGCGAAATGCAGGGGGCAATTTGTTGATAAAAGGGTATGTATCTCTGCCGTTGTCCTTGCAACTTGCAGATCATACGTTTCTTTTGAAGACGTTAAGGGCACAGTTGTCTGTAAAAGAACAGACTTTATTCTGCTTAAAGTATCAATTCGAATAGAAGAGATATTCAAAGAAGGCCAAATTGTTGCCTCCGTATCTGGAGTGCTGTTTGGATACAATACTTGCATACAGCAAGTGACCATGGAACTAACACTCACGAGATAGGCTTTTCCTGGCATCAAGCCACAACAGCTGTGATCCACTATTAGAATATAGCTCCCGTTAGAAAGCCGTCTAAAGAATGGCTCTATTTGTGTTGCAAGTGTGCCGTGCTGGTGACATGAAAGGTTATTTGAAGTCCCCTCACAGGCCCCATGCAAGTTAATGCCTTGACACAGAAGTATACCACTTAGTGAATGTTTACAATTGTTACCACTAAGAAATACATTCTGTTTCTTTTCATTGTAACATGTTTGTGTATAAGGTAATTTCCATGATGACTTAATGTACCCTTTACCCAACCTTTCATACTGGCCCAATGGTATATACTCTTGGGAGTATTTAAATTGGAAAGTTGTTATCGGAATTGTTATTATTCCGTGTATTATCCATTCAATGACAGGTCTTTCTGACATTGTCAATGGTAATCTCTCAAGTTTTTCAATGCTCAGAATTGTATAGTCTGCTCCTTTTTGTGCCAAACTGATTTGTTTATCAGTAAGGTTAAAGATAGAAAATAATGACGTTGTGTTGATTAAACGCCATGGTACGTAGCCTGAACGCAGATTTTGCAACGTCCAGCCAAGCTGTACAATAGAACGTAATTGGGACTGACCATGTTGTAACATTAGTAAGTCCTGCTCTATTATATCAATAGCAGATGATACAATACTGTCCAGTGAATATATTCTGGAGGACAGAGTCATTAACCCATTGTCCACAACAGAAAGTGATTTTTCCAAATTAATACCATCAATTTCTCATATTTTTTCTGCTGTTTCAATTTGCATTACTTTCCAAGCTTCGTTGTACGCAGCGTATACCCCGGCCGCTATAAAACGTTTTTGACGCTGTTTGCGTGGTCCCATTATGAAATCACGCAAGTCAGCACCGCCTTTAAGTAAAGTCAAGTGTTGCTTAATTTCAGCCAGTGTGGATTTGTGTAGCCATTCGAGGCAGAGTTTCCCTACACTGTATGTTGTAACTATCCCTGGAGGTTGTCTCTGGGAGTATCTTGGGTCTGGCCTGGTCATTTTGAACCCCTGTATTTTGTTCAGGAATCTATCTTGACAGTTATTTGTGTCTGTGGGCCAGATCAACCATTTTTTCCAATCAGGATGTGTTCTGTTTTGGTTAAAAATATGGGATATGTCTATCTCAACATCTGTAGTGCTATTACTGTCAGGTGTTGGATTTGGAACAGACGGTTTGTTTAAATCTTTTATCTTGGCTAGGCCAAGACAAGTAGTCTGTTGAATGGTATCATTCAAGAATATTATTTGTTCTGGGATCATGCAGGCTCTAAATAATGCTTCTAGACCCTGGACCTGCCAATCTTTGGTACCCCAGATGGTTTTTGTCTCAATGTTGTTTTTTCAGAAATCAAAACCAAATGTAATAATTTTTTCATAAAATGTTTCTAAATAGATCAATTTAGTGTTTGTCAGCATTGTTTTCATGCCTGTCTTATTTAACATTTTTAAATAAAACATTTCTGCATCACTTGTGTTAAACCCTGAGAAGTATGGGAATTTCTCGTAAAATGTTTTTGAACTACCTTTTGGTGGAGTTGCACAATGTTCCCATTGATTATAATTAAAAACATTTCTAGGTTGAGCAGATTCATGCAAATAGTGATGTGCAAAGTGGTTGTAGCAGTACATTTCTTCATAATTAGATGAACCCTGTAAGTAATCATGTTCTGTAAATTTTGCTGACATAACTAGATCTGACATCATATCATTAATGCTTTCAAAGTCCCAATCATCAGAGAAGGTACTTTTACAAAGTCACATAAAGAAACCTTGAACTGGTGTGGATATTTCAAGAGCTCGACCGGGCCATAGATTTCGTAATCCGTTTTGTTCCAAGCTACCCCACCGGGTATTGGATTGGCTAAGACATTCACTGATGATAGTTCTCTTTTCTCGATGTGAGATGACTTGTGTAGCTTTAGGACCAAGTTGATGTGCTGACTTGCTGTGTCCATTGTACTGTATTTTCCCTCAATGAATTTTCCCAAACAAAGAACCATGATGAGCCAAAGCAGGAGGAAAAGAACACCTAACACAATCCAAAATTCAATCCATGGAGAAATCAGATAGGTTTCTTTGAGTTGATGAAAGAGTTCTGTTACTTTGTCTTTAAAAGTTTTTGTTGTTGGCTGTTCTTCAGGCTCGCTTGGATCTTCAGAAAAGTTATCGAAATTGATGAAGTAGCCAGATGCAGGTCTGTCAATTGTTGGTATTGCTTCCAGATTTTCATTTGCTTTTGCAATTTTTGATTTATTAGCATAGTCTGAGGCTACATCGTTGTAGACTGGTGTTTCTTGACGAACTGTTGCAATTTGGGTTTCAAGAGGCACAAGTTCCATGGCATTGTTGCATAGTCCTTTTTTATTCACTGCAGGTTTATCAAATGTGATTAGTCTCTCAGTTTGAACCTCTTGTATTGTAGCAAGTTTTGGTACTCTGCTATTTCTTGTGAGTCCACTGGGCCTACTACTTATTATTGGCCACATGATTGTGGTTTTACCAGGTCGATGGATACAACTCGGTTCTCCTTTTTGCCAGCAAGGGGCGGTAGTACAACTGATCTTGTTCCGCTGACAGCTAAGACAGGTACTGCTTTTCTGTAAGAATGCCCAAATTCCTTCTTCACCGCGATCTTCTCTCTGACCAGATCCCCAATCTTTGGAATCCAGACAGGCCTTGCTGGGACAGGTGGTTTATCTTCAGTGGCTGTTGGCTGCTGTTTTAACTTTACGTTGCTCAGGTCTTTTCTTTTTTCATTTAAGTCCTGTAAAATAGCCAAACGATCTTTGATAGCAAAGCATTTTTCTTCTACCACTGAAGTCTGACTATCTAAGTCCTGAATATGCATTCTAGTCCCGAACAATAGTTCGTACGGACTGAAACCTTTTAGAGAATTTCTTGGCAGATTATTAAGACTACGTTGGACACTTGTTAAATGTTGGACCCACCCATCACCCGAACCTAATACCCTCGCCGTTATAGATTGCTTTATGTCCCGGTTTTTTCTTTCCACAATTCCATTTCCCTCAGGATGGAAGGGACAAGAGTACCGCAATGCAATGCCCATGCTGGTCATGGACTCCTTATAAGCTCGAGAGCTAAAAGCAGGACCCTGGTCAGAATGTAGCATGCCAATTGCGTATGTGCCGATAAAGACTCGCAAATCTTTTATAACAGTTCTGGCGTCAGCCGAGCGCTGGGGCCACATCCAAATGAATCTCGTGCATGAGTCCACTGCGACCATGATATATTTATAGTTGCCATCCCTTTGTAAGGGACCACAGTGGTCCATGTAAACACACGCTAATGGTTTATCTGAGATTAGAAGGGGCGTCTGTGCTGGTCGTTTCACTGTTGATACTTTCATTCTTTGGCATATCTCGCACTCTAGAACATAGTTCCTAGTCTGTTTTCTCATACGTGGCCACCAATATCTCTGTTTTAATAACCATATTGTGGCAGAAACGCCAGCATGTGCAGAAGCCAGCCCTTCGTGTGCCGCTGTAATTAGTCCTAACCTGTGTTCCATGTTTGGAATTGCCCTATCCCCCACTCCAGGGATTCGAGCAAATGGAACATTACTCGCATCAGTTATGTATAAGTACTTTACTGGAAAGCCTTTCGGGAGTGATTTTATATCATCTTTTACTGTAGCACTGACAGCTTGCATTATATCGCTGTCTATTTTTGTTTTTGACCGGGTGATAGCAGCTACGGAAGCCGTTTGCACAGCTGCCTTCGCGGCCTCATCAGCCAATGAATTCCCTGCAACGTGAACGCCATCACGCTGATGACTCAGTGTATGTATCACGTGAGTCTTTTGTAGTTCTTTCTGTAAAAGAACTACTTGTTCCCAAAGCGTTTTATGCTTGATTGTGCCACCTTTTTGCATCTTTGAAGCCGTTTTGAACCCAGTTCTGCAAGTATTCATTATAAGACTGAACGCAGTAATATGAATCGCACACTATTAGTGTGGGGAATTTGCGATCGGTATTTTCAAGCGCCATCTTAAATGCTAGTAGTTCAGCTTGCTGAGCTGTACAGTCTCCTAGAGATTGCGTTTTAGTGACCATTGGTCTAAATTTTCCTTCGTGCCAACGACCTTTAACAATCACGCACGCAGCACTGTAAGCTTGTTTACCCCCAACTGCGGGTTGTGCTGATCCGTCTGTATATATTATACAGCCGTAGTGTTCTAGAGGCAGAATCTCGGTCGGCAGCGGACATTCATATTCATATTGCAGAAATTCTTGTGTTTTCAAATTAGGATCAAATTCATATACTACGTCTGTTGCAGCAAGAGACTTAACCCATTGTATCCATCTCGGATGTAGTGCTTTAGCATTTGGAATGCTTGCTTCGGTTACCACTTCTAGGGCTGGTATTGGTGTAACGATTATTATTCGTTTACCTTGTGCTAGGGCTCTTTCTTTTGCTACAGCAGTCTGGACCGCAGTTAGAATTTTTTCAGTAAAACTAGATTTCATTTCAGCTTGTGTGCACAAATGTGATTTGTAAGCTATTGGTACCGTTTCTCCCTCATTAGAGGTCAGGTACGTGAATCCGCATCTTCCTGGGATGACTCGGATTACAAGGTTGCGTGTGTTTTCGCGAATTTGCAATTTTGTTTTAGCTAACATGTCTGTTTGCAATGATCTCAAAATTTCTGTGTGTTTTGAGTCCAATTGATTGGTTTAAAATCAGGTTTTATTAGTTCATAGAGAGGTTTAACCCTCTCTGCATAATTTAGAATGTAAGTTCTTCCGAAATTCAGGAAACCTAGTATTGATTGTAAGTTCTTCAGCGTTTTAGGTGCTTGGAGTATAGCACATTTCTCTAAGAAATTGTCTGCTAGGCTCTTGCCTTCACTTGATAATTCATATCCTAAAAACAGGACAGTTAGATGGGCAATTTGTGACTTTTTAAAGTTGAATTTGTAACCCTCTGCTGCAAACCCGAGTATTATGGTGTTTACTCTTTTCAAGTGAGTATCCAAGTCATCATCTGTTAGATAGATGTCATCGACATAAGATAATGCCTCATCATCATATATTTGTAGTAACTCTGTTACCCTTGCTGAGAATAATCCTTGGCTGTTCTTGAATCCCTGTGGGAGTCGACAGAAATTTTCTGCGACCCCATTATTGAGAAAGTGGTCAAATACCTGCTTTCAGGTGCAATATTTTGACAAAAGAATCCATTAGAGATGTCTAATGTTGTTTTGTATTTTTGCGCACAATGTTATTCATTAGTGCTGCACTGTGTTAGTTGTGTACTGCAACATGAGTTAAGGTGTCTGTAGTCCAATACTAGACGATAGGAATCGTCTGGTTTGGACACAGGAAACAAAGGATTGTTCATTTGTGAGGTGCATGTTTCAATCACCCCCTGGTATTCAAGTTGATCTAAGATCTCCCTGACTTGCTTTTTAGCTTCTTGTTTAATTGGGTACTGCCTTTGTGCAGTTGGTTAACATTTTAACTGGATTTTGTGAGGAGGAGAGTCCTCATCCCATCCTACATGATTTTTGTATAATGCAGGAGCTTGGGCTACTGCCCATTTTCTTGCATATGTATATTTTTTATGAATTGAAATATGATTTGAGAAGGCAGGCATTATCATTTCTTCGCCATGAGGGCACTCCCTGACAAACTCTGGTGGCCAGTCTTTTTCAGCTAAAAGGATGCCATAGCCTTTGGAAAGGTTATCCCAAAATAGACCCCTTACTTTCCTAGTCTTATCTCCCTCTATACGTAATGTTATCTCGTATATTTTATGAGGTTTGCTAACTCTGGTGTCTGCAGTTTCCACCTGAATGTATTCATTCGTGTCCACTGTCTCCAGAAGATTCATCAGGATCTTGCGAGCTATTGTCACTTCTGCTGCGCTGTCTAGCATTGTCTGGGCCCACTCTCCGTTTTTCAGTTGTGTCCTCAGTATCCTCGGCATGTTTAATTATTTTAATACTGGCTACCTTCTTTCTTGGAAATTGTAATTTTTTATTTTGATGAGCAGGTTCTTTGTCTTTGGACTTGACGTGCTCTTCCCTGTGTTCTGACCGTCCTCTTCTTTCCGATTTCTGTGAGGAAGTCTGAGAGGGACGTGTATGAATATCTTGATATCTATCAGGTTTTCTCAATTTATCCCTATCTCTAAGGTTGTATCTTTTCTCAGAGGGCTCCCTCTGGGGAGACTTGTTTCCTTGGTCCGGAGATCTTTCTCTCCGCCGAGGAGACCTTCCTCTGGACTGGAATCTTTTTTCTTTGGGAGTGGATTGTTTATTTCCATCCCAGCTCTTTTTTGGTGTGTTTATATTATTTTTAATAAATATCTTTTCAGGACTTTCAGTTAGTTGGGGTTTTACTGGTTTCCCACCCAAACTATCTCTTCCTAGTTCTTCATAGGATTTTTCTATGATTCTGGAAAGTTCAAATGGTTGTTCTGCAATATCTGTTTCTTTCAATTTCTGGAGGTAAGTTATATCCTCCGTTGCCAATTGAACTAACTCTCTATATGCCTTTGTTAATTCTTTTATTTTAACTAGGAGTTCTTTGCTCGACATTTTATTAATGTCTGGGTGTGGTGTGTAGCTGGCCAGAACCGGCCACATTGCTCCTGAGAGAGCGCAAATTGAGAAAAATTGTAGAAGTGCACCATATTTACAAGCACATTGTATTAGCTTAGTATAGATTACATAAGCGTGTTTAAATTATAGAGTAAGAATACATAAGAGTGTTTAACTAGAAAGTAATACATATATCAGTGTGAAAAACTAATGTAGAAGAGTGTAGAGATGTTAGAATGATGTTGAAATCTCATGTTATGTGGCTGTTGTAGGGAAAATGTAATTCTGCAAAACGTAGAAATGTGTAGGCCACATGGCAGTTCACAGAAAACGAAAGATGCTGTTCCACTTTAACATGAGATGGATTTTGATGTTATTATAATTCAAAGTATTATTGATCATAGAACTGAATAGATGTTTTATAGAAGTGTTTCATATAACCATTGTGTGTAATAAGTTAGAATACTGTTTAGACAAATAAGCTGAAGGTTCTCAGAATGCATAGGCCCGTTTTCATGTAATTCTAATAGGCCTGAATAGATAAAGTCATTTCTTTAGATCTGCATGCGCTAGTTAAAGGAAGGTCAGGTTAAGCCTAAATTGCGGAGCTTGCTCGAAGGGTTTACGACTTAGAAGATACGGTAGAGGCCGGAATTTGAGGCCCACAGTACAAGTGTCTGTTTGCAGGTGCGAGGAGGTTCTAATCAAGCGAGTGATGAATAGACTTTTGTTTCAAGAGCCAGGCACAGGCTTGGAGGAGGCTTCAGGAATTTCCTGGGGGGTACCGTCCTGCCGGAGAAGAGCCTGAGAAGCAAGGTCAACGCTAACGATGGGCCCAGAGGAGTATCAGCACGGAAAATGCCAGAACCAGCACCACGTGAGGGGCGTCTCTAAAGGGCGTTTCTATTGTAAATGTGATTTTGTATTAGGGACAGTACCCTTGGGTGGAGTTAGAGCAGATGATCTGAGGAACCTAAGAGAGCGGAAGGGTAGGCAGATAGGTTAACTTCGAGATATCGATTCTCAAAGAAAACTAAGGGAAGTGTGTGATCTTCTTAGGAAGTCACCACGGCTGACACCTTTTTAGGTAAAGATTCTGCTAAGTAGGGATGTCATTTAGTCTAGTGTAGGGACAGTCTAATCTGGATTTTTCTTCCTTTCTGTAAATGACTCACAAGCTACAGCTCGTGGCTATTCTTGCAAATCTTATGACTTTTGAATTGGTTTTGATAATATTCTTTTGCCGACTAAGAGCTTTTAGAGAATTCTTGTTTGTATTGATACCCGTATATCTTTTGAACCTTATTTTGAGATGCTTGTATCTCTAGTTAGCTTTGGCTTTACAATAAATTTTTAAAACTTATTCGTGGTAAGTGGTTCTTTAGAGTGGGGTAAGTTCTTCACAGATTGACCTAGTAGTGGATTGCCTTTTACTCTTTGACAGGTACCAACGGTTTAGTCGACCTGAGTTGGGATCTAGATCTATAACAACAGACTAGAAATCCCGCGTTAACAGTTGGTAGCAGAGTGAGGATGGTTACCTTCTTGAGGAAGGTGATCTAGACTAGGTTAGATTACCCCAAGGTCCCTAGAGATCGAGAGAATCGCCTACCGAAGAAGGAGCTGACGGTGCGAGAGAAAAGCAGCAGGGTCGGACGAGAGTGAGTATAACAAGCGTCATGCGTTGACAGATTGCGGTGCTTTGTGTTGTATTTGTATTGTAATGTAATGCGGAGTTGAATGCCTGTAGTGTGATTGAGAGAGGGTTGTGAGCGCGCGCAACCTGGCAGACTGGTAAACTGGCAACCTGGTAAACGGGTGAACCGGTGAACTGGTGAAAATCTTAAGTTCGGGGAAGAGCTTAAGTGGTTCGGGTGTATCGAACATCCAGAGTAGTTGTCGACCAGAGTAAAGGGGGTCATGAGGTACCATTGATCGCCCGCAGGACCGAGATAGGGGGAATGCAAGAGTGAGTGTGTGGGTAACGGACGCAGGCCGAAAGTTACCGTGTGCAAGTAACCTATCAGTTAAGGCGATTGTCTGGACGTAAACGGAAAGACATTTCGTCAGTTAAGGTGACAATTACAGTTAGACTGTGGGCGTACAGTCAAGAAAAGTGATCGCTTGGTCGGAAGTAATCATTTTTCGGAGTATGAATGGGACACATGCATGACCGGGAGACGAGCGGAGAAGGGAGGGGACCTGCTGCAAAGGGGGAGAGTGACGTCAGCTAGAGCCGCGCTGTGATAGGGCGGTTGGCGAGAAGCCGCGCTGTGATAGGGCGGTTGGTGTGACGTCGGCTAGAGCCGCGCTGTGATAGGGCGGTTGGCGAGAAGCCGCGCTGTGATAGGGCGGTTGGTGTGATGTCGGCTAGAGCCGCGCTGTGATAGGGCGGTTGGCGAGAAGCCGTGCTGTGATAGGGCGGTTGGTGTGACGTCAGCGAGGAGCCGCGCTGTGATAGGCCAGTTAGCGAGAACCGCGCTGAGATTGGTGGATTGTCATCAGGAAGTAAACAAACGCGGAGAAAATAGAAATTTGTAGGTTTAAACATGAAGTGTTTTAAATGTTTGAGAGGGATTTTTAAGAGAAAAAGAAGAGAATGTTATTACGGGGAAGAGGCACCGCCAGAGGGTACACCAGCTCACTATATGGCAACGAATGTTGGGTTGCATACTATACTATGGCTTAGTACTTGGAGTAAGATTACAGAGGGGAATGAGGAATTGACTTTTCCAAAATACGGAACGTTTAGACTAGAAGTGTTGCATCAGCTGAAAGCAGTTATGTCCTCATTGAGACCTTTACCTAGACCAACACAGTTTGAGGCCCTTAATGCATGGATTAGGGCGGCGCACGACAGGAATCAGAACAGACGCCAAGAAAGGGTACGGCGATCAGTAAGGGCAGTGCAAGATGTCAAATGGGATGCGGAAGCCAAGAGGTGGAGGGTACAAGCGATTGAGGTGGATAAGTTGTACCCAGTGAGAGAGGTTACAGGAGAAAAGAGACCTATAGAAGAGGATGATGAGAGCGAGTCGGAGGATGGCTTAATAAACAGGTTGTTGATAGACAGACCGCCTCCGGACAATAGGGAGATGGAAAGTACTGAGCTTCCAAGGGAAGGTAGGGTTGACAGAGATGGGAATAGGTCACTTCCTAAAATGGATTGGGTACCTACCAAAGGTGAGGAGACACCTCAACATGGTCCCGTACAGGGAGTAGTCGGAAGGGTCATGGTGCAGAAGATGCCAACAACAGAGAGGGCTGAGTCTTATGGATCGCCAGATGCTCTTCAAGTACCCGTTACCATAGGTCCTATAGTGTCGGTTTATAATCCAGAGAAGGGGAGAGAGGAAGAACAGGTACAGGTAGAACGGGAAAGAGTTGAGATGGAAAGAAGGAATAACACGACAAATGCCTGGAGGCAATTGCCGGGACCGATAACGTGGAGCACCCCATTGGAGTCAGCAGTGGATCCCGTAACAGAGAAGGGGGGTCAGAGAGGACCGATGGACCTGAGGGGACCACGGCCGAAATCCTATAAAGAATTGAGGGCTGACTTGAGGGAATGGGATAGGTCCACAGAAGCTGCGAACAACAGGACAAGGGCAGAAGCTGAATGGGGAAGTCGAGGCAATGGGACATTATCTCACTGCGGGGCTAGCAAAAGCAGTCAGGAGTGGGACGGTAAAAGTCAGGAGACTAGAGGAGTTACACGTCATATTGACGGTGGAAATGGGCAGGAGCGAAGAGAGAGAAGTACAGGGTGTGGAGAGATGTCTCGTCTCATTCAAAGTGAGGGAGACCAAAGGACACAAGAATACAGGGATAGATTTAAGTGCACTCACCACACACCTGATGATAATGTACAGCACTGGAATCGAGGGAACATGGGGAACCGTGAAGGATCTTCTCATGTGCCGACTGATCAGAGATCACAGGCAAATTGCGAAGACATGAGGAACAATGGAATGCCTTACCATGCACCTAGAGAAACCAGGCAGGATGGGAATTGTGGGACTATGGGAAATAGGAAAGTGTTTCACTATACACCCAGAGAGGATGGAACCGCATGGGACCTGGAGAGATGGGAGCATGGGAGGACTCCCCATAACATGCCTGAGCCCAGACGTAGGACTCAGAGCTGTGATGGGAGAGATGTAAATGGATTCTCTAGAGATAGCATACTGAAAGCTGTGATAAAGGCCAAAAGACTCGATGTGACCAGCTTAAAATCTGATTTGGACGAGATGATAGATGGTACGTTGCCCTTAGAAAGGATTGACATGTACGAACAAGATGAGCTGCTATTTATAGCAAAGGATATTACTCGAAAGGCAAGAGCAACTCATGAGAAACTGTCTGAACTGGCAGACAAGTATATGGTAGATTTGTCCAGAACCAGGGCATTGCAGGGTAACCACAGGTTGCAATATTCAGATCAGGACTTAGATGAGAGAAGGACAACTGGATTAAAAACACACATAAGGGAACTGATCACTGGAATAAGAGCATGGAGAGATCTTGACAAATGGGAAGAGAGGTGGTCCAAAAAGGGAACTGTTAGGCGGAGTGCAAATGTGATGTCTCCGGAGGGAAGGCTAATGCAGATGGAAGCATTCCCTTTGCGAGAAATAGCGAATTGGAGTTATGTACATGTGCCCTGGAGCAGAGGAGATTTAGCTGCATTTACCAACTCATTTCCGAAGTTAAGGGAGAATCCTGTAGAGTGGTACAAGCAGGTAGAGAGGTTTGTCAAGATTTCAAAGGTATTGTGGATCGATTTGAACACCTTATTTGACATTGTAGTCCCAGGAGACTTGTGGATTGCATGCAAGACTAGTGTCGAATGGCCAACTGCAGAACCAGAAAGGAATGCTATTACTAATGGACCGTCAGAAACTGTAATGTTAAAATATGAAAGGGTGATGACATGGCTGAAAGAGAAGGTGCCACCACAAGATATTGATTGGGTAAAAATAGACAGGACAAGACAGGAACCCAAGGAGACAGTTCATGAGTATTATGAACGATTGCTGAAAACGTTCAAACAATACAGTGGACTCGATGTAATGGATCCCAAGGATATAGGACAGTTTGTATCGAAGTTTGTTTTGGGGTTGAGACCTGATATTTGTTTAATGATTCAGCAACATTTAATTTGTTGGCAAAACAAACCATTGGATGAGATCTTGAGATACGCAAGGTATTGCAGTGATGAAATAGATTCCAAAGCAAAGAAACTGAAGGAGAAATTGATGATGGTGCAGATGTAGTCAGCTGGAAAGGGCGGACAACAGCAACAGGGAACAGGGACAATGGGACGGAAATCAAATAGTCAGAATAAGAACAACGAGGAAAACTTGAGACCTAGAATAGACTTTGCTACATTGAAAAAAACGACAAAGTGCCACCAGTGTCACCAGGTGGGATATCGGAGACGCGAGTGTCCCTATAACCCTGAAAACGGAGAACTAGAAGTAGAAGAGGAAGTTCAAGAAGTTCCAGTTCAAGGGGTGGCCGTGTCAAGAAGTAAGGTGGCCAAAGGGGGGACTTCGGCTCCACGAGCTCAGTTCCCGCAGGCACCAAAGATTATGACAGGGGGAAAGACCTATAGACAAATGCCTCTTTTTGTAGACGAAGAAGAGGGTTACTACGTTGATCCAATAACAGGACGACGTGTAAGTAGAGAAGAGGACTGTACCCTCGGGGCAGTTCTAGAGGTGGATCAAAGAGGACCGTTTGTTGAGGCTGAAGTGGCAGGGTGTCCTACAACATTCTTAGTAGATACTGGAGCTACTCGATCAACTTTGAGATCGGCGGTGGTTCCAGATTTACCAATGTTGGGGGAAACGATTCAAGTGGTAGGAGTCTCAAACAGGAGAATGACTAGCCCTTTGACGGAACCAGTGTCAGTGAAAATAGGAAACCACACCAATGAACACCAGTTTGTAGTATGTGATTCAAGTCCTGTGTGTCTGTTAGGAAGGGACTTATTGTGTAAACTGAATTGCACAATATACTGCACACCTCAGGGAGTGGAAGTACAGACTACAGACGATGATGCTACTTTTAAAGTCGCAAATTCGAGAGTATGCGTAGAACTGTATCCTACCCTGACTGTGGAGGACCTTCCTTGGGACTTACGAGATGCAGTGGCATCAGAGGTATGGGATTTCACTGGAGAAGAGATAGGATTGATCAAAGGAGTAGAACCAGTGAAGATCATGGTGAAACCAAATGTTGAATATCCAAGAACGCCCCAATACAAATTGACCCCGGAGACGATTGCAGGAATAAAACCCGTGATTGACTCTATGATTCAACAGGGAATACTGAAGGAAATCGTGGGTAGGTCATGCAACTCCCCGATTATGGGTTTGCAGAAACCTAGTGGGAAATTTAGAATAGTACAAGATCTTCGAAAGATTATTAACATAGTCGTTTCATGTTGTCCAGTGGTACCGAATCCATCAGTGATATTGTTTCAGATACCATTCCAAGCTGAATGGTTCACAGTGATAGATCTTTGTCAGGCCTTCTTTTCAATTCCATTAGATGAGGAGAGCCAGTATCTTTTCGCTTTTAAGCTGGAAAGCCGTGTTTTAACATGGTGTCGTATCCCAAAAGGGTATACAGAAAGCCCATCAATTTTCAACCAGCTACTGAAGAAAAACCTTGAAGATCTAGTACTGCCACAGAACTCGGTTCTGGTCCAGTACATAGACGACCTACTTTTTGCGTCAGGAACAGAAGAAGCTTGTAAGACAGATACCATCGCCTTGTTGAACCATTTAGCTTAAAATGGACACAAGGTGTCTCCGAACAAATTGCAGTACTGTCTGACAGAAGTACAGTACTTGGGTCACCGGATAGAAAAAGGAAAGCGCAAGGTGTCACCAGATAGGATAGAGGCGATAATGAAGATGAACGCGCCTACGACACAGAGAGAAGTCAGGATGTTTCTAGGAATGGTTGGGTATTGCCGACAGTGGATAGCTAACTTTTCACTGAAAGCAAAACCCTTACAGAAACTGACGCACAAGGAGGTGAGCGATCCGGTACCATGGGACAGGGATTGTTTGATGTCGTTCCTACAGCTGAGAGAGGACTTGTGCCGTGCTCCAGCTTTGGGAATGCCTGATTACGAAAAACCATTTTCACTTTACTGTTGTGAAAGAGAAGGTTGTGCTTTGTCAGTTTTAGTGCAAACTCATGGAAATGCCCATAGACCAGTTGCATACTTTTCGGCTACTTTAGATCCGGTAGCCGCAGCGTTGCCCGGATGTCTCAAATCCGTTGCTGCAACAGGTGTTAGCATTGAAAGGTGTGAGAACATTGTTATGGGACACCAGTTAGTGGTGTATGTACCTCATTCTGTAGAACTGTTAATGACCAGGACCAAGACACAGCACTTGACCAGTAGTAGGCTCACGCGCTACGAGCAAGTTATTCTTGCTGCGGAGAACGTGACCCTTAGGAGGTACTCTGTTTTGAATCCTGCTACATTGATGCCACTTCCTAATGATATAGAAGGCGAAGAATGTGAAGATCATGATTGCCTTGATGTGACTGAACTATGCACCAAGCCAAGACCAGATATTGTGGATCAGCCGTTGACTGACCCTGATGAAATTTTCTTCGTTGATGGCTCATGTTTAAGAGACGATACTGGTCGGTTGAGAGCAGCTTATGCTGTTTGCACCATTACTGGAGTTGTGGAAGCCGCTTGCCTGGAAGGAGTACACTCCGCTCAGGTAGCTGAAATCATTGCATT